>NC_141613.1:17483809-18101309 GCF_047967505.1 Dipteris shenzhenensis
ATGTCTAGGTGGGTGAATCCCAAACAACCAGAAGCATTTTCCAAAAATAAAAATGGTTCTCAAACGTTGGCCCAACAATCCAAGGAAATCACGTGTATAAGAGTAGTGCAAAAGAAGGTGAGGCACTGTCTCCTGTGGAGCTAAGCATTTGTGACAAATAGCCAAAGCAATATGTCTGCATGCCAAAACTTGCCCAGATGGAAAAACTCCCAATAAAACTCTCCACAGAAATGATGGGACTTGGTGAAAAATGTGCTTTAACGTGACTTCAACGATGCAACCATATCTAATGGAAATGATACTTTTCACATGCCTTGAAATAGGTGGGATTGATGTGCGTGCAAAGTACCATGTCCATCGAATATGTGCGTGTTCAAATAACACACTTCAGAGTGTGCTTTTTTACAATTGTGCATAAGACTTGGTGAAAAACACACTTTAATGCAACTTCGACCATTCAAACACATATCTGATGACACTTTGCACATGACTGAAAATATGTGGGATTCATGTGCATGCAAAGTATCATGCCCATCAGACATGTGTGTGTTCGAATAACACACCTTCGAGCGTGTTTTTTGATGTTTGTGCATTAGACTTGCTAAAAACAAGGTTTAATGTGACTTCAACCATGAAAGCTATATCCGATGGGCATGATACTTTGCATGTGACTCAAAATAGGTGTGATTGACATGTGTGCAAACTATATTTCCTATCAAACATGTGCACATCTAAATAACACTCCTTAGAGCGTGTTTTTTGATGGTTGATGACACTTGGTGAAAAACACGCTTTAATGCAACTTTGACCATGAAAATCATATCCAATGGGCATGATATTTTGCAAGTACCTCAAAATAGGTGGTATTGACACATGTGAAAAGTACCGTACCCATCAAATATGTGTGCCTTTGAATAACACACCCGAGAGCGTGTTTCGTTATGGTTGTGCATGAGACTTGGTGAAAAATGTGGTGTTATGCGACTTCAACCATGCAAACCATATCCGATACTTTGCAAGCCTCTCAAGTCCATAAGATGGTTGTGCATGATAGTGAAAAACGTGGTGTGTGCGACTTCGACCATGTAAACCATATCTGATGGGCACGATACTTTACAAGCCTCTCAAGCTAGGTGGGATTGATGTGTGTGCAAAGTATCATGTCCATCATACATGTGCGCATTTGAATAACACACCTCCGAGCATGCTTTTTTTACGGTTATGCATGACACTTGGTGAAAACACACTTAATGCGATTTCGACCATGCAAACCATATATGAAAAAATTTGATACTTTGCATGCACCTTAACGTAAGTGGGGTTGACGCATGTGCAAACTATCATGGCTATTAGATATGTGCACGTTTGAATAATAGAACCTAGAGCATGCTTTTTTACCATTGCGCATGACCTTGCATTAAGAGGAAGTTTTGATTTCCAAATCCCATGTAATCTCAGTCACCACCACTTTGCAGGACGATTCATATGGCAAGGGTTATTTAACCACTACAAAACCCAAGGTAAGGGCAAAAGAACTTTGTAAAGCGGAGAAACTATAATACGAGATGGCCACAAAGGATGGCATGTCGACCTTGACAAATGGTGAGTCAAGTCTTACAGCTAGTCCTCTATCTCCAAAGTAGGAACTTGAATAAATTTTTGAATCATGTAGATAATGTGACGCCATACTGGATGATAATGTATGCCGAGGCTATATTTTGCAGCAACCAAAGGAAAAGAAAGAGGGGTCCCATCATTGTGGATCACATCTGCAACCGAGTGGATCCCCTTGAGACTCAAAAAATAAGAACGTCGAGGCTCTTGCACGCGCACACACACACACCCCCATGCACACACACATACTTGCATGCGCACACTTGCACATACATGTGTGTGTGTGTGTGTGTGTGCCATGAATCAAGTGGATCCCCTTGAGACTTAGAAAATAAGAACGTCGAGGCTCTTGCACGTGCGTACACACACACACGCACGCACATGCATGCACACACTTACAGATACATGTGTGTGTGTGTGCGCTTGCGTGCATGCACGCACGCGTGTGTGTAGTAGACATTTTCAACACCCCTTTCCATAGTGAAGAGTAGACAAATTTGGAGTAGGAAAGAGAAATGTTTAATAGATAAACTTTGCAATAAACATCACATAAAACGAAGTAGTATCATTAAAGGATGAACAATTTTTTCTAAAAGAGAAATGTGAGCAGTGAAGCTTTGATAAGTCCTTGGTAGCCTCACTTTTATTGAAGAGGGGAGTCTGCCTATCTATCACCATCCAACAAGAAAAACATGGTGAGAACCAGTTAAACCTTAGTTGGGAAGACAGGTGTCATAAACACCCCTCTCTTGTTATTGGAGTCACAATAAAAATAAACACTTAACCATTGACTTACAAAGCTAGTTGAAAAAATATAAATGCAAAATTGTATGGTGTGAACACTAGGGGTGTGAAGAATAATGTTAAGGGGGTGATAAAGTGGGGTACAATGAAAAAATAGACGTAAGTAGAGTGAAAGAGAAATTAAGTTAAATGGACAAATTGGCAGTTATGAATATATAGAAAATAGGGAGAGAAAAGAAGTTTTTGGAGAGACCATTTAGAAGAGATTAGGCTAAAAAAGAAAAAGTTTTTCAATATTGAGCAAAGGAAAGGAAAGGGAGAAAAAACCATGATAAGGTCTAGAAGTAAATTTTGTAAATTTAAAGAAAGATTTTTTTGTGTAACAAATTAGAAGTATAAAAAGGAACTAATGGAAAAAAGATTATGGGGAGTGAGAAGAAATACAAAGAATAAAAACAATGCTAAATAATTGTAGCGAGAATTAAAAGGGAAGAGTTAGAATTGGAAATTAAGAAGAAGGACTAATATTAAGAGAGGAGAATGACTAATATAAAAAGAACTAAAGACTAATATAAGAATGACTAATGTAAGTGAGGAGAAAGAAAGAGGGGAGAGAGATAAGAGAGAGAGGAGGGGGTTAACAAAGAGTCGGGTTCGACGAGAAGTAGAACATGGTGAAGCTGTGGGCATCAGGAGCATCTGCAAGTGAAGCAGTTGAGGCGGGTTAGCTTGGAAGCGGGGAAGTTTAGAAGCGGGGCAGTCAAGGATGAGCAGTGGGGCATTCAAGGCTTGTATGAAAGGACACGCAGCTGACTTACGTAGTTCACGGGTGGTGCTAGTGAGTTGTGGTAGTTGGCTAGCATAGAGAAAAGGGATGTTTCCCGTGGTCTTGGAGTTAAAGCACACGGTGAGGAAGGTGTGTGTAAAACGAGGCCTGTGAGTATGAGCAGTGGATTAACAACAGCGTGCGCAAAGGTGAAGACAGCATCGCGAAGGAAGGACGAGGAGGGGAGACTATATAGAGGGGTAAAGTAGAAGGGCAACGTGCTAGAGAAGTCGTAAAAAGCATAGCAAGGCACCTACGAGGAGTTTTAGAGCTGCGTACGGGTGAGGGCAGCGATCAGTAAGGGGGTGGGAGGAGCAAGAGCAGTAGGGGTTGTGGGAGGGGCAAGTAGATGGGTGAGTGTGGAGGCTTGTAAGCCTTAAGGTATTTTAAATAGGGTATGTAGTTGAGGGAGTCGGGAGAGAGAACGTCATAGGTGAGAGAGTTTTGGAGATAAGAGAAGTAGGAGGGGTTTAGGGGGGTGGTAAGGTTAGGTGGGTTAGGATAGAGATAAATGAGAATAAGTTAGAGTAATTGAGCAAATTAAAATAAACAAAAATTAGAGAAATTATAAGATAGGGGAAATAGAAATTAAGGGATATATAGGGAAAAGTAGGGGAAAAGGGGTTAAGGAAAAATTGAGTAGGGAAAATTAAGGGGAGATTAGAGAAAATACGGGAGAGGGGCGGGGGGGGGGTTGTTCTTTAGAAAATTGGGTAAAAAATAAAAAAGAAAAAGGACAAAGTTAGAGTAATAATATACAAAAATAGGAAAAATAGGGAGTGTTAAAGAGATAAAAAAGGGGGAAATTTTTGGGACAAGATAGGGAGAAAATTAGGAAAATATTAAGAAAATTAGATAAAAAGTATGAAAATTTAGAAATAAATTAGAAAACTTAGGAAAAAAGGAAAATCGAGGAGGAGGTGTAGGAAAAAGTGGGAAAGTTTTTAGGGGAATTTTAAGGAGAATTAGGAAAGAGCAGGGTAGAAATTTTTTAAAAGGCTTTTAAGGAAAATAAAGAGAGATAAGCAATGAAAAAATAAGAAAAAAGAAAATATTAGGGAAATTTATTTTTAAATTAGGGGGAAAAAGGGGGAAAATAGGAAAAATTAAGGGGAGAATAAGGGAGTTTGAGGGAAAAGAAATTAGGGAAATTAAGGGGGGTTGTCGAGGGGAGCTTTGATGAGCAAGTGGTAAAACCAATGGAGGAAGGGATAGTAAGTGTGTGTGTGTGTGTGTGTGTGTGTGTGTGAGAGAGAGAGAGAGAGAGAGAGAGAACATGAATGAATGCACACATGCTTATACACATACGCATGTGCACACACACATGCATACACAATTCTATTTATCTTAAATCTCTACATTATAGACATGCACATACGAATGCGCACGTGTGCGATATGCCCTCTTTGACCCCAACCCAGTTGACCAGCCCATTGGAATTGAGTTTAAGCTTATCCAAGAGGCTTGAGCCTCCTTGAACAACCACCTAAGGAGCAAGCAAGTAAAGAAATCGGTGTTAAAACTTGTTGGTCCAGTGTTGAGCTTCCTAGAGAGAGTTGTCATGCTTATCGGAAGCCCCTTGGGCTCTCTGTTCTTTATCTTGCACATCACTTGGTCCCCAAAAATGATTGAAAACTAGAACCAAATTCTTTCTTATCCATCATCAACTTTGAGCTATGTGCATCTAATGCACCTTTCACTACTGGAATTGATGTAGTTGTATGTAGACTTGAAGCAATAGCATGATGAACCAAGAAATCCAAGAGTCCAATTGTTGATAATAATGAGTTTCTACTATTATTAATGGCATCAAACCTATTCGGAAACCACAAACTCTGACTAGTAGTGAATATTGGACTATCATGCACATGTCTGTGCATGGCTATAATATAGAAATATCAAAACACATATACTCGCACATGCGCATGCACACACACACATGGATGCTCGCACACACACGTGCACACACACGCGCACACACACACATGCACACACGCACACACATACACACAAATATATATATCTATGATGCTTATATTTATGCAATTGTCAGTGTGTGCCCTTTGTCTATTCTTTTGCACACTTAATTGCCATGTAATGTAATTGCACTAAAGGGTGGACAGAGGGTGGATGGGAATTATATTTTTTGATCCACCCCTTATCCGCCCTTTGTGCAACTAGTTGCCATGGCAATTAGTTGCATGTAAGGGTGGATTAGAAGTACAAGTTCAAGTGGCAATTAATTATGTTTACAATGCAATGGAGAGTTTGGGTCTAACATGAGATCAATTTTATAGTTCTATAAAGCTTGTCTATAGTAAGAAATAAAATTGAGATTGATTGCCATAATGGAATAAAGCACCAAGCATGTTTTTTTATGATGTAACAAGAAATTGAGGCATATTATAGGTGTAGCCATATTCCTTTTAGTGAAGTGAATAGATGAATCCAATCTATTCAATGAGCTATAGAAGAAGAATTGGGTTTGCAAAATGACTTTCACCATGAGTTGGTCATGGGACATAGTCTTCTAGACTCACATCCTTATAAAGGCATGGTACAAGCTTGTGTGCTTCTCCAATGTGGCATTTACTTGATGCAAAAGTAAGATTGGGTGTCATAGTACAAGGCATGATCAAATTGGCTCCACAACGTAAATGTAAATAAGCTATAGGAGGTGTGGGTTGTGTTGATTAGTGAATGAAACTTGTTTTGACAATAGGTACTACAAAGAGGCTTGACTAGTGCAAGATGTTTATCTCATGAATGAAGTATGAGCCTTTTGAGGTGGATAGCTAGCAAGGCCAATTTGGAAGCATGCAATAAGTAATGCCCCACCTTTTTCTCGAAAGACACATGTGCCCACCAATAGAATTTCACAAGAACAATAATTTGCTCTCCTTTCCCCATTTAAAAAAAATTTATCTTTTAAATTTTTTGTTTTGGGATTTCCATTCTTGTTCTTTTTTCAAATTTGAGTTTGGCAAGGAAGCCCTTAGTTTCAAACATGAGAACTCTTTTATATAGTCCCCACTGGTTTTTTCCTTGCCTTATCTATATCTTGGTATGTATGTAATATAAACCACAATTCTCTCAAAACTTGAACTCTATTCAAATGTAGGTGTTGGCTTAAGTTAATGTACACGAGTTCCAAAACTTGGGAGTGATAGAAAATTATAAGATTGGATTTAGATTACAAAATATAGAAAGTGTTAATTTAAGTTAATGTGCTGCTTTACAACTTGGAGTGGCCACCATGTGAAGGGTAGACTACTATATAATGAGATCAGGTAGGCCATGATGGGTTGGACACATGGGGTGGTGACTTGTCGTTGTTACCAACTCCATCTTATGAAAGTGTGATGGGCTAATGCTTGAATTGCAAGCAGGGTGGGTTTGCAATCCCTTATGCACAGATTGCTTTGAGGCCAATGCTTATGTTGGGGTGGCTAGCTATACATAGGATTGTCGTCCCTTGACGCAAGGACATCTTGCGCCATTGGATTGCCACAAATTTGCATAAGGAACTAATACTCTAAGTCATTGTGCAAAGAATATATGGATCCATGTAAAGTATTCTCAAACAAAGATATGTGGTTGGTTGACATTATTTATTCATATGGGTGTCTCCATGATGGCAAATAAATGCCAAGAACCATGACACCACAAAAGCACATTTCTACAAATGGAAGAAGGTCGAAAGAGGTAGAAGATGGGAAAATCTCTTCCTTTTGGTTTCACTGGTAAGGTAGGATGTTGACATCAGATATGGGTGCGAATAAAACTAAATCAAATAGGCCTCCCCAATTGAAAAGAATTATGTCCCACCAATGAACAAAAAATCAAAAAATAAATTATTAATAAGTTGGGTGCTGGATCTAAATCAAATTTGTAGATGGGAGTAGAATAAAGCCAAGATGTGGGCCTTACAAAGGCAAATCATCATGTACGTACAAGAAGGGGGTTGGTTGCACGAGAAGATATATCCCTACAATTGGATAATCTTGACTTTCTAATGGTGGGAGCCAAGTTGGAGGGGGGTGAGCTTGGGAGGGGGGGTGAGGGGTAAGGTGAGAGCTTTTAATATTATTAGGTGTGGGCTTTCTTGTGCTCCATTGTTGAAATTTGTCTCGTCTTGGTATACAACACAGAGAGAGAGAGAGAGAGAGAGAGAGAGAGAGAGAGAGTTGAGGTTTACACAACTATGGCAGAATAAAGGTGTTTACAGACCAATGCCCGCCCACACCCAACTTGGCAAGTCATGTTTTGCCCTGCAAAAAATGGGGAGCCACTACCTCTTGCCCATTGCTCGCCCATAGTTGAAAATTTGATGACAATAAGATTTGTACCCCTCCTAGCCAATTGTAAGTCATAGAGCCTGAACTATGTAGACATTTTCAAGCTCTTACAATAAATGTCCTTGTTATTCTTCTATTGTTTGCTTGGTGTGTAATGACACATTGCCCATGGTTTTTTTGGCCTAGATTGGGTGGGCATTGGATGGTGTGTAAGAGGTGGTCCTCATGAATTGGTCATTACCATGCTTTTGATGATCTCAATTGGAATTGAGCCCACATGCAACTTGGATGTGAGATTCATGGAGCTAGTGCACTAGAAATTCATAGCGAGTTGAGGGGGTGGTGAAGGGCACGACTCTGCATGCTTTATGCTAAAATTGGAGCTTCATTTGAGGTCGTGGGGTTGGTGAGGTAATTTTGCTCAATCACACTATGAGCCAGAAGGAGCAAGAGGTCTTGCCAAATGGTGTCGAACCCTCCTGCTGCGAGTCAGACGCCCCATTTTCGACATGCGATGATTATTATTGATCAAGGTGCCGTGCGTGTTTGGCTGCATGAAGCTAAGGCGAGGGCCTTGCGATGGAGAGTGAAGAGTGTTTGTTTTGTTTTGGTTGTTTTGAATATACACCCACACCACACCGTACTAATGCTCTTCAAAATTAAAATCAATCAATTAACGTCTCTCTAATCTCGCTCAATTATTAATTAAGCTAAGCTCTAACCCCCCCTAATTGCTGGAATTAACTAGCTCCTAATTAAGCTAGCGTACACCCCCCATCCCCGCCCCCCTCCCCCACCCCGCTCTCCGCTCCTCCTCTGTTCCTCCGCGCTCACTCCTGACTCTCTACCCACTGCTTGCACTTCCTCCTCCCACTACTCCGCGCTCCCTCCTTTGCCCGCGCTCCTGACTCTCCTCCCATTGCTCCCGCTTCCTCCTCCCTCCCGTCACTCCTCCTCCCCCTCCTCATCTTCCTCCACTCCTCCTCCTCCTTCCTCCTCAGCTGCCTGCTTCCTCCCCACTCCTCAGCCCCCTCCTTCCTCCATGTTTGTATTGGGAGGGCTTCACAGCCCCCCTTGCATGTTCTCCACCGAGCCCCCCCCCCCTCCTCCTCTTATACGTGCGCAGGCGATTGAAGCTTCTTGGAGGCTTTGGAACTTTCCAGGCGGAAGCTGAACTTCGTAGAAGGATCGCGAGCATTCATTAATTAATACCTTACCTTAATATCTTCATTCGCGTGTCCAACCTTACCGTAAGACCTTCATTCGGGTGTGCGACAACTAATTAATTGAATTTCCCATTTTTTAAGGCTGGGGGGACCTATTGAGAGAGGGGCGGGTGGATGGAAAGATGATATGCGTGGATAACAATCTAACGTGTGCAAGGGTGGGGTTAAGTTTGGGGTGGGTTAATATTATTGGACTCTTGACATTCGTCTCTTCTTTCCATATACTCACACACCATAAGCTTATAAAACAACAATTCACAACACAGACTCAGAGAAACAACAGAAGCAAAGTCTCGGGGGAGCTCAGGATTCTTGGCAGCTATGGCGGTGCCCGCACTGTAGCTCCGGCACTCTTCCTCTATCAGGTACTCCCTCCCTTTTCCTTTCCCTTTCACCTCCTCTATGGCTCCTCCCCCTCCCTTTCCTAGATCCGCCTTCCTCCTCCTCCCTTCTCCCTCTCCTTTGCCTTTTCCCCTTGCTTTATCCGTCCTTCTTCCAAATTTGACCCTGCCCTGCCGCATTTCCCAGCCCCGCGCTTAGATCTCCTATTTCGCTATTCTCCTCGGCTGTCGGCTCAGATGTCGGTTCAATTGATCCGTCTCCGCGATGGATTCATCCCCCATCCACCTTTTTCGGTATTGCCTCCCAATCGTCCTTGCCTGCCTCGTATGTTGAAGAATGTTTGCATATGGCTTTGATCCCTTCCTGGCTTTGCGATATCGTAAAGCTCACGACGTTTGTCTGGACTTCGTGATAAACGATTTCATCGCGTGCCCGAACTTCACCGTTAAATGATCATCCTGTTTCTGCACGATGGATCAGTCTCCGCTTCAGAGTTCTAGATCCTTACCATCTTTAACAAATCCTGAGTCAATTCTTACCTGGTAAGGTGTTGTCTTTGTAGAGGATGAGCATGTTCCTGGATTCATCTAGAGATATGGTTGTGGAGTTCTGTATGCTTTGACAACCGAAATTTGTGCATCTCTTCCTTCCTTACAATCTAACCAATCTATCCTAGAGAATGAGATCCACTCGCCATAAAATATCGTTGTATTATTTTTTATATTAGCCCTTTTAGTTTGACTCATCGAATGAATTTATGATCCTACTGGTCCAGTGGCTTTTAAAGCTCAAGATTATGGATTGAAGACTTCAATGGAAACGCACTTGCTAAATAATGTATGTGATTTTAACGTAAGTTTCTTCGTTTTTTGTTTTGGGTGGAGGTACAAGTCCATAAGGTTTCTGATCTTATGACTTCTTAAGATTTGTTGGGTTTAAAAGGTTTCATGGAACAAGACCTTGATGTGCCTGCTTTGTAATGAGCTGTGGAGTGATCTAGTCTGTTTGGGAAAGGTCACAAACGTCTGCTTGTATTCCCAGCAAAATTCAGCTTGCTCTGTGGACGTATATTCTGGACCAAGATTATCATATTCTGTTCCGCAGACTGTTTTCACCAGGGATTTCTTAGATTGTGGGAGAGCTTTTTGCCGTACAAGTTTAGCTCTGCACTATGTGGCTTAAAGTTTCGTCCTTTAGATGTTAACTCTCTGCTAGTGCTTGTATAATTGTATTATTTTTGAGTAAATCATATTCTCTGGGCCAACGTATGGTTAAGGTTTGATGGTCTGAGACATCTTCTGGCATGGTGCTGCAATTTGCTTCTGTCATAGTTACAATGCATTTTACCTGTCTAAAGTGGTGGGTTGACTTGTTTCCACTGTCTGGTCACAGTGAACGCAGCTTTTTCTAAGTGCTCCACCAAGTTATTTGAAAACGGGGCACGTGTGGTGGCCACCTGGTATTTTCTTTTTGTTTTCCCTTCAAAGTTTATTTCAATAAGCTGTGGGGGGCAGGACTGTCTTAAATTCTGGTCAATATTAGTTTTTAAGCAACTGGGCAGTCCATGTTAGTTTCAGTGTGGTAAATTCATCGATGCATAGGTTCTGGAGAGTATGTAGCTGTGAAATGCTTACTATTTTGTAGTTTTTGCAGCCACATGTGTTCTTCGCAATTCTTCAGCCACAAAGTCAAAGTGTGGAACAGTGGAAATGAGCAAGGAAATGGGGCTGAGATTGACTTCCATGGAACTCCAGCCTCCACCGTGGCAATCGTATCGAGCCAAGAAGGCAGAATTGTTGGCACAGAAAAGAAAGAAAATGAGAGATATCAGTGGATAAAATATGCAGGGCTTTTGCAGTGGAAAAACTGCTGCTTTTGTGGACTATCTAACGTGAATAAAGATTTCATTCCCGTGGGTATTGATGGCTGCTTCATCTCAACTATCTGGAGTACTGGTTAGCGTATTTTTAGCAGAAGACACCATTGCAGACGTCCATATATCCGATGGATGGAGAGTGAACCGGTTTCCTATGTTAGAGTTTCCCACATATTGTCCAGACGACTATTTTCTTAGCAGACAGCTCACGGATCTTTGAGGGTTGCCAGGCCATTTCTCAACTGCACTCATGGAGACGTAAGGCCCTGCCCCGATGTGTATTACCTGTTAAAATTGATGGTTTGTGAATTGAGTGAAATTTTTGCCTGTCCTTTTGTCCAAGGCAATTTTGTATTTGCCTTTCACACTAGTCGTTGGTCTTACAATTTAGAATTCAAATGTCATTGAGAAACTTGAGACTAGAATATCAATCTTGGGCTTTTTTTAGGCGTCGAAGCTTTATCATGAAAGTCTGAGAATTGCTTGGAGTTTTCCATGTTCTATGTCATTGCAAAGTAGGTCTTTTGCCATAGTTTAATAGTGACCTTGGTACTCAAGATGCCCTTCCCTTTACCATCGTCCCTCTATGCCAACCAGCCCCTTCCTGGGCACATGAAAAGCGACAGAGAGAGAGGCTGTCATAGCCAAAAATCTTCCTTTTTGTATTTGATTGGATCATGGAAAAGTCAACGTGGGGCTGTGCCATGGTGCTGTCTTACATCCTTTGCTCAAAATGGGTTGCCGGTAGCTAGCACAAGGGTTAGGGGGGACCACAGGATACAACACGCACAGTATGCTGCCACCCTGTCTAGGCGGGGAGGCTGTTAGCTTAGGGTGGAAGTCCCTAGGGCTTAGGTTAAGAAATAACATTTGGCTGTTAGCTTAGGGTGGAAGTCCCTAGGGCTTAGGTTAAGAAATAACATTTGGATTAGAGGTCTAACGGGGTTTAAAAGTATCATTATATATTTAGCCGTTGCCTAGACTATATATTGGCAATCGGGCTTGGGCCATGGGCATTCATTAATTGGTACATGGATTGTGGTTCTTGGCCATAGGCATGAAGCTAGATCGAGGCCTCCCTTGTGGAGGGGATGTTGGCGGTATGGGACATGGATGTCTATTGGGCTAGGGTCAGGCCATAGACCTCACCTATGACCTCTATGTGCTGGGGGGTGAGCTGCTCTATGATTGGTTGGTGAGTTCGGGACGGTGATTCATAGTGCTCGTTCCTAGACAGTGGATGATATATTGGCAAGCGCACATATGCATATACTACACAACCAAATGTACGGGACTAACCCATGTCAGGCTTATGACCAAACCACGCTTGATAAGGTGTCATGACCTTAAGAGCCTTCGTGGGACACTTGTTCAACCTGTCAGAAGTGTGGTGGTGGTGTTGTTTTTCTTCAAGACAGGCTTCCAAGCAGATCCTCTAGCCACAAGGTTTTCCGCTGTCTCAGGTGGCCCTATGTATACCAGTTTGTATTTATTTGTTCTGCTTCCGCAGCTGTTGTATGATGAGCTGCTGGAAATCCGGATGTGTTGGTTTATTGTTAGTGCAAGATGCCAGACATTGCAATCTTTTGTCCTAGTATATGCCTCGCTGTCTCCAAGCACAGTGATTCATAGATTTGGTGTCAGTCTACCAGATTGGACCCCTCAGAGGGGGCTTTATATAGCTCAGTGATGCAGTGACCGTGCAGGAAAGCAGACCTGGCAGCAGTGGCAGCATCACCTGGATTGTGTTATCAGTAGAATGCCTGCTGGCAGCGCATCTTGCCACTTGTTGTTAAAAGGCAGTAACAACCGAGGTGACGGATGCAGAATCTACTTCTGTCCGCTCACTAGTCCCCTCACTCCTACTCTACATATGATAGAGCAGGAGATGCTCCTCTCTAACAGTGCTAGCTGTGCTTCTGTCTGTGCTTGTCTCTATCTACTTGTGTGCACAATCATGAAGCGAGATAGTTGGTGTATAGCATCTGATGACATAAGCATTGCTACTTTCTAAGTATCTCTACCTTTTGTTTTTCAATTTTTTTTTGATACGTCATTTTTCTTCTCTTTTATTTTATTTGTAGAAATTCGTACATTAGAAGAAATCAGAATTTGTACGATTGGATATATTGCAGTCTTACAAAGGTATAGTTGGTGTGTAGTATCTGTCAATAGGTGACTTCTGGTCAAAGGGCCAGTTTGATGCATCACTCTTTAGCATGGTATTTGAGCTTGGTTTTGAGCTAGAGAACATGCTTAGGGTATCTACACCCATTGTTGGGCGCTGATGACGTCAGTGGGGATGTCATAGTAGCTAGTCCTTGCTATGTGTGATGGAGTTTATGGTTTTCAATCTTATGAGTGACTCTCGTGAGATTGAAACTGCACTATGTTGTGTTTTTAGAGGATGAGTTTGGGAATGTTCTTGGATTCATCTAGGTATATGCTTTTGCCGTATTAGTGGACATGCAAATTTCACCTTGTGAAGTTTTCGTCCAAGTTGCGGCCTGCTGGTATTGCGATAATTCTTTCTATCTTAAATGGTGCGTTGCCCTATCAGCTAGATTTAGATTTAGATGCTCGTTTGGGAGAGATTAAAATGAAATCGTTTAGACTTCACAAGCAGTTGTAGTTTGAATGAAGAGATTTGGACTACTTTTTGATTAGCCTTCTCCTTTAGTGCTAGCCTTCGTCATGGCTGAGTTTGCCCTTCACCTCCGGAGTGCCGACAGAAACTCAGTACGAAGACTTTGTATAAATGGATGCTCAAGTATGTGTGGGTGTGTGGATTTGTATGTGTGAGAGCATACTTTTATACTATGGTCTACACCTACTGTTGGGCGTTGATGACGTCAGTGAGGATGTCATAGTAGCTAGTCCCTGCTATGCGTGATGGAGTTTATGGTTTTCAATCTTATGAGTGACTCTCGTGAGATTGAAACTCCACTATGTTGTGTTTTTAGAGGATGAGTTTGGGAATGTTCCTAGATTCATCTAGGTATATGCTTCTGCCGTATTAGCGGACATGCAAATTTCACCTTGTGAAGTTTTCGTCCAAGTTGCGGCCTGCTGGTATTGCGATAATTCTTTCTATCTTAAATGGTGCGTTGCCCTATCAGCTATATTTAGATTTAGATGCTCGTTTGGGAGAGACTAAAATGAAATCGTTTAGACTTCACAAGCAGTTGTAGCTTGAATGAAGAGATTTGGACTACTTTTTGATTAGCCTTCTCCTTTAGTGCTAGCCTTCGTCATGGCTGAGTTTGCCCTTCACCTCCGGAGTGCCGTCAGAAACTTTTGTATAAATGGATGCTCAAGTATGTGTGGGTGTGTGGATTTGTATGTGTGAGAGCATACTTTTATACTATGGTCTACATCCACTGTTGGGCACTGATGACGTCAATGGGGATGTCATAGTAGCTAGTCCCTACTATGCGTGATGGAGTTTATGGTTTTCAATCTTATGAGTGACTCTCGTGAGATTGAAATTGCACTATGTTGTGTTTTCAGAGGATGAGTTTGGGAATGTTCCTGGATTCATCTAGGTATATCCCAACACTTTCTCTTGTATGCGTGTATGATGCTGGAGGCACCCTAAATCAGGATTGATGTATTGTTGAATGTCAAGAGTTATCAAGATTTCAATGTGTTACAACCTATCCAGGGAAATCTCACGAGCCTGTGGACACAGAGCTGATTTTTGATTTGCAAAAAATCCCCTTTTTTCCCTTTATGAAATGTTGCCAAACGTATGTTTGGACATTTGGAGATGTGAACCTGGCTGCATTTGCACAGATTAAGAAAATAAATAAAGCCTATTATTGTACCTCCATGTCGCTCACTTTCAAGTCATCAACAAACCTACCAAACGGTTGTACAACCTTGCAAGATATGGCCCAATTAGCCTTGTCCACACAAGTAGGCAGCCGTCTGTCCTTACAACACTCAGAGGTCTCTTCCCTTAGAGTATCCATACAGCTGCGCCCTCAGCCTGTCGTATAGAACTCTTTTCTACCCCCTATTACTCCCTCCCTAAAACACATGCTAATTCACCCACCCCATATAAGTCCAGCTTCTCTCTCTCTCTCTCTCTCTCTCTCTCTCTCTCCCCCCCGTCCGTGTTAGAAACCGATGAACAGAGGGTACACACAGCAGAAGACTGATAGAATAGCCTAGGAGCTCACACAGTGTGGTGTGGGATGTGGAATCACAAACTTCTTAACTCAGATAGATGTGCAGACTCATCAATAGACAATGAACCAGCCAGATATAGAAACCACCAAAATAATATATTTCCGTCCAAAGCTATGGACATAATACAAAAGAGAGATCCAGAGTCCCACCAATGGTGTGGTCCTTTAATCTTACCACAAGGTCGTCCTCCTATCTGCCGGCTATCTCTAGACTCAAGCCCGCGTGCTCCACCTCGAGCGTCTGTAGACTTTCTGTCCAGAATGGTTCTCTCTAACTTGCAGCACCTTGAGCTAGGTCTGCAGCTTCCTCAGCCTTCTTGGTCCTCAAGAATAAGCTCCAAGTGCTGTCTTTGCTGCTTCTGCTGCTCCTCCAAAGAATGAGTAATGAGGACTTGGAGGCCCTCCTTTTATAGGCTCCCAAGGGGCTGGCAAAAAACTGACCAGGAATACGTAATCTGGCCGACCAGGTCTGCCATAAATGCCCCTTTGGGGCTCTCTTGTCCAGGGCTTTTGGCCCATGATTCTAGGGCTTTAGCCCTCCTTTCAAGGCAGGGTCCCAGCCCCCTCTGTCTGCCTATATAAGGTTTGGTTGGCTGAATCCAACAAGCCCAACCAGCCCCTCCATGTAGCCGACACTCCTGCTGGTTCCCCTCGCCATTAATGCGCCATGTGCAGGCCCTCTGTCCCGCTAGCTGTGCGCCTCTTTTAGGGGCCTGTTCCCAGCCCGTACATGCACACTTGCTGCACCTCTGCCAGGCTGTTGTGCTGCCCACATGGCAGCCCATGTGCTGCCCATGTGGCCAGCCCTTTTAGCCATCTTTTCTTTGCGCTGCCCATGTTGCAGCCCCCTCTCCAGGGGGCACTTGCCCTAGGTCTCACTCCCCCATGCTCTCCTCATATGGGGGACTTACAGATGGGAAGGTGGCCTATAAAAGGAGTAAGAGCTTGTTCCTCCCTAAACTTCCAGTTGGTTTATTCTGAAAGATGGCATCAACCTGGAGAGGTGTCATGGTGTAAGAAGCCTGTAGTATCTCATCTCATGTGGGATTGAGGGCTCACTCCAAATCATCCTAGACCCCATGATCATGTGTAGCCGCTCAAATCTCCTCCACTCATGGCCGTCAACGGCACTAGAGTGTCGAAAAGTCAGCCCTTGGTCGGTGGATCCTAAAAGTCTGCCTGGAAGCATTGTTTCTCTAGTCAGGCCAAAGCTCTCTGCCTCTATGTGAGAGTTGTCCTGGTTGCTTGAGTCATTGTGGAGACGGGCCCTACGAAGACTTCTCCGAAGTATGTGTAGGACTGCATTATCTCCATTGGCTCACCTTGGTAAGTGAAGCTATGTTGGTGAAGCTCTGCGCGCGAGGTGTTGTGCTTTCAGCGGTTCTTTTCTACTAACTTAGCTACTCGGCATTGTTATCGGCATAACAACAGTAGATCATAACCTTGGTCTTCCCAAGGTTGACTATTAAGTCTCTCTTTTTGCAGAACACCTCTAGGGCCTCGAGATGTCTTTGCAGCCCCTTTGCTATGATATGAGGACTATGTCATCAACGTATAGCAATATCTGTATCATGAGGTCAGCCAGTAATGATCCCTTGCCCCCGAAGCAATCTATTAAGTATGTGATCTCATCAATGTAGAGTTCGCAAAGAGTCGGTGAAAGGGAGAAAACCTTGTTGCACACCTATCGTTTTCTCGACCCAATTTGATAAGCCTCCTGGGGCACGAACTCTCCCTTTGACAGACTCGTATAAGCTCATCACACCCCGAATCAGGGTCTCTGGGAATTTGCATCTCCTGTAATCTCCTGATCATGCGGGATCGTGGGACAGTGTCCAAGGCCCCCTCCGAAAGTCTACAAAGCAAGCGTAGACTTTTTGGTGTCTGGACCTTGCCTCCTCAATGATAGTCCTCAGAGTGAAGATGTGATCTAATAGTCCTTAGAGTGAAGATGTGATCTAAAGTGGAGCGCTGCCTCCGAAATCCTACTTGTGCTAGTGCTCGCTGCTCGCGAGCCTCTGTATAATTGTTGATCTCCCTCATCCATAAATCTTTGGCCAATGTGTGATCAATTAGAGAGAGAGAGAGAGAGAGAGAGCGAGCGAGCGAGTGAGCGGGGGGGTAGGGTTGAGTCAAAATGGAGAGAGAGAGAGAGAGAGAGAGAGAGGGGGGGGGGGTAGGGTTGAGTCAAAATGGCTCGCTAGGGCCCTTGCTGAGTGCTATTCTAAAAAAACTAAAAACTCAAAAGCTCAAAACTAGTGTCCAAAGCTAGGACTCAAAAAGCATAGCCAAGTGCCATAGTGGCTCTCGTGTGTCCTCGTATCTATGTTTATCGGGCGGTCTCTTGCTGTGGCGGGGGGTGGCTCCATGATCTTTGTATCAGTGGGCCATATCAAGAGTGACACCTGGGGGGGGGAGGGGGGGAGATTGATTTTAATGTTCAAACCTCAAATTTATGCACTAATTTGTATCTTACTTTAAAAATGAGAGAGAGATTTTAACATTCAAACTTCAAATTTATTGCACTAATTTGTATCCTACTTTAAAAATAATTTGACTAAATTGAGATTGATATAATGGCCAGATACTAAAAAAATGACCTCCATCCCGTACCCTAAAATGGAAATTATGACACATGAGGAAACAGAGCTTTCTATGAATGGGAAGGTCTTTCTCTAGAGATCAGAGATGGGCTTCTCTTGTCCTTTCGGCCCTTAGTGGATCGATGCCCATTGCATGTTAGGGTACATTACATATGTATGCGATTTGCCATTTAAACACTAATATATACACACCTGTAGCTGCATTGTAATTACGAAAATTGCACTGTTAAAAACTCTTCAAAATAGCTTTCTAGGTTATCACCTAGAAACATTGCTGGTGACTTTGCACCCTCATGCAGTGTAATGGCTTCGTTCATGTTGTCTCATTTGTGCAATGACGTGCTTTGAGGTGTAACAGCGAAAAAACTTACGTGTCCCTCTGCCTTTCCACGCTGTGGGAGGGTTCTCTTTCTCTCTCTTCCTCTCCTACTTTTCTTCTCTTCTTCCTCTTGTTTGTGTAGTTTTCAATGGTTCTATGCTGGTTGCATCATGACAATTTTGTAGATCGAGTTATTTAGTAAAACGACCCAGACTGCTCTCTTCAATGTTGAACATCATGGTATTTACATACTACTTCGTGTTGTGTGTTTTCGTTGCAGATACAAACTGATAAAACAAGTAGGTGACGGCACCTATGGCAGTGTTTGCAAAGCCATAAACCGGAAGACAAATGAAGTTGTATGTCTCTGGCTTTTGAATTTTATTTCTGTGTTTTGGTTTTGCAGTTTTAAACATAAAAAGAGCGATGCCTGGAATGGCTTGTGACACTTTTGCTGTGTTTAACAGCCTTAAGAATATGTATCATTGAAGACATTTGAATTGTATGAAACGGTTTGGGCTATTATTTACTAACATAAAGCTCTTTACAATTTGTTTGATGTGGCAAGAAGTGGCTGTGTTGAGTAAGGGAGTTAGCCTCAGTTATATAGAATTGAGCCTCTGTTAGTACGTGGTTGATGGACGTTTATGCTACATGTAAGTGGCAGGGTAGTGCATCAACAGTAGCTTTCTTTTCATCACTGGATATTAGGGCAAGATTGCCATAAACAAGTAGTTTGTGAAACCTCACTCATAAAAGACAGCAGAGACACTATCGTTTCTCTCCCTCTCTCCCTCTCTCAAGAGAGACACTAGGGCCCAGGACAACAGTCGGGCTGGACCCCCCCGAAGGATTTTATTACTTGAGAGAAGAAGGAATACATGAGTTCAGCGTGGAAGCTGTTCATACATATCCAAAAGATGAATGAATGATTACATGAGCTCTAAGGCTCCCCTTCTTGGCAACAAGCCACTTGTCAATTTCTACATTACTTTCCTAATTACATACCACTAAGGGCAACTCTGGAGTCTTCGAAGCACTTGGTCACGCGAACTGCCTTCTAGACTCGTGTTAGGCTCCCGTAGCGCTTAGGAAAATAACTCTTCCTAGTACTTGCAACAAATAATTAAAGCGCACCACCATGGCACCCATTAATTGTTAGCGCTTTGCATGCAAACAATACACTGTGGACTAATTCTAGTCACGGTGGGCGTCCCCATTGAACACATGTGCACACATAACAAATATAAAAATATATATTTATTCTCGGGTTGATCAAAGTCAACGCCCTTGATCATAATTAAGGGGCTTTGACCAAGGGTCGAGGCGCCTTAATTATAGTCAAGTCTCTCCAACCAAAGTTGGCACAACTCTCCAACCGAAGTTGGCACATCTTGGTTAACTGTAGTTAACCCTCTTGGCGCATGCCAAGTCTCGTTGACCGAAGTCAACACTCTTTGACCGTAGTCAACTTTGTGGTTCTCTGGTTAACCGCAGTTAACCCTCTTGGTAATAAACCAAGTCTTCTTGATTGAAGTCAAGGCTTACTTGACCAGAGTCAAGTATCTTTGACGGTAGTCAATTCTTTGACCATTAAAAGAACTCTTTCACCATAATTAACACATATGAAAACTCTTTAATTATGATTAAATAAATGGTCAACTGTACTTTGACTTAGGATATTTACATTGTGGTGACATCCCCTCGGCTTCTATTTAGTTGACCTCAACTGAAAAGCTTTCTTGTAAACATCCAAAAGCTGTGGATGATCGGACAACATGTCTTCATCCATCCACTTGGCATCTAATGCCGTATAATTCTTGAATTTTACAAGATACCTGCAAAACTCCTTGCCCTGAGGGCCTTTGTGTACAGTATGGTACACAATCTGCTCTGGTTGAAGGACCTCCTCCAGCTCATCCACTTCTGATGGATCCTTTGATACTGGCTCTGTAGGCTCTGGCCCTTGGAATTTCTTTAGAAGACTCACATGGAATGCATTGTGAATCCTCCAATGCTGGGGCAATGCTAACCTGTATGCAACCTCATTTATTCTTTCTGTAACCCTGAAAGGGCCATAGTATCTGGAAGATAACTTTGCATACACTTTCTGTTTGCCTTTAAACTTGCGGAGCCTAGCTTTCTTGAACTTCAAAAGTACCCAATCCCTTTCCTTGAGATCTAACTGTCTCCTATACTTATCTGCAGCTCTTTTATGTTTCTCTTGAGACCTTTCGATTGCTGTCCGGACTTGGCTGTAAGCTGTCTGGAGGTCTCTCACAAACTGATCAGCTGCAAATATTTCATCCTTGGTCCTCAGGATAGGTGGCAGAATCACCTTCCTATATATGACCTCAAAGGGGGCTTTCCCTGTAGAGCTGTGTACTGTATTATTGTAAGCAAACTCTACCAATGGTAGGTACTTTTCCCAGTCTGAACCTTGGTCACCCATGTAGCATTTCAGCATATCCAATGCTGTAGAATTTGCTACTTCACTTTGACCATCTGTCTGGGGATGGAAAGAAGAAGAAAAATTCAGATTCGTCCCCATATTATCAAATAAAGCTCTCCAGAATAGATTGGTCATTATGGGATCTCGATCATTGACAATGGACTTAGGCATACCATGATGCTTAAAGATCTATGCCATGAAAAGCTTAGCCATATGATTGTTAGAAAATACCCAACAGAGGGTACACGCAGCGGAAATAATGCCCAGGAGCTCACACAGTGTGCCGTGTGGGTGTGGAATCACAAACTTCTTTACTTATGTGCATTCAATAGGTGTGCAGACTCATCAATAGACAATGAACCAAACTAGATAGAGAAACCACCAAATAATATATTTCCGTCCACAAATATGGACACAATACAAAATAGACAGATCCAGAGTCCCACCAATGGTGTGGTCCTCTGATCTTACCACAAGGTCCTTCTCCTATCTGCTGGCTATCTCTAGACTAGAGTCCGCGTGCTCCACCTCGAGCGTAAGTAAACTTTCCGTCTAGGATGATCCTCTCCACCTTGCTGTCTGGGAACCAGCCTAGGTGGGCAGCTTCCTGGCTAAGTCTGCAGCCCCGCTAGCACCTCTCTATCCTCCTGAATGTAGGTCCAGAGGGTGGCTACCTGCTGCTCCTTTCTGCTCTGGATTTGCTGCTGCAAGTGATGATCTCAGCAACCTTCTGCCCTAGAAGACAGTCTCAGCCTCTCCCTGAGCTAAGTCTGCAGCACCTCAGCACAGTTCACCTCCTGGTCATAGGCCCAACTGCTGCTGCTCTGCTGCTTCAACCCGTCCTTCCTTTGGCAAGGTTTGCAACAAAAGTACATCTCCAGATCACCTGGACTGCGAACTTTAAACGCACCTGACTGAACCTGAGTTACCCTGCTTCTCGCAAGGGCACAATCCTCCAGTCGTGGAAGTCGATTCCCTAGAGCTTTTGAATCAGGGTCGTCCTTCAGCAAGGTCCTTGCCTTCAGGCTCCCACACGTGTGAGCCTCCTACTTGGGCTCTGATACCATGTTAGAAATGACCCAACAGAGGGTACACGCAGCGTAAATAATGCCCAGGAGCTCACACAGTGTGCTGTGTGGGTGTGGAATCACAAACTTCTTTACTTATGTGCATTCAATAGGTGTGCAGACTCATCAATAGACAATGAACCAAACTAGATAGAGAAACCACCAAATAATATATTTCCGTCCACAAATATGGACACAATACAAAATAGACAGATCCAGAGTCCCACCAATGGTGTGGTCCTCTGATCTTACCACAAGGTCCTTCTCCTATCTGCTGGCTATCTCTAGACTAGAGTCCGCGTGCTCCACCTCGAGCGTAAGTAAACTTTCCGTCTAGGATGATCCTCTCCACCTTGCTGTCTGGGAACCAGCCTAGGTGGGCAGCTTCCTGGCTAAGTCTGCAGCCCCGCTAGCACCTCTCTATCCTCCTGAATGTAGGTCCAGAGGGTGGCTACCTGCTGCTCCTTTCTGCTCTGGATTTGCTGCTGCAAGTGATGATCTCAGCAACCTTCTGCCCTAGAAGACAGTCTAGGTTCAGCCTCTCCCTGAGCTAAGTCTGCAGCACCTCAGCACAGTTCACCTCCTGGTCATAGGCCCAACTGCTGCTGCTCTGCTGCTCCTTCCTGCTCCCTGAAGTGCTGAAGTGCTGCTAGGCTGGATGATGAAATGAGGCCTGAGCCTCTCCTTTTATAGGCCCTGAGGCCTGCTGTAGAAAACCGACCAGTCTGCCCTGACTGGGCCGACTGGACAGACTAGGTTGGCTGGCCCAACCGACCTGGTTGGATGAGCCCAACCAGCCCTATATAAGGGCCCTTTGCTGGCCCTTTGTTCCATGCAGGGTCCAGCTCCTTTGCTGCTGTCCTGCCACCTGCCAGCCCTGCTTGCAAGCCATAGACCTGCCCATAGACCCCCACTATACTGCGCCTTGCTGCAGCCCTTTGCCAGCGCCTTGTCCTTCCTGTACACGTCCGTACTATTGCTGATGTCATCGTGCCTTTTACTTGGGACACCCCGCCGTGTCTGCTGTTCCAGATTCACCTCTTCCAGGCCAGATCCTGATGCTGAATGCCTCGCCATCTGCTCCTGTTGTTGGCGCCATCTGTTGCAGCCACCTTGACTACAGGTGTGTTCCCTTAGCTGGCTGCCCACATCACAGCCTATGTGCTGCCCATGTGGCAGCCCCCCCTCTCTCTCTTCTGTGGACATGTTCTACCCTAGGTCTCCCTCCCCCACGCTCTCCTCATATGGGGGCTTACAGATGGGGAGGTGACCATTCCAACAATGATCTGCCTTTATGGTTTTGCAAATTGGATGAAATGAGCTTGTTTGCTGAATCTATCAATGATAGTCCAAATCCCATCATTCCCTGATTTTGATCTTGGCAAATAAAAAATGAAGTCCATTGTAATACTTTCCCACGGTGCCTGAGGCACGGGAAGAGGCATAAGTAGGCCAGGTGCCTTCCGTCTATCATATTTTACTTTCGGACACGTAAGGCATTCAGTAACAAACTGATGTATATCTTTTCGCATCCCTGACCAAAAGAAATACCTCTCTAGTACTAGAGTTGTCGCTGTAATTCCTCTATGTCCAACATAGGGAGGTGCATGGCATTCCTCCAAAATCTTTTTCCTCATCTCTTGGGTGATGCATAGGCAGTCATCTTTCATTATATACCCATCTTTCAAGGAATAGTGACTGGTGGACTGCCCCTCTTCCATTTGCTATAAAATCTCACCAAAATCTGCATCATTAGCATATTGTTCCCTCATGCTTTCCAGGTCCTGATGATAAGCAATAGTCACATTATTGACCTGGGGTCTTCGGGACAAGGCATCTGCCACTCTGTTCCGAATTCCTGGGGTATGGACAATCTGAAAATGATACATTGACAGCATGTTTGCCCATTTCATATGCTTCTCGAAAAGTTTTGTCTGAGTTAGAAAATATCTCAGACTTTGGTGATCTGTTCTAACAGTAAAATCTGCATCCAAAAGATAATGCTTCCATGTATGGATGGCATGGATTACAGCCAATAACTCTTTCTCATAGATTCCCAGATATCTCTCTGGATCCTGGAGTCTCCTGCTCTCATAGGCCACTACATGACCATTCTGATGCAATGCAGCCCCAACACATTCCCCACAAGCATGACAATCCACATCAAATGGCTGATACAAATTTGGAACTATTAAGATTGGCTCTGTGGTCAGCCTCTCTTTGAGTGTGATGAAGGCTGTCTTTTGAGGAATTCCCCATCTGAAAGCTGCATTTTTCTTAGTAAAATTGTGGAGTGGAGCGGCTATATCTACAAAATGCCTGATAAATCTTCTGTAGTAAGAACACAAGCCTAGGAAACTTTGAACTTTATGGACAATTTTTTGCTCTGGCCGTTCGTGAATGGCACGGATCTTTGCCGGATCCATCCGTATCCCATCTTTGGATATTATATGTCCCAATTAATGGATTTCTTCCAGGAAGAATTCACTTTTCTTGCTGTTTGCATAGAGCTGATGATTTCTCAGCTCTTGAAACACTATAGCAAGATGTTCCTTGTGCTCTTCTTCGGATTTAGAAAAGACAATTATGTCATCGAAGAAGGTACCAGTGAACTATCTATAGGGTCGGAAGATGCGATCCATCATCCTATTAAAAGTAACTGGGGCATATGTCAATCTAAAAGGCATCACCAGATATTCATACAACCCGAAAGTAGTGCGGAACGCTGTCTTGTGCACATCCAGAGGCTGTATCCTCACTTGGTGATAGCCGCTCTTTAAGTCTATCCTACTGAAAATTGAAGCTCCATTTAACTCATCTAGCACATCATCAATGTGCGGAATAGGGAATCTATTCTTGATGGTGATTTTGTTTAGTGCGCAGTAATCAACGCACATACGGAATGAGCCATCTTTCTTGTGTACTAGTAGTACAGCGGAACAGAAAGGAGAAGAACTGGGCTGAATCAACCCCTTGGACAACAAGTCCTACACCTGAGTCATAATCTCTTCTCGCTAAGTTGCACTAACATTGTATGGGGGCCTATTGGGTGGCTCGCTGCCTGGAATGAGTTCTATGCCATGATCCTTAGGTCTTTCAGGGGGTAGCTCCCCTGACAAAGCATTAGAAAAGCAATCTTTAAAATTTTCAAGGAACTGAAATTTATTCGGATCTGCCTCACTTATTTCAGCATGTATTTCCACATCTCTCTCTTTTACAAAAATCATGTAAGCTGAAACTGCAGACTTTATTTCTTTTCTAACAGAACTATTTAATACAATGGGGATAGTTTGCCCTCTACTCCTAGCAACCACGCGATATACTTTGCCCTTATGTACAAACTCTAGCACTCTTTCAGGAAGAGTCAACTTCACTACATCATGATGTTTCAGTGGAGAAATGAATGTAAGAAATCCTAGATTTACTATATTTAGAAATGTGCTAAGGAACAGAACTGAAATAGCAGAGAACAAGGAATAATTGTATTGCTTGAATGTCTGTAGTGTAGATGTAGTGTGTCATCCATACAATTGGGCCTCTCTTATATAGAGAGTGAAGAGTCACACATGAAAAGGTGTGTACTCCAAAGTGTGTGTGCATGAAGAGGTGTGTACCCCTTGTGAAGGGTGTGACCCTTGATGAGAGGGTACATTACAATAGAAATGTCTCTTCAATAGAGTGTCTCTTGTGAAGGGTTGTGCCTCATAGGAAGTGTCCTGTCGAAAGGGCAAGGGTTGTGCCTCATAGGAAGTGTCTCGTCGAAAGGGCATACCCTCCATAAGTGTCCATTCATCAAACCATCCATAAGTCTAGAAATAGAGAAAGGAATACGTCACAGATCGTGACATCCCCTCCCACTCAAAATAAGACCTTGGTGGAGATAATGAACTGATGTAGAAAATATCACTGTAAATTCTGAAAATACTGCTGTAAAATGTCAGGGTACTGCTGTAAGTCTTCATCAGATTACCAAGTAGCGTCGGAATTGTCCAGATCTCGAGCGTTCATGACTGGCTGAGTAAAGATATACTTTACAGAGTGATGGTCTGTTTTGATCACAGAGTCGGCTCCCATGAGGTAATGTTTCCAAGAGCGATAAGCATGTACAACGGCAAGAAACTCCTTATCATAAACCGGGTATTGGGTTTGGATATCAGAATGTTTATGGTTGTCAAAAGCAATAACTCTGCCTTCTTGCATCAAGACTGCTCCTGTAGCGATGTCGGGAGTGTCGGTCATGACCTCAAATGGAAGGTTTTGGGTCAGCAATAGCCATAACTGGTGTGGTAGTGAGTGCTTGCTTGAGTTGTTGGAAACTATACTCTGTTTTGGGAAGCCACTGAAAAAGTGTAGTGCTTTTCAATAATTTGGACATAGGAGCTCCGATTTTGGAAAACTGATAGACCTTGGTATGGTAGAAGTTTGCCAATCCAAGAAAAGAGGGGACATCATGAACATTCTTAGGAGTAGGCCAGTTTTGGATTACCTCGACCTTCTTGGGATCCACAGATGTTGATGTAGAGAGAATTTGCGCGGAGAGGGATCTGTTGAAAACGAGGATGTCATCGAGGTAAACGATGACGAACTTATCGAGGAAAGGCTTGAAGATGTCGTTCATGAGTGTCATGAATGTGGCCGGGGCATTGTTTAACCCAAAAGGCATGACCAAACATTCATAGTATCCATACTTTGTTCGAAAAGTTGTCTTGTACTCATCGCCTTCTCGTATGCGAATTTGATGATAACCTGAACGAAGATCAATCTTTGAGAATTGTGTTGCGTGTAGAAGTTGATCGAAGAGGTCATCGATGCAAGGCAATGGATACTTGTTTTTGATATTGAGCTTGTTGAGGGCTCGGTAGTCGATGCAGAGGCGCATTGACTTATTCTTTTTTTCCACAAGTAGTACATGAGATCTGAAAGGAGTGCGACTGGGTCGAATGTTACCTTTGACGAGTAGTTCGGTGACCTGTCTTTGGATTTCTTCATTTTGAGTGTAAGAAACCCGATAAGGAGGTTTCGACGGTGGATTACTGCTGGGAATAAGTTCGATTGGGTAATCCACTGGTCGTCGAGGTGGTAACTGCTTTGGTAATTCCTGTGGAAAAATATCAAGGTAGGGCTGGAAAAAAGGTTGGTTGAGGTATTCAGGAGGATCCTTTGTTGGTGTCTCCTCTACTGCCGTAACCAACAGAAGTGAAGTCTTTTCTTGGCGTTTACGAACCCACTTCTTTACTTGTAGGGCAGAGGCAACTGGGATTGAAGGAGAGTCCCTAGAACCAGTTAGCTCAATAAGTTTTCCAAGGTGGACAAACTGGATAGTATGGCTGCGAAAACTGATTGATGGATCATAGTCGTAGAGCCACTGTTGTCCGAGTATGACATCGTACCGAGAAAGAGGCATGATGTCGAAGTTCAACTTGTTCGTATAATGTTGGATGCGAAAAGACAAGTTTTTGATCCCGGTGTTGCACAAGAAAGTAGTTCCATTTGCGAGTTCGTTCTGATAGTCCATGAGACTAGGACTGGTGGTCAACCGAAGTTTGTCGACTCTAGAACTAGCTAGGAAGTTATGAGAGCAGCCACTGTCGATGAGGATAGTGACCGTTGTTCCACGAATCAATCCTTGAACACAAAGTACTTGAGTGGCCAGGGAAGGTTCGGGGTTGTTGGCAAGGCTCAGGTGGATGGTATTTGCCATTCGAACAGCTTTGCCTTTCTTGTCTTGTGCTGGGGTAGCATCTTCTCTTTGGGAAGTGCTAGGTTCCATATTGGAATTTTGCTTTGGTCGCTTGGAACAATTGAACCATCTATGGTCGCCTGTACAGATGGTACAAAGTCCTTTTGTGCTGGAGTTGTTCTTCTTGTCAGTGGCCGCACCTTTATGTTAGGGATGTCGGTAATGACTTTGTGAAGAAGAAGAGGCGCGATCCTTGGAGGAGTGCTTCTATTGGAATCCAGCATATGATTTCTGAGTCTTTTGGGGATCTTGAGACTGTCGCTGACCTTGATTACTGGAGTTTTTTCGAAACCTGGTGTTATCTTGAGGGCGAGCACCTTTGGCCATAGTAGAGTTCTGTGTGCGATTAGCACTCTGCTTCCCTGTGTTTTGGAAATCTGTAATGCGCTCTGTGTAAGCAATAGCGCTAGCTGTGGTGGTGATGTTTGCTTTAAGGACATCAATGCGTAACGAGGGATTTAGGCCTGAGATGAAAGCATGAAGGCGATCATCCTCAGTTAAACCATCAATCTCCAGCATCAGTGTGGTGAACTGAGAGATGTAGGAAGACAGGGAGCCCGTTTGCTCCAACTGTCGGAGTTTTGAACGTGCTTGGAAGTCCGCATTGGCAGGTATGAACTGCTTACGGAGCACGTGTTCAAAACGTTCCCATGTTAACACACTTTTGCCGTTCTTTAAGCGTCTTTGCCACCATAGAAAGCTGTATTCTTGAGGAGGGAGGCTGCCAAGGCGATCTTTTTGCCTTCAGGGAGGTCAACAGTATTAAAATACATGCGCATTTTTGCAAGCCATTGGTCAACTGTTCGGCGATTGCGTTGACCAGTGTAGGCTTCTGGAAGTTTGATGTCAAGTCTTTTAGTTTTGGAAGCTTGAAGTAAACGGTAGAGGGCACGTAGTTCAGTGTTTTCTACCTCTGGTGGGAATGAATCTGCATAGTCGTCTGGTTGCGTCACGTCATCCTCTGTATGGGTGGTATTGCGAGAATCTTGAAGTTGTTGAACTTTCTGGACCAAGTCGGAGATGCTGTCCTGAAGCTGGGAAATTTGAAGTTGCAGTAGTGATTCGCCTTGTACGTTGACTTCAGGGGTCTTTTTTGGGCTTGAGTCTTTGATCTTTGGAGAGGCTTCACGCCAGCGTTGCAACATATCGGAGCTCCTTGTGAGAAAAGCGCGAACTTGCGCTCTAGTTTGTACCATTCCTGGAAGAAGATTCGGGCTGCTCCTTGAGGTTGCTCATGTTGGAGGGGGCAGGCGAGGCAGGATGGAACCACCCGTGGAAGTCTGGTAAAGGTAACGCTGGTGATGCCCAAAGTGGTGTTAGTACTTGTGAGAGGACAGGAGTAGGTTGCAGAGTCCACGGATCTGAGAAGGGATAAGGAGCTGCTGTCGGAAATGGAGGATATCCAGGAGGAGTGCCTTTGGAGTGTAAATATTGTCTTGGGGAAGGTACAACCTGTATAGGAGGATATCTGGGAGCTGAAAGAGGTGGAGAGTACCCTGGAGATGCCGAAGGTGAGGGGTAAAATTCTCTCCAAAGATGGACAGCAAACTCTTGAGGAATATCGGGTTCTGGGTATCTTCGTGTCTCGTGGAACACAACCTGGACTGTGCTGAGGAAGTAATGTAACTGACGTGCCTCATGCAGAAGATATAGGATGTGGTCCAAATCACTAGGAGGGCACGTGACACAGAAGACCCACGATGTAAAAGCTC
Source organism: Dipteris shenzhenensis (assembly GCF_047967505.1). Taxonomy (NCBI): domain Eukaryota; kingdom Viridiplantae; phylum Streptophyta; class Polypodiopsida; order Gleicheniales; family Dipteridaceae; genus Dipteris; species Dipteris shenzhenensis. The sequence continues at coordinate 17,512,822 of NC_141613.1, forward strand.
CGAAATGGGCTGGTTGTGCAATCTGAATACGATATTGTGTGGTAGATGATGCGTGAGGTGTCCTTGAAATGCCGGGTGAATTACCAGGGGTTTCCATGCTTTAAGGGAGCGTCTTTCATTTGCTGTAATTTGATAATGACAAGAGAATCCTTAAAAGCAGAATGGAAAGACTCCACCTGGCAATGATTGAATCTGCCAAATTGTTGCGTAAAAGAGGCCTGCAGATTTCTGTCCGGAGGTCCATGTTGCAATGGGTGGCGAGGAGCAGATCTGGGCCTGGCATTTAACAGGCTGTCTTCATCGCGATAGGAGGCTGAAACTGCTGCTTATCTGGCAGGAAAAAAGTGGCGAAACAAGGAGAGCAGGGTATCAATGGCGCAAACTGGTTGCAGGGGTTGATTTGCGACAGAAGGGCTGGCTGGCGCTGTGCTCACGCTGCAGGCTGGAAAGGAACAGGGCTGCAAAACCAGCAGGGCTGCAAATGGCAAGGTGGCTGGCAGCGAAAAAGGCGAGGGAAGGCTGGCAGCGAAAATGGCGCAGCAAAGCTGGCAGCGAACTGGCGCGGGCTGGCAGCGAACCGGCGCGGGCTGGCAGCGAAAGGCGCGTGAAGGCAGCGAGATGGCGAGGCATGGCTGGCAGCGAATCTGCACGGGCTGGCAGCGAGATGGCGCGTGAAGGCTGGTAGCGAGATGGCGCGGGCTGGCAGCGAGATGGCGAGGGCAGATCTTGCGTGCAAATTCGTACGATGGAGGCGAGCCTGCGAGACAAATCCGTACGGTGTCAAAGGGTGTGTCCCTTTTTCGTTGGTGGCTGCCTAGGTTGGGTGGTTGCCCAAAAATTAATACTTTCTATACTCTTTGAAAAAAAAGCTTTGGACATGTGAATATCCCAAAGAGGCAAAATTTGTCAAAGTGCAATGACTGTGATGATCTAAAGCGAGCACTTAAGAGTGCAACATCTCCAGAACAAAAAGAAGCTTACAAAAAAAAGAGAGAATTTCATCATGGACTTGTTCGACATTCTAGAATAAAATATGCATTTTGGAAGGAGCAAGCTATTTCTCACCCAAATGAGTACATGTGTGTTATTGTAAATGGTATGGATCAAAATACAACAACATTACCTTGATTCGTTAACACTCCACCTAAGCTACAAGGTGGGTTTATTTAACCCTAGGGTAGCTAGGGTAAACCTAAGGTTTGGGGTTGGGTTTTCCATTTTAACCCCTCTAGGTACCGTTTTATAGGTGCTTGGTGCCTAAAAGGTGTGCCTATTCGAAGGGGTGTGACCCTTGGAATAGGTGCATCTTTTCATGAAGGGGTGTGTCCTTGTCTTTAAAAGGGGTGTCCCTACATGAATAGATGTGTCCTTTTGTCCACGATGGGGTGTGTCCCTTGGGTGAGGAGTCGAGACTCTTCATCAAAAGGTGTGTCCGATGGTGGAAGGTGCGTCCCTTGGTTTTGGGACAGCCCAAGCACCTGAAAAGACACGATTTCTGTCGTGTCCATTCACATCAACTCCTGATGTGTGAGAGATGGAGAGACCATAGATGACTTTAGGCAGGGTTGGTGCTAAAAATTTTTACGCTCATCCTCTCCATCTCTTCCATGCACAATGTGCACGGATATCCTTCTAGCGGAAAAGATATATCAGATCGGTGCTAGAAGGTGGGGGGCATTTCCTACAGGCAGGAGAGAAATTTGCTCTGATACCACTGTAAGAAATCCTAGATTTACTATATTTAGAAATGTGCTAAGGAACAGAAAGGAGACTGAAATAGCAGAGAACAAGGAATAATTGTATTGCTTGAATGTCTGTAGTGTAGATGTAGTGTGTCATCCATACAATTGGGCCTCTCTTATATAGAGAGTGAAGAGTCACGCATGAAAAGGTGTGTACTCCAAAGTGTGTGTGCATGAAGAGGTGTGTACCCCTTGTGAAGGGTGTGACCCTTGATGAGAGGGTACATTACAATAGAAATGTCTCTTCAATAGAGTGTCTCTTGTGAAGGGTTGTGCCTCATAGGAAGTGTCCTGTCGAAAGGGCAAGGGTTGTGCCTCATAGGAAGTGTCCCGTCGAAAGAGCATACCCTTCCATAAGTGTCCATTCATTAAACCATCCATAAGTCTAGAAATAGAGAAAGGAATACGTCAGATTGTGACAATGAAGAAGTCTTCTTGATCGATATAACTCTGTACATAGAGACGGAGCTTCCCCATCAAGGGAGTGACTGACACAAGGTTCCCACAGAACATCTGATCGGCATCCAAAGCCCTGCCTAGCTCCTCCGTCTTTATTCCTAGTCTCAGGGCTAGGTCCTCTGATATGAAATTATTAGTAGCCCCTGGATCAAATAAAATCAGCGCTCCCATGATAGCAGCAATTCTTATTCTTCTGGGTTTGAAACATGACCCAGTATGTTAGGAATTCCTCCTGTCATTGGCTTTTGTGGTCCCCGTGGCTTCTCTGCCTCTTTTCCCTTCGAAGTTGAAGGCTTTTTTGGGCACTGGGCAGCCACATGCCCCTCTTTGCCACACTTAAAGCATTTCCCATCTCTATGGAATTCAGCTATTTGTTCAGGAGTGAATGGGGATTTGAGTTTATATGACTTTGAAAACTAAGTATCTCTCGGCTTCTAAGGCTGGAAAGGGGAAGGCCTTCTTGAAGTCCTTCCATCTCTTTGGGGTTGACCCATCTGTGGTCTGTGCACTCCACCATGCACATCTCTCTCTTTTACAAAAATCATGTAAGCTGAAACTGCAGGCTTTATTTCTTTCCAACAGAACTATTTAATACAATGGGAATAGTTTCCTCTATTCCTAGCAACCACGCGATATACTTTGCCCCTATGTACAAACTCCAGCACTCTTTCAGGGAGAGTTAACTTCATTGCCCTGCGATGAAACCAAGGCATACCCAAGACTACATCATGATGTTTCAGTGGAGAAATGAAGAAGTCTTCCTGATCCATATAACTCTGTACATAGAGACGGGGCTTCCCTATCAAGGGAGTGATTGGCACAGGGTTCCCAGAGAATATCTGATCGGCATCCAAAGCCCTACCAAGCTTCTCCGTCTTTCTTGCCAGTCTCAGGGCTAGGTCCTGTGATATGAAATTATCAGTAGCCCTTGCATCAAATAAAATCGGCGCTTGCTTGTCTCTAATTTTGTCCCATGATAGCAGCAATTCTCGTTCTTCTGGGTTTGAAACATGACCCAGTATGCTAGGAATTCCTCCTGCCATTGGATTTTGCGGTCCCCGTGGCTTCTCTGCCTCTTTTCCCTTCGAAGGTGAAGGCTTTTTTGGGCACTGGGCAGCCACATGCCCCTCTTTGCCACACTTAAACCATTTCCCATCTCTACGGAATTCAGCTATCTGTTCAGGAATGAATGGGGATTTGCCTTTATATGACTTTGAAAACTGAGTACCCGTCGGCTTCTGAGGCTGGAACCCTTTCTTTTCAACCTTGGGATACTCTTTCTTTTCTGATTTTGAAAAATCAGTTTTCTTTCTTTCAGCACGTCTTGCATGCAAGGACAGTACTGTAGGTGGATCTTGTAACCGCACAAGACTAGCTACTGAAGCTGAATGCATAAGGTCTTGAATGTTTTTTGTCCCCAAAGCATTCACTACTACTTGAATTCTTGGACTGAGACCTACTCTATACTTTCTCATTTGGGTTCCTTTGGAGATCTTTTTGAAAGGTGCAACCTGCAAATAGGCATCCCAAAACTTTTGGTTGTACACATCCACTGTATCTCCTGCATCCATATGCAAACTGTCCCAATCTTGAAGAACATGGTCTCAAAATTTAGGCATAAACTGCTGGTAGAAGGCTCTCTTGAAGTCCTTCCACCTCTTTGGGGCTGACCCATTTATGGTCTGTGCACTCCACCATGCGTTAGCTGTTGCTGTCAAGTGCAAACTAACCATTCTTAACTTGGAGGATTCTGAAACCGTTTTCTGTACCGAATGCAGCATCAAACTGCCTAATGAACTGCAATGCTTTGTCTGTATGACCATATTGTCCATTATAGGTCATAAACTTGATAGATTTACCTCCCTCTTTGAATTCCTTGGTCTCTCTGGAAGACTTTCTCTTCCTAGACTTCTTGTGTTTCCTCCTTTTCTTGGATGGTTTATCTGATAAAGAAGAAGATACAGAAGTCGAGCTCGAGGTAGACGGTGAAGGACTGGGAGATCGGTGATGGTGCCTCGATCTCTTCCTGCTATGAGACCGTCCCCTATGAGATCTCTCTCTCTGTGGCTGTACACGAGAGTGTGCCTCTGGCATTGGCACATCATAGGCTGCATTAGGCATAGCTTCTGCTTGAAACAAATGCTGAGCTCTTGGATCCCTTGTGAGATTTTCCATCTCTTGCATAGGAGTGCGTACCATCTGCTCAAAATTCTTGCTGATTTTGCTGCACACTTCTCTATCTTTGATGTGCATCCCTATCTTGTGAATCCCTTTGGATAGGTGATTGAGCCATTTTCTTACAACTCTGCAAGTTTCTCACGCACACTATGTATGCAACTGATGCACGTTGCCTTTGCTTTTCGAAGAGAAAATTACCTCGACAAGAGGTGTCTTGCATTCACAATCTATGCTAGTACCGGGCTGTCAACTCAAGGCATATACCCACAAAGTTGTCAAGGCATCAACTATATTACCCCTTTTCTGGCTGCTGCAAAAAGCAGTGAGTATGCATCTGATTCCCTTTTTCTGAGCACAAAGGTATGCATTCTCTTTACTTGTGCAAATCTCTGATTTTTCTCTGATTTCTGCTTTTTCTGACAGTAAATACTCTCTCAGATAGATGAAAATTGCTAGCAGAAACAGTCTCTGCAACTCTTTTTTTTGTGTGACAGTAACGAGATGAAGTAACTGGCTGGTTACTCTAACCAGACTGACTGGTTCTGGTCTGGTTAGTCTGCAACTGGACCAACTGGACTAGTCACAGTCTGGTTACAGTGACCAAACTAGTCTGGTTGGGTCAAGTTAGCTAGACCTCTGACCAGGGTTAACTAAATTCTGAAGTAACTGAACCAGACTGGAATCTGGTTAACTGAACTAGTCTGGTCTGGTTAGGCTGATCAGACTAGTTAGCTATGATCTGGTTAGGCTGACCAGACTAGCTAAAAGTAACCTCACCCTTAACCTGAGTCAACTAACCACAGTTAGCTTAACCACTGGCCTCCCAGGCTGGCTGCCACGTGTTTGCTCTTTGCACATGCTTGTGCCATGTCAGCATGCCACGTGTCACTGCCACGTCAGCCACACATGGTGCCACATGTAAGCACCACGTTAGCTCTGTGCATACCTGCCACGTCATCTGCTGAACATATAAACTGCCACGTGTCAACTAACTCACGCATGCTAGCACCACATCATTGGTTGAGTTGGCCATGCCATGTTGGCAACTCTGCAAGTGCTCAGCACCTTAGCGCTATCGTCAATTTTGGTGAAGCTTCAACGCAAATCGTCACGTACGTAGAGAATGAGCAACCGTTCGCGTATGTGCTCCTACCACGGGGTCTTGGAGTCATCACGTTGCCTCAAGGTCTGTACTTGCCTTCGCACTTCAAGCAAGCACCAACGTGAAAGCTTCAATTAGCAGGGAAATCGCCGACTATGTCCTCCGTGGAATTGCTCTTCTACGCAAATATCCCATGAAGCCTTACATACTCTCGGAAGAACACGACGCCACCTTGCTTTTTCAAGCTTACGCCTGCGTGAAAACATCTTGCTACGTGAAGGAATCTGTTGGCAGGTCCTGCGTGGCTTTCAAACAAACCCGTATAACTTAGCAGGCGTAGACACTCCTCAACGTTCATCATGTACACCAATTGCGGGCCTCAATTCTCCTTGGACCATCATCCCTTGAGAAAGGGTTGAGCCTTTATAGCTTTAGATCGTCACCCCCTTCAGAAAGAAGGCGAGCCAGGCTCTGATACCAATGAAACCTCACTCATAAAAGACAGTAGAGACACTATCATTTCTCTCAAGGATTTTATTACTTGAGAGAAGAAGGAATACATGAGTTCATCGTGGAAGCTGTTGATAAAAATCGAAAACATGAATGAATGATTACATGAGCTCTAAGGCTTCCCTTCCTGGCAACAAGCTACTTGTCAATTTCTACATTACTTTCCTAATTACATGCCACTAAGGGCAACTCTGGAGTCTTCGAAGCACTTGGTCACGCGAATTGCCTCTTAGACTCGTGTTAGGCTCTCGTAGCGCTTAGGAAAATAACTCTTCTTAGTACCTGCAACAATTAATTAAAGTGCACCACCATGGCACCTATTAATTGTTAGCGCTTTGCATGCAAAGAATACACTGTGGACTAATTCTGGTCACGGTGGGCGTCCCCACTGAATACATGTGCACACATAACAAATATAAAAATATATATTTATTCTCGGGTTGACCAAAGTCAACGCCCTTGATCATAATTAAGGGGCTTTGACCAAGGGTCGAGGCGTCCCAATTATAGTCAAGTCTCTCTAACCGAAGTTGGCACAACTCTCCAACTGAAGTTGGCACATCTTGGTTAACCGTAGTTAACCCTCTTAGCGCATGCCAAGTCTCGTTGACTGAAGTCAACACTCTCCGACCGTAGTCAACTCTGTGGTTCTCTGGTTAACCGCAGTTAACCCTCTTGGTAATAAACCAAGTCTTCTTGACCGAAGTCAGGCTTACTTGACCGGAGTCAAGTATCTTTGACGGTAGTCAATTTTTTGACCATTAAAAGAACTCTTTGGCCATAATTAACACATATGAAAACTATGATCAAATAAATGGTCAACTGTACTTTGACTTAGGATATTTACATTGTGGTGACAGTTTGAGACACTATGGTTATGGTTGTAGTTGCGGTGTTTAAAATAATGAGAGACGTGAGAAGGGACATGTTGGTTTTATCAAAGGATATGACACGAAGAGGAAGCAAGCTACTTTTTTTGCTTCAATTCATTGTGGGTTGATTTGTTTGGTTATGTATGACCTTGGGCTTTTGCTTGTCCATGATTGAGCAAGATTTTGTCTGGCATTTTCAGGTTGCAATCAAGAAAATGAAGAGAAAGTTTTATTCGTGGGAAGAGTGTATGAACCTTAGAGAAGTGAAGGTAAGCGAGCATGCGGGCCCCCCTTCAAAAAATAAAATGAAAAAAGAAAAAACCCAATCCACCCAAAATCATAACTCTCTCTCTCTCTCTCTCTCCGTCTCTCTTTGTGTCTCTCAGTGCTTCTCCCTTTCTTTTCTCTTATTACAATCATGGAGCAATAATAAAATTTTCATTGTTGTCTTCTTTGTGATAAAAGGTGTATGCATTACTTTTGTTCTTGCAGTCATTGCAGAAGTTGAACCACCGCAATATTGTGAAGCTCAAGGAAGTGATTAGAGAAAAAGATCAGCTTTATTTTGTTTTTGAGTATATGGTACAAATTTCTCCCTTCTTACTTCATTTAGGGAGGGTGGTGCACGTGATTGTAAAGGCACTTGTTGATGCAACTTTTTTTTTGGGAGGCCAAAATCACATGGCCTTCTCAATTCTTTTCAATTCATTTGGTACCATTATAACATATAATAGTTTGCATCTTAAGTTCTAGATAGTTGAGGGGGGGAAATGATGGTAGCACATAAAAATTTGGATATTTTGGCATGTTGAATGTGTTGTTTTGCCTTAATTGACATGTTGACATATGCTTTCCTGCCATTTGATCAATTTCTTGGGTTTCTTGTCCATTACCGTGTGTCCAAGATGATGATGCTACCCAAAGATGCTCTCTTTCGGAATTATCCCAGAATATGCTGTAATTGGGTCATCCCCGTCTGTTGCCCCACCCACCCACCAACCACCCGCATGCACACATACATGCACAAGTGCATTCAGGCGACCCTTTACTGCTGTGAACATGCTCGAGTGGAAGAGAAGGGGACGAGAGGGGGAGGTAAGGTGGTTGAATAGAAGGGAAGGGTGGCAAGAGGGAGGGAGGGAGTGAAGTGAGGGGCTGAAGGGAGTGCCATATCTCTTGTATTGGTCTGTCTAAGCTGCTTGAAGTCGCTATCTACACCAGTGGAATTAGTGTGTGGAATTAAGGCTTGTCAATTGAGAACGAACTAAAACATAGTAGCTTGTCAATTAACGCTTGTCATAGTAGCTAGTCCCTGCTATGTGTGATAGAGTTTATGGTTTTCAATCTTATGAGTGACTCTCGTGAGATTGAAACTGCACTATGTTGTGTTTTTAGAGGATGAGTTTGGGAATGTTCCTGGATTCATCTAGGTATATTGTCAATTGAGAACGAACTAAAACACTTGACAATTGAGAACAACAAAAATTTCTAAATTTGTATGATTGGATATATTCTAGTCGTACAAAGGTATATAAAAAACTTGCTGGAGACATCTCAGGATTGGGGACTGAAACTGTAGTAAAACATAATTGTAATTTAGAAATATCAACCAGGGAGGACTTTCTCCTGTGGGGAACTTCCAGTTGTACTTCTGTAAACTTTAGAAAACACAACCGAGTCATTTGGAATCAATGTACTGTGTGTACTCTTTTTTTCAGGAGAGAAGTGTTTTCAAAACATTACAAATTGAGATGAATCATGATATGTGGCTTACAATGGGCAGAAGCATAATTCTATGTGACACTGGAGCCTCCCATTGCCACTGCCCTGCAGGACGTTTAAGAAGCAGATGCCAGTGCATGGCACATCGGATTGTTGGTGGCAGAGCGGCATCGGATTTATGAGAAACATTCTATATGAGACGTGTGGTCTTGTATGTTATGCTGGAAGGTCAGCAGTACTTTTACAATCTTAGATGGGGTCTCAAGGCCGGAACTTCCAGCTCGGGAACCAGTTTGGAATATTCTGAGCAGCGTCTCAACATGGCGCATCTGGAACGTTTGCTGGTTCTGGTTCCTTCTCCAATGATACAATAGTGTCTTAGGTTGTCCGTCTCCTTTTTGTCTCCCATATAAAATTAGATGCTTTGAAAATGATACAAGTCAGCTATCTGCAAGGTGCTGATGAGAGGACGAGAAAATTGGCTGCCTTGCAGCATGCTCCGGTGGGAGTCGGCTCATTACCTAGGTTAGCCCAGGAGCAGGTGCCAACAACCAGTGTGGAGGACTATACAACGCTTGATCTGTGAGAATGTAAAAACACTTGCAGGCCAAGCCTTGTAGAAATGCCATTTGGCAGTGCACCCAAATGGAGGGCAGGGTGTAAATGATATCGGCCCAATCGTTGACTTCAGTGGCAGCAAGGCCCAATAATCTGACCCCATCACTAGGTTGCATTGTGCTACCCAAATGTTTCAGAATGTAATACTGGCCACGGTCTGCCAAACAGTGCCCTCTGGAAAAGTTGAGGGTTGCTCATTGGGAGGAGGGGTGGCCTCATGAATCTCTTGGCATGGATAATGAGACTTTGCCATATTGGCATGTATCACATGGGCAGATCATTATGGACCTTGTCCAACACGGCTGCTATGTGGTCAGGAAGAAGGCTGACACATGGGCATCAAATAACGCTAGATATGGCAGCAAGAAGAGCTGTTGCGTGGGCATGTGGGCTGCTGTGTGGGCAGTATAGGCTGCAGCAACAGAGAGTTGAAGATGGGCTGCAACAGGGCTGGAAGGTCTGCAGATGGAGGTGGGTCTGATGGAGAAGTATCAGTCCACATGGACTGCATGTGGCAGAGAGAGAGGCCCATTCGCCCATTTGTGGGTGGGATGCCAGCAAAAGGGCACAACAGGTAAGCAGGGACTGTGGGTTTTACAGACCCCAAGGGCCTGTCGGCCAGGTCTGGGGGGCTGCCAGCCCCTCACCTATATACAGGGGCAATAGGCCCTCATTATGACAGTAAGTTCCATGAAGGCTATGAAAAAGAGGGGAGTTTTACAGCAGTAGGAGCAGCACAGGAGCTCCCTTTTTGGTGCCTGATCTAGACAGCGCAGTGTTGGTACACTGGAGGTACACTTTTGTAAGGGAAGTTGATATCTATTCATATTATTTTGGCTACTGTGTACTTTCAGATGTGCCTGACTAAAGTGTTGCTAGGTGTTGGTGCACTGGACGTACACTTTTGTAAGGCATTTTGATATCTATTCATATTATTTTGGCTACTGTGTACTTTCATCTGTTGCTGTGGAGGGAGATGAGCAATGCTAGTTAGTATGCATGACTTTTGATTGCAGGACGTGTACTGCAGGATGTTATTGATCATTTACTGCCAATCAGTACACAGTAGATGTCCCTTTCTTGTGTCTGACACATCAGGAGATTCATCGGATCATCTGGGATGGCCTATGGCAGGTATACATCCATAGTACATGGATATATCCACATGGGACTAAGATAGCCTTCAGCTCTCCGGGTCCAGGAGCAGCCACACAGGCCCACACACTGCCCCCAGCAACATGCGCCTGAGCAGGAACTGACATGTGGTCCACTGTGGGCAGATCTCTCCTACCCTACTTCACCCCACAGGGGGCTAGGTACACCCACAACACAGGCCCTCACTCAGCCTATCCTAGCTGCTGACTGGGTGGGAACAGCCACAAGCAAGGCCCTCTCTCTCTCTACAATGTGACATCAGGAGATGTTGACCTCCAACAGCATCGACCCTATACCTCCCAACACTTATACCAGAGAAGGGCAACTACAAGAAGGCTGACGTCTACTGTGAATGTCCATCCTCTCTGCGGCTGTTTGTCGACGGGCTCGACGAAGATCATCGGAGTTCTCACAGACTGTGCGGAAGACGATTCCAGAGAGAAACTGGCCTTGGTTAGGTGGCCCATCACAAATGCAACCACAGAGGGCATCTTGAAAGGGAAAGCATGTAGAGGGAGTGAGAGAAAAGTGAAACAGGCCAAAAGTAGACCTGGGGGGGGGGGGAGATCTTGAGCCCCTTCTTGGCCCAAAAGCCAGCCCTATGGCCTGTGCAGCAGTCTGGAGCTACGTGGGCTGCCCAAAAGGGCTGCAAGCATGCAAGGAAAGGGCTGTGGGAGAGAGGCTGCCAAGAAGCTGCTCATGAACATCAGCATGGAGTGGAGAAGAGGGGAGATGTTAAGGTGGGATACGAGGGTGGGAGGAAGAGGATGATGAGATGGGAGCAGGCTGTAGCTCGCTCTCTATCTGGACCCGATCTTTGCTCTGCAATTCATATTGGAACATGGTCAGGTTGAACAGTGCAAATGTTTTTTCATGATTGTTCCTATTGTACTCTGTCGTGTAGCACAAAATTCTCTGAAAACTATCAGAACTGCTTCACGCATTCTGAATGACTTACTTTATGATATGGTGACAAACTAGGAGTACAACTTGTACCAGATAATGAAAGACAAAGACAAGCCCTTTCCAGAAGGGCAGATACGTAATTGGTGTCGACAAGTGCTTCTAGCCTTGGCATACATGCATAAGCATGGATTTTTCCATAGAGATCTTAAGCCAGGTATTTAATATCAACACCCTTGTGATGCTTACGTAAATTTTGCTTCAGTTCTTTTTCCTGGAGATATGAAAGATCTTCTTTTTGTATTATGTTCATGTTAAGCCTAATGCATGTTGCTAATGAACATTGATGATATTGCACAGAGAATTTGCTTGTCACTAAGGATGTAATCAAGGTCGCTGACTTTGGCCTTGCAAGGGAATTTTGCTCTCAGCCTCCCTATACAGATTATGTATCTACCAGATGGTGAGGCTTGTGCTGTTAATTTATAGTAATTTCTCTGTATTAGTCTTGCATATGCCTTCAAAGTTTAGGAACTTATGGAAGTTGCAGCTGTTTTTTTCATTCTTGATTTTGTTATCTGTAAGCCAATTATTTTCAGCCTTTGCTTAAACTTTCATTGCATGGTTTTGACTTTCTGTAATAATATGCTGAAGGCAGTATTATGTCTAGAAGTTGCAATATAAATTCTTGCTATCTTCTCAGAATTCTAGCCAGCAAGTATTTTTTCAGAGCTTTTGTCAGGTATCTTGTTGGAGCCTGTGAGAGCATATGTTCAGACATTGGTCTGCAGTATGTTAGGCACTAATGACTTGGGTATGGATGTCATAGTAACTGTTTTCAATATAAGTTGCGGCCTGCTGGTATTGCGATAATTCATTCTATCTTAAATGGTGCGTTGCCCTATCAGCTAGATTTAGATGCTTGTTTGGGAGAGACTAAAATGAAATCGTTTAGACTTCACATGCAGTCATAGCTTGAATGAAGAGATTTGGACTACTTTTTGATTAGCCTTCTTCTTTAGTGCTAGCCTTCGTCATGGCTGAGTTTGCCCTTCACCTTCAGTTTTATACTATGGTCTACACCCACTGTTGGGCACTGATGACGTCAGTGGGATGTCAGTGGGGATGTCATAGTAGCTAGTCCCTGCTATGCGTGATGGAGTTTATGGTTTTTAATATTACGAGTGACTATCTTGAGATTGAAACTGCACTATGCTGTGTTTTTAGAGGATGAGTTTGGGAATGTTTCTGGATTCATCTAGGTATAAGTGATGGAGTCCATCATTTGTAACCATGTGGGTGATCACCATGAGCTTTAAAATTGCATTTTCTGCTGTTCCTTATATAATGAGTTTCATTGTGGGTTCAACACTAGTGTCGTATAGGGAGTCGCTTGAGACTGTTTAGACATGTCTTAGAACCTTCGCTTTCTCCCTTCAAAAAAATAAAAATAAAAAATAAAGTTTCTTTGGATTCTCTGATTTTTAAAGTTGTTTTGTTTCTGGGCAGCCTTAGATACTATAATATGATATGGATTAGATTTTTTCTCCAATATTCGTTTTTGTACATGGCAATGAATTCTAGTAGTTGGCATTTAACCTACTTTTTGACTCTTGAGACCTCAAATACTCTTGCTACTCACTTTTAGTTTTGTCTAGAATCTATACTCAGCTTAGATATTGGTACCTTGTTAGTAGTCGTTGACACTTGCTCTCTTGCTGACGTGATCAATGCTAATGCCTAAAGTTTAACCTTTTAAAATATGAACCTTGAGCTTTTTAATGTTTGTAGGCTATAGCTTCAGATATTGTCAAACTTAATTCAAAATGAATTCTTGATGTTTTATACTTTCAAATCAATTCATCATTCATATATGAGTTGGTTGTATATGCTATTTAAATTGCATATTTTAATTTGTATACAAAATCTATATGTTTGTATACTTTCAAATAGAGTATTTGTAATTATAAAAAAACGTCTAAATTTCTTTATTTTTATGACCTTAAGATTCATGTCTAGTCTATCATGTCTTGTGTTTAATTCATTTTACAAATCTTTGGGGGACTGCATGAAGCTCCCCCCTGCCCTTGGCCCTCTCTCACTTTTCCTAAAAAAGAAAAGAAAACAAAAGAAAAGAAAAAAAATACTTGGTTGCCGAGTCTTGCAGAAACACTGACAATGCTCGGTGAACCTTCCTCCCAAATCAATCACATGGTATATATGTTGTCTAGCCATATGTCGGCGAGGATGGCAACTGGTTGAGTCTAACCCCCATCCACTGACAAGACCCACAACGCTGCGGTGCCACCTAGATGTGCCAAGCTGTGATGCTGGCTATAGTCTCCCAGGCATTGTCTTCTGTACTAGGGGTGGTGTGACATCTTGGATCCCTTAAGGCATATTGCCTTTGTTTGAAAAGCATGCCTCCCCTCTGAATGCCAGGCTGCCATCTCCCAAGTGAACACTCGCGTTGAAGGGCAGCTCCTTTAAACTCATGCCATATAATAGGGAGATTGAATGATATCAGGGAGGAGAAGATGCATGCAAACTCAAGACGTTGGCTAAGATTTTGTAGGCTGTATCTTGACAGGGGAGGCATGAGTTTCGAATAAAAAATCATGTTGGAGCGGGGTGCCAATAAGAATCTAGAAGTGCTTGAAGAGAATCAAGCATCTCATTGTTTGTGGAGGGGGCTTCTAACCCAGCTCATCATGGACTTCAAGATCACCAAGGTTTTGGGTCTAAATCTCCTTACGCGTAGCGTCTATCTACAGGATGGAGTACTAAGCTCAAAACAAAAAACTTGGAGAAGGTGATGATTGTCTCCAAGATATCCTGGGGTTCCATGTATAATTGACCATACTTTTGTGAAATCCTTGGAGCTGCGAACCTACAGACCCAGGCCATGTGGTTTGGAAGATTTTGCTGCACTGACTTAACTTGGGAAGAGTACTTTGCTTGTGTGCCCTGACCTCTTGCAACTCCTTGCTGCCAACCAAAGGAGTTGGAGAAGGTGATGATTGTCTCCAAGTTATTTTGGGGTTCCATGTGTATCCGACCCCACTTTTGTGAAAGCCTTGGAGCTGAGAATCAAAAGACCTGGGCTATGTGGTTTGCTGCACTGACCTAACTTGGGAAGAGTAGTTTACTCGTGTGCGCTGAACCGCTTGCAACTCAACCCAAGGAGAGACATGCTTCTCAATAGAAGTGCGATTGTGCCACTGTGCTCACTTCTTTTGAAGAGATGTTTCTGGCCATAGATCTAGTATAGAGGATCACACTCCGAGCTTGAGTCAGCCGATGACAAGCTTTCCCATATATGGGGCATTCGTGAGTCGCAGGATCCCTACAAGTAAGCCCGCAGCTCATAATTATATAATCATCCAGGGCTGTCCTTATCCTAAGGGTACCCATGTATTTGGTATACGAATAGTCCAATGTCAACATAGGCCCTTCAATAGTGCCAGCTCATGCTATGACATTGGGTTCATAATACTCTCGGTAGCAATACTAAGTGGACTATCTGATGGGAACTCATGTAGCATCTGGGACAGGCTGTGCGCAATAAGTTTTCTGGTGTGAAGATGAGTAGACTTTTGTAAAGTAAAGACACCAGACATTTCGAATATCCTTTTCATTCTTACTTTGAGAATTCTCAATGTGTACTTGCTTGGGTTTTTGATTGATTTATATTTGGTTGTCAAGGTACCGTGCACCAGAGGTGTTACTCCAAGCATCCTCATACAATGCTGCTATAGGTGAGGGCAGAGGCTTAATATTTGTAGCATTAGTAAGAACAGTGTATTTATTCCCATTTAACTACACACACTAACCTGGAATGCAAACCTTTTCTTCTCATGAGCAGATATGTGGGCAGTGGGGGCCATTATGGCAGAACTGTTCACTCTTCGTCCAATTTTTCCTGGTGCCAGGTATGGTGCATGCTAAAGTTGTTCTTCTACACTATCTCCAAACATTACATTTAAAAATGGTCTTGCTTAAATGCTTCCTTTTTCTGGGACAGTGAGGCAGACGAATTGTATAAGATCTGCAGTGTGATTGGAACCCCAAACAACCAAACTTGGAAGTATGGTCTCCAGCTTGCAAAGTCGATGAGTTTTCAGTTCCCCAAGGTTTACATTACAGATGCCCTGGACACAGTTTCTTTTGGTATCTTTTGTTTTTTGTTGTTTTTTTTTGGGGGGGGGGTTTGTTGATGACAATCTTTAGAACTACTGCCCTTTCAGCTCTGTCTTTGTTAAACTCGCTGTTATTAAATTTTTAATGCTTTATTTCATGTTTCACTGGCAGTTTCCTGGGACACACCTTTCAGATCTAATCCCATCTGCAAGTGCCGAAGCCATTGATCTTATGTCGGTATGTGGGCAGTTTGGCAACACAACAGATGCTTTGCCCAACCTTGCATTTATTATGGACATGTTCTTGATCTGGTTTCTTAGCAGTGATTTTTTTTTTTTTTTTGGTGACGTGTGTTTACAGGCTTTGTGTTCATGGGATCCTGATAGGAGGCCAACGGCAATGGAATCACTTCAGCATCCCTTTTTTCAGGTCTGGTATCAGAAACCACTTTTTCATCCTAGAGCTGAGCTTGTTGATACCTACAAGCTTGGAAAAGGCTTTCATCTTCTTGTTACTTTGGTCTTGTGTGCTTAGGTGCTTGCATTGGTTTTACATTGGAGTTTATTTGGGCAACTTTGTGGAGAGATTAATTGTATTGGCATAGGGGTTCCCTTTCCAGAGACATTATTCATGAAGTATGTAGCGTGGTTGCGCACAAACCCGATAGGATGGTGCTTCACATAACTTACTGCTCCCTGAACCCCCGTCCCTAATCTTGCCTCCCCACCCCCTCGGCCACCCCTCCTTCCTACTCCCTTTCACCTCCCCTCTTAGCCTCTTCGTCACATTCTGACCACCCCGTTCTGCCTCTCTTTCTACATCCCCTCCTTTCCACCTCTTCTCACCTCTCCCTGGCTCTATTCTGCCTCCTTTCCAGCCCTTTTGCCTTCTCCCTACCCTCCCACTCACTTGTCTGTGCTGGCTGTTCATATATCGTACTGACGCCGTACAGCCTCCTGCCCCTTCACATCAGCTCCACTCCACTCCACCCTCACATCCTTTCTCTCACTCACCTGCCACCAACCTACCACCCACACCCGCCCGCACCCCTCGCCCGCACGCATGCGCACACATGCTTACAAGTATCGGGAAAGATATAATTGTGATTTGAGTCGGCCTTTCCATCCTAGATCACTGTGTCGACTATGGCTGGTCCCCCTCCAGCTCCACCGGTTGAGAGAGTCGTCTCACCAAAGTAGCTGCACTACTTGTATAAACCATGCGTCCACATACACACCATGGCATTTTTTTGCCCTCACAGAAATATCATGGCAGAGTAGTGGGATGTTGTTTGAAGTCACAGGAGTAGAAAGTGAGCTTCTAAGGCACTCCTCAAGAGAACAAAAGTATAAACATAAGAGACTGGTCCAACTTGTAGTCATCATGTTCCTACCTCTGTATGGCATGCTATAGCCTTTAATAAGACATAGAAGGAAGCTTGCAAAAACGTTCTCAAGAATCACATTAGACTTCCACGTAGGGTACTTTGGTAAGATGTATGCTCATATGTGTATGAGTCATAGAACCAGTGACATCCAGTTGGTTGTTCAGCGCACCTATGTAGGCAACAATGATCTAGTTTTAGGGTTATTGTGAATTATATATTGTGTAATTATTTGTTAAATGAATCTTGGTTCAGGTTTAGCCTTTATTATAGCCTTAGCCATGCAGGTTTCTTTCCTACTTGTTTGCTTATGTGCACTCTCTCTCTCTCTCTCTCTCTCTCTCTCTCCCCCCCCAACCCCTTCCCCCTTTTCTTTGTCTTGAAAAGAATTCCCAATTTGCACTGACATGATGCTAGCCTTATGAACATAGAGATGACTTGACAGAGTCCTGTATCTTTGCAAATCAGTTACAAATGTCATTCATCAGTTCTTTTCCTCAAGGTTAAGGGTTTACAGCAATATGATCAGGGTTTTGTCCTTGAGGCTTTGTCCCTTCAGCTAGCATTAGCGTAATGCATATCGATGCCCTTGACATGGTTGATTGCAGGTTCCTACCATGGAATCCAAGTCGATTGATGATTGGATGTTCTCTGTTGTTTTGCTTTAGTTTAGGCTTTACAGGAGTCAAACTGATTAAAATTTCCTGACCTTAATGATTGCCTTTAGCTGCATTTCGTACTGTGATTCACTGCTGAATGCAGCTTTAGTAATGGTAGTGGAAGTATGACTTCATTATTTGGATGAATTAACGTATAGGCTACATGTGTTAGCCTTGAGTGCTAGCCTTCGTCATGGCTGAGTCTGTGCTTCACCTCCGCCGTCAGAAACTCAGTACGTAGAAATGGATGCTCAAGTATGTGTGTCTGTGTGGATTTGTATGTGTGAGAGCATATGTTTATACTATGGTCTACACCCACTGTTGGGCGCTGATGACGTCAGTGGGGATGTCATAGTAGCTAGCCCCTGTTATGTGTGATGGAGTTTATAATTTTCAACCTTATGAGTGACTATCATGAGATTGAAACTGCATTATTTTGTGTTTTTAGAGGATGAGTTTGGGCATGTTCCTGGATTCATCTAGGTATAGGCTACATGTGTTATGGACAAAAAAAAGGCAAAGCATTTTATATCATCTAAACAGTGGCCTCCAGGTCCATTCAATTTGGTTTGATTGTCACATTTAGTTTTAAAGTCCTGCCTGAACATTCTGTCTTTATGTACACAGCCTTGACTGTGGTTATTGCTTGAGCAAATGGAAGCCCATGTGTCTTATGTCGAATGAGTTATGTTGTGGCTGGCTCTATATATAGAATGTTATTTGTATTTGTGATGTGGTTAATCTCTGTTCTGAGCGTATTTTACTTGTCTGCAGGTTGGTACAGCTCTTCCACGAATGATCTCACAGCTTGGTGATCAACCACCTAAGACTTTTTCCACAGGTCAGTGTTACTTCAATTTGGAGGATTTACAAATAGAAGGCCTTTAATTGTTCCTTGAAAAAATGATGTTTTTTTTTGGGGTTTTTTTTGGGCAGTTAAGGGCTAGCAAAAGCCTTGCAGTAATTTACATTTTGAGTCTGTCTGTTTGGTACTCCAGGACTTCTTGAACGCAAGGAGCAAGCTAGACCGGCACCAGAAAAACACATCGAGGTGTCTTCAATGGAAAAAGCAACAGCTTCAGTTCAAGGTTTGCCTATACACTGTTTTTAACTTTGGCATATGCATCCCAAGAAAATTAAGGATTGAAACTAAACTGACTACTTTCCACCTGGCAGGTCGGCTGTTACAGGGCAGACTTGATGAACCAAACAAGATAGCCGATGTACTCTCTCTCTCTCACGCACGCACGCATGCACGTGGTGTCTTGACACAATTGCTATTTTACATATAATTTTTCTCCATTCTGGTTTAAGTTTGTCATTCAAATAATGTTTGGTTTGTGGAAGCAGGAGCCCAGCAGTATGCCATTTTTCAATACCAATGGGAGAAGTGCGCACTATCGATTGCAGGCCAATCCGTCAGGTGTGTTATACTTATGAATGCTGGGCTGTCTCTCCTAGTTTGATAGTGGTTCTGTTCTTCTAAGTTTGCTTGACTGTGCCTCTTTGCAGCTCCACTTGGTATTTCGCCTAGCCAAGCTTCTCCCAAGACTTTCCAGACTCTTGTGCAGCAACCTAGAAGGTGAGTTTTAGTTGAGGCCAGGGTGAATTTAAATGTTACTGCTTCACAAGAACCAACACAATGTTCCACACTAGTCGGATTACAAGGCAAATAGAATAATGAATAATCATTATGAGGTTTAATTGCTTATTCTGATGTTTAATTTTTGGGGGGTGTTTCATTTTTAAAGCCTCCCTGCTTCTAGGGAAAGGGTGTTTTTGAGCTCGTGGTTTTGGTTGTAGGCTTTAAATTAAATTTGGTTTCCTCCACAAATCTACAGGCAATCTTGGCAGCCTTCTCCAGGTGGCTACATACCCCCGTTGCAATCAAAAGAAAAGGCTAATGGTAGAGATGTAACTGGTCCATCACAGAGTACGGGTCCACACTATGGAAGGGGTTTTCCTGCAGGAACAATTCGATTTGACAATCGAGTCAGTGCTGGATCGGCTCGCAGATATTGAGGAAGTGGTTAAGTAACTATCAAACTGTGCAATCATGTGGCTGTGAAACTAAATTAATAGCTGTTGGCAAACTTGGAGGGTTATGTAGGCTTTGTATCGCTCTGCTAATCACAGTTGTGTATGCACCTAGTTAAAATATATTCAACCTGGCAACTTATTTTGTGGTGAAAAAGCTGGATTGAAACGAATTTTAATGTGTTACTGGTATTTTATGCGTATTGGGTGGAAGGTGCTACTAGTGTAGTTTTTGAAACGTCAGCTTGCTTGTTTGGGTTAATTAATCGAGGGTGGTAGGTTTTTAAAAATGACTGAATAAATAATTTGATTGAAGGAGAATGTAAAATCTTAGTTTTTCCTACCGTTGCTTTGTTTGAATTTCTTCACTCCCCTTTAAACCTTGTTGTGATGATAGCTTTGCAGCTTGATGGGCTATCTTTAGGAGTACGTCCTTTGTAGCTTCCCACGTTTTACACCATAACTGGAGTCTTCTCTTTTATATTTAAAAACTATTTGAAGACGACGGTGTGTAAATCTTCCTGCATGATCTCATCCCTCATATATAAAGCAGGATTAATATTGCATGTTGTCTCTCCAGGTTGTTAGTGTATGGGGTAGAGGTGGTAAGTCTCATAGACCCTTTGGTCTTCCAATCAATTCTCTCTCTCTCTCTCTCTCTCTCTCTCTCTCGTCTACAATACAACTAAAATATGTGTTAAATTATCCTGAAAGTGTATGTGACTTTCATATGGTTTTTAGGGCTTCAAAACTTCTAGGGGTGTGCTTAGAAGAGAGATTATGCAAACGTCTTGAGAACTTGCTGGTTGTAGAGCTTCTCTTAGCTACGGAGCTGTAATCATGTGTTGTTTTGAACACTTGCTTCAAGGTTCCTTTGTTCAACTTCATCTCCACTCCAATATTGTGCATTGCAAAGGCCAATTCGTTGAACTAAACGTTGGACTAAAGATCGGAATAAGAAAGACCTCCTAAAAAGGGAAAGCAAACCTAGATATTGATTCCTAAAGCTAAGCCCATCTTTGATAAGAAAATTATCTGGAAATGAGTTAGTATCATGGTCATACTCCCTTAAAGGAAACCTGCCACATAGAAAAACAACGCCAAGTTTGGAATTGATGCATGACCGCAACATTGTGTTTTGCCACTCACATGCCTTTACTTATTGAACCTAAGGCTGGTCTAATTTACATGCCTCTACTTAGTGAACCTAAGGTTGGTCTAATTTACATTGAATTACTTGAAATTTTGTTGTATTATGTGCAAATCTTGTCATTAGATCTTATAGATTAACATTTTTGGATTGCATTTTAGAATAGTTATAATTTTGGAGTTACAATGTCAGACTTGCATGCATGTTAGATTTTGCATTGTTGATGCTCATTAAAATATGTTTATTGTTTTGTAATAGTCCTAACAATTAACTAGAACTGGCGTTGAATTATTTAAAACCTTGGTATATGCAATCAAGGTTTTGGAGTGTTTATTATATAATTCGCCACCTAGGCATTGCCCACATGTGTTAGCTTCATAAGAGTGGTGCCTCGAAATAGTACGTTTCACACCTTATCCTTTTTGCCTTGGTGTATTTCATTTCCCCATTGTATCTTATTGAGTTGTTGAGTGGGTGATGGGGCACTACTTTTTTATAAGGTTCAGGATAGTTCATTATAGTTCCTTATTGTGATGAAATGGGCACATGTTCCACTATTGAGGAGGGGTCCTAAGAATATCCTTATTTGTTCACTCACAAGTATCTCAAATTCGATTGAGTATCTTAAGCCTCTTGCCCATCTACTATACATGCATCTGGATCGTCTAGTGCAACTGATCGAGACATCTAGTTTATTAATCAATTGGAAGAAAAAGGAAAAAAGGACTGTGACCCTTCACAAAAGTTGTGAATGTGGGTCAAGCTTAGCTTGCTTTGAATTGTTAGGCCTTGATGTCGATCCATCTTTTTCCCAGGATTTTCAATAAAGTTTGTCCTTGACCCCATAGTCCCTTATCTATTTGTCCATGACCTCATGCTCCCTTTTGTGATTAATGAGCTCTAGATGAGCGTTTGTTTGGACTTTGTGCAAGCCTTTCCTTTTTACTTTCTTTGAATACTAGTTGTGCAATGGTGTTTGTAAAGTTGCCTAACTTTATGGTTCCATAGGGGTCTTAGGGATATCAAAATAAAGACGAAGGAAAAAAATGGAAATAGAAAAGAAAAAGTAAATAGAAGAATAAGGAGAAAGGAAAAGGAAAGAAAGAAAAGGAATTAGGAAATGTTGAAAGAACTTTTAACTATAAGCTTTCCAAGTGTTCAATTCTTTTAAATGCTTCCTTTGAAATTGTCTCCTAAGTTTATTTTTCAAATTCCTTGAATCTCGATTCTCACGCTTCCCTTGCCCTCATTTTTCACCTTTGTAATCTCTCTCTCTCTCTCTCTCTCTCTCTCTCTCTCTCTCTCACACACACACACACACACACACACACACACACACACACACACACACACATGTATACGTATACATATACATACAAAAAAATATGTACATATGTACACGCACACATATATGCCTATACATTACACACACACACACACACATGTATATATATTTATACATGTATATATGTATACATGCACACACATATATATATCTATGTATATATACATGTATATATGTACACACACACACACACACACACACACACACACACACACACACACACACACATGTATATATATCTATACATGTATATATGTGTCCACGCACACACACACACATATATATATCCATGTATATATACATGTATATATACATAGATATATATATGTGTGTGTGCGTGATATATGTGTGTGTGTGTACACACACACACACACACACACACACACACACATATGTATGTATGTATGTATGAGCATGCATGCATGTATGTATGATGTTGAGCCTCTATTCCTCGAATGAGAGATTCAGTGGGATTATAGTTTAGCTTGCACCTTGCAATGGCTTTTGAGTCAATCATAGCTTGCATCTTCTTGAGTTTGCTTTGCTACTCGGTCATGAGTGTCTTTGCTAAATAGAGTCTCAGGCTTCGTTGTGCGATTGAGTGCTTGAAATCCGTGAGTTTTCGCTTGCGTATTGAGTGTGTATAGCTCAAAACTGTATACAAATGGCAGACAATGGTAAGCACATCCAATGGTCTTCCATGTGGAGTTACAATCACAATAGTAGACATGACATTTGTCATTTAATATTCATCTTGTATATGGAAGATACTAGCGATACAAGCCCCATGTGGTTCGGCAAGCCTTGGCTTTGGCAAGCCCAAGTTAAGCAAGATTGGCACTTTGACTGTATTACGATGCGCACGATAAGAAGTTCAAGTTACCAGTTCCAAGAAACGGTGAGTTGATACTTGCCTTCGACTCCAAATTGTGGAAGGTGTCAATATGATTGACAAGTTGATGACAACAAAGAAGATGAGCACCTCAAGAACAACCCCGACCTGTGGTGGGCATGTTCAAAGAAGATGTGGTGGCAATCATGGACAAGTATCACTTGCCCCAAGATGTGTAGCCATGCCTCGATAGTGTTTCTAAAGTAATCGATGTTAGAATGTTGCTTGCATCAAAATTGGATATGGATCCATAGTTTAACTACTCATTATGACAGAGGAATCCTTTGAATGGAAAATTCAACAGTCTTGACAGGTAAAGAAAGATGACGTATCCAATCTCAACCTTAGGATAGAAGTCAGCACACAAATCGTCTAGGTAAGCTCAAAATCAACTCCAACGTTGTGGTTGGGATTACAAATGTTGCTAGTCTCTTTTGTCAAAGTGTTCTTACTTGGATATGAAAGGCATCAACCCTTAGTTTTTAACACCAAATTATTCTAAAAGTAAAATTGCATTATTCTAAAAGATGCTGCGAAGCCAGTTCACGACCACACAGATATTAGATGAACGA
Organism: Dipteris shenzhenensis; assembly: GCF_047967505.1. Taxonomy (NCBI): domain Eukaryota; kingdom Viridiplantae; phylum Streptophyta; class Polypodiopsida; order Gleicheniales; family Dipteridaceae; genus Dipteris; species Dipteris shenzhenensis. The sequence goes on from NC_141613.1 coordinate 17,536,262, forward strand.
GAATTGCACCAAGAAGGTCAAGGAGGAACTTGACAAGTTGTTGCACATCGGATTCATCTAGGAAATCAACTATGCAACCTGGATCTCACCCGTACTCATTATTCCCAAGAAGAATAATAAAATGTGGGTTTGCATCGACTATTGTAGGCTTAATGCTACTACACTGACCTACCCTTTTCCATTGCTGTTTACTAACTCTATGCTAGACGTAGTTGTAGGCCATTAGATGTATTCCTTCTTAGACGGCTTCAATCACTATAACCAAGTCCAGATGGTAGAGAAAGATTAAGAGAAGAAAAATTTCATAATGAAATATAGGGATGGTAGAGCAAGATCAAGAGAAGATCAATTTCATAATGAAATAGAGGATCTTTGTGTCCAGTGGCGACTTTTGGCTTCAAAAATGCACCCATAGCATTTCAAAGGATGGCGCACGAAACCTTTCATGAATACCTAATTTTGTTTATGTGAGTTTTTGTGGATAACTAGTGTGTTTTGGGGGCACAAGAGCTATATCTCAACCACCTCACGTTGTGCTTAACAAAATTCGGGAGCTCGACTATCTTTAAATCCAACAAACTGTGCTTTCACAATTAGTAGTGGAATGCTATTGGGTCACATTATTTTTAAGGTAAGAGTTGCCATGGATCTGGCCAAGGCGGAGTAGATTCACAAGGCTATGTGTCTTATCATGTAGCTAGGCTCCAAGGTGGACAGGTTTGGTAGCATGGCTGGATGCTCTGATACCTTGTCACTTGTGGCCATGCCTCTCTATGAGAAACTCAACAAACTACTCATCGTTTGGTCTCCAAAGTGTGACCTCATATTCCAACATGTGAAGCTCATGTTGACTAGTGTCTTGAGCATCTAACCCTCGGATTGGTTCCTTCCATTCCATATCTTTGTGGATGCTTTCGACGTAGCCATTGGTGTAGTCTTAACGCAAGAACACGAGTCCAAATGGTACCACCCGATGTACTATGCAAATCAATGGATATCCAAGGACCAGAAGAAGTATTGCACCATAGAGAAGGAAACACTCGGCATGAGATATGTAGTGAACAAGTTCCAACACTCTCTCTTGGGCAACAAATTGACCATGTGGACCACTCAATGCTACTATACTTCGTTAACAAACCAAACCTTGTAGGTAAGTTAGCTCATTGGATGGATCTATTACAAGAGTTCGATTTTTGTATTGTGCATACACTAGGTTTGATGCACACGATTGCTGACTATCTGTTTCAGTTAGAGAGTGAGAAAGGCCAGAGCTATTCTTTGATGCATTTCCAGATGTAGACCTCTTTTAAGTCAACATAACGATGCACTATGAATTTCTAGGGATCATGCCCTATTTGTACTATGACATATTCCAAATTGTGTACACTGGCATCTTGGCACACATTTTTCATGAGACTGTTAGAAGCAGTTAACTCTCCAAAGTCAAAACTTTTGGATCATAATATGGCAGCTTTATCATCTAGGCCCTGATGTAGTACTTCACCATTGCATGCCTCCACATGAGTAAGATGTTTTGCAAGAAGCTCACTAAGGGGTGTTTGGTGGGAACTTCGGAGGCACTTCGTCGGCGCTGTGACTAACCATCTCTGATGGACGACGACTATCGGTGATGTTTGTTGGCATGCCACGAACTGCGACATCTTGGGCTAGCCCAGTATCCAATATCAGATGCCACACAACCTAGTCTTTTCTCTCAAACCATTTAAGAAGTGGGGACTAGACTTTGTCGAGCCATTCAAACTAGCTGCCCACTTGACAAAAAGCAAGTACATACTCGTGGAAATCGATTATTGCACCAAGCTCGTTGAAGAACAAGCGATGTGTGACCCTTAGTGGCCAAGTTCCTCTACAAAATGACTTCATTTGAGCGCCCCATCGCTTTGATTAGTGTCCAAGGAGGCGATTTCCTTAATGAATTAATCCAAGTGCTTGCCACTGGGCACATCATCCATAAGATGTTTGGGCCAATGGCCAGGTGGAATTGTTCAACAAAATGTTGCAGACGATTATGAAGAAGGTGGTCAATGAGAATATGACAAACTAGGACTAGAAACTCTATTTTGCATTATGGGCTTTCCATGTAGCATACAATGCCCCTCAAAATGGTGGATGGGGTAGAAGTGGTGGTCCCCTTGGAGTTCTTGGTTCTGAGCCTTTAGATTGTAGTATTTGAATGGCTACATCTAGAATAGTCACTTTCTCATCGGATGGACCAACTCCAAAGCTTGGCTAACGATCAGTATGCCAACTCGTATATCTTGGACGTCATTCACCAACACTGGAAGAAATCAATCTATCAATACTCAAAGACTTAGATCTTTAAGGAGAAGGATGTTGTATTACTCTTTGATCCCACCTTGGTCTCCACTGCGGCAAGTTAAAGCTTCAATGGGCTAGACCATGCTGGATAGTCAATAGAAACGAAGGGACTTCTTGGGTCAAAATATGGCAAGCAGTTCTTGCTTAGCAATATCGTCCCTAAGTATCTCACCCTTTGTTATTGATTGTTCTTAGAACTGGTTTAATTATAGAACAAGACTATAAACATTATGACCACCGCAACATGGTCGCTGGTCCAAGAAGATTGCAAAACGAAGTTCGAAGATGCCAGCAATGAAATCGACAGGCTTAGTAAGCCCAACACATGCTTGCATTGGGTAGATGTTTTCAATTGTCTTTCCCCATCACGGGATTGTACCTCAACCATGGATTATATATATATATATATATATATATATATATATATATAGAGAGAGAGAGAGAGAGAGAGAGAGAGAGAGAGAGAGAGACTTACATATGTACGTACATACATACATACATACATACGTGCATGCATACATACATACATACATACATACATACATATATATGGAAGACTTGCGGATGGCCACATTGACGCTGCATTAGAACCATAATGGCCTCTAGTAGCAATTGGCAGAGATCGAGTGCAGACTGGATCCTTGTAACCATATTATCAATGATGCATATGTCCGCATCCAGTGGCTAGCACAAATATTGGCTTAGGCTTATGTTCCACAACCTAAGTGACATATGGCCCTTCCTTAGTTCATGCAAATGTTTGCACGTAACCATGCTGCCCTTCCATCGCTCTCGCCTCTGCCACTTACTCCAGTAGCTCTACCCCTAATGACACCTACCACATCCTTGACACCAATGTCGAAGAGGTACTACAAGTGTTGGATGAGTAGACATTTTGCGGCAGTTTAAGTTTTTGCATGCTGGTGTCTTGTTATTCTACAATAGGTAACATGATTCTGCTTCCAACGATGGTCTTAAAAAATTCATATCGATTTGATGCCTGATTTTCTTTGTCACCATACTGAGGAATTTCTCCATCGACTCTTCTAATACATCAATGGAGAGCATTCTCTTTCTCAAAAAGTTGTCAAACCACTGGATGAACAAGAAGTTATTAGACACAAAGTTGGCACTTAGATACACTGAGCACTTAGACACACTGAGGCGTCCAACTCCATGCATTGCTGCCATACCAACTAGCTACTCCTTATGCCGCATCGATACAATCCGTTCATGATCTTCATGTAAAAGAAGCATCGTTCAAGTCATTCCCAAATTCAACTCAACATCGTTCACGTCATTTGTGGGTTTGGTGGATTTTCATTCGTCCATGGGAGTGCCAAAGTATAGCAGGTTCGACTCATCAGGATTTGACCTATCCGACTATGTCTGAATTCCAGCTGGAGGATGCCTCTGACATGTGGTAAAGGTCGTACCATTGTAAGTATGGATAGTTAGGTAGTCATATAATTGCTAGTCAAGGCATTAGTGTCAGTTGGTTTGGACGCTGCCTGACATCATACCATAATATAGAATTTGAATCATCTTTTCAGCTTAGTTGCATTAGACTTTGATTTAGTGTACTACGTATTTGAAACGAGCTATGTTATTTTCTATTCCATCTGTCGATATTGTACTTGCTTGTCTCTTTCAGCACTTCAATGTCATTATCTACTAGTCTACACTTTGCGTCGTGTCTATTTGAGTACAAACACCTCGATACGTATGAAATCTCTTCCATCTGAGGACCCTAGGAGCTTTGTTAAGCAAGTTGATCTTTATTGTGCTTTCTGCAATGGAGCTTACAACAAGGGAACAATATCACACTTCAAATACATTTGTCATGGCTTTTCTTACTCTGGCATCATTGGTATCTCTCTTTTCACGAACGAATTCTGGCAAGTCTAATAGGTGACCCAACTTCTCTCTGGTATTTTGGAATTGGGACAACCAAGAAGATGGAAATGTTATGCATTCCATGCTTGCTAAGAATGGAACTGCAATCTACAACCCTAAACGTAACCCGAATCACCTCCCTCCCCAGCTGGTGTGGCTTAATGCTCTCTCCACTACGACAAATGCATCGTAGATCATCGATGAAAATTTGAATGTGATGAATCAAGCCTTAGTAACGGCATCAATGGCTGAGCTCTTCATCGGAGTTGCATACAGGTAATAAATGTCTTAAGAAAGGTTCAGGATTTCTGACTGCCAATTCTTTACATATTCTACTAGTAAGAATGTTGATAGAAAACCAAATCTTCTCTCGCCCTCAGGATTCAGAACTTCTTTCGTTGTAATTGATATGTCATTGGTCTACAGTTGCACATGAGGAATTACTCGCGGTTGCGATTGAAATGTGTGTGTTCTAATTCGAATCTACTGTGCAGAGTTGGTACCAACATCATAAACTCAACGTTACTGAATGCACCTCTCGGTGGAAGTATGGAGAGCACAATTCATAATGTTGTTCGCTTTTGGATAGGCGATCTGAGCCAACCGCTCATGAATGACATGGGGACTTTCACGAGTGCATCACGGGATCCCATATTCTTTGCTCATCATAGCAATATCGACAGGCTTTGGGGTGTTTGGAAAAAGCTCCCTGATGGAAGGCGCAAAGACCACACAGGTCCGGATTTTTTGAATATGGAGTTTGTCTTTTACGACGAGAAGTCCCGAGATGATTTAGACTCCAAGAAGCTTGGCATAAGCTACAAGCCAGTTAGATAAACTACACCTCGCAGCCAGCGTCCAGTGCTAGCGCAGCCAAAAATACATCATCATCTAGCGTGAAGGTGATAGGGGCAGCAACGGAGGACTCGAAGAGCATTGACCTAGGCAAGAATCTAGTTGCATGGTGAGGCTACCTGGGGCGCCATCGCGTGGTACTACAAAATCTGCAAGGAATACATTTGTTGTTACATCAACGGCATAGCCTACCCTCCGGCTCCAAGGATGCCGTCAAACAAGCCATTGCCTATGCGTAGACCTGTACCGTTTCCAGGATGGTACTAACATTTGGGATCAACGAGACTAGTCTTAGGGCCTTCTCACATGGATGGGGCTAGCATGGGTTTACGATGGGAATATTTTTGTCATCATTACTCCCATCCTACACCAAGTGGTCTAGGATGGATTTAGAATGGGAGTAACCAATTTTTCTCCCATCCTGGACCATGGCCTCTAGACCCTGGTAGCCAGAATGGGTTCCCCTTTTTTAGGGATTCAAAAACATGGAAGGATGACATGTGTCCTTGTCCCCACAAGGTCCCCACCTCTTAAACACATGAAATGATGCCATGTGTCCTCTTCCTCCTAAACCCATCCTTAGTTTTTTTTTTTTGTTAGCATATGGTGGGATGGGAATAGGATAGAAATATGCATGGGACCACTTGGGACCACTTTTTCCCATTCCCATCCTATTTCTTCCCATGTGCTAAGCCCCTTAGTCATCTTCCTTACTATTGCAGCAACTAGTTTGGGTGAGGCGTTCTCTGCTCCTAGAAAGGAAAATCGATTTCTTGTAGCAATTCCTACATAATAGATAGCCATGGTTTGGGGTATTGTGATGTGGCGTCCTTGAATGTCTTCTTGATGCACTTCGCAGATGCTCTACGATCTCCTACTTATTTGGAATCACACTGCCCAAGACTTTGAGATGCTTCTTTTGGAAACTTTGGAATCAGCATGACTCACCCTTTACATGAACTCTGGTAGTTGATCAGAGGTTTTGCGATCATGCATGTGTGGAAGCAGAGAAACGACTTGGTTCACTGCAGACCTCATCACAGAAGAGTGCTCACTGTGGTCATAATAGAGGAAGTTAAAAGAGCGGTTCAGGTTTTTGGGAAAAAAAATGAGAACCTTAGGATGATAGGGAGAATATGGAACTGAGATTGCTACCCTTCTTCTTTACTTTGTATACTTTTCTCTTTTCTTTTCTTTAATGGAATGTTACTGACTCTTTTACCGCAAAAAAAAAACAAAACTTTTGGAGCACAATTTTCAACTCACTCAGTTGCAATGGATGGCAGTCAATGCTCTTGATACTCACTCTGTGATCGGCATTGTAATTTCAAAGCAAGATGGCTATTGGAAAAGAGCACATAGAGCCTTGGAGTGCCAAGGTTTCATCCTAGGGCACCAAATGGTTAGAAAAACCACACTCAGTAAGAGCTTGACAAGGGCCAACAGACAAGGCAATGCATGTAGCTACCCCCTCCTCCCTAGTAAGAGGTTGTTACCTGAGTGTCGAACTAGTGCTCCCTCTTTCTGAACAAGAGATAAAAATGAAAAGTGTTCCATATTGGCTCAGTTTCTTGGAAAGCCAGTTAGCAAAGCAAAAGCTATCCATCGGCGGCCTAAGCGATACTCGTACGGTGGTAACGTTTCTCTGTGATTTGCATAATATCATTGCCTTGCATAATAGTTCGTCCAAGTCTAGTGTCCCAAATTCCATGTTTGCTTTAGCTAGTTCTCATGCCTTCTGCACTGTCCAAACATAGCAACACCCACTCATTATCTTGAGATTTATATTCATTGGAACATAGCTCACCAATATGTATTCTTGGTGCCACAAGGAGCAAGTCAATGAGCCGGCCAAATATGTCTGCCATTATTCAAAAGCAGAAGTGGCTAGGTGCACCTAAGAGCTGGGTGATTGTAGCTACATGAACGTGAGCACACGCGATCATTGCTCTGATAATTGGATTTTCACATAAGGCCATTACACCACGTTCTGAATTGAGAATTGCAATCTAGAGATTCTAACAATGCGTGCTTTGGTGTAGACCAGAGAAGGACCTGATTACATAGGTAGAATTTCCGAGTTTTTCAAGACCAAGGATGAGTCTTTCTAGTTCATGTCCCAGTGGTTTTTTAGGACGCAAGATGCAGTTAGTAGACTCAGCCCTAACATCTATGTTTTAGCTAGTTAGGCTTCTCACCTTTCTTTGATTGTGGTAGAACACTTGGATAAAACAATTTCTTGTGTAATAGGTAATTAAGAAGTCAAAGAGCAAAGACAATCCAAAAAGAGTCTTCTATTACGAATGAGGGATAGCAACGCATTCGAATGTTCGGAAGCCAAGCTGAAGGTTGTAAGGCTATCTCCTTTGGTAAGTTGCCTAGAAAATATCCTCATTGTAGTTTGTTTACTTTGCACTAGGATGGACATCCGAATGAATCGCTCTCAATCAAATTCGTTTGAATGTGAAAATATACGCTTTCATTGAATAATAGAGTCCACTACAACATCGCTTCAATAAATGCAGTGCCAATCCACTTCCCAAGTGCAATTTTTCCAATAACATAGGATACGACTAGGCGTACTCAAGGCTTTAGAAATTTCCTACAGGTATCCACATCCTCCTATAACGTCCATCATGTAGATCACGTGTCATAAAGAGGGACAACAATCCAATTCCAAAGGAGTGTATAAGGTTACTAAATGCCTTGATGCTAGCCAATTTCCCAATCAAATCCTTGATGGAAATGTGGCATCTACAATCATGATAAAAATTTGGAACAATTTCCCTACTATAGATAGATAGATAGATAGAATTTCCCTACTATAGATAGATAGATAGATCATATTAATGTCCGTGGGGGCCCAAGGCCCAAAATGACCCATGGGACCAAACAAAACCTTTACAACTTGATGTCCACTATTGGGGGGTGCTAGTTATTAGTGATCTCTATGCTCTAGGAGTTGTGCAAAATAAATGCCTAAAGTTGCATGTGAGGTGTTGACCTTGGCTAGGAAATGTTACACGTAAGTACATTCTTAAAGCAAATCTATGAAATCAGCCCTTATATGTGTGTACTTCTAGCATACAAGTGCCAACGTGGGTGGTCTTCTATTTTAGGCACGTTCAGATTACATATAGTGCACAAGCCCTTTTAGTTACTTCAATGTACTCAAAGCAACATTAAACTTTCGATCCATGTTTTGATGTCATCCACTTGTTATGAAGACCCTCAAAAAGTACATTATGGAATTGCTAAGAGGAGAGGTCCTTGCTCCCCAGGGCTGATGGAGTGCTAAGGGATGGTGTTGCTTGCAGAAGAATTGTGTGTCCCCCTATGTGGATGGTAGCACCACCTTGGGGAGTCACACCAAGTTGCAAGTAGCTCCCCAAGGTGGTCAATATCATTGCCTTGCATAATAGTTCGTCCAAGTCTAGTGTCCCAAATTCCATGTTTGCTTTAGCTAGTTCTCATGCCTTCTGCACTGTCCAAACATAGCAACACCCACTCATTATCTTGAGATTTATATTCATTGGAACATAGCTCACCAATATGTATTCTCGGTGCCACAAGGAGCAAGTCAATGAGCCGGCCAAATATGTCTGCCATTATTCAAAAGCAGAAGTGGCTAGGTGCACCTAAGAGCTGGGTGATTGTAGCTACATGAACGTGAGCACACGCGATCATTGCTCTGATAATTGGATTTTCACATAAGGCCATTACACCACGTTCTGAATTGAGAATTGCAATCTAGAGATTCTAACAATGCGTGCTTTGGTGTAGACCAGAGAAGGACCTGATTACATAGGTAGAATTGCCGAGTTTTTCAAGACCAAGGATGAGTCTTTCTAGTTCATGTCCCAGTGGTTTTTTAGGATGCAAGATGCAGTTAGACTCAGCCCTAACATCTATGTTTTAGCTAGTTAGGCTTCTCACCTTTCTTTGATTGTGGTAGAACACTTGGATAAAACAATTTCTTGTGTAATAGGCAATTAAGAAGTCAAAGAGCAAAGACAATCCAAAAAGAGTCTTCTATTAAGAATGAGGGATAGCAACGCGTTCGAATGTTCGGAAGCCAAGCTGAAGGTTGTAAGGCTATCTCCTTTGGTAAGTTGCCTAGAAAATATCCTCATTGTAGTTTGTTTACTTTGCACTAGGATGGACATCCGAATGAATCGCTCTCAATCAAATTCGTTTGAATGTGAAAATATACGCTTTCATTGAATAATAGAGTCCGCTACAGCATCGCTTCAATAAATGCAGTGCCAATCCACTTCCCAAGTGCAATTTTTCCAATAACATAGGATACGACTAGGCGTACTCAAGGCTTTAGAAATTTCCTACAGGTATCCACATCCTCCTATAACGTCCATCATGTAGATCACGTGTCATAAAGAGGGACAACAATCCAATTCCAAAGGAGTGTATAAGGTTACTAAATGCCTTGATGCTAGCCAATTTCCCAATCAAATCCTTGATGGAAATGTGGCATCTACAATCATGATAAAAATTTGGAACAATTTCCCTACTATAGATAGATAGATAGATAGAATTTCCCTACTATAGATAGATAGATAGATCATATTAATGTCCGTGGGGGCCCAAGGCCCAAAATGACCCATGGGACCAAACAAAACCTTTACAACTTGATGTCCACTATTGGAGGGTGCTAGTTATTAGTGATCTCTATGCTCTAGGAGTTGTGCAAAATAAATGCCTAAAGTTGCATGTGAGGTATTGATCTTGGCTAGGAAATGTTACACGTAAGTACATTCTTAAAGCAAATCTATGAAATCAGCCCTTATATGTGTGTACTTCTAGCATACAAGTGCCAACGTGGGTGGTCTTCTATTTTAGGCACGTTCAGATTACATATAGTGCACAAGCCCTTTTAGTTACTTCAATGTACTCAAAGCAACATTAACTTTCGATCCATGTTTTGATGTCATCCACTTGTTATGAAGACCCTCAAAAAAGTACATTATGGAATTGCTAAGAGGAGAGGTCCTTGCTCCCCAGGGCTGATGGAGTGCTAAGGGATGGTGTTGCTTGCAGAAGAATTGTGTGTCCCCCTATGTGGATGGTAGCACCACCTTGGTGTGACTCCCCAAGGTGGTGCCAAATGGGCTTTATGCCTGCCAGTGAAAAGGTTGTTATCTATTGGATAGAAAAAAAGAAAAAAGAAAAGAGAGAAAAAAGCTGCTCTACAAAAAAAACGCTTATTCTATCAAACAAGTTGTCTTGCCATAAAAACTATTTTGCCAAAAAAGCTATTTCGCAAAATTACATACTACCAAAAAAGCTGCTCTGACAAAAAAACTGTTCTGCCAAAAAAGCTAGTTCACAAATCTATATATTGCCAAAAAAACTGCTCTACCAAAAAAGCTAGTTCGTAAAGCTATATACTGCCAAAAAAGCTATTATACCAACTTTCTTGCAAACTTACATATCGATAATGTGCAACGGCCATCTCGTCCATCCCATGGTTCTTGCCATTCCAAGTATGAGCTATTGTTTATTCTCATTCTTTGCATATTTTCTGTCATTCTTTTACTGAGAAAGTTGTTGAATCTCTTACCTTCATCCAAATAGTGGATTTTTTACCTTTTATTTTTAATGTATTTTTTCATGCTTGCAGAAAGTCAAAGAAATCTATATGACTGGCACGTGCAAGATATTGATTTCTCAAATTGCAATATGAATACAACTATTGATGTTCTAGTGTCTATCTATTCACAAGACTTCTTTGCAATACTATTAGACTCTAATATTCTCGATGTTGCTTCAATCTGATAACATTCATCTCTTTTGATGCATGTTCTCGATGGGAGGTAAAGATTTGGAATCAAAAGTAGAGATAGCCAAGTTGGATACAAGGTCGAAGGATGACATTTCATATATTATTTACGTTGCAACCAAGAATGAGTTATGAGCTCGTGTGAGCAAAGTTTTATTCAGATATTCATTGGACACAATTTCTAAAAGGCGCAAATCTTTGCACGTCACCAAGGCAATAATAAAACACTACCCTTGCCATTTGCAGGGACGATTAGGTCTTGATGGACCCTGTGTCATGTCCATGTTCATATTTTTTTTCCTTTAGGAAAATTTTATTAAATGATAGGATCCAAGTTTCATTTTAAGGTAGTAGTTATGTGCTCCATGACAAAAGAAGGACCTATAGCGAGTGAGCAATTAATGAATTCAAAAGACATACCAAGGACTTTGAAATTTAGAGATTTATAAGTGACAATAAGCGGGTATCTGAGGGTTAAGTAGAAGCTACCCACCTTGGAGTAACCTCAATGCGTTTTTTGGCCTATCCTCTGGGTAGCCTTAGCAATCATTCTCATTTTGTAAAGCAGAACTTCATAATTTTTAGGATTAATTTGCTTCTAAAATAGGTGTGATGTCTTGATTGGCTGCCCAAGTGGGAGTTAAGTGCACTCACTGATGGCTTTGAGACGAGTTTGGCAGTGGGCATTCAAGACTTAGGGACGCTCGTTTTTATTGGAATTGTGTCTCTCTCTCCATTCAATACCTCCTTTGTTTTACATTTTGGGGAGGCCTTATGAATGAAAAAAGTCATTCCTTTCTTTCACTTGTTCAAAGTACATGGGTGAGAAAATTGTTTTTAAATTTCGATACAGCTTATAGCAGAAGCCAAGTGCTTTTGTGCATACATGCACTCTTGTTTTCTACTTTGGCCTTCGAGCAAGCCCACCATCTCCGACTCCTGCTTGCCGGTGTTGCCCACTCGAGCTGTCACTATACGAGCTTATGAGCTTATGAAGGCCTTGCCCCCGAAGCTTCAAGCAGCTAGCCAACGTCCACTGCGCTTTCTGCAATGGAGCTTTTCCCCTCCCCAACAACAGCAGCTCAAATCTGCAGATCCAATGTTCTTGGACCTTCTTTCCCTGGCATCGTGGTACCTGTTCTTTCACGAACAAATTCCGGGGAGCTTGATTCGAGACCCTACTTTTGCTCTCCCTTTCGGGAATTGGGATGACCAGAGAAAAGGTGGAAATGTCATGCCAGATCTGCTCTTGCAGAGCACAAAATATCCGGCGCTCTACAATTCAAAATGAGATCAATCGCATCTCCCTCCATCGCTGGCTTTGTTAAGAATTTCAGACTTATCTACCAATCTGACGAACGAGCAGATCATCGCGAACAATCTGGGAGTGATGTTTCAGTCGGTAACCCAGGCTACCACTCCAAGTACCTTCATGGGATCGGCGCCCCTCACAATGCAATCCACGTTGGACTGGCAATTCTAACGAAACATATTGCAAAGATATGGGCAACTTCTACTCCGCCGGAAGAGACCCCATTATCTATTGTCATCATGCCAATGTCGATTGGGTTTGGACAGTCTGAAACAAAATTGGAGGCCAAACCGAGCCAATATGAAAGGGGTGGTTCCATCTGCTGTAAAAGACCTCAGGGAGATTGGTGCTGCAACGAAGGGCAAGGCCGCGAATGAGCGAACGGAGACGCTGAACTCGCTGGTGGCACGAACGACGACGACGGCAGAGGAGTATGCGAAAGCCAAGGGGCCGAAGGAGCGCGAGGTGGAGGAGGTGATGGTGCTGCAGGACCTGAAGGTGCCGATGGATGCGATAATTCACGTAGCGGTATTCATCAATCTGCCGGATGCGAATGCCGAGAGGCAGCTTTCACGTCAAGTAGGTGCCCCCGATGGGTTTTATTTGGGGGATTTATTAGATGAGGGGCGAGTGGGCAAGATTAACATAAGCGAGTGGGCATATATTAATTACGATTCGTGATTAGCCTAAGTGCAAGTGAATTTATTCGAATGTTCCACCTTTCTTAATTCGAGAACCCTCTGACCGCAAGTATATAGAGCAGAGACGTGGAGGAGACGAGAGACTGTTACTGTGCAGCATAGACGTTGAGTAGTCTGCATGAATACCGAATTTAGTAGCAACTGGGTAGGATTCTTTGGCTCAAGCAGGAGCTGAGAGGGAGAAAGGGCGGGGACGATCGATGCCATCTAGAGGAGTACAAGTTACATGCGGAAGACGAGAGGGAGAAAGGGGGGGGAGACGAAACCAAGAGTGGAGAAAGGGACAGGGAGGTAGGGGCTAGGACTGAGCAAGAGGCGTAGGGAAGGAAGGAGGGCAGGGACGGAGGGAGCGAGAGATGCATGGAGGGAGAAGGGAGTTAGAGGTGAGGGAGCGTAAGGAAGGAAGAGGTCAAGGACGGAGGGAGCGAGAGATGCAGGGAGGGAGAAGGGAGGCAGAGGTGTGGAAGCATAAGGAAGGGAGAGGTGAGGGAGGAAGGCACATAGGGAGCCGAAGGGGAGCGAGGCACATAGGGTGGGATGGGCACGGGACATACAAGGAAGGAGGGAGAGGTGAGGGAAGGGGGACATTAGCTTAGGTTAATTAGACAATTGGGAGAGATTAGCTTAGGTTAATTAGGTACTAGGGGGAGTAAATTAATTAAATAGGAGAGAGAGGAGATAGGAGAGGTGGAGCATAGGGAGGGCGGGAAGTTTAATGGATAGGAAGTTTGTGCAAGAAATTAGGAGTCATTTGCAATTGGTTCGAGTTCGGATAGATGTGTTGTCAGGTAGATGTGAATTTACGAAGTCGAAAGACCCATTCGAAATAGGTACCCATGATATTGAAAAATGGCTATTGGCATTAATCCACGAGAGGGTGATGGAGCAGGGAAATAATTAATGTAAACGGAAGCTAGGCATTGGGGTATTGATTAAGCCAGGCATCGATTAAGCTTGTGGCTGTAGGAAGCGTCTAGCTTCCTCTTGAATCCTCACTTGCCGCCTTGCTCTCTCCTTATGCTTGTCCATCTATGTATTCACTAATGGGTGGATGTGCATTCTTACTTTTACTTGATGGATGTAAAAACTTTGTGGTCTTGGTTTCAAAATTTCCAAGGTTCCCAATTGCAAGCATTCGCCTTAATTATGGAAGGAGATTCGAAGCACACTGGCTGATTGGTTTGATCCGACATATCGTGCGACATCTGCCTATCATGACCTTGGCCCGAGGAGGTTTGATTCAAGCATAAGCAAAGAGATGGTAGCATGCCATCTCTTTGCACATGCATGCTTCAAGTCCTTTGGTGATCGCATTAAAAGCATTGGATAAGTTTCAATGAGATACACTTGGTTGCCATGTTTGGTTACGGCCTTGGATTAATGGCGCTCGAAAGATTTGAAAAAAACATTAACCCACATCTGGTCGCTCAACACCAGCTTCTAGCTCCTGCTACGGCAATGAAGATTTACAGGGCAAACTATCAAGCATGATGCTATGAGTTCTCATTGATCATCTGTCTTTGCGCAAGTTCCACCCAACTTTCACTGATGAGAAAGTGACTTGGTTATTGTTTGTCACAGGATAAACAAAAAGGTGTGATAGGTCTCAGTGCCAATCTAACATGGTACAAGCTAGTTATTGATACAAAATACAAAAATACAGATACTGATATAGATACTATTACAAATATTGATATTGGCTTTGCCTATTGGTGAGATATCATATTATACGGTTGAAAATAGATGAACAATGTTTTGATTGGAAAGTTTTTACAAATAATGAAGTATTGAAAGATACTGTTACAGATTGTGATACACACACTGCTACAAATATGATATTGGCTTTGCCTATTAGCATGATGTCATATTATATGCTTGGAAATAGACGAACAATGTTTTGATTAGAAAGTTATTACAAATAGTGAAGTATTGAAAGATACTCTTATAGATAGTGATATTGTTACAAATGATGAAGTATTGAAAGATATTGTTACAGATACAAGTACTGTTACAAATGAAAGTATTGAAAGATACCGTTGCAGATACAGATACCAAATATTGATACTGGCTTTGCCTATTGGCTCGATATCATATTATATGCTTGGAAATAGACAAACAATATTTTGATTAGAAAGTTTTTACAAATGATGAAGTATTGGAAGGTCGATCCTCAGTATAGCCATGATTAAGTATTGAAAGATAGAATTGTTACAGATACTCAAATCATATGATCTGATTTTTTGGTCTTCTTTGCTCACTGCCATACTATCATAGACTTCATGTCTTATATACTTATAAATATGTAAACAATATTTTCTTTACAAAAACAGATTGCTTATTCATAATATCAACATAGGCATATAGGTACAATCGAGGCCTATTGGACTAACCTCATCCTTGTACACAAAGCTCAACAATTACCACCACTTAAACACAAAATAAATCCACCCAATACACAATAGATAATAGGGCTCCCTAGTTAGTAAAAAATTAGTATTGGCAATTAATCAAAGGGGTCACATTGTAGATTAAGTTAAGCTTTGCAAAGGGGGCAAGATTAAAGCAAGTTAACCTAAACGATTCGACACATTAATCACCGGATTCAAGAAGGTTTGAGGAATGTAGAACTTTCTAGATTCAAGAAAGTTCTGAAAGTAATGGCTACCTTGAGTGAATATATATAGAGGAGAGGAGGGAGACGAGAGGGAAAGAGGAAGAAGGGAGGGTTGAGAGGAGGGACAGGGGGAGGGGGAGGGAAAGGGGGAACAAGGAGTTGAGTGGGAGGGTTGAGAGAGGGTGAAAAGGGTGGAGAGGGAGTGGTGGGGGATGGAGAGGCATAGCGAGCAGAGGGAGCAAAGGGTAAGACAACCAAAGAATAAGAGCTGAGCAGAGGGAGAGGAGCGTTGAGAATAGGAGCTGAGGAGGAGCAGTGAGGGGAGATGCACGGCAACAAGCGAGGCGGCGAGGACAAAGAGAGGCGGTGAGAGCATAGAGTTACTTAGGTTAATTGCAAAATGAGAGGAGGGAGATGCAACTAATTAATTGAATGGAGCATAGGAGCGATTAGGAGATACAATTTGATTACACCGACTCTAGTAGTAACAAAAACAAAGATATTTGTGTCCTAGTGAACTAGGAGGCAGTGCACCCGAGCATTCATGCTCTCTTGTTTCCATAACCAACAACGCATGTGCATGCAACTCTACCACTTCACCAAAGACAACCGATGTGGATGTGCAGCTTGTAGAAGATGAATGCAAGAAGCAAGACGACTCCTCCAGTGTGATTCGAAGGAAAGCATACAAGCTGCTAGCACGAAAGAATGAGACTACCAAGAAACTTGTCAATGCTTTTGAGTTAACTGAGGAAACCAAACATTTCACTGAGGAGCAAATAGATTGGAGGAATGTAGAGCGGGTCGTGAGTAGGCCCGTGAATAAGCACGGATGAGGTTGGAGCATCAAAAGATGAGTTCTCAAAGAGAGATGATAGATGGAGCAACCTCTAGGTCCCTGGACAACATAGCTGATTTCTTGCTTGCCTTACTAAGTGGTTTGAAGAAGGATTGAAGTTTAAAGCTTGCAGCCATTATTAGATTAGTATTTTTGGGCTTTTTATTTTGAGCTCATTTGAAGCTTATGATGGTGATTGCAAACATGACAAAATTTGCATTCTAAATTATGATATTGTATTTATAATATTCCTGAGCCATGTGCGTAAGGTGCGAAAGGATCTTACTTTAGGCACCAGTAGGTTATGGTTGCTATTGATATTTTGGTGTAAAGGGAGGCTTACTTTTGGTACAAATGATATTACTTCGGATGTTTTGTGATAAGTAAACTCATTAGCAATGATGACTTGATGATTGGAAGGTCTTCAAGTGGGCCACTTTGAGTCATATACATCGGTCATTCTTGATGCTTTTTCATTGTTTGTTTCATTCTATTAATAGGAGCATTTGCATCGTGTTAATGTGCTGGTGATTTAATGAATATACATGCTCTAATCATGCAATTGGGGGATTTGAATATGGTTTGAATATTACGGAGGCTAAAGTGGTTGTGGAGGCTAAGGCCTTTTTTAAATCTTTAATTGCATCTTGGAGTCAATCATACCAAGGAGTTAATTATATAATAACTAGCAACGGATTTTATTGGGATGACTCTAACTATGATGTTAGAGATAGATGCCTCAAAAAGAGCACAAGAGTTGCAGCCTTTCTTCGATGAGTAAAAGGATTTTAGTCTTGGATTTTCTAGGTTGTAAGATTGCAATAAAATTAGAGCATGTCCTTTCTCTTCAAAGACTAAAAGGACTCAATGCTGGCTGAATGAGTGAAAGGACACAATGCTGGCTAAATGCTGCCAAATCTGACCCTGTTACTCTTCAGAAACCTGTCCACAAAGGACCTCTGCTCATGCTCAAGGCAGCCCATAATATTTGCGAAAAGAGATGCAGATGGAGCAGGCAGGAAAGTTACCATTCAACCTGCTTCAGCCCACTGCCAATTTGTTTATCTAAAGTGGGGTGTTATGAGAGGAGAGGACAAGCTGAGTAGGAACAAGCTGAATATTATTGAGAGGACTAGTGTGCAAGCAAAACAAAGGGTCGACAGCTTTGGGGTTAGCTGAGAGCTTAAGCATAGGCTTAAATATGAGCCAGGCACCTACATGCAATGGATTTTATTGGGATGACTCTAACTGTGATGTCAGAGATAGATGCCTCAAAAAGAGCACAAGAATTGCAGCCTTTCTTCAATGAGTAAAAGGATTCGAGTCTTGAATTTTCTTAAGAATTAGAACATTAATCCTTTCTCTTCAAAGAGTGAAAGGACTCAATGCTGGCTGAATCGGTGAGAGGACACAATGCTGGCTGAATTGCCAAATCTGACCCCGTTACTCTCCAGAAACCTGTTGACAAAGGACCTCTGCTCATGCTCAAGGCAGCCCATAATATATGCAAAAAAAGATGCAGAAGGAGCATTGATAGGTGGAAGGAAAGTTGCCATTTAACCTGCTTCAGCCCACTGCCAATTTATTCATCCAAAGTTGGGTGTTATTGAGAGGAGAGGACAACCTGACAAGCTGAGTAGGGACAAGCTGAATATTCTTGAGAGGACCAGTGTGAGCTAAACAAAGGGTTGACACCTTTGGGTTTAACTGAGAGCTTGAGCATAGGCTTAAATATGAGCCAAGCACCTACATGCAGTCCCAAAAGGACTGAATAGAGGAATCATACTTATAGACCAGCCCATTAGTCTGCTGGCTGAATTGTTGTAGGCATTCTCTAGTTTTTGTGCAAAGTAGCAAGTTTGTTACCTCACAAGAAGCATCAAATTATCTGCCATCATCCTCTTCATCTCCAATCCATCCTACCTTCACCCGTCCCGTAAAGGATCAAACTCTAGTGTTGATTTTTGTCCAATTCCCAGTTACAACGATGGTGCTGTTGCGCTGATGCGGGAGCGTTGGAGCTGGAAGGAGCGGGCACAAAGCATAAAGAAGAGGAGGTTGAGAAAGGCGAGGGACGCGAGGAGCCAGAAGAAGTAGTCGAGGTGGCCATCGTCCAGGTCACGCGCAATCCAACCAGGGTTCCCATTGCGAGAGGTGAGCAGGGTGACCACGGACACGAGCAGCGAGCTGAGGTAGTCACCAAGGGCGATACAAGTCAGACAGAAGGAGCTCCCCAAACTACGAAGCGAAGAAGGGGAGTACGAGTAGAAGAACTCCAGCTGGCCTATGCCAGCTAGGAACTGCGCAGCACCAAGTAGGACAAACTGTGGGACCTGCAGGAATATGGTGGGGGCCGCCCCTTGCCTGTGGGCCACCCGCAGCCTTGCGCCCTCCAAGCAGGCGGCCACGGCCAGGCTTATTATGCACAAGACGTATCCCAGCGCGGTTCTATGCAATGGACCGAGGCCTCGCTGGAGCCCGGTCACACGCCTCGCCACTGGCACAACCACAGTGTTGTAGAGGGGCGGTAGAAGCACCACAGCTAATATGTTGAACATGTTCATCGTTGCTGGTGCCATAGCTATGTTGGAGAAGCAGGTTGCTGTGTCCATGGTTTCCCCTTCTTCTACGAAGAGAGTTCCTGCTTGCGAGTACACTGTGTTGAAGAAGATGCTGCTCGCCCACACTGGTAGCAGTCTCAGTACCGCCTTCATTTCCTCCACCTCCGTTACTCTGCTCAGTCTCCATGGATCTCTGGTACTGTCGCTCCTCACCTGCTCGCCTTCAGATTCAGATCGCGTTGCTGCCCTGTCCAGCCACCTGCATCACGCACATCCCACATTCATGACCCTCCATTGTACAAATCCAACATTTGCCACTCGCCACGCTGGCTCCGGGCCAGCTAATATGCAGTAGCAATATCAATCCGTGGAGTGGCTGAAACTCTGCATAATTGCTGAGTTTATGTTTACGTAATTAAACAAGAGAAGACATGTATGGATTGGGAATCGATGCGATAGACGAAATTTATATGAAGGCATTCTCCACTCACCTACAACAGTCAATGAATCGTTGGATCTTTGACAGTGGCTGAAGGCGAGCTGATAAAGCAAAAGCAACAAGGATCCATGGAGGCTAATCAAGGTGGAGGATTTTAAGAAGAGCTTAAACCATCCATGGAGTGGCTGACGGGGAGCTAATAAGAAAGAGCGACAAGGATATAGCCAAGGTGGAAGATACGAAGATCGAAGTCCCTCACGCAATTGATGCAAAAAAGCCCAAATTTGACAGAGAAGCATTCCTGTGTAACGAATGGAAACGACGAAGATTACAACGGCGTTCAAAGTCAGCTCGAAGAGATGCAGATCGAACATACCTCAAACTCTGCGTGTGCTGCACAAGCACCTCTCCCTCCCTCGCCTCTTCCTCGTATAGCTCCTCGCTCTCCCTCGGCACCTTCACCCTCCACTTCCTTACTGCCGCCACCAGTACCTGCAACGCTCGCGCGTATGGGTTGCCCACATGCTTGTACTGCCTGTACATCGGGAGCCCCGACAGAAATAGCACAATCGCCAGCGCTCCCACGCCCGTGCAGATGGCGAATCCGAACACCCACCCTTTGGCCTGTACTGTGTACACGATGATGGTGTCGCCAAACGCAATGCCCAAATTGTTGAGAACGAGGTATCTAGTGAAAAAGGAGGCTTTATCCCCCTCTGCATCAAACTGATCTGCCCCAAGTGACTGAAGCGTCGGCTGGAATGCCCCACATCCGATCGAGATCAGATAGATGGACAGGTAGAAGAAGACGATGATCCCGCTCGAGGTGTTTCCCGATAACAAGAGTGCGGCAGCCACTGTCATGAGAGCCATGCCCTACAGGTTTACGGCGAGGGGATGACCGGATTAACAGAAGGATTTGACAGCAAAATCGGACATTGTTTAGCAGTTAGGCAACAAATGCCGGATTGGGGGCTCCATCAGCAACCTTGTCGGAAGCAATGAAGTTTCTCACCATGAGAGTGACGATCTGAAACAAGGCACAAGCCCAGAGGCGCCCCAGGAACGATTCTGCCATGAAAGCACCGATGAGGGAGGACAGGAACATGGAGCCCAACCAGTTGTTGGTATCATTGGCGGCAGCAGCACTGCCCTCGCTCAAAACATTTTGGAAGAAGAGCACCATGTTGAAGTAAACTCCGAAGTAGGCAGTGTACCAGAGGCAGATGTCCCCTTGAAAGTTTTGTGTGTAGCCGGGAAACAGTTAGCTCAAAATTTGTAGATTCAGAGAAAGAAACACCAAGCAGAGATTTCCATTAACAGATTTTGCAAAAGCAGATCCCAAAAACAACGAGAACGAAACACCAAGCAGAGATTTCCATTGACGCATTTTTGCAAATCCCACAGCAAAAGCAGTTCCCAAAAACAAGGAGAACGAAACATCAAGCAGAGATTTCCATTGCCACAGCAAAACCAGAACGAAACATCAAGCAGAGATTTCCATTGACGCATTTTTGTCCCACAGCCAAAGCAGATCCCAAAAACAACACGCATTCCTTCTATACACACGCAGATTTCCATTCCAAAAATGCTCAATTCTGCCCTACCTAGACTAAACAGCAGCGTCTTCTTCCCGCCCAGCTTCCGTTGCGACGCCGGCCTGCCCAGCCAGTCGAAAGTCTCCACGATAGACGCTTGCTGATCCTCCTGCTGCGGCTGCTCATCGAGGAGGAGAGGTCGGAGACTGCTGTCTTGCCCACCCATTCTTGGAGCTTCGGTGCAGACCAAAAGCCAGGGCGGAAATCTGTCATGGGCTTCAAGGCAGCGACTAGCGAGCTTCGCCGGGAGAAGCCAAAACGATATGAGGAGGCACCGGATTTACCCAGCAGAGGCGGCAACCATAGCCAGGCAGAGCGAATCGCAAGTCTGCATTCAACTTAATTCTGTGAAAGATATGGAGAAGATGAGGTAGGAGAAGAGATCGAAACCAAAGGATGAACAAAAAGGAAGGAAAAGAGAGAGCAACAAGAGGAAATCTTGAGGGAGGTAAGAGGTCACTAGAGAGACTTCAAAAGATTTTGCAATTGAGGTCCTTTGTGAGGATAGAGAATAAATGAAAGAAATGAATGACTTTGGTAATTCATAAGGCCTGCCCAAAATGTAATTCATAAGGCCTGCCCAAAATGTACAGCAAAGGAGGTGGTGAATGGAGAGAGACTCTCAACGAGGGCCCCAAGTCTTGAACGGCAATAAAAACGAGGGGCCTTAAGTCTTGAATGCTCATGACTTAAGGGCATCCAATCAAAGCATCACACCTATTTTAGAAGCAAATCCTAAAAATTTCGAATTTCTGCTCTACAAAATTAGAATGATTGCTAAGGCTACCCATAGGGCACGCCAAAAAGTGAATGGTTTAGGTTGCTTGTTGTGATTACTTCTTTGGTTTGCAGGCTCATTTCTCCACTCTCAACATCCTTGGCTTACGTGGCTCAATCCACTTTGCGTATCCGCATCCCTCACCCTCGGCACATGAGCCGCGATTGTTGGGTGTTTCCCGCCACCGTTGGCCGTGGTTCATGTCGCAATCGAAACGGTTGCAAATCGAGTGCATAGTCCAATATCGCCAGCAAGTCATTCATTATCCCAATCAAATAGCTTCTACTCGCTCCATCCCGCACTACAATCATGAACTCCTTACCTGTCGGATTCCATGTGCCCGTAGCCCATAGTTTCGCCCAACCTCCAGTAGCCATGTGCCTGTAAGTTCGATAGCATTAGATAGGCGGCCTAACTAACAAAATGCTATCTTCGACGAGCATGTGCCCAATCTATCTAGGGTGAAACCGACTCTAACTGGCGAGTCCAAGTTTCATCGGTTTTCCACACACTGGCATCGATTCTCAGCAATAGGGTACAACACGTGGATTCATGAACAAATACTTGTGGTTTGATTTTTGGTTGTCAACACATGGAGGAACTATTCACAACACCTTTCGCATTACTGGTACAAGGCCAGTGCAAGGGCAATGCAAGGGGATCTAAACCTTTATGTCATTTTCCATTCTAGAACCCATTGTAACAATCAAAACTCTAGCAACTCTAGTTGTTGACA
The DNA here is from genome assembly GCF_047967505.1 of Dipteris shenzhenensis. Lineage (NCBI taxonomy): Eukaryota > Viridiplantae > Streptophyta > Polypodiopsida > Gleicheniales > Dipteridaceae > Dipteris > Dipteris shenzhenensis. Next base: position 17,558,727 of record NC_141613.1, read on the forward strand.
AGGGGAGGTCGCCGCTCCTGCCGGTTGGCTCCCTCCTCTTCTCTAACTACTCGGTGAGAGTTGTTGGATTGCAACGTTCAACCAAGTAGAAACTTGGAATGTTTTAGGAACCTACCATAAGGCACACACATTCCACAAAAAATGTACTCTTGCTTCTCTAGCTCCTCCCTAAACCCTCCACATGAGGGATACAACTTGGGTCCCTAGGTGAGCATCCAATGACCATCTTCCATAGGGTACAGAAATTCCTAAAAAAGCTCCAATTTTGCTCAAGTGGTTGTTTAAGATTCCCCATGCCCTTCACGTGAGGAAAGGCATGTAGGTCACCAAGTTTATGAAAGTCATCGTTGAGAATGACTGAGGTCCCCAATTCCCTTCCCTATCTTCAATAAACAAACTTTTGACAACAAAAAAGCCTGATGGTGCTACATTTTTTAATTTTTTCTTTTTGCAAAGAATGTGCTACAAATGCACTAAAAACTAATTGCATAAATTCTTACTTGTCAAGTTTAAAGTCTCCCTTTTTAACTTTGTAAACTTGCTTGGTAGTTACAAACTTGTCTATTAGTAACCATCTATACAAACTTATTTGCCAAGCCCACACCCTTGACCTATGCTCCACCCTTGACCTATGCTCATTCACCCCACAGACAATAGACCTTATGTCATCAGAACTAGCAAACCATGCAAGGGAAGTATATGCAAACCATGATCACTGTACATTGTTCTTGGAACTCATTTAGTGCAACACTTCACCAAATTGGACATAATCAAAGCTTTAAAGTATGCAACAATTTACCTATCAAAAAAGGTAATTAAGAGTATCACCCTTTTTCCTCTCTCTCTCCCTCCCTTTTTCCTCTCTCTCTCTCTCTCTCTCTCTCTCTTTGGGTATCACTCTTGAGATGGCCCATTGAATACCGAGATCACGAAGCCCATATCCTGCACCACCAATGGGAGACAACTCAATAGAGGCGCATACGCAGAGGTGCCGAGACACTAGGATCATCATTGATTATATCTCCTATTCTATCTCAAGATTTTTAAGCCTTTGAGTGTCTATTTTTGAGTTTCTTAGTATAGTACTTAGAAAGGGCCCCTAGCGAGCGCTAGTTTGAGTTTGTTTGAGATGAGAAATTTTGCTCTTACCCAGAGCAAAATCGTTTGGGAATAGACAGTTAATGAAATAAATTTTGACCATTCTACTTCCATCATTTGAGCTGAAACAACCTCTAGGATAGGCAAAACTCTCACGTAGCTCGTCTAGAGGAGGTTGTTTCTCACATTTTTGACATGTTTTCTTGACATTTTTGCCATTCCAGCCCCTCCAAGACACGTGAAATTTACATACTCCATTTCTAGTAGTTGTTCTAGTTGTTTTTGCTCAGAATACTCCAATAAATCTACCCCAATCACCTTCCAAGAGGTTTCCCTAGTGATTTACAGCAATTTCACTACTATACACAGTTTTGGAAGCTACGGTTGCAAGATTTCTCTCAAATTTGGTGAAACTTTAGTGTCTAATCAAGGGGTTTTTGTTGTCCTACACCTCCACTAGTTGTCTACTGCTCCCCACGGCATTTTCAACTCATTTGGAGTGTATTCCAGCTTGCTGTCCCAAATTTCTCGACATTTTTTCATTTACAGCAAGATATTTTAATGTTCCATTGGTTGAAAAACTGAGGTAAAATAATACAGCACACTTGTCCTCTCCTTTTTTTGGTACCTTTGGTCTTTTTTGCAATCAAGAAAGTCCCCGTGTTTTCTTTTGAAGAGCCGATAGATAAGCCTTGAGGCTTGGGACCCTTGTTTACATATTTGCATTTGTTGTCAGCTATTGTGCAATTACAATGGCAGGCCTTGAAGTCCAAAAGTTTATTGAAGAAGAAGAATTCACATGATGCATTACATCTATTTAAATTTAAATTTCAAATGATGTTTCTTCATGTGTGTAGTAGCAAGCATGAATGGAGAATCTATCCATTTGGAACAAGAAGGCATGGAGAATTCAGAGTATTGACCCAAGGCAACCTACGTGATCCATTCCAATGTGTTGTACATGAGATTATAAGAACTTACGAGTTGAATGTGAGATTCCAAATAGCACAGCGGTCTTTCTAAGGACTTAGTTGAGGATTCAAAGATCCTGAAATAGGCTATGAAGCCTCTTTGTAATACAATTTGAAATACAAACACCTATTTCTAATAATATTCTTCTATCTTAAGCAAAAAATTTTCATGTATCTATGGCCAAATGGTGAATCTTTTGTTATGTCTATTTTAATTATCTGTTGTTTTTAATATTGCATCTTTTTTTATATCAGCTTGCACACAAAAGTTATATCACATTTTGATGTAACTTACAAGTCAATAAAATGTTGTTTGCCAAGTTTGGCCATTCCAATACATATGTAGAAGGGATTTGACCATGGCATCACATTGATTAGATGGAGTGTTTAAAAACCTTGCACACAAAAGTTATATCACATTTTGATGTAACAAGTTAATAAAATGTTGTTTGCCAAGTTTGGCCATTCCAATACATATGTAGAAGGGATTTGACCATGGTACCACATTGATTAGATGGAGTGTTTAAAAACCAAAATTTGAGATTTCCCTACATCACCTTGTAAAGGATTGATGCATTTCATGATTTTCTACAAAGAAATATAGATTTTGAAAGGGTAGACGAAGAAATTTGACAACTTTGGCCATTTCAATGTCAAGTTTTGGTAATTATAGGAGGAAGTTGACCGCAGTGGAGAAGGCAAAGTTGGTCGGGACATCTTGGGGTGTCCAAAAATGCAAAAACCCACCACGGCATGAATTTGGCCATTTGGACACCCTCCAAATGGCCAAATTTGCACCGTGGTGGGTTTTTGCATTTTTGGACACCCCATGACATCTCGGCCAACTTTGTCTTCAGTGCCGCAGTTTAATTCCTTCAACATTTGTCAAAAATGGACATTGAAATGGCCTAAATTATCAAATTCCTTCATCTACCTAATTGAAATCCATGTGTCTTTATAGATGCATCGACTTCAACATAGATAAACATGGAAAAGAAAATATTTACAAAGTAACTTAGCAAATGAAGGTTGCTCAATATGACAACTTATGTGCCTTATAGCACAGCTCTGTAAAGACCCTTAGGCAATAGATTCTCTATATAATTTCTTGTGCTTTGGAGGAACCTTGTAGGTTGGCTATGTCAATGTAAATTTTAATTTAATCCAGAGGACTTTGATCTTCCACTACATCACCTTGTAAATTTTCATTTTCTTTATTTATCTTGCCTTTGGAGCCACCTTTTAGGTTAGCTATGTCAATAAAATATTTGATTTCATATCACTAAATCACCTTGAAATAATTTGATGCATTACATGAGAAAATATATATTTTGAAGAGGAATCTAAAATTTTCATTTTCTATGTTTTGTTAGTCATGGAGGTTGGCTATGTCCATGTATCTTTTATTTTAATTTTTAGGTTGGCTACTATATCACCTTGTAAAGGATTGATGCACTTCATGATTTCCTATGAAGAAATATAGATTTTGAAGAGGTAGATAAAGGAGTTAGACAACTTTGGCCATTTTGATGTCCATTTTTGGCAAATAAAGGAGGAATTTGACCACGGCGGAGAAGGCAAGGTTGGTCAGGACATCATGGGGTATCCAAAAATGTACAAACCCACCATGGCGCGAATTTGGCTATCTGGCGTGGTCAAATTTCTCATACATTTGCCAAAAATGGTCACCAAAATTACCAAACTTGGTTGAGAATATTATTTTGACTTGGAATATTCATAATATTTTCCTAACTTTATTTTACAAAAATATATATACAAGTAATGAAACTTAATTGCATGGAATATGAAGAGAATAGTAAAATAGCTATAACTTTTGTGCTTTAACTCCGATTGCAAATTTTTTAGTTCAAAATCGAGAGCATGAGTAGCTCTATGATATTTGATTGGAAAAATATGGTCTATGCCGAATGTTCAAATTCAATGTAGAAGACCTTCAAAAATCAATCACAAGTTGAGGGGGTCATAAATTTGTAATTACTTTGGATACAAATGAAGGAAAAGGGACAACTTTGCATCTAAAAGGTTCACCTCTCTACACAACAAACTTGGAGGTGGTGTATTCAATACTCTACAATTCAAGGCGACATTACCTTATATTGAATTAACAACACATTCAAAATTCCAACCATGACTCAATCAAAATTATTGCTTATGACATGGTATCTTGCAAGGAAGAGAATGTGATAAAATGTACATTTTTGTAATATAATCTCTCCATTAAAATACAAAGACTCTTCATAGCCTATATGTCCTCTTTGCTACCTCTAATACATAGAAAAAAGAGGCTTTTGAAATCCCCAAGTAAGATCCTAATACTAATACAATTAAGGCTCTCCTCTTAGGGTAGTCGGGCACAAAGTTTTTTACATCATTGCCAATGGGATACAATGCAATAAGGGAAGCCATGTGATGTGGATCACAATGATCAAGTGATCAATACTTTGATGCACTTTAGTAGTTAAGTAGGCCATTCTAAAAATTTGATGTGGAAGATCACAACGTATCCTCCTGCTCGACTAATATAGTGCACCAATGAGAGATCTCAAATGCCTCCTGCATCAATTCAACAACCATTACATTAGCAAACCCAACAAAGCACATTACATTAAAAGACCATAAAATATAAATCAATACATAGGATGCTTACCATCATGGCATTGTCTCCTTTAATGATGCAAGCAAGGCAAATAGGTATAAACTGTAAACTTTAGACATGAAACCTTTATACATATTACCTGAAAACTTTGGACACGAAACCACACAATAAAACCATCAAAATAAAATTCATCAATGCTTTTAATGTCCTCCAAGTCATGAAGAAAACCTATGCATTCCAAAATGCCCAACCTACAATTTATGGATAGCTTGTACTAGTCAAACACATTGTTTGATGTTGCACGAGGGATACAATGGACATTTTCATGCATTTCTCTAGATTCTTGCCTGCTATTTCACCATTTCAAGTAAAGTTGAAGGAATATACATTTCGTTTTCCATGAACAAAAGGTATTCCTGCACATAACTTATAGACAGTCCATTGTCAATTATATCAAAGATTCCACTACTTCCCACTCCTATGTTAAAATAGGAGCTTATAAAGAAGATAGGCAAGGAAGCTACATAGTCTAAGGAATACATCCTTCCTCTTGGGAAGCTTATGTGGATCCTTGGTAAAACCTTCCATGACTATCTAGTTAGTCAATCTGTAAGTTCAAGTCATCCAATGCATTTTTCATGTTCTAGAACACACTAGAGCTTACATCACTTTGTTCCTGACCATGCCTCTACAACACATTAGAGCTCACAATATTGCCAGCTTGTGTCACTTTCTTCCTGACCATGCCTCCAGAACACACTAGAGTTCACACCATTACCACCTTGTGTCACTATGTTCCAGACCATGCCTGTTGGGAAAAGAATAGCTTAGGAGAGGAAAGAGCAGTTGTATCCTATATGAGAAGGAAAAGAAAGAGGGAAAAATCTCCTGTAGGAGAGTAAAGAGTTGCTGTAGCAGAATCACAATGAACTTGCCTATGAATGATTCAACTAGTTCCCACTCCTCGAGGTCCGAAGGGAAAACATCTGCCACCATGAATAAGAGCTCTTAGAAACCAAACACAAAATTTCCAAATGGACTCATTACAATTATAAGTGAAAAATGTACATAGATAGAAAGGCTCACATTGTGATGGTATCCTAGATTGATTGAATGATGGAGGAAGCCGCATATCTTTTCCCATGTAAACATGTTGCACTTTTGCGAGCCATCCTTTCTTCCCAAACTTGAACTTCAAGATGTGCCCCTTCCACTCATGCAAGATGTCACCTCTCTTGCTCTTGGGAAGCTTATGTGGACCTTTGGTCAATCCTTTCATCACTATCTAGTCATTTAAGCTGTAGATGCAAGGGATCCACTCATCCAATGCATTTCTGGTGTTGTGGAAGACACAAGAGGTCACAGCATTGTGTGGTCTTGTAGCCTTTCTCCTCACCATGCTTGCAGAGGTTGCAACAGCAAGAATGGGACTTCTACACAAGGCAATGCAGCTCCAACAGAGGCATAAAAGAGGGAGAAGGAGAGGGACAGAGTAGTAGCAACAGAGGCATAGGAGAGGGATAGAACAGCTCCAACAGAGGCACAAAAGAGGGAGAAGGAGAGGGATATAGAAACAACAACAGAGGCATAAGGGAGGGAGAAGGAGAGGGACAGAGCAACAACCACAGAGGCACAGGAGAGAAAGAAGGAGAGGGATAGAGCAGCTCCAGTAGAGGCACAGAGAGGGAGAGGGGAGAGAGAGAGAGAGAGAGAGAGAGAGAGAGAGAGAGAGAGAGAGGAGCTACAGCAAGCAGGCCAGAGCAGCAGAGAAAGAGGGAAAAGAGGGGAAATGCATGGGATTTGGTTCAAATCTGAGTGATTTGGCAGGTTGGACCAGAACAGTGGGGGGCAGAGGCCCTAGAAAGAGGGAGGGGAGAAGAAAAATTCACTAGAAAAGCCCCACCATCCCATTGAAGGCAGTTTTGGGCTCATGTGGGAGAGGTGTAGCTAGTAGGAGGGTCAAACATGGGTTAAGAGGGGGGGGATGGTTTGGGTGGTCCCTAGTGTAAGGGGAGCAACCAATAGGGTCTCTTTGCATGCCTACCCACCCTCCACCTCAACATACCATTGCCCCACACCTTCTAGCACTCTCATTGGTACACCTCAAATCACTCTCTAATCCCTTGAAATTAGAAAATACTAATTGGAGGCCCTTTTGAGACCCCAATTCTCCCCTAATGTCCATCTTTGTTATAAGAGGGGGAAAAGTCGCTTCCATGCTCCTGTTATAAGAGCTCTATATCCTGATTCTATTGATAATAAAGAAAAAGTTAGCTATGTAAGTTGATAACCACATAATTGATCTTTAGCCAAGCTCACCTTGTGATTGTCAAATATATCAAAGTCCAATAAGTTATCCGTAATAACTCTCATTCACAGTTGGCTTTTCTTTGTCTTTTGTCAACTTTTTATTCTATTCCATTAGACTCGCTACAATCTTGCAATCATGCATATGGTACTTTAATAGAATATTGTCAACATTTTTCTATTAACTCATGAATGTGCTTTTTTTATCTCACTGAAATTCTATGCCTAGATACTAGTGCACGAGAGTTCAGGACCTTTCATGTCAAATTTTGCAAATAGAATTTTATTTATCTTTGTGATGTCTCTTCACTATTACGTACTACTATAAGATCAGCAACATACAAAAGTGCAATCATTATGCCTTGCCCTTGAACTTTGTAGTAGAGTGTATGATTTGCATTGCATTTTGGGTATCCTAGATTAGCAAAATATTCCTCAATTTTGCTATGTTGACTTCTAGATGCTTGTTTCAAGCCATACATCCTCAGTTTGTAGAATTCCTATCCTTGTGATTGATGCATTCATTAAGTATCCATTTAAAAATGCATTTTCGACATCAAGTTGGTATAGATTCTATTGCCCTTTGGGTCAGGCCAACATAGTGGAACCTGAGGAGAAGTCACCACAAAACCAGCTCTCATGGTTGGATGTAGCCAATCCCTTCAACTTAGGTATTCTTTGTGCTTGGCCGCATATTTGTGTTTTCTTTTTACATGTGTATTAGAAATTGGCTAAGTTGTGAATTAGCCAGTTGGTTGCCTGGATTCTCTCTATAATTCACACTTCGATCTTCAAGCACATCATTAGACTATGCCACTCATTTGTGGTCACTCAAATGTATTTCTTATAGTAGCCCACAACACCTAGCAACTTCTTCAATTCATCACTAGTTAGCATGAATCTCCTCTCTCAAAGACTGTGCACTCAATCCTAAGCTTACTAACCCAATCCACTCAATTTCCATAGGTACTAGCACGTCAATACCCAAATTCAATTGACCCTTCCCCAATAGGATCACCAAATGTTGATGGTTTGTTTTGCTCACTACTTAGCTCAACCCATGCAGTGCTCAAATGAAGATGCTTTGATCTTGTAGTCCTTGGTGAGCTATGCATGCAAAAGTACTAAGATATGATGATGTAGATAAAATGTCAACAGAAACAACTCGAAGGTCGGGGGAAGCTATTGAAGGGAAACCATATGGTGATAGGGGATTGAGTGCATACACTAAATATGGAACAATATAGACAAAATGGAGGCAATCCACACTTGTATTTTATTAAAAAAGACTCAATTTACAATGAAGCCGCCTAGGCTTCAATTGAGCACTCAGCTATGTAAGCACCTAACCTAGCTAGAGAGAGGTCATGCAACTCATGAACAACAACAACATCAACCCCTACCTACTCTCTATTACAATGCTTTTCTACTAAGTAGACTTACTATACAACTTCTATTCCTAACACTGGATGGTTTGTGGGCCATGACTTGTAATTGGTTTGCTGCCCTTAGCTTTAGGATGACTTCTCCTTGGACTTGGAGTAGCTTCACTACTACTATCCACTCGTTGCTTGGTGAAGTTAGCCAATGATGTACTTCCATGTTGACAACCACCACTTGCTCTTGTGTAGATATCTAGTGAAGGAATCTCTATGATTTCCTTTAGTTTTATATTTGACCGTTTAGCTGATGCTATAGTAATGGACCCAACAATTGCTTCACTTGAAGATACTTTAATGTTTTGTATTTGGACTATCTACTCTTCTGAAATGTCATGGTCATCAAAATTTGTAGGTGGCTTGCTCACATCTAACCCCCTTTTGGTCCCTGACTCTTGCATGGCCCCTACATATTTAAATCTTAATTTCATGGATTTTTTGGCTCCTAGACTGAGCACATTAGTATGAGGAGGTGATGGAAAGATACCATTCACATTACTTTTGCCACTTTATAGGACTCATCAAGCTCCTGCTTTATATATCCTACCTTCTTAAATTGTATCCTCTCCTCATGTATTAAGGGAACCTTTAAAGGACTACTTGACTGTGTCTCTAACCCATGGGTAACTCAAGCTGTAGCATTGTATATGCATACTCATATAGAGCAGCCAACATTTATCTGAGTTGTGTGACACTTCATCTTTTTCCTTTGCTGAGCACCTCACCCAGGATCCTAGAATGAATAGTTCTAGCCGAGTTATTCTTTTGGCCTCTTTTAACAAAATATATCAAAGGAACAATTGGCCTTTGACATGCACTCATATATTATGAGGAATAAGACTCTCTCCAAAAACAACAAAAATTGCCTATGTCTCACCTCTCTTACAATTTTTGATCATATAATAAAGTATAGATATTTGGGGCATCTTGAATTCTACAACCATCATCTGCATTGTACATTTGACTTCTGTTTTTACTAAGGCATCTGTATGTAAAGGCAACTTAAATGCTATAGCTACCACCTCGGGGCCAAATATTTACTCGACTGCTCTACTAATGTGCGAATTGTTCATTGGTTTTTAGATCAACTAGCCACCTCCACCAATCACAACTGTGATAACCTTCCAAATCCAATTTGCAAAGCCATGCTCAATTCTGTGGCTTGTTCTCATCTAGGTAAAACTTGAAATCAATGAAGGGAGAGAAGTTGGGTACTGCATATTGACATACACTTTTAGCCTGCTGTAGGTTCGATTCCACAGTGCCATAATCCAAGTTGACCAAATTGTGTGCCTTGAAATGGATGTTGGGAGGCACCACAAATGACACTTTTGCGTTTGCCCACTGTATTAGAAAAGGTACGGGAGTTTTACTATGTATAAATTGCAAAAGTCACGCTTGTATCTCATGTTTATGATGCCTATTGGCCTTGGGGGCGTCGCTGTGCATAAAACATATTTCATATCATGTGCATTCAATGCCTATTTATGAAACCCCTTATCTATAAATTTATGATCAATACAACACCCCCTTTTTCTATTCAATCTGTGAATACCCCCTTTATATGATACCGTTCTATATGTGAAAAATATGAAAAAAGGGAATCGAAATAACTTCTTCTATTGAACTCATGTGCTACACTTACATATTTATGAGCCTTTATGAGTGAGCCCCCGAGCTATCAGCTGAATCCGCCATGCGGACCTTAAAGAGTGCTGGTTCTAGACTGGAAAGTCCCAAGATTTTGAACATATATTTGGGAAAAATGTTGACTTTGGACCCCCATCTAACAACACCCTTGCCCAATTCTGGCTGTGGTACTACATCTTCACCACTGTTACCCTATAATTGACATCCTTGGGTTCAACACGGCATGTAATTGGTTTGTCTTCAAACAATTTCCTTGGTGGTATGAACTCCTAAGGTCTATACTGGCCGTACATCCATATTAGCTCTCCTAGCAACCTCCTTTTGACCTCTTGGACCATCCATAGCAACCGCTCTACTAGAATTTTCACTTTTGCCTTCTTCAAAGCCATTAGAAGTCCATCTGAGAAATTTTCTAGTTCAGGGCTTTTATCATCAACATGAGTTATGGGGATTACCTTTGGATGCTTTTGTTTGGTTGCACTCATTCCAAGAGAATACAATGTGTGTTCCCGTAATATGGGGCATAACCAGTCACCATTCTTTCTAAGGGGTTGATGGAAATAAGGGGTGAGGATGATGGAAAAGGGGGGATGAAAGACATGGGGGTGACATAAAAGGGAGAACAAAGGGGAGAGTATACCTTGAGTGTTGACGGTATGTGGAAGAGGTTGTCAAATGTAAAGTGAGAATGGAGGGTGAAGGTTGAAAGTGAGAATGGAAGGTGAAGTCAAAAGAAAAAGGGGTGGATGGAAAAAACAGTTGTGGAGGAGAGGATGAATGGAAAAAGTGGTGGTGAAGCAAATGGCGATGGTGAATGGAAGGTGGAGGAGATGACAAACAAAAAGGGGAGGAGGAATGGGGGAGGTCAATGGTAAAAATGGTGGTGTACGGAAAGTGGGAGGTGGAGGGGGTGGAGATAGATGGCTTGCCAAAGTGAGGGGATGGAAATGAGGGGGAGTGGTGTTGCTTGTTATAGGATGTGAGGGATTAGAGGGTTAATCTTTTTGATTAGTGGGTTAGTGTGCATATGTGGTGCAGTAGGAATGCTTGTAGCAACAGTGGTGGAAGTAGAGGCAGTGATAATAGTGACAAGGGAAATGGAGGCAGTCATGCTGGATGCGGCAATGGACTAAAGAACTTGGATAGTCATAGCAGTAGAGACTATTGTAGAAATTGAAGTAGAGAAGGCAGGCATAATAGATAGTGTAGCAACTTTAGGAAAAGCAGATGCAGAGGCATGAGCACTGGCAAGAATGAGGATGGGTGGTAAGGTAGCTAGGATTGGGTTTTGAATAATCCACTTGTCAAGGGGAAATGTGGGCCGGTGGACTTAGCTAGAGACAAAGCGATACCAAATCAGACATAGATGAGGGTCATATTTTTGATCAGCTTGCCCCTTAGACACTTTGGTGGAGTTGGTGGTGGAACACCCTTGCAAATATTGTCAAGCCGTCCATTGCCTAGCTAGAGAGATACCCTGCTACTTTTAACTACATAAGTTTGCAGAGAACATTGCCTATACTTTTCTTCAGTTGAATGACTTTTGATAGAAAGAAAAAGAAAGGTCAAACTTGTGGATTAATAGATTTGATGATTGTATATCCTTGTGGTGAGGAATAGCTTCCTTCATAGAAGTAGCTATCACAATGCTCATGGCTAGGTAAGGGTGCCATTGTTGGTCCAACTGGAAATATGAACATGGATAATAAAGCTCCTACGTGAGAAGGGCATAGTGTCCATAATAGACCACACTATTGTTTATGGTAAGGTAAGTGTTCATGAGTCCCTCAACCACTACTAGATCCCATACAGTAGTCCATGGGATTCCTATGAAGCAAGGGTTGTGATTGTGTTGCAACCATCTGAGGTGCTCCACAAAAGTGTCGATAGGATGTGGAGGCTGGAAGCAAGGTGAATGTCAGGTGATCTTTGAAGAGAATGGAGCATAGGAGTGAGGAGCATTGACGATGGATGTAGCAACAATAGTAGGCAGTGGGATGGAGTCATGCTAAGGATTTCAAAGAAAGACGGGACGTGATGGCGAAGAAGATGAAAGTTGCAAATGAACAAGAAGAAGTTGAGATCAAGAGTGAAGGATGGGCATCTTAAAAACAAAGATGGAAGATGAACAAGACAAAGTGTAAAAGATTGTGGATCTCAGCTTCTCTCTGTAGCATGCATGGTGCAATGGGTTGTGTTGAAGCTGGTGCCAAAATTAAGTTGCCCATGCCCATAAATGTAGTGTCAAAATCTATGATACCCATGTTGAGCCCATAATCTACCATAACTAATCCATGATTTAGACCACTCAAACTTGCAAGACATTGAATAGTTTGATGTGGCTGCATGGACAACCAAAGTTAAAATAACCAAGTAGCTACACAACTGGTATGTTTTTTACCTTGCTACCATGGAAGAATTTTGGGATAAATTGGCCTTGAAGATCTACTAATTGGTGGACTGTCCATTTTCAAAAACCTCAATGAGTCTATATGGCCCATCCATTCGAGTTTGAAATTGTGTTAATGGGACCAATATTTGCATTCTACAACAGGGCATTCTTTTCTTTAGATGCTTGGGTAAGATGTGTCTGTCATGCCAAGCCTTTCTTTGATGTTGAATCACATGTTGAGACCAAGTAGCCTCCAATAAAACTTATAAACATCTCAACCGTGTAAGATCTTTTCAAACGCTTTGATTTTCCCTAGCTCCATTCGAATGCCTTTCTTAGAAATTACATGACCAAGTAACACACCTACTCAGACACAAAAGACACTCTTGGCCAGGTTCAATGGTATACATGCTTGCCTATCCCCATCAAAATCTTTACCCAAGTATCCAGATCTAGAGACTCTATAAAATTGGTTGAACTAGATACTGAGCTAGATGAGCTTTAGCTTCATTTATTACGGATTTCACTAAGATTGTAGCTCCTTTATATAAGGTGACTAAGAAGGACACAAAGTCCTAGTGGACAAAGGAGTTGGCACATGCATTTCATGAACTTAAGTAATAGGCCATGGAAACACCTATATTGTGACAAGGTAGTTGGGATATTCTTTTCCAAAGTTCATGTTGATGCATCAGGATATGCCCTTGGGATTATCTTGGCCTAGCCAAAAGTAAGCTCAATTACAAAGCTACTATGCAAGCATAATGATGACATCAGTTGAATGCGATTACATCATAACCGAATAACATGAGATGGTATACAATGTATATAAGTTTTTCCATTATTTGTTTGGGAATCAATTTATTTTCTATGTGGACCACCAAGCATTGTTGCATCTCATTAATAAAATAGTAATTCTCAAGGGCGCTTGGTTAGATGGATGCTCTTGTTGCATAGTTTGATTTCAAAATCATTCATATACTAGGAAAATCTCATGCTATAGTAGATTGTTTGTCACTTGCCTACCTTAGATGTACAACAAGGAGTATCTATTGAAATTCCAAATGCACATCTGTTTGCCATTGGATTCTCTAACACAGAGTATGATGACCTCATGCAATATCTCTTGTCAGGCGCATTTCTAGAGCACATGCCCAAAGATAAGCGAAGGAAACTAGCATTAAAAGCTTGTAAGCACACTCTAATCGAAGGAAACTACATTAAAAGCTTCTAAGTACACTCTAATCGAAGGGCACTATATCACCATGGACTAGATGGTCTATTTCATAAATGGGTAATGCCACATGAATTGGAATTCATACTCAACATAATCTTGGTGAACCTGAGGGAGTACATCGGTGACTGGAATAGCTTAACAAATTGGATGAACTAAGATTACGAGCTACATGGACACAATAGGTAATTTAAAGGAGAAGGAAGGCTTAGCATGACATGTATATTGTGCCCAAATATTTGAAAAAGAGTATGCTTTTGTTGTTATACAATGCAAAGGAAGGTAAGATGAAGCCTAATTTCAAACTTGGCTAGGATGGTCCATATAAATTGGTGGAAGTACACGATAATGGCAGTGTCAAACTAGCTAATTTGGAAGGCAAAGTGATTCTTGAGTTGATAAATGGGAGTTGAGTGAAGCCTTACAAAAGCCACTCCATGCTTCCTCTGGTGTCATGTCTCATAAAGCATTTGCAAGGGGCCAGTTTAATAAAATAAACCATTATGCAAACCGATTCTGCCCACCAAAACTTATCAAGCATGTCCTTAGTTTACATAATACTCCTAGAACACTCAACAATGGTGCAATTCTTCCTTTCCACTACTCCATTCTACAGTTGTTCTTAAGATGAGCAGTGGGGTGGATGAGCAAGGGAGCAATAAAGTAGAGTAGGGGTGGAAGAGAGATAGAGGAGGATGCATGGAGCAAACTAGTAGAGTAAGGGTGGATGAGAGTAACGTAGCCAACTGCCAAATGCCAAATGCCACAGACCTTATATATTTTATATATTACAAAGTTTGAGCCATCATGGTGACTGGAGGCCCACTGTTCCATCCAAATAATCATGATCCAAATAATCATGACTACCACCTTAATTAATTAAAATCCACAGAGGGTGCCATCCAAATAGTCATGAGCCATGTTTATGCAAAGTATCCAAATGCCAAATGCCACGGATCTTATATTAGTCAAAGTTTGAGCCACCAGGGATCATTTTGTTCTTCTGCCTTTTCACTTGGAGGCCTGGTGTGCCATCCAAATAATCATGAGCCATTTTAAACCATAGTCTTAATTAATTAAAATTCAAGGAGGGTGCCATCCAAATTTAATCATGAGCCATATTAATTGCTGGCCACCATGGTGCTGGTAATTAATTGCCAGACTAGTGGAATCTTAGGCACCACCTTAGATGCCACCTCGCCACCAGTGGTAGTGGTGGCAATTTATTTTACGATGTGGTTAGTAATCATGAAGCAGATTAGTAATTAACTAGTAAGTAATTGGTAAGTAAATGTGGTAATTAACTACACTCTATTGAGCATGCAAGCCCGATGACTAGTAATTAACTATAGTGTACTAAATCATGCAAGCCCGATGGTGATAATTGGTAGGTGAGTGATTGCAAGCCATTGCAGTGTCTGGTAATTAATTGTTAGCCCGGTGGAATCTTAGCAATGACAGACGTGGCTAATGAGAGCCACCAGCAACGGTTAGTAATTACCACAAACATAAATCATGAAGCCTAATCACCTCTAATCACTCATTACCATGCACTGTACTGATGAGCATGCAAGCCCAGTGACTAATAATTAAGTACACTCTACAGATCATGCAAGCACAGTGGTGGTAACTGCCAAGTCAGTAATTGTAGGCCACTGCAGTGGCTGGTAATTAATTTCCAACCCGATGAAATCTTAGCCACCACAAACGTGGTTGATGAGAGCCACCACCATCGGGCAATAAGTACCACGAAAGTAAATCATAAAGCCTAATCACCTCTAATCACTCATTACCATGCACTCTACTAAGCATGCATGCCCAATGACTGGTAATTAACTGCACTCTACTGATCATGCATGTAAGCCCTGGTGGTGGTAACCAACAGGTGAGTAATTATAGCTCTTACAGTGGCTGGTAATTAACTGTGCCAGCTCGGTGGAATCTTAGCCGCCACTACAGATGTGGCTGGTAATCTTAGACACCACCACCAACAAAAGATGGTAGTAATTACCACAGACATAAATCATGAAGCCTAATCACTCATTACCATGGAAGGTAGTACTGCCACCTTGAATTAATCAAAAATCGGTCCAACCACTGTTGTGGTTCTCACCTTGACAGTTCCTTGTAGTTGGGCTACAAACTTAAGCCTCCGCTATTCCATTCCCTTCACTGTTTTATCTTCTCTCCCTCTCAATCATTTCTTTCTCCTTTGCACTTAGCCTCCACTATTCTATTTCCTTCACTGTTTCATCTTCTATTCCTCTCGACCATTTCTTTCTCCTTCCTGCAACTTCTATCCCCTCTCATAATGGATCCCCTGGACACTCTGAGCTCCAAAATGTGTCTGCATAGTTTGAAAGCTCCTCACATAATATTTCCTCTCCCTTTGGATAGTTGGGGTGCTCCTCACTCAATCTTTTCTCCCCCTCTACAATACACTACAAGAGACTCTCCTTCCCTAATATTGAAATCGTGACATCTTGGAGCTCCTCATTCCCTCTTCAAAAGCCCAATTTGGATGCTCTTAGCAACTTCATTAGGATGGTATAGGAGGTGAACATGAAGGAGGGACAAATACTCTATCAAGGTCAGAAGATTACCATCACTGAAAGCATGACTGAATATGCACTTGGAATTCTAGGAGGCAATTTGCAAGCACACTTCTTGGAGAAGCAGTGAAAGAGACAAGATATTCTAGATGTGTAACCTAATGCTCAGATTAGTACCTATGAATCCCTCGGGCCTTGTAGGCATGAGAGCAAGCTGATGCCACCTGCAAAAATGGGCGACATGGAAAGGCATAGAAGAGAAGATGTAGAGAAGCGCATCAAGGAGCTTCGGGATAGGCTTAAAGACATCAGAATGGATGGGGACATTGTGGAGAAGGAGCTAGCAACAATGCGAAAGAATCTTGAAAATCAGAGAGCCAAAAGTAGGCTCTTTACAAATGGCTCTGCAACATGCAAAACACACTGAACATTGAAAAATATTAGATGATGGAGGAACAGAAAAGGGAGAATGTAGAAACTAGAGCAGTGATGCAGGAGCTATGAGAGAGCTTTAAGGCCAAGAAGGATGGGGCAGAGACTAGCCATGGTGGAGAAGACAATGAGGCATCTCTCCAAGCCAGGAAGGATGTAGAGAGCAGCCACATTGGAGCAAGTTACAGTAACAAAAGTTGAGGTTGTTATCTAGAAACACTTTTGGAAGTTCAAAGATTAAGCTACAAGACCCTCAAAGGGATTTTTGAGCAATACGATAAGAAGATGTTTCAGAAGGTGACTTTTCTACAATAGAAAGCCACCGATGCAGCAAAGGCAATGCAACTTAAGAAAATTCTTAGGGAGGGTGTAGACGCCAAGGTAGAGGAGGCAAAAGCGAGGGCCTTGTAGGCATGAGAGCAAGTTGACACCACTGCAAAAATGGGTAACATGGAAAGACATAGAAGAAAAGAAGTAGAGAAGCAGATCTAGGAGCTCCGGGATAGGCTTAAAGATGTTAGAATGGATGGGGACATCGCAGAGAAGGAGCTAGCAACAATGCAAAAGCATCCTAAATAATAGAGAGCCAAAAACGAGGATCTTTACAAATGGCTTTACAACATGCAAAACACATTGAACATTGAAAAAGGCCAGATGATGGAGGAACTGAAAAGGAAGAATGTAGAAACCAAAGCAGTGATGCAGGAGATCCAAGAGATCTTCAAGGCCAGGACGGATGGAGTAGAGAGTAGCCATGGTGGAGAAGACAATGAGCAACTCTCTAGGCCAAGAAGGAGTTACAATAGCCACAATAGGGGTTGTTATCTAGAGCCACTTTTGCAAGTTCAAAGATTAAGCTATAAGACCCTGTAACAAGAATACAATAGGGTTGTGCATGAGTTTGCAGTGGCTTTTGAAAGTTCTGAAAAGATCATCATGAGAGATTTCCAAACTAGAGTGGAAGTCTTAGGAAAACGCCCCATGTTGATCCTATTGAGAAAATTAAGAAGCTTCAAGAGATGATGAGGGAGTCAGATGAAGCTTCAAGAGATGCTGAGGCAATCAGATGAAGCTATTGCACGGAGTGAGCAAAGCGTGGAGGAGATGAAGAAGAACATCCGCAACAGCCTTAGGATGAGGGATGAAGGAATCAAGAAGCAACTTCTTCATGTATAGAGCCAGACTATGGTATTGACAGCTACAATAGTTAAATCAAATGCCTATTTATGCAACAAGGTCCAAAATGCATGGTCTGCCATACCCCCATCATAGATGAGTGCATGATCTGATGACTTGGGTGCTACCACCCTATGCATGTTTTTTGCTTTGGGGCATTTTTGCATGCAAGCTTGGTATGTAGAGTATGTAATGTGCCATTGCCCAGGTCATGGACAAATCAAATGTGCCTACCTGCTATACAGCTATCTACGATGAGAAAGTAGATGTTGCAAATCAATTTGCCATTTGGGAAAAAATTGCAAAAGACAAGGAGCTTGAATTGAAGAAGGCTAAGCCCGAGGTTGATTGTAAAGAAAAGGAGCCTGAAGGGAGGAACTAACCCCATTCAAAAAAGGATCAAGAAGAGCTGAGCTTGCAACAGAGAGTTTAAAGCAAGGAAAGAGGAAGCCACATAAATGGAGGGGCCGAGACCTTGAAGGGAGGAACCATCCCCCTTTAGGAAAGGAGCATGGAGCCTACAATCAGAGAGCTAAAAAAGGCGATTTGCTCAAAGCAATGTGGAACCAACCCCTAAAGGGAGGAACTAACCCCCTTCAAAAAAGGAGCAAGGAGGGCTGAGCCTATAATCAGGGAGCTCAAAAAGGTGACGTGTTCAAAGAAACGTGGAACCAACCCCCTAAAGGAAAGGAGTCTTTGAGATATTATCTATGTAATCTGTATGTAATCTATTTAATTATTAATGTTCTCCAAAGTTTACATGGGCAATGTATCTATTTTAGGATAACACTTTGCAACAATCCAATATAGCATTGGTTGGTTGCAGCTTGGAGGAGGTTGGTTGCACACTAGGATATTAACTGGCACTAGTGCATTGGTTTGCCACCTAGTGTGGAGGTTTGCTTGTTATATTACTAGGATATTAATTGCTTCTAGCATGTTGGTTGGTTGCACATAGTAGGATATTAAATGCCACTAGTGCACTGGTTTGCTTCTATTATTATTGTTACAAGGTGAATGACATACAATTCATTCGTTTAGGATTTGTGGAAATAGCTATGGGATTTCATATTTCTCAATGTAAGTGTAGTTGCTAAGATATAAATATATACATATAATAATATATGTATATGTTTATATGTGCAATATTAAAATATTTCCAAAGTGATTGAAGTGATGTTTTCTCAGTGATGTGACTAGATAGTGACAAGCAATGTGAGATTTTGATATTAAACTGAGTTGAAGATTTGAAATAAAGTGGTTGGATAATACTAAATCTCCAAAGTGATCAAAGTGATCCGATATTATAAATATTTCCAAAGTTATCAAAGCGATGTTGTAGAAAGATCGCTAAAATTTGCATGCTCTTCAATACAAACCAATGAAGGAACAATGAAGGAAAAGAGATGGAAAGCCATGGTAGCAATGACATTTCTTTAGCCTATTTTCCTACGGAAGATGAAGCCATTTTGCAATGGGACCCTCAGCAACTCGGGATTGTAGTACATGAGATTGATCGATTGGAGGAGGAACTTAGTGTTATCCAACATCAACCCAAGATTGTCATTTAGAAGATGGATTGATTGTAGGAGAAACTATGGGAAGGCCTTCAATGTTATAAGGACCCACAGTTTGCAAAGTACGTTGCTGAAGGCTCCCACTATGCTCTATGTCATGCCACAGTCCTGAAAGCCTTGCATGAATAAATACTCTGTTTTTTTGTTTTCACTCGTCTTTTTTTGGTTTCGACTTCAAACTCAAAACCACTCTCTCCCATGACTATGGAGAGATGATGAAGACCTAAGGATGACCTCTATTGTGCCTCAAGGGAAAGGATGCAACAAAGTAATAGACACAGAGTTGCATAATAGTATCAACCTCTATTGCGTGCTTAATAGTGATGTGATGAAAGGATGGGTGACAAGATATGAGGATGCAAAGGCAAGAAGACAAGAAGAAAGGGCCCTCTTTCGTACACACCACGGATCTCGTGTGCCATCCTTGTGATCATGCTGAAAAAAGAACAAATCCCCACGAACAAGGGCACCCCTTTAATATATGATAAGTGGTTGCCAGTGTGGTGGTTGGTTGCACACTAGGATATTAACTGCCACCAGTGCGGTGGTTTGCTTCTATTATTACAATATGAATATGAATGTCATTAGTGCTGACCATGGATGCGTGTGTGTGTATGTGCAAGGCAGTGACTTATGGTCTGTGGGTGCATCGAGTGATATGCCTACCATACTGACTCATGTAGACTTGGACTCAATGATCATGAGGAATGCGGTGTAGATGGACATCATGCTACCGCATAGTGTGTTAAAAGCCATGTAGTAGCATGTGTCCAACTTGTGTCTTACCTTGGATTTCCAGAGGTACATTGGCATTATGATGAGTCATCATGGAATGGTCATTTGTCACAAGAGAAGCAGGTTCTTTCGGCATAGACATTTGCTCTCGTGAGTCGGACGGCACCATTGGAGATGGTATAATTATAACTACCCTTGAGGTTTGTTGCCTTCGGACTTGGAGGGAGGTTCTTGTGTAACACCCCGCATCATAGGGGTCGATTCTTGTGTTGCTCCTTCACTGGCTTGGGTGATTTTTGTGTTGAGTTGGATAATTCGTGGTAATAGAGCACGTTCAGGATTCTGAGGTTGGGTTGCTACAGTTGGTTCTTATGGTTCTGCATCCCAAGTCGATACAAGTTCTTGTGTTGTGTAACTGAAACTTCGACACCCAGACAACATGCCTGCCTCGGTCTTCCAAGAGCTTGGTGGGGACCCAGCATTTG
Source organism: Dipteris shenzhenensis (assembly GCF_047967505.1). NCBI lineage: Eukaryota > Viridiplantae > Streptophyta > Polypodiopsida > Gleicheniales > Dipteridaceae > Dipteris > Dipteris shenzhenensis. The sequence goes on from NC_141613.1 coordinate 17,579,392, forward strand.
GGGGGATGTTGCAATTGAGGAGGTGGATTGGAGCCTAGAGTCCAAAGCACGGGATGGTGGCATGTCCTTCTTGTCACTGATGCTTTTGGCAGAGATGTCTATGGAGCGATTAGGGACTCCAATGCTATTTGAACTCCCTCTGGTATCGTCGGTTCTTGTTGAAGTAGCATTGAGCATAGAGTGACAAAATATGAAGAGGGGAGAGGAGAAGAGTGGAGATGAGGAGAGAGGGCACACCTAGAGAGCACACCACAAATGACTAACTGTACACTAGATTTAGTTGAAAAAATAGAATATATACAAACCCATTCAGGGTTAGGGTTAGGGGATCTAACCCTTTCCTTTATAGCACTCTATAAGGTTAGTGCTATGCACATATGATCACATGATGTTGAGCGTGAACTCTCAACACCTTCCCTCAAGATCAACATCATGAAGTAGGCCTTCCCTCAAGATGATGATTCTAGGGAATCGAAGAAGGACTGAGCATTACATTCCATCACACCCCTTTGATGGGAATGTTCTTCCTCTGCGTCAAACCAAGAGCTAGTTGGTGTTTCTCGAATAGCTCTTTACCGACTGGTTTGGTAAAGATGTCTGCAACATTCTCTTTGCTATCACAATGCTACAGTGTGATGTCACCAAGTAACACTCTTTCTCTGATGAAGTGCTCTTTGACATCAATGTGTTTTGTCCTAGAGTGATATACTGGATTCTTGGCCAATGCTTGAGCCAATTGATTATCACAGTATATTGTTGTTGGCTTTGAGTCATCAAAGTAATCTGTTTCTGACAATAGTATTCTGAGCCATATAGTCTCACATGCACCTGTAGTGAGTGCTCTATATTCTGCTTCAGTCAAAGATAAAGAAATAGTTGTTTGTTTATTTGACAACCATGATATAGCACCTTGACCAAGGAAAAATGTATATCCCTGTGTCGATCTCTTGGTCTCATGATCTTCGGCATAGTCACTATCACAGTATCCATGCAATTGTGGATGACTTTCTCTGTATTCTATCCCAAACCGTCTTGTACCTCTGATGTATCTCAAGACTCTTTTGGCTGCATTCCAGTGAGACTGTTTTGGATTTGCCATAAACTGTGCTAGTGAGCTTACTGCATAACAAATATCTGGCCGAGTGATAGTCAGATATATAAGAGATCCAATGAGCTTCCTGTAGTATCTGTCATTGACTGTAGGCTTTTCTGAATCTTTAGTAAGTTTCAAACTCTGTTCCATGGGAGTGGCTGCAATCTTGCAATTTGCCATATGAAACTTCTTTAGGAGACTGTCAACATACTTGAGCTGACTCATAAATGTGCTATTTGAATCTCTCCAAAACTCAATTACAAGACAATAGTGCATAAGTCCAAGATCTTTCATGTCGAACTCTGCAGATAAGTCTTGTTTCAGTTTTTTGATGAAGCTATGCTTGCTTCCTGTCACAATCATATCATCTACGTACAAAAGTGCAATAGTAATGTCTTCCCCTTGAACTTTGTAGTAGAGAGTATGATCTGCATTGGATTTCATGTATCCCAGATTAGCAAAATACTTGTCAATTCTGTTGTACCAACTTTTGGGTGCTTGCTTTAAGCCATAGAGACTTTTCTTGAGATGGCAAACCTTATTCTCCTTTCCTGGTTCAACATAACCTGCTGGTTGTTGCATGTAGACTTCCTCGTCTAGGTAACCATTGAGAAATGCATTCTTGACATCGAGCTGATACACATTCCATTTGCTGAGTGTCGCTAGTGATATCAAGAACCGTATGGAATCCATCTTTGGTACTGGAGCATGTCTCATCATAATCTTGACCATATTGCTATGCAAATCCTTTTCCAACTAATTTGGCTTTGTATCTTTGAATACTTCCATCTGGATTGTACTTCACTTTGTATACCCATTTGTTTGCTATGGCCTTCTTTCCTAGTGGAAGGTCACATAATTCCCAAGTATTATTCTTATACAAAGCATCCATTTCTTCATTCATAGTAGTTTGCCATTCTGGCTTGTCTACTATGTCTTCAAAGTACACTGGCTCTTCTGTAGCCATGATGGTAGTCATAAGAGCATAGTTGGTGGTTTCCACATGAATTGCTTTGCCTTTCTGAGCATATGTCAATCTGGCTGGAGGTCTGCTTTCCCTAGTAGACCGTCTGAGTTGCTGTGGCTCTACTTGGGGTGTTTCTAGCAATTCTTGCTCTTCTTCATCAACCTATTCTATAGATGATTGTGAAGTCGATGCTTTCATCTCCTGTGTAGGTGAGGTTTTCCATTCTGATTCCTCATCGAAGGTTATATCTCTATAGGTAATGACTTTGCGGTTGATGGGTTCATACAATTTGTATGCTTTGCTTTCTTCACTGTAGCCAACCATGATGCATTTGCGTGACTTCACATCCAATTTCCTGTGATGATCATCATGTATGTGGGCATATGCTATGCAATCAAATATGCGAAGACGCCCAATGTGTGGCTTGTGTCCAGTGAATGCTTCATAAGGAGTAATACCCTGTATCGGTTCGGTAGGAAGCCGATTAAACAAGTAGTTTGCAATGGCTATTGCTTCTACCCAATACTGATTCGGAAGATGCTATGTATTACATGTTCCAAGTATTACTATGAGCACTTTTTTTGCTAGTTAAATGGTAGACCAAGGATTGCAGGTCAAGTCTAATAGAGAGGGTCTATTTGTTGAGGATTGTAAGAATAGCAACAAAGTTCTTGCAAGAGGATGGAAACTTGGTAGGATGTTCACCTTGAGTGTGGGCATGCCAAGAGTGGACGCTGCAATGTTTGCAAAAGGACAAGGAGTTATTGCAGACATAGAGATATGGCATAAGTACATTGGCCATGTGAATGTGCAAACGTTGAAGCCAATGCAGTGTAGAGGTATTGTTGCAGATTTTCTCAGGCTCAGAGTTGAAGACATGGATAAGGTGTGTGAAGCATGTCATTTTGGAAAGTAGGCCAAGAAATCCTTTCCATAGGAAACACATCTAAGTTCAAAGCCACTTGATTTAATACATTTAGATGTATGGGGTCCCATAAATACATAGTCATTGCTTGTGGGAGCAGATTTTATGTGACCTTTATTGATGAATCATTACTTAAGGAAGATTTGGGTATACTTTATGAAGAAAAATATGAAGTTTTTGGTCATCTCAAAACTTTTATAGCCATGGTTGAAAATGAATATGGCAAGAAGACAAAAAATTACTACCAACAAATGGTGGAGGTAAATACTTTAGTCATGAGTTTGATAACTTCTTGAAGGAGCATGGTGTAAGAAGGCAATTCACATGTCGGTACACCCCACAAAATAATTTGGTTCCTGAAAGGAAGAATAGACATCTTGCCAAGGCAGCAAGAGCCATGCTGTGAATGAGAGAAATTTGCACAACCATTATTGGGATGAGGTAGTTGAGCTATCTATATATATTACAAATAGGACCCCCCACTGCAACAATACATGATATGACACCAGAGTAGAAGTATAATGGAAGGAAACCAGATGTGTCACAATTTAAAATCTTTGGTTGTGTTGCATATGTGCATATACCAAATGGGTTGAGGACTCAAAGCTTGATCCAAAGGCAAACAAATGCATTTTGTTATGATATTCAACTGAGCAAAAGGGATACCAGGCTGTTACAACCTTGTCACATAAAAGTTTTGAGTGATCAAGATGTTGTATGTAAACAAATGGAATTTTGATATGAACCACATAAAGGAATTGCTAAAATGAAGATTGCAAAGGAAATTGTTGGCAACAATGTGTAGCAAGAACCATGCAATTTGAGTAGAACAGGAGAGTCCTCTAGTAATGGTATGAAACTAAACCCTTGGTAAATGAGGTTGAGAGGACCAATGAGAGGCGTTAATTTTTCAGCTGAAAGTTTAGCCGAGGTTTAGCCCAAGTAAGCAAAAAGGGACAAAAAATATTGATGAGGCACATGCAACTCTTGCAAATAATGTTAGTCACAATTTTGTGAATGATGGTTTGAGTGGTGCAGAGCCCTTAGATGATGAGTTTGGCAAACCAAAAGTAAGAACACCTATTGTGTAAAAAATGAAGCTTGGAAAGGAGGAACTCTACGTAGATCAAGTAGGGTGAAATATCCAATGTAGAGATTGGGGTTTGAGAGTTACACAATGCATCATTATGCATACATGACAAAAGTAATGCTAAGCCTACATGTTATGAAGAGGCTCATGGTCGAATTACAATGAATGAAGGGAATGGATGCACTTGACTTGGGATCTAGTGCCATTTCTAGAAGGAAAGAAACCCATTGGTTGTAAATGGGTGTATAAGGTGAAACATCATGATGATGGTATAGTAAGCAGGTATAAGGTAAGGCTAGTTGCTAGAGGACATTCGCAAACATATGGCATTGATTATAAGGAGACATTTAGCCCAATTACCAAGATGGCTACTGTGAGATATTTAGCCCAATTGCCAAGATACCTATGATAGCATTGGCTACATCAAAATGATGGGAATTGTATATAGCAAATGGATGTCAAAAATGCCTCCTAGAATGGAGAATTGCATGGGGAAGTATATATGGAGTAGCAAAAGGGCATGTGCACCCGGATATATCACACTATTTGTGTACTTTGAAGAAATCATTATATGGGATGAAATAGGCACCATGATCTTGGACAAAGAGGATAAGAAAGTTCTTAAAGGATGCATGATTTGTGATCAGTGAGGCTAATAATTCCTTATATGTACAAAAGGCAAGTGTGCCACTATCTGCAAAATGGCACAAGAGATATGGTCATGTCAACTTCAAGTACTTATTAGATCTCAAGAATCAGAATATGGCAATTGGGATTCCAAAGCTACAGTTTCTTGGAAAAGTTTGCGAAGCATGCTGCTTCGGCAAACAAAAGCGAACCAACTTTGGCAGAAGTACCTCTCATGCATGAGGTATTCTTGATTTGATACATACAGATGTATGGGGTTATGTCCTCACTCCTTATCTCCACTCTTCTCCTCTCCCCTCTTCATATTTTGTCATGGTATCAGAGCTCCCTTGTCTTTCGCTTTTCCGCTGAGGCATTGTGATCCTTTTGAGAGATCGAGAGATCGAGAGTTCGAGAGTGAGCTTCACTTCCATTGAGTGAAGTATTTTCGTCCATTCACAAGTTTGGACACTATGAAAGAGATTGCCGCAAGAAGCAGTACGACCAAGGCGGTCAATCCAGCAGTAATCGAGGGAATTTTCAAGGGAGAGGAAATCATCGTGGTGGACATCATTGTATCCAAACACCTCTATGGTTGTACGATATGCATACAAAAGACCATAATTCAATGTAGGCTTATGTAGCCTTTGCATACTATAGCATCCTCCGTGTTGCATCCAAATATGGCTTTTTTTAGTGTTGTAAACTAAGTCAACACTCCTATATGGTGACATATATCAGGCCTACTCAAGGTAGCATACAACAAACTTCCCAACCAACTTCATATATATGGTTGGATTCTCTCATTCCTCTTCCGCTTCCATTGGTGTGATAGATTGCTTACATGTTGTCATCCTAAACTTCTAAAGCACCATATAAACTTCAAATTCACTTGCATTGTTGTGGTAACTAGCCTACATACTGTCATCCCAAAATTCTAGAGCATATCGTATATATATGTCTGTTGTAGCATCCATATCCCATGAGGAGTACAAATCACTTCAATTCCTAAGAAGTAACTTATCTCACCAAGGTATTTCATATCAAATTGATTCCTCCATTGTGTGGCTTCTTTGACGGTTCATTATATTTCTTCACGAAAAGAATCCTAATGGCGACATAAGTATCATTAAAAATCAATGGAAAGTAGGCGATATATAGCAGTGATACAAGGGTAACTAAGTGAGACTAGCCATATAGTATGCAAAATTCCATTATATAAGCCTAGGCCTTAGCTTGCAGCCACCCATCTATGAAGAATACCAAATATTATTTCTATGCTTTTTACTAGAAAGAGAGTAGAAATAAATAAGGATTGAAAGAAACAAACAACATGAGTAAAGTGGACAATAGATCCCAAAAATGTGTATTAATAAAGACATAAGCATGAAAAGATTGTTAGTGGTCTTGTGTAATGTGTAAAAGTGACCACCAATCGATTTTTTTTTCTTTTAGTTGTAATAAATAAATTTAAGCTCAAGGAACAAACATGATAGTGATTGGATTTAAAATTAATATGTAAGTACGAACTTGTTCTCATAATAGGCGCGTATCTTGAAAGGAATGTGAATCAAAATTCATCATGGAAATAAGTATTCATAGTTCTTTTACTATATACTAAGTCATGTGCATGCTATTAATTTTATAAGAAATATGTTTTCTTAGCTGTAAAGTGTTAAGGATAGGGGTGCGTACACTTTCATTGGGGAATAATCATTTGTTTAAGAATTCACGACTATAGTTTATCTTTCTTTTTAGAGAACATTATAAAAGATGGTCGGTGGTGGCAATTTTTGTGACCCACTAAGCTAAGGATTAGGCATTGAAAACATGAGGAAGGAGAAAAGGAGGGCTAAAGTTGGCCATTAATTTAAGGGGGGGCTAAAGTAGGCACCTTAATTTGTGGGGGCTGGTGTTCCCTTAGAGGGCCTACAACATTATGGAGAAAGAGATCTAGTGGTAGGAAAAAGGGGGGTTATAAAGCATCATATTAAGCTATTAAAGTAAGGTCAAAAGAGAAGAGGGCTTTTTTGAAGACAAAGCAAACATAGATTAATAGTGAAAAGGAAGGGGTTTAAGAACAATACATTCGTCGCTTATAAAATGTAAAGCAAGACCGAGCCACTCACACTGTTTTGTAACTAAATTAATGTCTGTAATCTCTGTTGTAAATCAAATCTCGTTGTGACTTTTAGAGACAGTTTATTCTAAGGACTGGTTTTCTGGGTGCTAATCACGATCAGAGTCACATGTGCGATGTTTCAATTGGTCTACTTGTCTGAAAGAGTGAACTTACGGTCGTAGTTTCTGTCGTGGACATCATAAACGTGCTTATAATTCCATCGGCTTCGGTCTCTCTCGCAAATCTTCCGTCTCGTAAATGTGTCATAATCCATGCGCCGGTGGTCTTGTCCCATATGGGATGGAGATTGACGACGGTTGATTGGTTGCCGTGTAGTTTCAATGGCCAGCGCTTTTGCTTTTCTTTAAAGATCACCAGAATCGTAAGTTACCAAGTGGACACACGGAGCCCAGAGGGAACGACACAACCACCCTGTTCTATTCATCCTCTCAAACCCCTTTCACTTTTGTAATGAGGGAAATGAAGATGGTGGTACACATTGGCTCCATTTTCAACATGGAGATAGCCCAAATTCTAGCCATGATGAATTTCAAGTCAATAGATGTGCTTTAATCAACCTTCATGAATTTGAGACTCATGCAATTTACCCCATGTGTGAAGGATTGTGGGACGTCTACTCTCGAGACTTATGTTTTGGTCGTTCATTGATCTTGCAAAGATTAAGGGCATGGAATCAACCCTCATAAGAAGAGCATCATGGTCTATAGCTATTAGAACTCGAGAAATTGCTAAGCAAGGACCTCATGAGGGAATGAATGGGATATGAAATGCATTGGGGGCAATTAATTAATAAGGGAAATCCCAAGTTCCAAGTAGTTTTTGTTGAATGACAAAGGAGAATCCTTTTTTTACCACACTTTTACAAAATTTCATAAGTATCCAGTGAAAAGAGTATTGGAGTGTATTCTCTCTCTCTCACACACACACACACACACACATTACATAGACATATACATTACATACGTACATACACATACATATATACATAAAAAAACACATGCACGTACAAATGCACATGCACATGTACATACATGTATATATCCCTATCCATATACATAAAAAAACACATACACGTATAAATGCACATGCACATGTACATACATGTATATATCCATATCCATGTATGTACACACACACACACACATTTTTCATACTTTACAAACACACACATGCACACACACACTTAGACACAACCCCACATACCCCCAACCTTTGTACAAATATCAGCTTTCTATTTATTTATTGGCTTACACACACACAAACATGCTTCCACTTTGTAAAAGACCAGTATGAACATAGTGATAGAAACACGCTGAATTTTCTAACAAGTTGATGTTTCTTTTGTATCTTTAATTTATGTTAAGAGTGTAATTTACAAGTCCTTTCATTTGTTTACAAGTCCTTTTTTCCTTCTTTCATTATTCCCCCTCCTCCTCTTGGCTTTTTTTTCATTTTCGTTAAGAATTGGCACAATCCAACTTTCCCCCTAGATATGGGACTACCATTGAGTTTCTAATTTTTTGATAAAATTTAATGATATATTTTTTATGGGTGCAGACTACCCCCCATGTTACAATTTTTTTAATTTTTCTACAATTATTTTCTTTCATTTATAAGGGCATGGATTAACCTCTTTTGTTTATTTTTTATTGAAAAAATAGAATTCAACTATCTCTTGTAACGGTGCGGGATCCCCTTGTTTTTTACTTTTTAAACTTTTAATTGTTGTTACCCTATCATCTTAGAATTTTGATAGGTGTCATGCTCTGTGGTATAAGTGATAACAAGCTGGGGTTTATAGGCATTACATGTCGTCCCTCACAAAACTATGATGTTCTAACACATTGTTTTGTTTGGATGGTGGCAAGTAAGTGGACCCTAACCTTGGAACCTGCACTACCTGATGGATTTGATGCCCTTTTCCAATCTTGTGTTCCTATTTCAAACTCAATATGATTATAAATTCTCAATTTTGTTGGAATTTTTTCTCTTAAAATTTTGCAAGTCCCAACTTAGATGTTGTAATTATTTTCATACTTGTCTCATATTTAACTTTTTATCCAATTGGTGTAATTAATTATATGGCTCATTTATTGATGGGACTATTAAATCTACACACACACACACACACACACATAAAAGCTTTTTAATTAATTTCTTCTTTAATTAATTCACTCTTTCTTTAAATGCAACGTTAGTATATTGGTAGATTTCCTTTAAAAATAAGTTAATGCATTATTTATTAGTGCTTTTCTTGGTGAAATCATTATACTTTTATATGCTAGAATCTAGAGGGATGTTCTTGTTTCTAGGTAAAGCGATAACAAGCCAGGGGAAACAGGCATTACCTATCTACTCAAATTAAGCTATAATGTTCTAACATATGGTTTATCTAAATCGTGGTAGGTAAATGGACCCTGACAATGGAGCCTAGACTACCTGACGAATTCGACAGTTATTTACTCAAATTTTGTAACCCTACCGGGGTTTGGTTGTAATAATACATTTGAAATTAAACTTAATTTGAGGTCTTAAAGTATTTATTCTCCATATCTGAATTATTTCTAGTTAATGTTGTTAAGCTATTCTATGACTGAATCGATTGTATGGTTCATTTATTAATAGGATTATTAAATCTACACACACACACACACACACACACACACACACACACACACACACACATAATGGAGAGGGAAGCCACCCATGTTACTACCTCAAAATGCCTATCAATCAAGATGGGGTTTGAGAACTAGAAAAATATCACTGAAAAGAAATGGCTAGCATAAACTCTTGATAGAGCAACGTCGTGATCATATAAGGAGGATCAAAGTATGCTCTTTCCCTATTGCACTACCTTGAACTCTTTCTTTAACTTCTCATGTTTGCATTCTTGTAAAGTCATCCTAGGAAGGAACACGTACTACATATATGGCTATTATTTTGAATCAGCTTTGATCTCGCAAAAACTTACTTGCAAAATGCCAAGTCCCTAGTGGATTGTACTTTGGTTCAAATGATCATAATCTATTACAACATCTATAAGATCATCAACACTAAAGACGGTCTCTTCTAGCACGTTGGCTTTGGGCGTCTTCATTGAAAGTACAATGTATACTCTTTTCCATTAGATGGACACTTGCAGCTAGCATCTTCATTTCGTATGGAGCTAGTATTGTATCCTTTTTTGCCAAATGTATGGAGTTGTTGCATTCTTCCCCTATTTCCCTCCAAATGCAATTTACCATTGTAGTTCATATCACAACTTTGCTAGATGAGATAGTTATGGAACTTCTCTAGAGTCTTTTCCATCCCCTTGTGGAATCAACCTAGAGTCTTTTTGGCTAGGTTTATAGCTTAAACTTGTTTATAATTGTTTGTTGTTTGCTTGTTTCTTCATCTTTAGCTAAAAGTTAGATATATGAGTGTATGACCTGTATGGTTGATTTCCCTTGTAAGTATTCTTCTGCAAACATGACATTTTCTTTCATTTATCCTTCACCTTCTTCCTATTTTGAGGACTTTTAAGAAGTTAAATTACAAGTCAACTTGGTTTAAATTTGCCCACCCTGAAATTATGTATGCGTATATACCTAGAACTTGGTTTCTATTAGAAAGCCTACTTTTCTCTCTTTTTTTAATCCCTTGTTTTGGGTTCTAGATTTCAAGTTTCAAACTTATAGTTTTCTCATTTTTTGTGGGTTTGGTTTTCATTTCTTTTGCTTTAGGTTTTGAGATCATGTTTGCTTGTTCTAGCTTCTAGATTCACTTGTTAAAAAAAAATCATATGGGTTTTGGGTTTTTAATTTTAAGTTCTAAGACTTAGGTACATTGATTCGTTCATATGTTCAATCATATGATACCCATGCATAAGGATCTAGTTGTGGCTTTTTTTGGATGGATATAGGTAATAAGCCCTGGGCCTTGAAGCTATATTCGGATTTGGAAAATTGTAAAGGAGTACTCACCTTTGCAATATAATAGTGGATTACATTTCTTTCTATGAAAAATCTTGAATCACTAAGGAAGATGTGAACTGGAAAAGGGACTCACTAAGGAAATGGTAATCACCATAATCTTGGGGGAAGTGCACGTTGTAACATGCAATAAATGAGAGAGATTTACTTAAATTATAATCATCTAGGCTCATGAGATATGGGAATAGCGTTGGAAATTCTTGCTTCCTGAACCTCCACTTCTTGAAAGACATGTAGCTTGAGTCATCTAGCAATTTCAATCACATACTACATCTTATTCTAAGTTCTTTAGATAACAAAATAGTTATGCATGCTAGGTCTAAGAGATGATCTAAGGAGCTTTAATTATCATCATCTAGGCTCATGAGATACAAGGGGTTCTTTGGAAGTACTTGCTTCCTCAACCTCCAATTCTTAAAAGACATTATTTCCTTAGTGCGATTTCAATCACATATGCATCCAAGCACTCTGGTTTGAATCTAATAGAAGAGAAAATTAGGTCGTAGAATTCCTTAATAATCTATCATTTTGCAATGCTAACTATTAAATACTACAAAATTCATGATGGGACGTATTGTATCTATCCACAATGACAAATTATGTCTATATGGTCATCCAAGAACTTGGACCTCAATATCTCCTCTCTTATAGACATATAGGCTAGACCTCAATGTCTCCTCTCTTATAGACGTATAGGCTAGACCTCAATGTATCCTCTTTTATAGACATCTGGACTAGTATAGCCTCTTACACAAAAGAAATCTTCTACTACATGAAACAACCTCTCTCAAACAATCCACAATCACAATGTATGTTGTATTGGTAAACTGAAAGGAAAGCAAAGAGTGGACACAAACTCAGAATACTTGCATTATGGAATGAAGAAGAGTGAGGTCCTTAAGTAGGCACCTCATACATGCTCACTGACATCACTGATGACTTCAGAGCTCCACAATCATCTCCTCAATCTGCTCCTAGATTCTCTCAATCATCCTATGTGGCTTTCCACCACCTAACTGTGCTTGTGGGCACCTAACTGTGCCTCTACCACTCACACATAGAAACCAAGGTGTGCCTGAGGCATACACTGTTGAGATATCCCAATGTCTCCTCTCTTATAGATGTATATAGGCTAGACCTCAATGTCTCCTCTTTTATAGACATCTGGACTAGTATAGCCTCTTACACAAAAGAAATCTTCTACTACATGAAACAACCTCTCTCAAACAATCCACAATCACACTGTATGTTGTTGGTGTGTGCTTGAAACACACTGCTAGAATTCTTCCTCCCAACTAATAGTCAATGGCACTTCATACCTCTTAGCACCAATATAATATCAATATAAATAACAACTCCTTGGGAGCAACTCTTGTGTCCGTCTTTGGGAGAAACTCTTGTGTCCATCTTTCTCCTCTTTCTCTTCCTCTCAACACAACTCTTGTGTCCGTCTCTCTCCTCTTTCTCTTCCTCTCAACATTATATACATGAGAGGATTTATAAAATAGCAACTTAGTGTATTTTATATATGTACATTTATGGAGGGACCTTTCAAAAGATTGAGATTAAGAATTTATACGTGTAATATAGGGGGTTAACCAATTGCATAAAATGCAATGGTGCAATAATAGGGGCACTTTTAATACATTCTTGCAAACACAGGGCCCCTCAAGCTCAGGTAGACCTTGCTACTTATTTGGCCACGTAGATGGCCCCATGGGTGTGTGAGCAAGAAATAAATAAATAAGTAAATAAATGAATATTATATAAATAAAAATAAAAAATAAATACATAAATAAATAAATATGTGTACGTATGTATGTGGGCATGTGTGTGTGTGTGTGTGTGTGTGTGTGTGTAAGAGAGAGAGAGAGAGAGAAGATAACTAAGGGTCCAATGGAGATCAAACTTGAGACGTTTGGGAAGCCTTGTCACACACACGTGAGGACTCCACCACTTCCTTTGAATGTCGGATGTTAGAGGAAGCCATTGGTCTATGGAAGTAGGCAATGATATCACCAGCTGGAAGGGACAAGGGCTCACTCAGAAGGGTGCTATGGAAGAAAAAGGGAACAAAGGAAGGGGGAGAGTGCATAAACAGAGGGAGGAGGAGGGAAGGGGGAGTAGAGAGAAAGAAAAGAGCAAGAAGGAGCATAGGAGGGGCAAGCTAGAGAATAGAGATGAACTATTAAAATGCAGAAGAAGGAGCATAGGAGGGGCAAGCTAGAGAAAGAAAAGAGCAAGAAGGAGCATAGGAGGGGTAAGCTAGAGAATAGATTTGAACTATTGAAATGCAAAAGAAGGTGCAAGAAATTCTGAGGGAGGTAGGTGGTTGTAGAGATAGGGGTGGATGCCGTTAGGTAGTGCTATAGGGAGGGCATACACATGGCCAAATATGGGTGGAAAATGGACTATACGCTTTCAATGGGTTGACATGCTCTTTACTAAAATTAGGACAAGGGCCATCTGCCCACAAGGTGAAAAACAGATTACAATCCTCATTTTTTTACCTTTGTTTAATGGGTTTGGGAAGCCTGACGGCTAGTTTGTAGGAGAAATCCAAGTGTGCGAATCTTCACTCATGAAAGATTTAGGACACCCCAATAATTATGCTATCAGTAGAGTCTAGAAGGGGCTGCATAAACCATAACACCAAACAAATTTTGAAAACCACGGAGGGAAAAGTTAGACTTAGACTTTAAGTTATAAGTGGTAAGTGGTCAGGTTTCTTATAGTAAAAAGGAAAGGGAGCAAAAATAGATAACCATTTGATACCCATCATACCAAGGGTGGGATAAGGATGGCAATGACAAAGGATGGCATTTATAGGTCAAAGATAAACTATGTAAGGGGAAATACTTTTTGAAAAAGGGTAACTAGGATGATGCTAGCAGATAGGGAGACTACTACTCATCTCCATACTTTCATGAATATGTAAATATAAGCTTATTAGAGCACTTAGACGATTGAAAGAGTGTGCCTTTGACTTAAGATAGAAAACTTACCTCCAAAACCAAATTGTGTGTGAAAACTTAGTCAAGAAGTGTGTGTGTGTGCATGCGCACGTGTGCATGCATGCCTGTGAGTACAGGTGCATGCGTGCATACGTGTGCATGCGTGCGCATGTGTGTGTGTACGTGCATGCGTGTGCATGTGTGTGTGGGGGGGGTGTGCATATGCACTGCATGCTTACATGCACCCGTGCGCGTGTGCATGTGTGTGTGTGTGTGTGTGTGTGTGTGTGTGTGTGTGTGTGTGTGTGTGTGTGTGTGTGTGTGTGTGAGAGAGAGAGAGAGAGAAAGAGAGAGAGTCCCTCTCTCTGTCTATATATGTACATATTACATACATACAAATATATGTATATATATATATATATATATATATATATATATATATGTATGTATGTATGTATGTATGTATGTATGTATGTATGTATGTATGTATGTATGTACACACACACACATATATATATGTATATATATGTGTGTGTGTGTGTGCGCATACACACACACACACACAACCCCCCTTAATCTTGGTATTCATTTGACACCATCAACCCATAGATAACATTGAAATTGCTATCAGAGTTACCATTATCATCATGATATGTAGGCATATGTACATATATCTTATGATTGGTAGGCAAGTTGCCACTTCTACTTTGACCATATTTTAGACATTTATTTTTATTATTTACCCCCCAAAAATTCACTACAATTTCCATGTCTATGGTTTTTTTTATGATTATATTGGTAGCGTATTTTAATGCTTCTACTTTGACCATACTTTAGATTCTCATGGGCACGTTTTAGAACCCCCCCCCCAAGAAAAAAAAGACATTATAATTTTTTATTGAACAAGGGTACAAATCGTAGAAGTGTATGTTACAAATTTTGAGAAGAGATTTCATAAGTTGACATAGTTTTTATCAAACAAAGGTGAAAATGGTAGTAGTGTATGCTACATATTTTGACAAGTGATTTCATTAGTTGATGTAGGTAATGTCTTTGTGGCATTGCCATCCATGTAAGAAATTTTTTCTAATGCACAAGTAAATGCAATATTCAGATACATAAAAGAAGAATGGCATACAAAGAGAAACAACCAACTAGAAGTCACATTTCTTGCCTCATTTAGTCTTTCTCTCAAGTTAATTTTGAGGTGATAGAATTGTATACAATAATTAATGTATTAGATGGTGTAGAAAAGTTAAAATATGTAAATGCTTGAAATTTGTGGCCGTGTATAAGGATGGCCTTGCAACATTTGATGACGTGACATCATCCCCATCATCCTAGTTGATGCCTTAATATTGTTTGATATGTGCCCAATTTTTGCAACGAATTGCAAGGTGTGCATGGGCGTGAATATTGTTCATCCCTCAGATCAGAAGCATAATTCAAAAGCAAGAGCTATATAATGCATTCATTCTAATCTCACAACCCATAGACACATTCATTACAAAAAAACTTAAGTGTTTTAGACATGAAACCAAGTTACCAAAGCAATTGTGATGCCTCTAGGGTCTTGATCTCAAAATCATAATACATTAACTATGTATGCTTTGTGCTATTACAAAATGAATGCATTATATAGCTCTTGGTGAGTAAGTAGGTAGAAGTATATGGCACTTGGTGAGTGAGTAGATAGAAACAAGATTTCTCTCAAATGATAATGTGTCGGTGAGTACTCGGAGGTTAGATCACCTATAAGGTAATGCATGTTATAGTAACCTATATGGGTTCATGCTGGCTAAGCGATACTTCCATCGTGATTCATGCATTCATTATTTAAATGTTGATATATTCTAGCTTTCTCTCTCATAAAAATTTCCTTCTTGTAGGATCATTTTCTTTGTTCAACTTGCTTAATCAAAAGCATTAAATTCCATAGTCTCTAGATGACACTTGCTTACAAGTTATGATGGCATTCTCTCTTCACAACGCGAATCTAGGGTGCCATCAAAGTGTTTCCCAAAGTTGATTGAAGTATAAATCCATGCCTTATTTCCAACTAATTCAATCATGAAAATGTGGATAATTGGCTTACTCTTGAAGCTACTTTTTCAACCATACAATTTCCCATTGCTATCTTGATTTATTGGTTGGATGTTGTCCGAAGAAGCGAGATTGTTTGAGTGAAAACTCAGATACTTTTTCATGTTGCTACCATCTTCTCCTTCTTGATAATTATGCTTGTGGGACCACAACTCCTACCATGCAATATAATTCGGAATCTTCCACCGAGGAACGAAATAGCCCATGCTTTAGACTAAAATATAAAGATATAGATTTCAAACATCAAAGGTTAACATCATAAAAGCCTTTACTTATCATGACATGAGCTATACTAGCATTTCGTCAAAGCATTGGCCTAAATCATAGGACCTCTTACTCTTGGCAACCATACAAGAAATTGTTGCAATTATGGATATGACAATGTTGCCATCCCATACTTAGCCCATAGTATGCATATACATTGCAAACTAGTCTTTGATGAAAGTTATGAAACGTCAAGTGTAGGATCTTAATCCATGCAACCATGGAAGAAATTGTTGCAAATACAACTACAAATGCAATACCATTGCCATCCCATGCAAATATCTTGTGTACTACAGGTGTGAATGCTTTTTAGCATCATATAACTAAGGTTATTGGTATGCAATAATGCTTAGTACCTTTCACGACAAAAGCATGGAAGTTGTTCTCGACCTTATGCATGTCCATTCTCAATGCTCTATGCAAAGTTTCATGGATACGCTATAGCCCTAACTTGTCTTAAAGTTTACAAGCTTCTTATGAAACTTGCTATAATATGTTGCCATAGTGTGCAAGCTATTTATGGATACTAATTTTCAAGAATGGTATACCATAGGATGGCAAGTGCCATAGTGTGCTAGCTATTTGCATAAATGCCCCATTAGTTGAGAATTTTTCGGGGGGGTCTGTGATGTGGGTGCTCTCTCGGTGGGATGCCTCCATTCTTGATGAGGGAGTGATTTTAAGGATGATAAATCCAAAGATGATGAAGCGAACCATGTTCTAAAGATGCTTGTCTGAGGAGCATATAACGTCCCTTTGCTGCAAATCAAGATCAACGCCCATCACTACAGCCTGATTGACTACCTGATCAAGTAGATCAGCATCTATGCACTCACTTTGCCTCCATGGCCATTTGTTATAAGCTTTTAGCGCCCTCCAACCATGCCCATTAGCAACCCCACAGATCAGCCTCGCTTACGAATATACGACAGCGACTAAGTTGAAGGAATTTGGAATTCCTTCCTCACGCCCTGGTGGAGGAGTCACTAGCTACGATTATCACTAGATCTTTTTGGGTTGCGATTTCTCGGGCTCTTAGTGCTCCGGCCGACCAGTTTCTACGTAAGAATCTCGGCAAGGACGTGGTGGGCTGCCGCTCGTCGAACGGCTCATCTTTTACTAGTGATCCTGCCTGCGGTACAATTTCGGTCGATCAGCTGATGTAAAGCAAAAGTCCATCGTGATCGTGCCCTTCTTGCACAGATCATATCGTCACTCGTACAGTTCTCAGCATGAAATCTTGATCCTTTGCACTCTCGTGCCGTACTAATTAGCTGGGATTTGTAGGTTCATTCCTATTTTGGTTCGCCTAAGCTGTTTCAACACGTTATTCGTCTCCCGTAACTCGCTTTGGTCCCCTGTATCGCTTTGCCTGCCCGTCCTTACAGACTCGTTACGGCTTCTGTCCGAAAAGGTCGGCGCCATCTCCCACTTGCATTTACCTTTGCCTTTCATGCAGAGACCACCTTCGTTCCTGTGCATTATTCTTCCATATTGGCTTTTTCCACCGCTTACTTAATGCTGCCATTGCAGGTATGAGGTGATCCGAGACCTTTGCCTTAGCGTGTACCTGCGTTATCAAACTCCGTTGAGCGTAATAAGTACGTAGCGAAGGAATTTCAGAATGTCGAACTCCAGAGAGACTGCGCATGTTGTACTAGGAATTATAGGCAAGCTTTCATTTTCATGAATTCAAACTGTCAGAAATAGCATGCCATCTCTATCTTGCATTTTTCTCAGTTGGAAGTTCTGAAACCTGGAAATCTAATTCTGTGGCATGGTTTCTGGCAGAACAGGCAACATCGCATCTTGTGCTTTCTTCCTATCCTCGGCGTAAGTTGTTTCCGTATGTTGGATACAAAACGATAACTGTATAACAGAATAATCACGAACTTTTAAATTAAACATGGGATATTGGCAGAAAACACGATCGGATTAGTGATGTTTCTCTCTAAGTGTTCTCGTTCAATTTTGCTCAGGCCGACTGTATGCCAAATCATTAAGTCAAAGTCTGCAGGGAGCTTGTCAGGTGACCTATTCGTCTTCAAGCTGTTCAACTGTATACTGTGGACGTTCTATGGGCTTCCCATAATTCATCCGCATAACTTTTGGGTAGTGCTAACCAACGCTTTGGGATCAGTCTTTTCTCTCATGTACATAATGCCGTACCTGTACTATGCTTCACGAAAACAGCGGGTACGTGTTCTGATGCTCTTTTAATGTTGTACAAGCATAGGGTGCCGGACTTGTAATTCTCCTTGGAACTAAGCCTTAATCTAGGGGACACTTATGCAATATCTGAAGCGTAGAGTATTGCAGTGTTTACCTTAATGGAAGTTAGCCTTAGTCTAGATGACATGAATGTCCATCTGAATCAGAAAGAATAGCTCCATAGAGTATTGTTCGCACTTATTTAGACGTCTTAAGCGATGTACAAAGCAAATAAGTACATAACCTAGTATAAACGATCAGCTGCAACTTATAGTCTACATTTTTCTTAATGGCAGGGGAAAGTACTGTGGGAGTTGTCTGTGGTCCTGTCATTGTTTGTGCTTATGGTCGTGCTGCTCCTCCTCCTTGAACACTCCCGTGACCTCAAGATTATGATAGTAGGTATACTGTGTGCTATCATCAGCAGCTTGATGCACCTGACACTCCTGTCGCAGATGGTAAGTATAAAATCGTTGGCTATCAGCTGAAAGCATGTGATTGAAACATTTACACGGTTTGCTTAATCTAGCACAAAAGGTCAATGAGATTGAATGAATCGGAACTAAACTGCTTGTGTTGACTGTTGTATACAGCGAATGGTGCTACAGACGAAGGAAACAAAATATATGCTTCCATATTCTTCGGTGGGTGCGTTTTTGAAGGGTGCTGTCTGGACCGCGTATGGATTAGTAAACTTTGATCTATACATAACGGTTCGTGTTGAAACTTTTCGACGATAATTCGTTAGCGTTATACCTGATGGCTGACTCTTAATGGCCTAAGGACTGAAGTCCATGACTGAATTTTACAGATACCCAATGGGTTCGGGATTGCCATCGGAGGCGTGCAACTCATTTTTTTCGGAATTCTTGTATACATGAGATCTAAGATGCATAGCAACAGCTACATGGTACCGCAGCCACACGAGGAGGGGCTGAAGGAAGCGAACAGTCTGATTCAGGGGCAATCATTGAATGGATGCGGAAATCAAATCGGCCAGACGTTGTGAAGAATTTTTTCATTATAGCATCTTAAGATTTTGACTTACAATCGTACAAGCTTTCAGAGGTTTCCTTGCTTCCCCGCTGAACAATATAACAGGGAACAAGCACGCCCATATAAAATCATGTACAAACAATCACCTATTTCCAAATGCCAATAATATCGTTCATTCCACAGACTCTAAAAGCCAAATAGTAGATTCCAGCACATGCGTGTTTATTTTTTCTTCGATTGAAAATGCTTAGAAACGTGCATTCCAAGATTGTGACATGCACTAAAGGCCACTATAATTTTGGGAAATGTGCAGGGTTTAATAGAATGAAAAAACACGAAGAGTAAATATTTATAAGTTTTTTCCATGTAGTGACAAGCCCAAGGGAGAGGGGTCACTTGATAATGATGTATCATAGCCAATTCCTTAATCTAAGAGGATGATACAAATGGGGGGCCTTATGGGTTGTACGCATAAAGAGGACGAACATAATATTTAACAAATTAATTTAGGCAAATATATGAAGGGTACTTCTCTATGAGTTTTCTAAGAGTAACCATCTTGGGTGATGCCCAATGCCCATTTCTAGTTTTCTAAAACTTGAGTGCATACAATGTGCTTGATGATTTTATTATAGTCTCCTCAAGAATTTCAATGCACTATAGCTAACAAGTGTATGCATTTGTTATTTTCTCTCACGAGTGTTATGCAAATATTATAAAAAGAATACAAAATCTATGGTAATACTTTGTTGGGATTCTATACAAAAATACAAAGTTTGTTGCATAGGAGTCATGTTAAGAAGTTTCATGTCAAGTGACCTTACGTTTCTTGTTTTTTAGTAATCAACTTTTCATTGTCCTACTTTAAAAGGGAAAACATTCTTCTTTCATGATTGTGACAACAAACTTATTCCCTCGTATAGATCCTTATTATGTAGTCGCATTTGCTTCTTGCAAACAAATACCATTGTCTTATGCTCATGCATGGAGTATGTGTAACGTCTTTTCTCTCTATAAATGACATAGATGCGTTACAAGAAAGATGGTAATAGAATTATTGAACTATTTGTAGAAACACTCCTACACAAATAGAATGATAGAAATCATTTCACCATTTGATCATTGGGGGAAGGTAACTAAAATATTACCTATGAAGTGAAGGGGGATGTGGGAAGCTTTCCGACATTGAAGGCAGAAGGCCAAGCAATGGAACATTAGTTCTTAATTTGCTTCCTAAACATGAGTGCAATTATGGAGAAGGAAGAGAAAAATTTGCCTCAAAGTTAGTAGCCTTACTATGTTCTACCATGGTATGACCACATCATCCATCTATCCTCTTTTTAGTTGCCTATATTTGCTTAAGCACTCAAATTTACTTGGTACTCGAACAATTTTATGCACTTAGAATTACATATTACTATACCTAGTTTGCGAAGTCTTGTTCCCGTATTATATCTAGTTGCCATTCCATGAGCCTTATACGGTATACCACATAAAAATCCCCATGAAGATGGTGTAAGGTCCTTGTTGCAATATCTTGGTACACTATTTTGAATGTTGAAGTTGACCTCACTCATGAATTGGCCAAATTGAAGTTGTTGATATGATTCATGCTATATAGTTATATTGGATTAAAAGAGTATCATTTTAAAATAATAATGTATCTTTCATCAATTTGTATTAATTTATTAGTGTTTCTCAAAACATGATAATGTTAACTCAAAGGGTGCATGTGTTTCGTGGCAAAGAACAAGTCATGAGCAAGTTGACTAAAAGCAAACATATCAGTTCTAGTTGAGAAGAAAACAATGGCTAGTAGAGAATGCCAAGAGTTATAAGGCATGGAAATATGTAAAGAACTCATGAGAAGGCTATAGAGTAGTAGAATTCTTGTAGGATAATTGTGCACATAGCAAAGAGTAGTGAAATATGAAGGACTTTACAAGGAAGAGAACCAAAATAGAACTACAAGCCATTGAACTATTAGGATGTCACAATGGATCAAGGGAATCAAATGGATGACCAATTCAGGTTGACAAGAATATGGAAGATGGGAAACAATATTCTTAACTAGAATAAATATGTGTTCAAAAAACTCTGATACTTCATACTTATAGCTTTGCCATGTGTGTGCACACTACTCACACGTAGTAGGCATTACATTAATGAATATTATTCAAAATGTTATGTTTTCAATACAAATTTAGGCACTTTTGAATATGATAACCCTTTAGTCAAACATTTTATGATTTACATCTTTTTTTGTGTAGTAATAAGAAACATTCAAAATTAAGTGACAATTATGAACAACCTTGCGGTAAGAATTCTATAAATATTGTCAATTTGATTCAATATGTGATGGTAAGGAAATAGATGGTATTTAATAATGTTTATATAATTATTAAAAATTTACTATCTAAGAGAGATTATTGATTGTTTGAGATTGTTTATAACATCATATCTAGTACATGTTCATCAAGACTACAAGATATTGGTCAGTTTTTCACACAATTTCTGATAAAAGTTGTGAAGAGATGTTTTTTTTTGTTAAGTAACAACAATATTTGTAACAATATTTGCATTAGTTAAAAACCTATCATCTATACTATGGTTGATATTAAGGTCAGTACTATCACTAGGCCATTGATTTTGTGATTACAAGAAACTTGTGGGAAGAATGGGACCACTTTTAGCCCCATTTTGCGCTACTATAACTCAACATGCTCCACTCTCAACCCCATTTTTCTCCACTATAAGTCAACATACCAAGTATAGTGCTTTTTAGTACCAAAAATGATGGAAATAGAAAGCAAACTATATTACAAGACACATTTTGCATGTAAATAAAAAGTCATTCTCTTGCAATAAAGGAAAATATGTGATGTATTACAAAAGCCCTTGAAGGGGGATACAAAAGGAGACTCTTAAAAAAGGATGCAAAATGTACAATGTACCACATCATAAATGGAAATGCCTATGTAAGGGGAGACCTATCCTCCCCTCCTTTATGGCTTTCCTTGCCCTCGCTAAGAGGATCTCTAATGCTATGCATGTTGCAAAGAATGGGCAAAGCATCGGATCCAAAACCCATAAAGATGTTGCTTGGCCTCCACTGATCCTTTCCTTCTCCCTGTGCTAGAGTACAACATAACTGGGGATGTTACCATCTTCATTATCATCTACAGGAAGAAAGGGAAGAATGTGTGGTATGGTCTCTTAGCATGAAAGTTCTATTTTATTTCCCTTTCCCAATGATAAAGATCATTGTCACTAAGTTTGGAAGTAGTAGGAAGCTAAGAGGTGCATGAAGTTTTATTACCCCCAACTTCAAGTCACAGTGCCTTTGCTAGATATAGAGCCTACTACAAATGAGGAAGATGCATACCCATCTGCAACTTTTGAAGGCCAATAATGCTTTGTGTGTTGGTGACACTTTTATAGTCAACACTGAGGCCAATAATGTTGAGGGTGTAGAATTTTAGCTGCTTAAATGCATTGCAAAAAAAAGGCAATCTGATTAGGACTATCTTGATGATTGGGGAAATATCATAGCGAGGGTTTCTTATGCCATTAAGGGTCTCTTCTACAAACAAATAGATCACTATTCCTTTAAACTCCTCATGACTCAACCACTTGAGTCCACATACTCTCACATCTTGTGAGTTGCATCAAGATACCTATGGAGAGTCTCCCAAAATGAAGGAACCTTTTCTCAATCACTCCAGAGACCTATGAGGTCACATATATAATAGCATGCCCTTTGATATTGACATCTAACTATCTTTTCTTTGAGGAATAGTTGCAATATGAAGTGTTTGGAATTTTTGCAATATGAAGTGTTTTGAGACATTCAAAAGGTAATCTTTGTCAACACATATGCTAACATAAGTATACTATAGCAAGTATGCTAACATTAGTACCCTGACATAAGTATGCTAACAAGTGTGCTAACAAATATGCTACCAAAGTATGCTAACATATATATGCTAACAAGTATGCTAACATCAATATCCTGATATAAGTATGCTAGCATAAGTATGCTAACAAGTGTGCTAACAAGTATGCTAACAAGTATGCTAACATTAGTATCCTAACATAGGTATGGTAACATAAGTATGCTAACAAGTATGCTAACGAGTATGCTAACATAAGTATGGTAACATCAGTATCCTTACAAAAGTATGCTAACATAAGTATGCTAACAAGTGTGCTAACAAGTGTGCTAACAAGTATGCTAACATAAGAATGCTAACAAGTAAGCTAACATAAGTATGTTAACTTAGGTATGCTAACAAGTATGAATTTTTTCCCTGATCTGTTTCTACCTAATGGCATGCTAAGAACATAAATTAAGCTATTAAAAATGTAATCATCGATATGGCCATTGAGGGGTCCCCTTTAAGGGCAAGAGTCATATCGATGTCTATATGGTCCTTGCCCCTAAGGGAGACCCTCAAGGGCCATATTGACACGAAAAGGGGATCCGTCGATGCAAAAAGTGTTGTTACTGATGTGTTATTGCCTTGATGTTTTATATTCAACTCTCCTCTTTAACTCGACATGGATTTTGAGAGAGAAAAAAAGTTTATATGCCAACTCGCATAGTACAATTTATATGTTAACTAGCATAGTTTGTATGTTTCTTCCTTTGTATTTTGTATATTGCAAAGTTGTTTCAGCCTACATCCTTTTTTCCTAGATATTCTGTATCATACTGTGAAGCCTATCGAACTTGTAATGGGCTCACTTTCCTTTTGAAATCACATGGCACCCATTTTTGAATTCTTCACATCGGCTCTTTCTTTAGCAATTCTCCATCACCCCTTGTGCTACATTGTGAATCTCCAATGCCCATTTGCCAAATTTTCATTTCAACTTTGGAAGTTATTGCATTCCTTGATTTAAGTCTAGAGTTTGTTCGACATAAGTATCCAAGTGCAAGTTGGTATTTTTGATAAATTGTGATGTTAGTTATGTATAGAAGCAAAAGCATCCATTTGGTGCTACATTTATGCCTAGCTTGAAAACATTTCGATAGCCTCATCCTGTCCTTTTTGTTAGCCACTATGACTTTGAAATCTTCCACTTCCCAGTTTAGTAAAACTTTGGCATCCTTGTTTACCTTACTTGCCTAGCTTGCATTATACAAGAGGATCCACATAACATTTTTTTGTTTTGCATGCGTGGAAATCAATCCCAATGTCCATCCCAACAAAGTAGAAGTAGCTCCATTGCAATCGCAGATTTAAAAGCTAGGTCCTCTTGAATTCAAAGATTTAGATTAAAATCACAGTTTTACACAAAATGATGGTCAACCAATAAGTGGCTGACTGGCTACCCATTTCCCTATCTAGCATAGCACAATTTATATGCTAAGTGGCATAGTGTATGACAACTAATGTGGAACAAATCCAAGATAATCAAAAATATAATCCAAGAACAAATGCAAGATAATCCAGGGACAAATTCAAAGTGATCCAAGATCAAATGACAGATAATACATGTAGAAATGCCAGTTTTTTGCTTGAAAGATAATACAAAATGGTACACATAATAATCTTATGTTTGTAGATTGTAGGTTTTGTACAACACATACGCCACAATTAAAACATGACCTTATATGGCATCCTCTTGTTCTGCTGCAGCATTTTCTATTCCGTTGCATCCTTTTCCTTCATCTTAACGATGAATGTACCAAATGGGAGAAAACTCAACAATGAATGTGATGTTGATATATTGCCAAAGAATTAAGAGGATCTTCATGATCACATGTTAAATCCTACAAAAGTGGACCATGAGGCATGTCTAATTGGTGATGATACAAGTGTTCTCAATGTGTATGAGGAAAATGATGGAGACGGGGAGAAGTGAGATCTTATGAGCCATGTGAGCAAGCTTGTGTCTTTGAATAAGATGGAGTTTTCCCTTTTCCATTTAATTGTATTGCAAATTTTATATGTGAAGATGAAGTTCAAGGCCACATTGATGTTCCAATATCCATGGTCATTATCAAGGAAGAAGACAATATTGTGGATGATGACCAAGAACTAGAGAGTGAGAAACATATAGAAGAGAAGAGGTGTTATAGTTTCCTATCCAAAAAGAACACAATATGGGTACAAGATAGATGTTGAGCATGATGTTGCATCCAATAGTGTATATGAAGCTAAGATTGAGTCAACAGACTTTAAAGTTGAGACTCTATCAAATGATAAAGGTGCACAGGAGAGTGAACAAGTGTCTACCATTCCAAGTTATGATGAAGGGCAAAAACAAGAGCAAGATATGTGTGAAGTTGCTATTTTGAGACTGTTGAGGAAAAAATAGGAAGGAACGTGATCAAGGAAGAATAGGATACAAGGAAGTGAAAAACCTTCATGCAAGAGGAGATGGAAGGCATATTGCCCTCATGGAACTGGCCATATGTAGATGCACATGTCAAGATAGAGTGGTATGAACTGATTGACAAGATGATGAAGTTCTACTACTTGGAGTTCAAGATCATCTTATGCATGAGGATTTGCATGATATCTTGCATAGGTGGCTTTTTGAGGAGAGAAAGGGGATGAGCAATGATGAACCATTATGGTAACAGTCAAATGTTTCCCCAGAAGTAGGTGTAGCATGGCAAGAATCTCTCCAGGAAGATATAAATATCCAAGCTCAGCTTTTACAAAGAGGGGTGCAACATAAGCTGGATATTAGCTAGTCCTTTGAGCAAGAGGAGATGACACTAATTCAACTATTTGAAAAACCGAGGATTCACCCCACGTTTACAAAGAGGGGTGCAACATAAGTTGCATTAGTGGTCCTTTGAGAACAATGAGGGGATGCAAATTCAACCATTTGAAAAACCCAGGATGTGTTTGACCAAGCTAAAGCATCCAACCAAAAAGCAATGTTTTGCTGAGCATATGCATGCTCTTGTAGTTGTAAAATATGATGGGCCTATTTTCAGAGCCCGAGAAATCATTGTATATGTTCTATATCTTGCACATAAGAACACCAATAGGTAGTTGGGATTAGCACTATAGTCTACTAAGCACAAATCTAGGTAAGGTAGATTAGCTACATGTGGTCCTATGGTTTGCTTGGAGACATCTTTAGAAAAACTAAAAAAGCAAGGGTTGCATGGGTGCATCTCAGCTAAAATAGATCAAAGGTTGCTTTTCACATAAAGCGCTGCCTTTAGAGGGACTTGTCATGCCCAAAAGATTTGGAGGTTGTGTTATCGATGGTCAAGTGGATTTGGGAGGATAGAGGGATGTTTCTTGGATGAGATCCTGGCACAAGAGAGCTATGGGATCTACTTTATAGATGTAGACTTCATAAATAGGCCGAGTGGTGTAAATACTATATCTAGAGCTACACATAGAATCTTGGTGTGCCTTTTGAAGCAAAGTTATGGAGAAAATTGAGAACTACAATTTTTGTTTTTACAATGCATCAATCCAACAAAAGTTATCACAAGGAGTGGTAGGTGGTTAAGAGATATGGTACCAATTTTTGGCTCTAGTTTCCAGATGTTGTGGATTTGTGCACACATTCGAGAATAGAGCTCAAGCTACGTTGTGGTGTAAAGTTTCTTGTGATTGTGATGAGTCTAGTGTTGGGATTTTAAAGTTTTTGGGAAGGAGCATTTTAGTGCTGCCAAGAGCTTTCTATAGGTTGTTCAAGCTACTAGCTTGCAAGTTTATTTGGTGGGTTCAAGCCAAAGATTCCATGTGTTGAGAAGCAGATGCTTTGAAAGTTTTGTAAAGAGTTGAGGGAGTGAGTTGTGGAGAAATGATGGAAATTTGATTTTCTGGATTGATAGGTGTATAGAAGACATGTTCAATGGTTCCGTGGGCCCAATTGTTTAGTTTGAGTAGGAGAGAGCTTCCTATCTAATCCTGTGGGGGTTTCCTACAAGTTTTGTGGTTTTATTGGTGTTGTGTGATTTGATGAGTAGATTTCCTTCTTTATTTAGAGTTTTTGTACCTTGTGGTTTATGAGGAGTTGATCTATGTAGATTCTCAAGTTTTATATGAAACCTGGCATATCTTAGTTTCCTTGTTGCTCTACCCATCTTATCAATGGCCAGCAAAGAGAAGAGATGTCCTCATGTGACCCTATCCTCAGATTAGCTTCACCTCTTGTTTTGGTAGATGATCCTTGTATTCCCATCAATTTGGATGACCATGTCTTGAATATTTACCTCCATTTCTAATGTCGACATTAGAAAATTTTGCACTATGCTTCGTGACCAACAATGCTCAATGCCATCTCTGACACTCCAAAGAATGTCCTCTCGAGCCCAAACTTTCAAACTTTTGACCAAATCAAAAATTTTGCCAGTGCCCATTGTTCTAGGATTCTCCTAATGCTTCATTAGTTTTTGAATTCCAACTTCCCATTTTCCCTCTTCAATTTAGGGCTCTGATGAAATTAGGCAAGCACGGTTTTCTTCTATCCATTGATGCAAGGGTGATTGGCTGATGCTCAAATTTCACTCTTCTTTAGTTGTGTAGTGATGAATGCATAAATTTTCCTCGTGCAGTCAATGCACATGTTTAATTGGTTTAGAGTTGCCACTAAATCCAAACAACATTATGGAGCTGAATGTAAATCCAACGATGTATTTCCAATATGGCAATGCATCTGGGAGACGGGGTGCTTGAAGATAGTTTTCTCTGTTGGAGGCTAGGGTGCCAGAGTTGAGCGTACCATAGAGAGGTCAAGGTCCTTTTGAGGGGGGGGGGAAGTGTAGGCACACAGCCGTTGCCAATGAGGGTACTAACTAGGTAATCCTTTAGTGGCTCTAGTTGTTCTGTGTTGGGGGGGTCTTCCACTTTTCTTTCGCGGCTACAATTAGAATCCGGGCTTGCTCCATGGTCGCAACCTATTTTCTAGAATAATCCATTGCTTTCTTTAGAAAATCTTGCACCTGTTTAGATAGTTGTTCCATGATCTGAAGATTGTATCCATGTCCCTGGGAACATCATCAAAAGTGAGAAGAAAGCATTGGTAGAAATTGTTTCATTAGGAAAAACCTTGGCACATCTTTGAATCAAGATGCACCAGAACACATCAATTTGAATAGAGTTCCAATGGGTTGGGGCCCTAATCGGCTGGTCTCCCATTAAAATGTAGGAAAAATTTAAGGGGAAAATACTATTTGCCTTTGCACTAGATCCCATATAGTTTTGGAAAAAGGACAATTGAGGAAGAGATAGGGAGTGTCCTCCTATGCTCTGTAGCATCGTTTACACCAAACATCTCCTTGGCCAATTCTCCTCGCTCTACTAGCCGTCCACACTGCTTTGTACACTAATATGGGATGCTCCTATCCTATAGTTTCTTAAACCTTTGTTCCCATCTCTGTTCTGTATCTTGTCAGTGCCACTTTTGGTTAGGTTGATCTATCATGGTCTACACATCCACAAAGACTGGGATCGGGAAGAGATTATATTGCCCTGTCCATCTAAATTCTTGTAGAGAGAGTTGAAGTCTACCACCATGGGAGATTGTCTCTATTTCCAGAGGTCCTTTCTTTCCTGGAGCAAGAGTAGATCAAACCCGTTCAATCTAGTAGATCTTTCTTGGAGTGCCCCATCTTTGATCCACTGGCCCTACCTATGATTCCTGATGTTGTTGCCTCCTTTTCATTGAGCCTTATTGCACCTTTGCGTGCAATGTCTGAGAGCAGCAGGCTGTCAATCAACTGGATGGAGAACTAAATAAATCTGTGACTGCAAAAAGTTCCCATCTTCCTAGTGGAATCTTTCTAGGTTAAGAATGGTTTCAAAGATTCCCAAGCCTTCCACATGCCCTTCCAAAGTTTGGACCCTTTAGCCATGCATGGTTCTTTATTGAAGAGAGCTGCACCTAATGGGAGGTTATTCCAGTGTTTGCATCTTGTTATCTTTACATGGGAGATATTTTTTATGATCAGTGAGGCCCAAGCTGATCTTGGGGTCAGAAAGGATTTCAAGATCCATTGCACCGTAAATCTTGCCATAGATTTTTCTACATCTACAATGCCTAGCCTTCTATCCACCCTTGGGAGGGTACAGGACTTGCCATCTAACTTTGGACATCTTTCTTTGACCAAATTCCTGACCCCCAAGGAAGCTTTGGAAAAGATTGTTTACCTAGTCAAAGCCCTTCTTTAAAGGGAACCAGTAGGATATACGATAGATAAGAGAAGGATAGATATAGTGGTTAAGAACAAACTTTCTTCTAGCAAGAGAGGGTTGAAGTCCCTACCATCTTTTCACTTTTGTCATGATTCTATCTAGAACCCACTCCCATCTATCTTTATTTGAGCACTTGAGTCCCATACGTATTCCAAGCAGTTTGAAGATTTCTCCTTCTTTTAAAAGCTTGCACCCTTTATTAATCAAGATATTCGGGGGGGCTCCTAGTTCCCAAGATACCTATTTTTTTGTGGTTAATTTTGGAGCCTGAGGCACTGCAAAAAAATATCAAGCACTGTACTCAATATCCAACTGATTGTTCATCGTTCTATGGGGTGAGGTTGGTGTCATCTACGAATTGCTAGTAGACAATCAGACCTCCTCCTTCTACCACTCCTATCGTTCCCCTATCCACTTCATCTTGAGTGAGCCATCCCGGGAGAGACTACCGCAATGGAAAAGTAGAGGAGCTAGGGCATCCTGGTCTAATTGATCTCTTGAGTGCAAAGAATTGTGAAATTCTACCTTTTATTTTGACCTTTGCTTGAGCTTGAAGAAGTAGGATATTGACAAATTTTACAAAGTTGGTCCCAATCCCCATATCCTGGAGGGAAGATAAAATGAAACCCCACTCCATTTTGTCGTAAGATTTGTCAAAATCAACCTTGAGAAAACAGATCTCTTGGTGGGTTTCCTCTGTGTGTTCTAATCGCTCCCCCAGTGTATGAATTCCCTCTAGAATGTGTCTGCCTTTAATGAATCCCTTTTGGTCTTCTTGGATCCAGTTCTGCATCTTGTCCCTGAGTCTTAGTGCCATCGCCTTTGTGAAGATTTTGTAGCTACTGTGTAACATTATTAGGGGGCGCCAGTTCTTTAGCTCCATGTTAGGCCCATCATTTAGATTAGCTTGATCATTCTAGTGTTTATTATTGAGTCCAAAAAGCATTTATCCATGGATTCTTCCTAAAGGTTTAGGAAAAAAGGGTCAACCATGTTCCAAAAGATTTGGTGAAATTCAATTGGGAGTCCATCTTCTCCTGGGGGTTTTCCATTTGCTATTTGATCAACTGCACTCTTCAACACTTGTATAGTCAAATCTCTATCTAAAAATAGGGCATCAAAGCTTGCTACAATTTTCTTCCTAGCCCTATGATAGAGCGCTCTGTTCCTCACTTTCTCTACTATGATCACTTCAAGTTCCCATCGAAGGCTCTGAAAATGGGAGGCTATGGTTGTCAAAATCTCTCTCGAATCCTCGATCACTTGGTCACCCTAAACTATGCAATCCAAAGTTTCTTGAGCGTGTTTTTCCCTAAGAATTTGGAACATATCCTCATTAGCTCTATCTCCCTTACCAACCCACCAATCCCTTGTATAAATCCTTATCTAGGATGCTTTTATTGTAGCTTCTACCCAAAGCGCTTCTCTGCACCGTTTAAGTTGTGGCTAGGTCTACTCTCTTTTTAATTGCTTGGAGGAAGATCTTGTTCCTTTTCATTGCCCTAATCCATTTATCCGTAGGGCTAGCTGATCCTCAGAAACCATTATGCCAAATGTTAGTTACTTTGTTCTTGACATAGGGGAGTTGGAAAAAGAAAAGATTGGCTTTGAGCCAGGATTTGGCTCTTTCTCCTTCTCCTTTGTCTAGGCTGGTCAAAATTGGCTTGTGGTTTATCAATTCTGGCATTCTTATGGCAGTGCCCTACTTGGTTGTTAGTCTAAGTAAAAGAAGTGTCCTTTGACACGTCTACCAATTTAGCTACTTCCTTTAGTGCATTCCAAGGGGCAAGCTCTCTACCTTTGATGACATTCTCCAGACCTTGCCACCTATCTCTCCTCGATTCCACCACATTGAAATCTCTAGGAGGGTTAGATTTGTATGCATCACATTATCATCCCATAAGAGCATTCTGCAAGCTGAATTGGGAGCATAGACTAAGTAAATCTGGTAGGACAAATTGCCATGGTTGAACTTGATCCCAATTCCA
Source organism: Dipteris shenzhenensis (assembly GCF_047967505.1). Classification (NCBI taxonomy): domain Eukaryota; kingdom Viridiplantae; phylum Streptophyta; class Polypodiopsida; order Gleicheniales; family Dipteridaceae; genus Dipteris; species Dipteris shenzhenensis. The sequence continues at coordinate 17,610,908 of NC_141613.1, forward strand.
TTGGCCCCAAAAGATGGTTGAGCTCTCCCTATGAATTGTATCCATTGGCTCTGGTGGGATAATATTTGATGAAATGTCCTCTCATACCACATAGGAAGCACAAATTCGGACTATTTTTATAGAAAACTTTTTGGTAAAACTCTCTTCCATCCCCAACGGCGAGGTCCATTAGGACACAGGCCTAGGGACTTCTTGGGCTAATGAATCTTTCTGTTTTGAGGCCAAGGAAATGGAAATCCAGAGAGAGGTAGATGTGGGAATTCCACCCAGATAGGAGCTTTGGAAGGGGAAGGCAAATCAGGGCTAAAGTAAGGTTCCCAAAGTTACATTGACAACGACTAGTTTCTAATGGTCCAAGTGCCATTCTAAACGACCTCTGTAGCCATCTTAGGATTTTTGAAAAGGAATACCATACATCCATTGCATAGAAAATGAATCCTAGTGATGTTTAGACATTTTCACATCCAAAAGTTGCGCACGCATCCCTCCAAGACTACAACCGCGAGGGCCTCGATTTGTGTATATTCTCGACAAATAGCACAAGCGGACAACCATTTCGTTGTCTCATTAAGAATACAATTTACCATAGGGATATTACCTTTCCAAGGCTTTCCATCTGCTCAAGAACTTGCCTCATCTTTTTTGTGTGCTCTTGTTTTGTCGGTGGTCTCCTCATCTTCTTGTTTTGGTCATATGAAGATCTTCTTAGCTCTGGGGGTGACCATTTCCTAGGCCATTTGTTTAGGTACTCCGGGCCTTAAAAAGGTTGCAGCTTCTACCTTGGAGAGCTCCATCATAGGTCCCTTTTACTAGCATCTCAGACAAGGATTTCCCCCTCTGGGCGTTCTAGAACATGTCAAGAGGCTTGAGGGCTCCATTGGTCTATCAGTTTGGCTCACAAAAGAGAAAGACTACACTTTCGTAGCATTTGGTATCTTGCCTCCTTTCTATCCAAAGCTGGGAAAGCCTTATGGAGTGATTTTAAATTTTGCCAAAAGCTTTCTTGGTTTGTCAGCTTCACCAATACTTTTTTGAATTTCACGGATACCAACTCCTCCAGTGTAGTGTGAATGCAGGGAGGGGGACATCGAGCCCGGGTCCTTGAGTATCTTGAGCTTTGAGGCTAGGTCTACCACCATCGGTGGTGGCGGCTAAGCTAGCTGAAACCCTATCACCACCACCATTGCTAGTCGAAGCCATTGTCAATGCTCTACAACTTGATGATTGTTGTCAATTCCACAAACTTTGACGTTTTGATATGTTTCAAAGATGCATATGCCCTTTCTTTGTCTTATTGGGTACAGAATGCATGGATGCTTCCTCTAATAAGCGATCGATGCTTGAGTCTCTCCTCCTCTTGGTTGGGTGGTGGTGCACAAGAGTTGTGCCTATAAAACCATGAATGGTAAATGGATCTACTTGTAAATACAAGATATGAATGAATGGTCACGAATGCTAGTAAATCCTAGCCATGTTATGGAATTGATTATGAATTTTTGGCCAATGGCTTTGCCTATAAATCCATGAACAATTTGGACCTGCTTGCTGCAAATGCATAATTGCTTCTTTTATGTGTGAAACAACATAGTTTTTGTGAAGATGATCAACAAATGCTTAGGTTTCTTCTTCATAGCATGCAATGATGCACATGTTTTTCTTAATTTGTCTCCACTCTCCAGTTGCCAGTAGAACCTACCAATGGTATGGAGATACTTGTAAATCCACCAATGTGCAATGATGCAATGAGCTTTTAAATGTAATGCAAATTGGACCCAAGAAAAGCCTATAGTTCTTAGTGATGCTCAGGATACATTCGAAGCTATCAAATGACCTCCCAGACCTTGACTTGATGCCATGAAATGGTTTTATTTTCAAGGAGGTGGCTTCAAAGGATTTTCCTCCAACCACCAGCAATGCTAATGAGGTGATACGGGTTCAACCTTTTGACTTCAATTTAGTCTGATTCTGCCAACAAAGATGTGACCCCACCAAGTGACGACACACTTATCCCCTGCTCCACTTTGTTGGGATGGATATGATAAGGGTGGAGAAGAGTTATCAGAGGTTCCCGACTACACATCATCTAGGTTCCATGGTTTTGTAGATGGTCATGATGCCGTACTATTTTGGCACAGACTTGTTGAGGTCTCCCACAATATTTTGATAGTATGCTTCTCAAATGGAAACACTATAGGATTCTTCTTGTGCTAAATGATGATCTTCCACATTTATTTTGAGTGTATGCTTCTGAGATGGAAACACTATAGGATTCTTCTTGTGCTAAATCCAAAGGATGTTTTTGAAGGGCCTCCTAGGGCTTTCCAAAAATTGGGAGGATGGAGTAGTTTTTTCGGAGTACCCATGGTTGGTGGATGATGTTTTTATATTGATCCCCCTTGACCATGGTGTTCGGCATGTTGTGCCATTTACAATACATTTGCGTGTAGTTGATGCTATATCTTCATTGACATAGAGCTGGCAAGTGGACTTACTCGTCTGGTGTTGGTTTTGCTTTTTTTGCACGTGCACTCACACAATGCGTGTGCATGCATGCACTCACACACATTGAGGATTATGATAAATATTGTCAATAGTGCCTGCTCAATAAGGTGGAGTGCGAGAGAGTAGGAACCATGCTTCATCCATTAGCGTATCCTATATGAGCATCAACCATATGCATAATAGCTTTGCCTCTTTTAGCATTTGTAGGAAGTTGATTTGGAGCCTAAGTAGTAGCATGCGATTGTTTATTGTTAGTGTACATTGTGTATGTATCTTGTGTAAATACTTTTAATAGAGATAGGGTTGTACCCACTCTTGGCTAGTCATAATAATTGCTTGATTCATTGTAGACATTTCTTTCATCACTATAGCCAGTGAGTACATAGTTGTTGTGAGACTTGGCATCAAGCTTCTTTCTATGTGAAATGGTAGTGAGAAGTGTAATCATGAGATCCATTGTAGTATTGATTGTCTCTAGCCAATCCATTTGAAGAAAATTAATTTTGATCACCATAAATGTAGCACATTCTATGACCAAGGTATTCTTCCATTTTGTTGTAGAGTGTAACAAAATGTGAACTATATTTTGATCCCATGATATTAGAAAGATTTATAGAATTGATCAGATTTATCTTAGAAACTTCATGTATTTTTCGATTTCTTTCTCCATGAAGTTTGAAAGCCTAAAAATAAATCAATTGCTTTAGATCATAAAGTGTATCCATGTCTTTTCGATGATTATTATTAATAACACAATGAAATATCATGCAACACCTAGTGAATGATTTTGAATACTATGCACCTCCTATTAATAAAGTAATGAAATCCCATGCGATCATAGAGGCCGATCTAGCAAAATGGAAAGAACAACTTGATGCTCAAAGAGTAGAAAAGGAATTTCTTTACCAAATTCTCTGTAAGATGGACACATATTGAGAAAGACAATATTATATCTCAACTGAGAAGGAACAATGTACCCATTGTGGCAGTGATGTAGGAGCTTTAAGAGAGTTTTTTAGCTAGGAAGGATGCAACTGGGAAAAAGAGAAGGAAAAATATAGATAGGGCAGAGAGCAGCCAAGGTGGAGCATACTAGAAAAAGGAGACAAACTATTGGGAAGACAAACACAATGCGAACTATTGGGAAGACAAACACAATGCCGTTTAACTAAATTACAATACGATTGTGGAGCAACATGTCGTGGCTCTTGAAAATATGGAGAGGCATTCTCCATCCATTTTGAAACCCAAAGTACTTTGGCGTTCTTGCAAGGGGCATATGGTGAAGTCACTAAAGGCTTTAAGAAGGTTCAATAGAAGTTGAAAGAAGCATATAGATCTGTTTCCATTATACACCAAGTATAGCACCTGAAAAAAAAAGTTCACAGTATCAAGATGAGGCACGAAGGAATAAAGAAACAATGCTCATGTAGGATATGAGACCAGGATATTGACAACCATAATAGTTAAATTAAAAAAAAGTCCTCTTATAATGCAGCAGGGTTGTAGGGCACATTATAGATGAGTGTGAGATTCGATGGCCTTAGTGTTCTTTTGGGTGTTGTGCATGCAAGCTCTATATGCAGAGCTTGTCATTTCCCCATGCTCATGTTTATCTAGAGAAAGTATCGGCATTGTCCACAACAAGAAATCATGTGAGTTTTGGAGGGAAGATGCAATAGTAGCGTTCACATCCTATTAAGGGAAGAAGAAGCCCCCTCATGAAGGAAGGAAGAAGCCCAAGCATGAGGCATTGTGATGGTTTATAGTGCTTAACCATCAACACTTTCTGAGAACACTCTACTAGAGTTCTTATATGTTTAGCAATGAGAATAATTGTTTGCCAAAGTTTTTGTAGTTTAGCTAATAGCAATTTTTAGCAATGAGAACTTGTTTGGGCCTACAGAGAAGGTCAATTAAACTATATTTCGCATGAAATATATTGTAGTTTATGTTTAGTAGGTAAATGATGCCACTGGGGTATCTATGGCTTTGTTAATATGGCCATTACTTATATGGCTTGTCAATATCGTCCTTGCTCTTAAAGGGGATTCCTCAACGGCTATGTTGACTTTGTCCCTTAGCAAAACACATCACATGATGCAAAATACACGCAAAGTATACATACCTATGGCTTCGGTGTAGCAACATGTGTACAATTCAAAGATTGAGCACTCCTTCAATCATCCTTTATTTGATTCTTTGGGTGTAGCAACATGTTATATATACAAGATTGAGCACTTCTTCAAATCCTTCTTTATGCCAATTCTCCTTTAAGAATTGGATAAGTCTGGAAGTCTATCCAATGAGGCTATTTTCTTTCATGCATTGGATATGTTTTAGAGTCTTTTAGATTTCTCGAAAGACTCTAAAACATATCCAACACATGAAAGAAGATAGCATCTGTATGTTTCAATGCATGAAAGAGAATAGCATCTATGTGTGGACATAAAAAAGATTTTTAATCAATCCCAGCTCATGAGACTTATGGTTACAACCACTATGTTGGTTTTGTTAGCTATTCATTTCCATTCCAACCACAGGTCTAGTTTAGGACAATCATTGGGCAAGTTTAGGACTCCAGCCAGCCCGGTGTTTGAACCTCACACATGTATATTTCTTTTTGTAAAATTATGAATTCCTTTTACCATAAAAAACATGGTGAAAATTCAACCATATTTAAACTATTATAAAACAACAATTTCAACCATTTTGCTGGTTAGATATTAACCCAGCTTATTGCAATGACATTTACTAACCTGCGTTGTGTCAAGCATGTGTATGATGTGCTCGTCAAACTGGTTGCATCCCGTTCCTTTTCTGTAGATGTCCCAAAAACTCTCATGTAGTTATGACAACACAATGTCACTTAGCAATGACTTTCTTTCTTGCGTTCTGTTGATACCCACATACTCCTCATATTGGGATGGGGGCTGTATCGATTACACGCTACGGCAAAAATAGTGTTGGATTTGTTCAAAGTTTTTGTATATGCTTGAATTGAATATTTTCATTCTAGGTGAATAAAGACACTATTATATCCAAAGTTGAATGTTTTAAGACCACCATGCACTAGTCCCATAAGTGTGGATTCCAATTCTTCAATCATTTACAATTCAAGACAAAGTTATGAAGCACGTCCTCAAATAGGAGTGCGTAATTTCAGCACAACATTGAAGGTTCCTTAAACCATACCGAACATTCTCAATAAGGTCTATCCTTTGGTTAAGGGGAAACTCAATTAGTGTACTTTTGAATGATTACATGGCTGCATGTTATGTGTAGATTTTTTTTTTTGATGTTTTTAAAACAATTGTTGTATCTTATACTATTTAGGATGCATGCTTCAGATGCAACATAGAACTTGAAATGACTTTAACAATCTCATTCAAAATGTTAATTCCATTATTTTTCAGTCTTATATTCAATTTTGGAATGTGTACTATTGCTTGGAGATCAAGTTTGTCAAATTCCAAGTGATGGGTCAACAAGTTACCCATATGCAATACATTCCCTAAACTTCACAAAAAGCATTAGCCCTCCTCTCCTCCCTCCTACTGTGTTAGTTAACTTTAACTTCAATGGGACTAACAAGTTATGAGTTTCCCTAAACTTCACAAAAAAGCATTAGCCCTCCTCTCCTCCCTCCTACTGTGTTAGTTAACTTTAACTTCAATGGGACTAACAAGTTATGAGTTTCCCTAGGTAGTCTCTACAACTACTTTCATGGCAAGCCATAGATCTACCGTGAACCTAAATACATAAAGCACATAGCCAACAAAACAAGCAACCTTCCATTTAAAAGTTTGGAACACCGCAAACAAGTCTCACTAGCCAGACCTATATCAAGCACTAACACATGTAAGTATACAACTATTGCGTGTGTGTAGAGATGCAACGTTTGATACTCGATGTTCCTTTATTTTTTCTCATCATCTAGATCTTATTGGATGCGAACAATGAAGATTTATAATATTCATATCAGTGCATATACTCTCTCTCTCTCTCTCTCTCTCTCACACACACACACACACACACACACACATTTTTTGGTGAAGTCCATTTGCTGTTATATTACAAAAAGCATTCCTCAAGAAGGAGGAGATGCAGTTATAGAATCAGAAAATTTTGTTGCATCACAAGCAAGCAAGACAATCCAAATCCCACGCATGTAGACAATCATAAAAGGATTGCTGCAAAGACGCCTGCAAGAAGGGATATTTTGTCAAGAGTAGGGTCACCAAAAACCATATGGTTCCGATCCTTCCATAGAGTCCATAGTGCCCAATAGCGCGCCCAGGTAAAAAAAAGGTCAAATCGTGGTTTGACTGGGAGGATCACAAATAACCAGAAAAACTTGCCATAGGAAGCACCATGGAAGCAAGCCTGAAGTCATTGTTGCATATATACTCTCTCTCTCTCTCTCACACACACACACACTCTCTCTCTCTCTCTCTCTCTCTCTCTCTCTCTCTCTTTTGGGTGAAATCTGGTTATATTTATATTACAATTTGCAGCCCCGTAAAAGAAGGGGGAAGAAATTTACTCTCTCTCTCACACACTTTTTTTGGGTGAAATCTCTCTCTCTCTCTCTCTCTCTCTCTCACACACACACACACACACACATACATTTGACCCATTTGAGATAGTAACATAGCAGCATCCCGACGTGAGAACCTCACACCGCCCATGAGTACTACAGTTACCAAGGAATGCTGTTCCCCCTTCGGAATGGGGGGAATGCCATTCTGCAAAGCCAAGGAGAATCGGAACAGCTGGAATCTCTTTTCTTTTTGGGCTCAGAAAAATTCTCCTTATATAATATATAGGGATATTGGAAATTTCCTTCTTATATATTTGGGAATTTAATTTTCACATATTGGAAGCATAGATTATGAAACGTTCCAAATGTGTGTTTTAAAAAGTTCTAGAGCTGAATTGGAAAGTTCAAAGCGTTGGCATTCCTGTTCGCATTCCCGTTTCCATGTTCCTCCTCCTCGAAACACTCCCATTCCGGCATCTGACATTCCCTGGAACATTCCCATTTCCCGGCAACTATCATGGGAACATTTGACCCATTTGAGATAGTAACATAGCAGCATCCCAACGTGAGGAAACCTCACACCGCCCATGAGTACTACAGTTACCAAGGAATGCTGTTCCCCCTTCGGAATGGGGGCAATGCCATTCTGCAAAGCCAAGGAGAATCGGAACAGCTGGAATCTCTTTTTTTTTTGGGCTCAGAAAAATTCTCCTTATATATATAGGGATATTGGAAATTTCCTTCTTATATATTTGGGAATTTAATTTTCACATATTGGAAGCATAGATTATGAAACGTTCCAAATGTGTGTTTTAAAACGTTCTAGAGCTGAATTGGAAAGTTCAAAGCATTGGCATTCCTGTTCACATTCCCGTTTCCATGTTCCTCCTCCTTGAAACACTCCCATTCCGGCATCTGACATTCCCCGGAACATTCCCATTCCCCGGCAACTATCATGGGAACACCCTACAGAGAGGAGTTGAGGGTACTGACAACAGATCTCAGACATGTTCTAGAGAAACTGAGGCACCCGACGGGACCCCAATCAGGCCCATGCAAAGCTCGGACTGCTTACTACTGAGACAGGACAGGAGGTGACATGATAGGCTGCCATACAAAGTTCTCTCCCAGTTCATTTGTTTCTAGTTCCAGTGTATCAGTAGTTTCTTAGAGGTTTAATAGACACCTCTTGTTGCCCCCTACGGGGAGTAATCTCATGGTGATTTTCAGTTCCATGGCCTCATTGACTTTTTTGGCCCTTGTGTGTGTGTGTGCGCGCGCGCACGCGCGCTGAGGATAGCCATATCTTCCCAACACATGAATGATAATTATCAACTACATTTGAACAGGCTCACTAACACAGTCTTAAGTGGCACACACAGACAACATTCCTTTATGAAACACCACATATAGGGAAGATACAAAAAGATCATGCTATTGCAATGGGCAGGAAGGCTACATGTTTCTCTCGCTAGCTGCACTCATGCTATCTATTGACTGCAGAAGCGTGCATGCTATCTGGAAAATGCGAGGGAAACCCTATGTTCATGCATGACATCCATCATTGCATACTCATAAGCAGAGAGACTGAGGTTATGTTAATTACTACTGCATTAACTGTGGCCTTAGCAAATCACTGAGTGTCCAAAGAATACAACTGTGGAGGTCCACAAAGGGGGCTACATACATCATCTCTGTCCTCAATGGAAAGGCTGAATCTGGCTGGTTGTAGATGGCTAGGGCTGACTGTACATGGCTAAGGCATAAGGGCTGGAGAGGCGGCTTGTGAGGGGGACTGCTGTTTGCTGAGACTGAGGGCTGACTGCAGGAACTTCTGATGGTGCTGGATTGAAAGACCTCCCCCCCCCCAAAAAAAGAAAAAGAAAAAGAAAAAGCCCATGCTTGAGCTGCTATTGGCCGAGGCTGAGGGCTGACTGCTGGAGCTTCTGATGGAGTAGAATGAAAGCTAGGGTGGCCTTTCAAAAAATTGATGCGCCCCCTAAACCGAGCCAACCAGCAGAGGGCCGACTGGAGCTGTAACAGGGCCAACCTTGCATATGGTCGACTGGAGAGCAGGGCTTGGCGACCCCAGCTCAGCTGTGACTTCTCCCAGATCTGTTACTGACCCTGGGCTGCTTCTGGGACCTAGACAGACTGTCCTGCCTGCGGTGCTCATATGGCAATCCATTGACTGCCATGTAGAAGTCACACCCTGCTGCTGACGTCAAGGGAAAGTATACCTGCCTGCGGCAACCTTACTTCTGTACGGACCTTCACAGCAGCCCACTCGGTTGTCCTGATCTGCTGCTCCACGAGGATGTGGCTGAGTGGCTGCCAGGTAGACAGCCATGCCAGATGCCCATGAGGCCTATACCTACATGAGTCCAGGGACATGCCCATGAGGCCTATGATGAATTCCTTCAGTAAGAGAGCAATAAAGCCAACAGCACACATTTTCTGGTTGCCCTCGTGTACAAGCAAACACAATTGCAACAAGAGGAAATTGTCTCCACTCATGATGGGGAAGTATGAGACCCTTCACTTTTGTAGTCTCATTTTGTCGTGTAAAACATTGAACACGTGTACCACTTGTAATCGTGATACAGTTAGATGCACTCATTTCCCACCTGAAAGTATTCATTTAAAGGAGGGAGACCTTCCAGAGAAAATTTGTAACATTGTTCTCACCACGTACTGACTCAGTGGACAATAAATATCATCATCAGTGCTCCCTCTGTGATATTTTCTTCCTCTTCTAAACCCTGAGATTAGCATATGATAATGCACATACACTTAAAAAACATCATGATCCCAACTTCCTGAGAGCAAAAAATCCAACTGTCAAAATTGCATTAAGCTAGACAGTTAAGGAGAATAGATCTTCAATTAGCTGCATCCCAAGCTATATTTTAAGGTGACAATAAACCCAATGTATGTTCATCAATCCTTCAAGAAACACACACCAAAAGTTAAAACCTTGTGAGATCTCGAATTGATCCTTGTGCCCATGAAAGCTGGACTCTTCAATTAACATAATGTGAATGCCTCATATGCACGGTTTGCACAAGATGCTCTTTAAGGAGACTATAAAGTGTATAAGCATGGAAAGGACTACTAGAAGATACACATGCATATCGACTCTTCCTAACACGAAGTTGTGTTGCCAGGCCGCCCATGAAAAATCTTTGAACTCGTCTCGCTCAAGCACAAGAAATTGCAGACAATAAAAGCATACTCTCCAACTCCATTACAACTAAGCAAAAGCTAATGTCTAGGGTTGACACTGCGTTGCCCGCATCTAACGTCCTATGGCGAGAAAATAACCACGACACTCGGCACAGAAGAGCAAAGAATTGAGCGGGTCGTCAAAAGCAATACGGAATGCATCGTAGAAAAGCCCATCGTAACGAATTCTATTATCTAGACGCACTCAATGTTGAAAGGCCGATCACCAACAATCGGAAAAACGATTCTTACGGTGAACAATCCAATAGCCACAACCGCCTGAAGAGCCTGCTGAAGCAAAACCCCTTTAACGACAATGGAAGGGGGGACCAGGTTCCGCAATTCTTCCTCCTTTCTGGAATGCATGCGGTAGCGATCGATGGGTTCCAGAAGATGGTAGACGCCGGAGTAAAGCCAGTAAACGACGATGGGAGCAAGGGTACCCAACAATCCATCGCTGATATAAGGCTCCCAAAGTACCATTGTGCGGGAAGAGCAGAAAGCATACGCTCCCAGAAATGAACAAGAGCTGTGAGAGTACGTGAATTTTGGGCTACTCTCGGAAAGACAGTTATTCTAGAAAAACGTATACGTATGCCGTGACGTCGTACATTTATACACGTATCACGTACGGACTCGCCGTTGTTTGGCCACGTGTTCTCCCTGCTCATGCTTGCCTTCCCCTGACGTGGAGGCCACACAGCTTGCCTCGTTGCACGAAGGAGCTCCCCTTGACTCTCTCCCAACACAGAGCTTGCAAGAAAAACGTGCAATCATCTCCCTCCTTATATAATAGATTTGCGGGAAGAATGAATAAAAAAGTATGCTTTTGGGTCAAATTTGGAAGGAGTGTTTTAGTCCCTTAGATCAATCTAAAATCAAGGGCCTAAAATTGTACATGTGGCTTAAGGAGAGCTCACAAAAGTTTGCTTTTCCAGAAAGCATGTTTCAGACCCTTGGATCTTCATAAAGATCAATGCCTATAATCACGACACATGGCTTAACGAGGGCTTAGAAAAGGAAAACTTCTAGAAGGAGTGTTTTAGATAAATCTAAAATCAAGGGCCTAAAATTGTACACGTGGCTTAAGGAGAGCTCACAAAAGTTTGCTTTTCTAGGAAAGAACGTTTCAAACCCTTGGATCTTCATAAAGATATATGCCTATAATCACGACACATGGCTTAACGAGGGCTTAGAAACTTCCTTCTAGGCTGCCTATTGTAACAAGAGGCGCGACATGTGTGCTAGATGAATATGGTTCCTTTTTGAAAAGTCTCTTCTTAGAAAGTTTGGTTCAGACGGGGGCGAGTTCTTGTTTCTATAGCCTACCCCTAGCGGGGTAGTGCTAACAAACACAACTCAAGGGTCCCTATTCGCCTTTCCTTCCTGTCGCCTTTTTAAAAAAAATTATTTTGATTTTGGGCGAAGAGGGGGGGGAGAGGAGCAGTACCCTTCTAATGGGTTGTTAGCCTACCAAAAGAACCAAAGTACAAAATTCCATTCTAAGCCCTTATTAAAACACATCACTATCCTTGGCTGGCTAGTCACATGGTGCTAAGGTCTATGTTCACTGTTCCCATCAAACTTTGGATTTGACCGCTCAAAATCTTGTATCCTTGATATAGCGACTAAGAATATTTCCTTGATAGGGAAATGGCTCCCCAAGATGTTCTCTCTAGTGCTCCCATCGGTGGAGCTTACAAGATGGTTTATTGAACATGGTAGGGGGATTGTTGTAGGCTCCTGGACTGTGGTCTTCCATGGTCTGAGAGACTCTTCTCATATTTTCCCCCTAAAATCTCAGGTCTGGATTTGGTAGTTGGTCTAATTGTTGCGAATTCTCCAGGTTATACAAATTCTACAGTAGCCAGTTGTTGTAGGATTGCTCTGTTGGACCTCTCTAGGGTAAACCCTAAAGGGTCATTCTCTGGTTTCTCAATGTTTGTTGGAGCTGGCTAGGCTCATTCCAGTGTGCCCCCCCTCCCCTGTATTTAGGGTGTTCTCCTCTTGCTATACTTAGCGTAGGCCACCAGCTTTGGCCCTCATAGTTGGCCACTTTTGTAAGGGGTGTTTTCGCCCCCCCCCCCCCTTTTTTTGGTAATATAAGATGACAATTTTTTTAAATTTAAAAAACCACTCAAAATCTTGACTTAATCTACCCCAAGAGACCATTCCCACTAGATTGGTCCTCACTTCACCTAGCACCCTCTTAACTCTACCAAAGGCCATCACATTTCAGATGGATTTACACCTCTAGATGTTGTCCATATAGCTATTGATTTCTCTGGAATCCCAAATGTTTCTCCCCATAATACAAATCAATAGCCTCTGTTTGTCAAAGTAGCACACCACTTGCACCCATTTACTAATCTTGTTCCAAAGACTTGAAACCCATGGGCAAGCCCAAAAAGATGCATTATTGTCTCCCTAACCTTTCAACAAAGAGCATAACATGAGTTGAGATCTACTGCTCTACAATTTGGGCCTTTAGCAAGATCCACTTCCAAATTCTCTTCCACAAAAGAGGACTCACACTTTCCATTGGAAAATCCATCAATATCATAATCATTCTTTTTGCTTGTGTTGACATTTGAGATCCTAGTCCCATTCAACTTTGAGAATAGCCTAAGATAAATAGAAATAGCTCTCCTTATTCAAATTCAAGAAGTAGATCTGGTCTTCATATATGACACATAAGCATTGGGGTGAAATCTCACTTCAAGTTGTTGTTGCATGTACTTGACCTATCTCTTTGCATCTTCTCTTCTCTGCCTTTCCTTCTCAGGTATTTTTTCAACTTCTATTGCTTGGCCCTCAGCTTGCTCTTGTGCATGCATGGACTCCACTTCTACCTCCTCTACCATGGCTTATAGAAGCTCCTCACTAGCTCAATCTTGGTCTCTACATCCTCCTTGAGGGTCTTCTCTATTGTGGTGTCGACATTGGGTGGGTGGATTCCCTCTGTAGCTTCCTCTTCTCCTTCTCACATTAAAAAAAGATTGTACTGAGGCAAGTGCAATCCAACTCTAGTAGCCTTAGATGTCATTTTCAAGGGCTTATCATCCTTTACATTCTTCAAGTTGTTTAGCATGGTCCTGGATATTACTCTAAATTAAGAGACCGAACGTCCATTCAGTTGTTGTACTGCTATGAACTTGCCATGACTTCACAGTTCCTCTTGGGTTAAGAAAGAAATACCTTATCTCCTTCAAAACATCCTAAACAGTTGCTGGCAAGCTCAAAATCTTGAGTCCACCATCATTACTAATCTGAGCTTCGGGGGAATAAATCCAAAAGGCCTTTTTTCCTCCATGCCTTCTCCATGTAATAAGCTTGCAAACTTCCTTCAAGGATGCTGAGCACCCTTTTAATCACATTCTCGTTGATATAATTTTTTTGATTATGATAGGCAAGATATCCCTCGTTCATAGTCACTTCTTTCATCATCTTGGTGAAGTTGGCAAGAGAGCACATATCGGGCATCTGAAGCTGGATGGGAGTGTGTCTCACGATTTCAAGGTCTGAGGAAAGCTAGGTTGAACTATGTCTCATGATTTCATTATGGGAGGGGCAAGATGGCAAGCTGAAGGGATCCATTGGGGAGTGGTTGCTGGCAAGCTAGAGGATCCATTGGAGAGGGCTAGACAGCCAGCAAGAAGGATCCATTGGCGAGGGGCTGGATGGCAAGATTTGGGACTCATTGTGTCTAGAGGGATCCGTTGTGAGAGGGAATAGAAGTTGCAGGAAGTTCAAGATGGCTACGTGCAAGGGACTGAAGCTCAAGATGGCTAAGTGCAAGGGAGTGTGCAAGGCCAAGAACTAAAAGGGAGTGTGCAAGGGTGGTGTCAATTTGGTGTGAACCTAAGAATGTGTGGATGATGATAGCCGGCTTGCATGCACCATAGGGCTTGCACACAAAGTTGTGTATGTTTAATGATTGCTATGCATTACGATAAAAACCACCTAGCTTGCATGCATTGCAACTATTGGAAATGAAGCCATTTAGCTTGCTGCATTGGAGTTATTAGACACAAAGGTTCAAATTGAGTGTAATGATGATTCAAACTATAGCCATGATGACAACCACCAGGCTTGCATGCACCACTGGGCTTGCAGTTAACTACCTATCACAGACACTTAATTTGGTGGCCCAACCGATTAGCATCATTGGATGCATGATTATTTGGAGATGTCAACTCGAATTTAGAGGCACTTAATTTGGGAGACTCAAATTTAGATACTTGACATGTAATTTAGTAGCCCAGTTGGATGGCATGAATTAGACTTTAGAGATACCGCCGAGCTAGATGTGCCACAGGGCTAGCATTCGGCTCAAATTTAGATTAGTGAAGGCAACTCATGATTATTTGGAGATGCACTGGGCTAGCATACATGATTAGTTGGCTCATATCATGATAATTTAGACGTATGCACAAAAGAGCAATTGAAGTCTATTCCACCCGGTTTGGTAGGTGAATGATGGCACTAGGACATCTATGGCCCTTGCCCCTAAAGAGAACCCCTCAAGTCTCCGTGTAGATCACTATTTCTCCACTTCTCATCGGCTCCCCTGTTCATCAATCTCCACTCCGAATTGGCTACTTCTCATTGGCTCCCCTATTCGCCATATAGAAACTCTATTCTCCACCATTGCTCATCACCTATTTCTTCACTACTCCCTTGTCCACCATGTTTGGTGTTAACAACAGGCCTCCTTTTACCAACATCATCCCTCTAGTATCTACTTCTTCTGACAAGGTGGTCACATTGCATTGCATGAATATTTTAATGCCATGCATTGTGCACAAGGTTAGTGCTCTCCAACGGTTTCAACGGGTCTCACGATTGACCACTTGTTCAAGATGCAAGACATCGGATTTTATTTAGTTGTCTTCTATGGAGCCCATTCAAGCACCAATGTAGGAGTTAGCGCTTTTCTGGAAGAGTTTGTTCATTTTGCCCATTTTGCTCCTTATCTTCCTTTTGCATGGTGGGCCAGTATTCTTTGGAAGTGAAGCTCTGAGAGCAAGATGATTTGAACAATCTGAGAGATGATTTGGGAATTAAGCAGACTTGAATGAGGATGCATCCAAGTGGAGGTGCCCTATTTATGTTCGACCTTCTTTGAGCTACACCTCAAGATGCTACAACTCGGCAAATTGTAGGGCCCAAGAGCTCAATATTATCTTGCCAAATTTTGTCTTTGGCACAATATTCTCTTGCCAAATTTTGTAATATAGATTTTCTAATGATATAAACACATTTCTCTTTTCTCATATTGTCTTGCCAAATCGTGAATCTGCTTCGATTGTTACAATAAACTTTTTCTAGTATAGTAGAGTATGGGGAGATAAATTTCAAAGTCAAGAGTAGATGGTTTGAGCCACTATTTGGGGTGCTAAGGGATTTCTAATATACCCTTGAAGACATGTGATAGTCTAGTTTTCAACATAGAGTATGATTGTCTTTGTGTGACCGTGTCTCTGGGAGATCATGAGCATGCTCAAAAAGCTATAAAAGTGCCCAAAAGTACTAAACAGTGCCTAAAAAGTGCATTCCACCACAGTTGTGGTTGGGACGCTAAGGGAATCAAGTGCATTCCCTTGAACGCACATGACAGTCTAGTCTTTTATATAGTCAAGTGATATTTAAAAATATCTTAAATCTTAAAATATATTTCATAGAATGCACTAGAAGAGCTCTACAATTCTAAAAAATGTATGTTGTAAGGAAATATTGGTTGATTGACTTTTCTGTCTAAAATAGCTATGAAAAAAGTGACCATTCCAATGGATTTAATTAGCCTTAAAACTACAAAAGTAGCTCTCTTGTTGAACAAGCATGGTGGTCGCAAATAAGAACCAATGCGGTGGTCCCACTATTTTGTAGACCACCATGTGTGTATGCCTGTGAAGATGTTTAGAATGAACATATGCAAAGCTCGTGTGTCGAGCTCTATATGTTGTTTAGAATGACTATATGCCCATGGAGTAAAGGCATTGTTGGTGCAAGCATGGAAGCATGATGGAGGTTGACGAGAGGTAGAGACAATGGCACAAGTATGAAGGCAATGAGCAACTGATTCATTCATAGAATGGAGTACATATAGGCAACGGCCCATGAGTAGGTGGAATCTAAATCCACTATCATCTCAATTAGGAAGACCACCAATGTCTCCTAGAATCTCTCAATCACACACCACACTCCTATATTCACTCAATCACACCTACTGACTGACACATCATCAGTCACACCTAATCAAGCACACCTACACACACACACACACACACACACACGTGTTCACATACTCACTCATGTGATCACACTCACAACCATAGAATTTATGACCCTTGGTATAATCCCATTACATCGATTTGTCCATAACCCCCCACAAATTGATGACCTCACCCCTGGTAGTAGTCCATGGGAACCCACCTCTAGTGGCAATGCACATGATCCACAACCTGGACTCACTTCGGTTGCATATAATCTTCATGACTGAGCTCTTGTGGTGAAACACAGTAAACATATTCAAAACTTTCAGTCAAGTATAAAACCCCTAAATTTTGATTGCTTGGTCAACTATCTTTGACCAAAACATGAAGACATCTACCTTAGCAGAGACAGAGATCGGCTGGAGGGTGGAACTCTCCCTGATTATAGAGGCTATCAAGGGGCTTTTGGTGGCAAAAGAAGCCCCTACCCGTATTAGTGGACAAGATCTATACCAAAGGATGCCCGAAAATATGCGCTAGGTTGTCGGTGAGAACTGCTTCAAAATTGACTGGTTTTTCTTTGATTTCTCCTTCATTTGTGGACCAAATGCACTCAAACTTGAACAAAAACTAGCTCATAAGGTCGCCCAAACTCCCCTAAGAGGAGTTAGAGAGATTTGTCTCCAGCAACTCACAATTGGCAAAATGGCGTGGACAAAGTATTGTGTCGGCATAAGTAGATAAAGCGAGCATTTGTCAATTCCTCCTAGCCAGGGGTTCTCCCTAGCATGGAGATGCTTCAGCTCAAAGGATGTGGGAAATGGCTAAGAGAATGGAGAGAACAAGCCTAAGCAAATTTCGTGGAAGAGAACGAAGACAAAGCTTCAAAATTCGGCGAAGATATGATAAAATCTCCTCATTCCCTTGATGAAATGAGCTCAAATATCAGTAGCAAGTAGCTCTAGATGTCACCCAAGTGTGGCTAAGAGGGTAGATCAAAATTGTGACTGTAGCAGCCGCATTTTGAGATAGTTTGGCTAGTAGAAATCATGGAGGCACGGGCTGTAGACACGTAATTTTGGAGATCCCTCTGGTGAGGATGTGCGCCCAAGTGTGGGGAAGCTGCAGATTTTCATTCTTCATGTGTAGATTGCTTATGCTTGTTGCATCTAAAGCAAATTTTCATCTTTAGAGTAAATTATTTTCCTCTACTGTGGAATAGATGTCATCGTACATGGTCGTCTAATCACATATCTGCGTAATCACCAAGGTAGTAGAGATATCAATCTAGTGGATGATCCGTAAATATTGCTTCATTAAAAAAATATTATGTAAAATCATGGCTGGGATCGTAACTCTATTTTTCTTTGTATTCTTTGGATTAGGAGGTACTTGCATCTTGCACTTTCTTTGTATGTAATTTGCATATTACTATTGCATATTTTCTTTTGTTTCTTATTGCCTAATGTATGTGGCCTTTGTCTCTGGCTTGATCATTGTGATTTCTGTCAAAGTCTTCTAAATTTGATTGTATTGCATTGTCCAAAATGCTCATTGTGGCGAAAGTGAAATATTGGTCTAGCAATGTTGCTTGTTTTCTATCTTGCCTTTCTACAAGGTTTGTTTATATTAGAGGGATTTGTTGCTTTTCCATTTCTTTTTTGTGTTTTAATAGTTTGAAAATGTTGATGTAATGCTTAGTCCTACTACTGGATTACATACTAATTTCATGCTGAATATATGGCATTGGTTTTGTCTTTTTCATATTTTGACATACTAATTGGTAAGACTTCTTTGTCTTCAAAGTTGTATGTGAAACTTTGCATGATGTCATTTTTAAAAAATAGGCTTTGCTCTTTTGTACTTGACATGTTCTCAAGGTTGATGGAATTTGCAGATTTTGCAAAGATGTCATTAAGATAATAAAAACTTTTTTTTGTAATTAAAAAAAAAAGCATCAGTGGGGCAAAACAGGGCTTGCTATGGCCCTGTTTAGCTTGTGGACTATAGGAAATTAAATGCCCAGACAGATCATGATCCATTTCCCATACCCTACATTGCTGAAATTTTGGATCAAGTTGTAGGACATGATATGTACTCATTTATGGATGGTTATAGTGGGTATAATCAGATTACAATGGCTCTAGAGGTTATAGTGGGTTATAATGGGTATAATCAAATTATGGTGGCCCTAGAAGATCAATCAAAAATTGCATTTATTATAGAGTGGGTGGTGCCTATACAACCAAAGTGATGCGTTTTGGATTATGAAATGCCCCATCAACCCATTAGGAAAGAAAAGGGGTCTCAAAAGGGCCTCATAAGGAATGGATTAGTCCTAATGAAAGGGCCAAGGTAGGTCCCAAAAAGTCATAACCAAAAAAGTTCCCATCTTCCTAGTGGAATCTTTCTAGGTTAGGAACGGTTTCAAAGATTCCCAAGCCTTCCACATGCCCTTCCAAAGTTTGGACCCTTTAGCCATGCATGGTTCTTTATCGAAGAGAGCTGCACCTAATGGGAGGTTATTCCAGTGTTTGCATCTTGTTATCTTTACATGGGAGATATTTTTTATGATCAGTGAGGCCCAAGCTAATCTCGGGGTCAGAAAGGATTTCAAGATCCATTGCACCATAAATCTTGCCATAGATTTTTCTACATCTACAATGCCTAGCCCTCTATCCACCCTTGGGAGGGTACAGGACTTGCCATCTAACTTTGGACATCTTTCTTTGACCAAATTCCCAACCCCCAAGGAAGCTTTGGAAAAGATTGTTTACCTAGTCAAAGCCCTTCTTTAAAGGGAACCAGCAGGATATACAATAGATAAGAGAAGGATAGATATAGTGCTTAAGAACAAACTTTCTTCTAGCAAGAGAGGGTTGAAGTCCCTACCATCTTTTCACTTTTATCATGATTCTGTCTAGAACCCACTCCCATCTATCTTTATTTGAGCACTTGAATCCCATACGTATTCCAAGCAGTCTGAAGATTTCTCCTTCTTTTAAGAGCTTGCACCCTTTATTAATCAAGATATTCGGGGGGGCTCCTAGTTCCCAAGATACCTATTTTTTTGTGGTTAATTTTGGAGCTTGAGGCACTGCAAAAAAATATCAAGCACTGTACTCAATATCCAACTGATTGTTCATCGTTCTGTGGGGTGAGGTTGGTGTCATTTATGAATTGCGTGCTCAGAAGAATTCCCTGGCATGAGGAAGTTTTTCATATTCTACAAGCTAATCATGAGGGAGTATGTGGAGGACATTTTGCTTTCAAAATCATGCTGAGGAAAATACTTACAGAAGGGTATGTGTGGCCATCCCTCCAGAGAGACATGAGACATTGGTGCAAGTCATGCCTACAGTGTCAGCACATGAGTAAGAGGATCTTACATCCAGAACTTAGAAATATCATGCTTGCTTATAATATTTTTGAGAAATGGGGAATAGATGCCATCGGTCCTCTACCCATGATAGCCAAGCAAAATTGTTATGTGCTGACAGCTGTGGATCATTTGACGAGATGTTGGGCTGAAGCACGAGCAGTACGGGCTATCAATGCAAAATCTGTATGTAAATTTGTGTATGAGGATATTTGCTGTAGATTTGGTGTGCCACTGGAGTTGCTTTCTGATTTGAATGAGGTTTGGTATTTTCCCCTCTCCCAAAGCTATAATATATCTAATATGGTCTCAGAACTGGTTGTGGCTTAAGAGTAATACAAGAGGTTGCAAGAGATCCACTTTGTGTATTGGAAGAGGACCATTATCTTAACATCAGGCAAAGTGCATCAATCACTTTGTGTAAAAGCACATATATGATAACTCCATTTAGCTTCTTTTGTAAATGCGACTCTATTCTTCTAGAGATTTATACTATTAGTTTAGTGGAAAAAATTTTCAATAATCTAGGAATATTAGTTTATAGATTAATGTCACAAGGTAGGCCTCATTCTCCCCTAGATCTTGAAGGATTTTGTGCTAGCTTCTTTTTTCGACGCTAGATTCAGGAATTCAATCTGCTTCCTTTGTCTAGATCCAATGGACCTCTTCTTTGTCTGCTTTGCTGGAATCAAAGAGGTGCATCAACCAAAATTAATTTAGAAATAACCAAGGCCCAAACAAATGCACATTTTAAACACTCAAAATTCCTTTTGGCACATGCATTGATTGGCGTCCTGTTCAAGATTTCATTTCACCACCCATGAGGCATGCTTTTGATTGTCAGAAACTTGGATTGGCTTTTGAAGTTTTGGATAAGTCTTAATTCAAGGCTCTGAGACCTTCCATCTCCTCCCTTCATTCCCTTGACCTTCCCTATCCTCCTTCCTCCTAAAGTTATGTCTTGTCATTCCACCTCATCCCCACTCAAAGCCAGCCTCTTGTCTTTCCATCTCCTCCCAACTCTCAAAGCCTCCATCTGGGAGCTCCTTCTTTGTGACAGGTGGCAAGCTCTTGTTCTCTAAGCTTCCATGTGCCCTCTTTTTTTTTCCTCTCGTCCGTGGAAGTTGGTCATCATATATTGGTGGAAGTTGGTCATTAGTATTTCCAATTTATTACGATACATGTTGACTAGATTTCCCATGTTGAATAACTCGTTGATGGAGCTTCTTTTGTGTCATCTATTTGTTCATTGTTGGAACAATATGTAGATGCTCCTATCTATGCCTCTTTGTAAATCTGCCTTATCCTTCTTTGGCCCTAGTCCATTGGGTGGTTGTCGATTGCAATTACAATGATTGCAATTACAATGTAATCTATGGTCTTCTTTCTCAATTGATGCATGCTATATATAGTATGCTATGCTTGGCACTTGTAAACATCATGGATTTCAGGTCAATGTTTGCTTGGATGTAGCCATTTGCAAAACTATTTTTGGGGCCGCGATGCGACGCGCTCTTGGGTGAGATTTTGAGACCCATGCTCTCATTGAAAATTTTCCCAATGTCATGATGCTGCACTGGTGTAATAATGAGACACAATCTATTTATTCCAAACACCACATAGCTCAACACACGACCGTCTAACCACCTATCAGTGCACAGCCTTTTGCTGCAACTTTGCCACCTACTATCACCGAGCAGCACACCCATGCAAACCATGAAAATTCAAGGTTGGCTTGGAGCGACCACGTCGTTGGTTCTTGGCATAATAATGAGACACAATCTATCATTCTGAACACCACAGAGCTCAACAAACGGCAACTTCTATCATCACCCAGCCTTTTCCAGCAGCTTTACCACATATCACTGGGTAACGCGCCCATGCAGATTAGGAAAATTCAAGGTTGCGATCACCGCGTTGGTTCATGGAGTTGTGGAGTTACCTATTTTTACTTATTATAGAAGGAGATCTATGATGACCATCGTGCTAGCAAACAAAAGGAGATCTATGACAACCACCACGCTAGTTCTTGGAGTTATATATTAGTGCACCGAGGAAAATGTATTTCCTTATGCAACCAATAAAAATGCAATTGTTGATATGGCCCTTGAGGGGTCCCATTTTAGGGGCAAGGACCATATCGACATGCCAAATCTGTCCACTGCCATCCTAGATATTGTATAATGCATGTCGATATGGTCCTTGCCCCTAGAGGTGTTCCCTTAAGGGCCATATTGTCAATTGCATTTTCTAAAAGTTTAATTGTATTTTTCTAGATGTATCCCCATGCAACCACTGCGGTGGGTTGTTGGAGCTATTTTAGCACTATTTTGGTCCTAAAATAAGGAAATGTAGTCCTATTTTATTGGTATTTTAGTCCTTGTTGCAATGAATCCTAAATGAGGGCAAAAGTATTCCGATCCACCATGGTGAGATTGGAGGCCCGATGGTGCCATCCAGATAATCAACTATAATTCATCGAGTAAAAATTGAGCAAAAGAGATTACATCTACATCCAATAACAGGTTATATAAAAATCAACAACAATTTATACTAAGAGCAACAATTTATACTGAGAGAAAAAATTGAACAAAAGATTTTACATTTATAAAAACTCAGTAATTACTGGGAGCCTTAGAGGTCAAAAGATTACATCTAGCGAGCATAACCACCCAGCCATTGCTGAATGGTTTACATAAAAGTTAACAGTGGTTTATATTGAGAGCCTCAAATTGAACAAAGAGATTACATTTGTAAAAACTTAGCAATCGTTGAGAGCCTTAGAGACCAAAAGATTACATCCAGCAAGCCAAAAGATCACTGAGAGCCTTAGAGGCCAAAAGATTACATCTAGCCATAGATAAGTGATTAAGAGCCTCATTGTGATTAAGAGCCTCATTGAGCAATTGGATATTTGTACAACTCAGTATTTCCGATTGTTGATAGCAAGAGGATACTTGTAGAACTTAGTATTGCCGCTAGCCCAGCAGCTTGCTACATTTGAATTTTTTGGGGAGACAATGGAGAGGCCGAAGACCGCACATTGCACAAATGCTCCTCTCAGACTACGGTCCCCCCAACAAGACTAGAGTACTCTACTGTGAAATCTTAGCCCTTCGTCAATGTCTTTTGGGAATCTATACAGTAGAGGCTAGAGGTGTGCATGACATCCAAGGTGGTGACATGTAGATGTGGGGGGAATCAACTAAGGGAACAAAGAGATTCCACAAGAGGGAGCCAAGAAGTAACGAGTGCAACACAATGACCTTATACGAGAAGGCAGACAAGATTGGGGTCACATTGCATTGAGGGGTGATAGTAGTAATAGGCATGGTGAAAAGAGTTGGCGAGTAGTGGAGCGAATGAGCAGGGGAGCAGATGATTAGTGGATGAGAGAAGCCTGGTGTGCCATCCAAATAATCATGAACCATTTTAAACCACCGCCTTAACTAATCAAAATATTGAGGAGGGTGCCATCCAAATAATCATGACCCATTTTTAAGCAAAGTAGCCAAATGCCAAACCACAGACCTTATATTAGTCAAATTTCGAGCCACCAGGGATCATCTTCTTCTTCTCCCTTTTCACTTGGAGGCTCGGTCTACCATCCAAATAATCATGAGCCATTTTAAACCACCGCCTTAATTAATCAAAATCCAAGGAGGGTGCCATATAAATTTAATCATGAGCCATTTTAATTATAGGCCACCGCGGTGGCTAGTAATTAACTGCCAACCTAGTGGAATCATAGGCGCCACACCAAATGCCTCCTTGCCACCGACGACAATGGCAATTAATTATGATGAGGTTGTAATCATGAAGCAAGCACCATCATCCTGATAATTAACTAGTAAGTAATTGGTTATTAACTATGGTAATTACCTGCACTCTACTGGGCATGCAAGCCTGGTGACTAGTAATTAACCGCACTCTACTGATCATGCAATCCCGGTGATGGTAATGGGTAGGTGAGTAATTGTAGGCCACTACGATGGCTGGTAATTAACTGCTAGCCCAGTGGAATCTTAGCCACCACCACAAACATGGCTGGTAATCTTAGACGCCACCTCGGAGACACCACCATCAGCCACAACCATCAGTGGAAGGTGACAGTAATTACCACAAACGTTAATAAATGAAGTGTAATCACCTCTAATCACTCATTACCATGCACTCTACTGATCATGCAAACCCATTATCATGCACTCTATTAAGCATCCAAGCCCAATGGCTGGTAATTAACTAGACTCTACTGATCATGCAAGCCTAGTGGTGGTAATTGGCCCGGTGGTGCTAACTAGCAGGTGAGTAATTAAGGGCCACTATGGTGGCTGGTTGTTAACTTCCAACCTGGTGGAACCTTAACCACCACCACAGACATGGCTAGTAATCTTAGACACCACCTCGATGGAATCTTAGCTACCACTACTGGTAAAAGGTGGCAGTAATTGCAATGAATATAAATCGTGAAGCCTAATCACCTCTAATCACTCATTACCATGCAAAGTAGTAATGCCACCTTGAATTAATCAAAATTCGGGCCAACCACCGTGGTGGCTCTCACCTTGATAGTTCATTCCCTTCACTATTTCGTCTGATATCCATCTCGACCATTTCTTTCTCCCTTGCAATCAGGCTCAGGCTACAAACTTAAGCCTCTACTATTCGACACCCTTCACCGTTTCATCTTCTATCCCTCTCGACCATTTCTTTCTCCCTTGCACTCAAACTACAAACTTAAGCCTCCACTATTCCATTTCCTTCACCATTTTGTCTTCTATCCCTCTTGACCATTTCTTTCTCCCTTGCACTCTTCCTGTAACTCCTATCCCCTCTCATAATGGATCCCCCTAGACACACCAAGCTCCAAAACGTGTCGACATAGTTTAAAATCTCCTCACATAATCTTTCCTCCCCCCTTGCACAGTCTGGGAGCTCCTCACATAATCTTTCCTCCCCCTGTGCACAGCCTGGGAGCTCCCCCTCTACAGCACTGTGCGAGAGCCTCTCCTCCCTTGATCTTGAAATTGTGACATATGGAAGCTCCTCACTCACTGTTCAAAAGACTAATTTGGATGCTCTCACAACAACTTCACCAGGTTGGTACAGGAGGTGAACATGAAGGAGGAATAAATATTCTATCAAGGCCAGAAGATTGCCATCACTAAAAGCATGATTGAAAATGCACTAGGCATTCTTGGAGGCAATTTGCAAGCACACTTCTTGGAGAAGTAGTGGAAGAGAGGATACTCTAGATGGATACCCCAATGCTCAGATTAGTAAAGATGGTGGAGTCAAGATTTCTAGCTTGCTAATAGACCTCCAAGATGTGCTAAAGAAGACAATGCACTTCTTTCTTGATACGAGAGGAACAGTGAAGTTTTGGCAGGTTCAAGCAATAGTAGAGCAACTAAAAGGATGTGATGTCTCTTTCTCAAGGGCAATCTCCAAGAGCATGATAACCAACTTGAAGAAATGAATGGATGGCAAATCCAAATTATCAGCTCAGTTCGCTAGAGTTGCAATGCACCTGATGACATCTACCCTCAAAGGGATTTTTGAGCAATACGATAAGAAGATGTCTCAAAACGTGACTTTTCTACAAGAGAAAGCCACCGATGCAACAAAGGCAGTGGAGGTTGAGAAAATTCTTAGGGGGGGTGCAGAAGCCCTTGCAACCATCGCACGAGTTCTTGGAACTAGTTTAGTGCTACTTATAGTTAATCCCAAAACCAAGGAAAATGTGTTTGTTTGTGCACCAATTGCTTGTGCAATGACTGCAGCTAGTAACAACCGCTACTAGCAACGACTGCTACTATCAATGATTGCCATAATAGTATTATTTATATTAAATTGGAAACTTAAAAGATATTATACTCGATATCCAAAGACAATTTATAATAACTCATCAATTATTGAGAGCCTCCGAGCAAAAATTGCACAACAAAAGACAGTTTATGAAAACTAACAACTCAGTAATTGTTGAGAGCCTCAAGGAGAAAAAATTGAACAAAAGAGATTACATTTATAACGAATTAGCAATTGTTGAGAGCCTTAGAGCCCAAAAGGTTGCGTCCGATGATGATAACCACTCATTCATCACTAAGTGGTTATGAGCCTCATTGAGAAAGAGTTGCAAAGAGGATATTTGTATAACTCAGTATTGCCAATTGCTAATAGATCACTATACATTCTCACAAAGGTTAGCCCAGCTTGTGCATCCAAAGTTTTGGGGAGCCGATGGAGATGACAAAGATCATGCACAAATTCAAGACTTAGAACCTGGCCCCACCACCAACATGAAAAACTTTGCTATGAAATTCCTAAGCCCTTCATCAACATCTCCAGGGAATCCATAGAGCACAATCATAAAGAGGCCAACTCTATGCATGCCATACAAGGTGGCGACATGGAGATGAGGGAGGAATAGATGGAGATCTTCAATACATTCCACAAGATCATCCATTTCAAGTCTTGGTGAGTGCAACACAATGACCTTGTACAAGAAAGAAAACAAGATTGGGATCACATTATATCGAGGGGGTAGCAATGTTGGCTACATTTCTTGCAGTTCTTGGCATGGTAGAAAGAGCGGGTGAGCAGTGGAGCAGAAGAGTAGGAAAGCGGATGAGCAGAGGAGAGTTGGAGGAGCATGGAGCAAGGTAGCCAATCAAGGGTGGATGAGAGCTAGAGTAGGAAGCATGGAGCAAAGTAGTAGAGTAGGGGTGGATGAGAGCATAGTAGCCAAATCATGTGGGCCATCGTCAAATAGTAACAATGGCACTCTAATATTAATGATCTGCCTTATTTGAGCCACCACAATGACTGGAGACTTGGTGGTTCCATCCAAATAATCATGAACCATCAAGCCACCTTAAATTAATCAAAATATGAGCAAGTGTGGTGATTGGAGGCTAGGTGGTGCCATCCAAATAATTATGAGCCATCTTAATAATCCACCTTAAATTAATCAAAATCTAATCCAGAGCAGGCCTGATGGTGCCATCCATATAATCATGAGCCATCTTCAGTAAATCAAAATTTTCAACAGCCATTAATTAGTTGCATGCCTGGCTGCTCGGGTAGTGTTGTATATTGCAGACATTCTTTGCCATGCAAAGCTTCATCAAAAGACCTTTAAAAATAGTAAAATTTAGCCCTCATTAAAGGTGAGGGCACCGTGGTGATTGGGACTAGATTGCTTGTTTTGCCCCAAAAAATAATTGCCAACATGCAAGTCCATCCAATTATAGAATCATGAGCCACTATTTTATCTCAGGTGACTATAATTGTGAATTATTTGGTCCCAAAAATAATCACATACAAGACCATGCAATCACATACCACTGTAGTGACTAGTAAACATATGCAAGCATATGCAACCACATGCAAGCTCATGCAATGACATTCCACTAATACTAGATTACCCATGTCAAGTGGTGTTGTCCAAATAATCATGAAGGAGCCACCATACTAGTGATTGTAGTTAAGTGGGAATTAAATCACATACATGCCAGAATATATTGCTTGTTTTGCTCCAAAAATAATCTCTGGCATGCAATCCCATCCATGTTATAGAATCATAAGCCGCTATTTAATATCATGCCACCACGGCAGCTAGTAATTAACTCCACTAAAAAATAATCAAGAATTCTTTTGCCCCAAAAATAATCGCATGCAAGTCCAACATGTAGTCATATGCCATCGTAGTGATTGGTAATTAACATCAGGAAATCCAATTAATCATGAAGGAGCTACCATGGTAGTGACTGGTGGTAATTAGAATGCATGCATCCTAGTGCATTGTATGGATGGGCAAGATTGCCCATTTTGGGTGGTGCTGTCTAAATAATCACATGAAGGAGCTGCCATGCTAGTGATTGGCAATTAGGTGGTAATTATATAAGCCCAATCAAAATTCGAGTCACCAATTATTCACCTGCCACCTGTCCAAAAAATCATCAAGGCACCATCGCAGTGGCTTCTAATTAACTGCACTCTACCTAATTTTGGTAGAAAAAAACATGGTTTAGCTACCTCAAACAACCACCATTGCACAATGGATCCCCTCCGAAACATGTGATCCTAATCCATTTTCGTCGTCACAGGCGATCCAAGAGCATCTCACACAATCTTTCCTCCCCTAGTCTTGAAGTTGTGGCATATAAGAGCTCCTCATATAGTGTTAGAAAGCCTGATTTCCATTCTCTCTCCAACTTTACCAAGTCGATAGATGAAGTTGGATGCATTGTCTATCAATGCAAAAAGATTAACATCAATGAAAGCATGATTGAAAAGGTACTAGGCATTCCTAGAGTTGATTTGCAAGCACAATTCTTGGAGAAATCATGGAAAAGATGTTTGGCAAATCTATGACAAAGACACTAGTGTCATGGGGGAAATTGGCAAGGCCCGTCTTGAATTGCTTATCTTGCAAGCTAGCGGTGAAATTATGAAGCAAAAATTTTGGGATGTATTAAACCAAGTGCTATATAAGCTCCCTCAGCTTAGGGCTCTCATACGATAGTACCCATCTCTTTTTCTCCGATCCTTCAACATTAACATGTTCAAATCTCCTTCATTTTAAAGGAGTAGGGTTGTCTTCCCTCATTTCATTTGGATAGACATCATATTGTCTCTTCTTCAGATAACAATCGATGCATGTGCCACGAAAGTGCATTCAATGTGGTGCCACTTACAGTCTCCCTTTGGATAGACTATTTGCTCCAATAGAGACCTTAGGCTATAAATCTTGGTCTCCCTCGCAACACATAATCCGGATCCAGGTGACCTATACATGCACATTCATCTGCGAGACATGGGCATCTATCTCTATAGAGCAATGCTCCAACACGACCAAATCTCAAGTCATTCAAAGCTTGCCAAGCCAAGTCAAAGTCTGTCTATGTTGTACAACAGCACACATTCCCACCTTTGAGATTCCTCACATACCAGGGCTTGCAATGCTCAAAAGCTCCTTTTCCCAATCAAAAGGTTAGGGTTTTGAGTCGTAAACTTCTAATAAAACTCCTCCTACTCTCCTAGCATGTAGGAAATAAATTTTGTCGAAACAAAAAAACAGTCTAATTAGCTAATTAAACTAATCAAGCTACTAGAAAGAGAAACAATATCACTACTAGAAAACAAAACAATTTCAACCACTAGGCTGGTTTAGGACAAACACATAACTATACCAACTTGGTGTTTCGACCACCGGGCTGGTTTAGGATAATCACACTACTAATTATACTAACCAAGCTACTAGAAAACAATACAATTGAACAACTAAACACAATCATATTAACTAGCTAAATTATATACTAGTAGTAAAATAAACTAATTTAACTACTACAAACCATAGCAATTTCAACCACCGGGCTTGTCATCAATTATTTTGGTTGTGTAATATATTTATGTTTATTTTTTGTTCAAACACACTAGTTCTAGCCAATCACATAACTCCTCTTTAGCTCAGGGATATATTGCATGATGTTCCAACCATTGGGCTAGTTTAGGACAATCGCATAGGTCCAAGTTAGCCTGGTTACTAGTATATGATCTAAACCAGCCCAAAATTTAAACTTAAATAATTTAACTACTATGAAACACAACAATTTCATCCAATCATCAAGCTAGTCATCAATTATTTTCGTTTGTGTAATATATTTCTATTTCAGCCACGGTGGTTTATGATAATCACATAACTCCTATTTGATCTAAGCTAGCTCAATGATATTTCCATGATTTTCCAACCATCATGCTAGTTAAGGACAATCACATTAAGTCTAAGCCAGCTTGGTTTAGAACTGAATTAGTACATGACCTGAACTAGCCCAAAAATTAATTTTTAAATACTAGGAAACACATCATTTTCAATCACCGGGCTCATTTAGGACAATCACATTAAGCTAGCATAGCTTAGAAATTAAACAATTAAACAATTCCAAAACCCATTAACCGGCACCACCGGACTAGTGAAATATATTACTGTTCAACCATGCTGGTTTATGACAATCACATAACTTGTGTTTGCCCTATACTAGCAAGGTGATATATTGCATGATGTTCCAACCACTCGGCTTGTTTAGGAAAATCATATTATCCAAGCCAGCCCAGTTTAGAAATTAAGTTAAATGATTAAACTATTCAAAAACTCATTTACATAAAACTAGTGGGATGGTTTAGGCAACCACTAACCCGCATTGAATCAAGCATGCCTATGATGTGCTTGTCGCATTGCTTGCATCCCGTTTGCTTTTTGTAGATGTCCTTATTTTTTGGAAAAACTCTTGTATTCTTGTGCCAGAACGTTGTCACTCAATCAATAACTTTCACACTTAGGTTGTCTCTCCTTTTCTTGCATTCTGTTGAAGCCCAAACACTTCTCGGATCGGGATGATCCTACATTGCTTCCTCTCTGCATCCAACTGGTGGAGCTATGTTGGTCCTTCTGATTGACAACATATTTGACATTGTGCACCCAAGCTGTTCTCCTTTGTTTTAGATGATACCAACATAGCCAATATCGCCCTCTTTGCAATTAGCCGATTAACAACATCTTCGACATTGTGCACCCAAGCTATTCTCCTTTGTCTTAGAGGATACCAACATAGCCAATATATTGCCCTCTTTGCAGTTAGCTGATCTAATCTGTACACCCCTTTCATTTCCTATAGGCCATTTCTCAGGTTAGAGAGCATTGTCTCTTTGACGTGTATCTCTCGAGGTGTTGGTAGGGTTGTCACTCTTCAAATTTTAGGATGCAGGCTAAAGCTTGTGAAGACTCGATACTAGTGTTCATTTGAATGGCCTGATGTTGCTACCTCGAATGCTTCCAACAAATGTGAGACCACAACTCATTTTCTTCACTCCGATGGTGATGATTGAATGTGTGCATATGCAACTACTTCTCGTTATTACTTTGCAAGGAGTCTTCTTTCTTCTCGTTTTTTCTCCCTCCGCAAATGTTGCAAAAGTGTCTTCCGTTTACGTTTTGATAACATGCCATTTCTTTCGTCGCCCCATAATTTGTTCTTGGTGCCTTGACCAAGATTTTTAGCTTTTCTATCTCACAACCTCTGTCTGGTTGGCTTGCAAGCCATGTCGAGCTGCATCTTGCCATTGATGCCATGAAGACGATTAGTGAACCACCTCCCAGAACAAAGACTAGCTAGCTTGTGAGGTAAGCAAAGAATAGAAGACAACTTACTAAGTAAGGAAGATAATGCCAAACCAAAAGAATGAGGTCACATCGAGCTGACTCTGCATGGGGTAAGTTGCAAGGCGAAAGCAGGAGAATGTACTTTGCAGGGTTGCAGGACACGAGTATGCACTTTAATATTCGAAGATTTGCAGGCGAGAGGTGAAAAAATTCAAAAGTACATGGGGATAGCAAAGTTTTTAGCTGTCATCATTTCCCCCCTCCAACAATATATGCCAACAAAATTGAATATACCGGTCGCCCTCAAGCAAGTGCAATGTGGCCCAAGTTGCTTCAAAATACAAATAGGCCAAAGGCCACGCTATCGGATTTGATGTTGTATATTATGAAATGCAATGGCTTTTGACATGCTTATGAACCATATAGCAAGCAACTGCATGGAAAATGAACCAATTTAAAATTGTAAATAGTGTTGGATTTAGTAAAAGGTCTTTACATATGCACAAATTGCACATTTTTAAATTGTTCCATTCTAGGGTTAATCTAGATACTAATTTCACCAACTATTAATGTTTAAAGACCACCATGCGATAGTCCCACTATTTTGGATTCCAAATTTTCTATCCATTTTGGTTTTCAAAAAATCAAGAAAAAGTTATGGAGCGTATCCTTGAATGGGTATGAAAAGATTTAGCACAACATTGGAGGCCCCTTAAACCATACCTAAGGTTCTCAATTAGGTGTGTCCTTGGGTTGAGAAGAAGCTCACGTAGTGTAGTTTTAAATGATTACTTAATTGCATGTATGTGCAGAACAAAACTTTGATGTTTTTTAATTAATTATTATATCCTATACTCTTTAGGATACTTGCTTCGCCTATAACATAGCACTTGCAATGCTTTACCGGTCTCATTTCAAATCTTTATTCCATATTTTTTTGGTCTTGTGTTCAAGATTGGAATGTGTACTAGACTTTAAGACAAATTTCGTCGAATTCCGTTGAGTAATGAATAAGGTATGGGTCAGGCAAGATACCTATATAAAAAAAATGGCCTAAAAATCACCAAAAATGGCTACACCCAAGTAAACATTGACCCTTGTCCAATATGTTAAAAAGGTCATGTTTAATCAAGGACATGGCCTTCATTCAATAAATTTTGGCTAATCATACCAAGCTAATAGGAATTTAATTACCACCAAGAAGAAATCTAACATCTATGAAATCTACCTACACACACACACACACACATTCATAAATCTAGATCTATATATCTATTTATTTAAAATTTTAACTAAACAAAGAGAAGTATAAGTGCAAATGAAGAACTAAAAATAATTCACTCTCAACACAAAACTATACTTAACCACTTGATATTAGTCACAAAAACCTAAAAAATTGCCAAATTGCTGAAAACATCTACCAATACATTTTTATTGAGACATTAATATAGGAACGATGCCCATATGACCATGCAGCAGTCGTGTATCTGAACACACCAAAACTAAGCTTGACTAGCAAACGAGTATATTACAAAGAGAGAACAAAAGACTTCAAAATATCCTAGATGCCTAACATACATAACTCTAATGCTAGTACAATTATCAAAGACCATAGGTACACAAATAAATTAAGAAGATCCTCAAAGACAATAGATATCTAAACATAAACAAACACCTATATGTACTTGAGTAATCATAAATAATAAGAAATAAATACATATAAGCTAAGTTACATTAATTCGTTCGTTTTTTTTTCTAATTCGAAAAAAACGCTTGAATTCACGCTTTTTACGATTTAAAACGCTTGAACTGTTTTTTTCCATTTGATTCATACGAATAAGTTATTCATACAAATAAGTGATTATTCGTACAAATAACTTTATTTGTATGAATAATTGCTGGTTATTCATACGAATAAACACAATATAAACAGAGAACCATTCTCCTTATTGGTATTCGTACGAATACTACCACCTGCCTTCCTTACCGCCTCACTTACCTACTTGCTAGCCTTGCTACCTCTTGATTGCTTATGGTACCTCCTAGTTTATCTTACCTACCTCACCCACCTTTCATAGGTACCTTCTTCGCCCTTGTCTACGATGACTGGCACTTATCTCTCTTGCAAGAGTTGTGTGTTGCAGTATTTTTTTATTAATTACTATTTGTTTTGTTTTGTGTTTTAGATTGGCACTCATCTCTCTTGCGAGAGTTGCATGTTGCGGTATTTTTTTATTAATTAATTTTTATTTTGTATTGTGTTTTAGTAGCACTCATCTCTCTTGCATGCTACAGTCTTTTTTTTAAATTAATGTTTGTTTTGATTTATGTTTGAGACTGGCACTCATCTCTCTTGCAAGAGTTGTGTGTTGCAGTTTAAATTTCTATGTGAATATTTGTTTTTTATCTGAGGCTGGCACTCATATGTCTTGAGAGAGTTGTGTGTTGCAATCTCAGATTTGATAGACATGTTTGCTTGTAGGATCTCTTGGTTTGACACTCATCTCTCTTATGAGAGATGTGTGATGCAGTCTAAGCTTAGCGATGTTTTCATAGATGCTTATTCTAACACTCATCTCTCTCTTGAGAGTTGTGTGATGCAATCTAAGTTTAGAGATGTTTTCATAGACACTTATTTTGGCACTCATCTCTCTCTTGAGAGTTGTGTGATGCAGTCTAAGTTTGATATCATGCGATGTGCTCATAGACACTTAGTCTGGCACTCAATTGTCCCTTGATAGTTGTGTGTTGCAATTGAAGCCTAGTGTTAGATGTGAAGACCACGGTTAATCAGTGTTACACACTCAGTGTCACACAATAACTAGATTTTTTGTGATTTGATTTAATTGTTATTGCTTGCTCAGGATTTTTAATTGTACCTGGCACTGAATTCTTTTTTAAATTCTGTGTTGCAGCTTGTTGCATACTAGATGGCTCATGCGGGTGAGAAGAGAAAGTCTCACCATCCTAATCTTAGTCGAGCTCAGAGAAAGGTGCTGGAAAATGAGAATGTGCACTTCTTAATGAATGTTGATTACGACATCATTGAGACGGCTTTCAACAATAGTGAAAGCGGTATACAAAATTTGTCTAGGACCATGGCAGAGCGTGAAGTGAGGACCCTACATGAACGATTTCCATATATATTTCCAGCAGAATCTGTAGATCAATTCATGCACCACTTCACCTTGGAGAGTCGATGATGCCTTGGTCAAATAGATCAAGACATCACCTCTAGTGACATGAAGTGGTAGGGTCCCACTGTAGAAGCTAGGGTCGCATACATTAAGAATGCCTTGTCCGTGACATCTTGCATCGATGTGTGGATTGGAACGATAAGCATCACCTGTCAGGAACAAGAAAGGGACGTCCTATGGAGCGCAAGCGAGCAAGAGCAGAGACCAGAGAGCCCATGTCTCTAAGGCCTCGCATGTTAACTCCCCAGGCACATAGTGACCTTATTGACTTTGCAACGTTTGCCATACCCTTCGTCAGTAGGGTGTTATTGCCGAGGACTTACAAGCTCGCCTTGCATCTCAAGCCAAAGAGATTGAGGACTTGCAAGCACGCATATAAATGTTGGAGGCTGAGCTTGCATGCTACAGAGATGCTTTTGGGGACTTGGATGCTGCTAAGGATATTGACACATTTGATTTTGAGGACCTCACCAATCTAGATTCTCAGGCTGCAAGACCAAGCACTCAGGGAATGGCAAACGTGGGACCTAGTACATCTGGCCCATTTGTGCACTATTTGGTAATACAAACCGATCGTACTTCATACATAACTCTATAAAGTTCATCTTGAAATATAATGATCCGGATTAAGTGCATAATGTGGATTAATGTAGTTTAAATGGTTAGAATTAATTAAGTGGTTTAAGTGGACTAAGTGGTTTAAATGTATGTCTATCATGTGTAAGAACATCATGCTTTCCTTCTCTCTTTCTCTCACCGCTTCTCTCGAGATCTTTTTCTTATAAGTTCATATGCAGAATTTATTGTGAATAGATTATGCTTTGCAAACAATTCATGATGCATGATGTAAAATGCAAAGTGAATGGACATGAGTTAACTGCAATTCAGGCCATCCAAGCTTGGATATTGATACTATAGTACTGTTCAAAAAAATTATTTTAACGTTTTTAATATTAAGGGCAATCCTAAAGCTCAATTGGGATAGGATCTTAAATTTCCCAAAAGTCATATAAATATTGGGATTTTCAAATGAAAATTGTATATTAGTAAATGCAACCTCGAATCCCAATCCTAATCCCGATTTACAATGAAGTGCCCTTCAAGCAATCTTAACTAGTTGCTTCCTTCTTTAGAGCTTGTTCACGTGATTAGTCTGGTTGCAAACCTTTGGTTTTTTTTGCAAAACCTTGCTGCCATAATGTGTACTTGTGGCTAGTAGTTTGTTGACCAGAGAGACAAGTTCTGAGGGTTCTAGAGGGCAATGTGCACTAGTGACTACTTGTAGGTTAATGATGAGACTTGGTTGCTGCTTGAGCCCGTGGCTGGGAGGGGAGGTAAGCCTAGAAACTGAAGTGTCATCATAACCCCAAAAACCAAGCCGGTGAATGTTCGAGATGAGGGACGGCACACTTGTCGAAGTTTTGATTCGATTGAGCAATCTGATTTTAGGGGTGGGGGCCCCTTCAAGTAGAAGATATTCTCAAGCAATGTGCCAATGGATTCATGCCCCATGCAGGTGATGAAATCCAAGTTGTTAGAGAAGCAAGGCTTGGGGGTAGCACTCGTTCTTTCGAGGAGGGGCTATAATTCGATCTCAGAGAAGCATTGCTTCCATTCGCTTGCAGAAATTTGCTGCTCAATATCTGAGTGTGGCACTAAGAAATGATGGTTAGTGTAACTCTTGTGGTTGGTGTGTCGTGATCGTAGATGCATGATGACCCCATGAGGGAAGTGCCTTATGGCTTGACGTTAAAAAATTCTTCTTACCAATCTTTTGAAACCGCAGCCCTCGCGTGAACAGCCTCTTGTAAGAATGAATAGCTTGCATTTGCATGATTCATCTTTGGCTTGCTGCTGTTGATGGATGATTCATCTCTGGCTGAATTCATTCAATGCATGATTTGATGTCGGTCGTCCCCAATTCATGTCGTCGTCCTGTTTGTTTTTGAGGCCTCTAGTTCGACAAATGTTTTTGTTAAAAATCACATCCTCTTTAAAAAGATTGGGCATTAAATGCCGCAAAACATTCGTCAGTTCGAGCCGATGTCTGTAAGAGCAGTTGAAGTGGAGCTGATTGATATGCTAGAAAAGGAATCTATAGAAGTGCTTAGCATGTAGAGGAAATACGTTTTTCTGTGTGTGCGAGAGAGAGAGAAGGAGAGAGAGAGAGAGAGAGGTTGCTAGGAGAGTCAAAGCATATGAAGGAAGCTACGTGCTTGGAGGAGCTTGCACATGCAAATGGACAAAGACCAACTCGGCCTTTAGAGTCCTCGATGGGACTGTTTGGTGCAGGCAGTAGGATTGGATTCTTGGCTGGAGGCAGACTGCGTGCAGAGATGGGGAGGCAAACTGTGAGCAGGACTCAAGAGAGTAGAGTCCTTCTTACAAGCTAGTAATTCGCATGAGCAGAAGGAGAGCTCAAAGAATTACAAGAGGGGGGTTGCTCTACCATTCAATTGTTGAGAGTTCATGCTTAACATCATGTGATCATGTGTGCATAGCACTATCATGTGATCATATGTGCATAGCACTAACCCAATAGAGTGCTATAAAGGAAAGGGTCTAACCCTAAGCCTAAATGGGTTTGTATATATTCTACATTTTTAATTAAATCTAGTCTACAGGTAGTCATTTGTGGTGTGCTCTCTAGCTATGCCCTGTCTTCCTCATCTCCACTCTTCTCTTGGATACCTCCCTTGCCTTCCATTGAGGCATTGAAATCCGCTTATAAGAGTTTGAGAAAGTGATTGAGCAATTGGAGAAAAATTCTTTTCATTCAGTTCTTTTTCGAGGCCATCCAAGAACATTAGCCCTACTGAATGCCAAGTCCTCCCCTGAGGAATACCAATCGAAGCCATGTTGCCTTCTCTCATCAGGCTTGTAAGTCTCCATATCGCCTCACCTTCGCCCCGGCCACAGGTCTCGCTTCCCCAGCTCACTCTTGTGAGAAAGAGGGAGTGGAGCAATAATCCGCCAGGACACAAGCTTTATGATCCTCAAACCCGTCGCAACAGAGTGTGCTCGTGCAAAACTTTTCGGCTCGCCCTCTTCGACGTACATTAATCAGTTCTGCTCTTATTCATTGAAGTCTCGAGCATTGCAACACTTGTGCAGGTTGAATTACAAACATGTTAAAAGGTGGCCTGCAAGAAGCCATGGAATCAACGGGGGGCGAATGCAAATGCAAACCGGCGTTATCAAATTCTGGAGAGCCTGGCTTCTAGCACGGTCCGGCCACAAGCTGTAGTAGAAGTGGATACACAACCACCGCCAGAGGGGAGTGGTTGCGAGATGTTGAGCTTAGAGGAGACACTCAGTTTCCTGGACCGGATGGCTGATCTGCCTTCGGTTAACGACTTTCTCTTCGTCTTGCAGAAGTGCAGGAAAACAAAAAATCTTGCTTGTGGCAAGCGTGTGCATGCGCACATTTGCAATAATGCGCTGGAACCTCATAGAATTGTCGGGAACCACGTTGTGCCTTTCTTCATGGACAGTGGAAGCGTGTCTGATGCTCAGCATGTTTTCAACAGGTTACTTCATCGGAGCGAACATTCATGGACTTCTCTCATCTTAGGCCGTATCCAATGTGGGCAAACGCAGGATGCTCTAGACCTGTACCAGAAAATGCACGAGGAGGGTGTACATCCTAGCAGCTATACGCTTATGGCCCTTCTAAAAGCTTGTTCATTGCTGAAAAACGTAGAAAGAGGTAGAGAAGTACATGCTGAGATTGTACAAAGGGGTGTTGGAGGAGACCTTTTTGTCAGCAGCTCCCTTGTTGACATGTATGCCAAATGTGGCTCCCTTTCAGAGGCACAGGAAGTCTTTGACGAGCTGCCAATTCGAAATGTTGTGTCATGGACCACACTAATTGCAGGATATGCTGAATATGGAGATGGTCAAGAAGCGCTAAAACATTATGAACAGATGCAACTGGACAACATCTCTCCAAATGCGGTCACATTTGTTTGTGTCCTAAAAGCTTGTGGCGGAATTGGAGGCATTGCAAAGGGCCGAGAAATACATGCTGAGATCTCACGGAAGGGGTTTGTAGGAGATCCTTTGGTCGGCAACACTTTGGTTGACATGTATGCCAAATGTGGTTCTGTTTCAGAGGCCCAGGAAGTCTTTGACAAGCTGGCTGTTCGAGATGTTGTGTCATGGAACACACTTATTGGAGGGTATGCTGAACATGGACCTGGTCAGGAGGCGTTGAAATGTTTTGAACAGATGCAACTAGAAGGTGTGTCTCCGGATGTTGTCACATTTGTTTGTACCTTAAAAGCTTGTGGCAGCATTGGAGCCATAGGCAAAGGCCAAGAAATACACATGGAGATCTCAAAAAAGGGATTTGGAAAAGATCTTTTTGTCAGCAACTCATTGATTGACATGTATACCAAATGTGGCTCACTTTCAGAGGCACGGGAAGTTTTTGACAAGTTACCAGTTCAAAGTTTAGTGTCATGGGCTGCACTGATTGCAGGGTATGCTGAATACGGACCTGGTCAGGAAGCACTGAAATGTTTTGAACAGATGCAATCGGAGGGCATCTTTCCTGATGCAGTCACACATGTTTATGTTTTGAAAGCTTGTAGCAACATAAGAGCCATAGGCAAGGGCCGAGAAATACATAATGAGATCGTACAAAAAGGACATGAAAGAGACCTTTTTGTTGGGAATGCATTGGTCGACATGTATGCCAAATATGGTTCACTTTCAGAGGCACTGAATGTCTTTGACAGACTGCCAGGTCATGATATTGTGTCATGGAATGCACTAGTTGCAGGTTATGCTGAACATGGGCCTGGTCAAGAAGCGCTTAAATGTTTCGAACACTTACAATTAGAGGGTGTCTCTCCAGATGCTGTCACATTTGTTTTTGTCTTGAAAGCTTGTGGCAACACAGGAGCCATAAGTAAGGGCCAAGAAATTCACGCTGAGATTGCACGAAAGGGATTTGGAAGAAATCATTATGTTGGCAACACTTTGGTTGACATGTATGCTAAATGTGGCTGTGTTTTAGAGGCACAGGAAGTCTTTGACAAGCTGCCAGTTCGAGATGTTATATCATGGGCAGCACTAATTGCAGGATATGCTGAGCATGGACCTGCTTACCAAGCACTTCAACTTTTTGAACAGATGCAACAGGATGGTCTCTCTCCAGATAATGTCACATTTGTTTGTGTCTTGAAGGCTTGTGGCAGTTTAGGAGCATCCGCCAAAGGCCAAGAACTTCACAAAGATATCACACAGAAGGGGTTTGGAAAGGATCCCTTTGTTGGCAGCACTTTGGTGGACATGTATGCCAAATGTGGCTCACTTTCAGAGGCACTGGGAGTCTTTTGTGAGCTGCCAGTTCGAGATGTTGTGTCATGGGCTGCACTTATTGTGGGATATGCTGAACATGGACCTGGCCAGAAAGCACTAGAATGTTTTGAGTTGATGCAACTGGATGGCATCTCTCCTAATGCTGTCACCTTTGCTTCTGTGTTGAAAGCTTGTGGCAGCATAGGAGCTTTGTGCAAGGGCCGAGAAATACATAATGAGATTGCAGAGACAGGATTTGGAAGCAATTGTTTTGTCGGCAATGCTCTGATTGACATGTATTGTAAATGTGGTGCACCTGCAGATGCTCAAGGAGTATTTAACAAGCTGCCAATTCGAGATGTTGTGTCATGGAGCGCAATGATAAAAGGATATGGGATGAACCATGAGGGTAACCTGGCTGTGCAATGTTTTAAAGACATGCAAGAACAGGGTGTGAAGCCTGATGCGATCACTTTCACCTGTCTTTTTACTGCATGCAGCCATACAAATCTGGTATATGAAGGCAAAGAGTATTACAAAGTGATGATCAAAGACTATGCCATTACTCCAACACCAGATCACTATAATTGTATGGTTGATCTTCTTGCAAGATCAGGACATCTGTATGAGGCAGATAAATTTATTGATAGCATGCAGTGTCGTCCATCTGAATTTATGTGGACAGCATTGCTCAGTGCCTGCAAAACTTATGGGGAAGCAGATCTAGGACTCAGATGCTTTCAGCAGCTTGCCCAGGTGAATCCAGAATCTGCTGCTTCATATTTGCTCATGGCAAATATCTATGCTAGTGCTGGCAATTGGGATGATGCATGTAGAGTAGAGGAGCGGAGGAGACATGCAGGGGCAAAGAAAAAGCTTGCAAATGCTGTGATAGGGGTGCACAAGAAGGTGCACGAGTTTGTGGTAGGTATCAATCAGAGTGTGGACATTTCAGTAATTTTAGAAATCTTGAGTTCACGATTGAAGTGGGAAGGGTATGTGCCACAACTGGATCTAGTCTTCGAGACTTAACTCTTATCAGGTGAAGATGTGCCAGTATGTGAACATGCAGAGAATTGATGTTGTCATCATATCATATGGACAAAGGCTGTGTGAGTGGGGAAAAGAAAGCAAGAAAAAAAGCAATAAAACATAATGTCTGGGCGAGGCAAAAAGATTCAGTTGTGGAAAAACACTCACAGTGTAAGCAAGATCATAACACGGGATTTTGTGAGTGCAATGATCCTCGCAATGCAGCAGGGTTAAAAGATAGGAGATCATCTACTGCACGTATTATTGCAATATTGAGGCAGGCTGTTTCTTCAGCTTGTCCTTGAGCCATCAGGCAGGATTCATTTCGTGGATTATGATTTTAGTCTATATTTGGAAGTTCAAGGTTTCCTTTTTCGCGGACAGCTGTTGCCGCTGCTTTTCATTTTGATCTGGCATTGAAGGCTTATTGATATCGTCAATGCTTTTGGCTGGTTTTTATTTTTGATGCTTTTCTGCCAAAGGTGAATCTGCAGTGCAACACTTGACCATGATGAGCACCATCGAGGAAAAAATGATTTAGATTGGATCTATTTTGGAAGAACCGCTGTTTAAAGAGTCCTTTGAAGCCTGCTCCATCACATGAAAACATCAACGTTGCAGTTCTTGCAAGAGAATCAAATTAAGTCTGATTCAGGAAATCAGGAGGAATGGGGGAGATGGAAATAATATACATGGAGGTGTAGTGCCAAAAATGGCATGTATTACGTTCACAAGACGAGAATAGTCAAGGGTCAAGTTCTCAGGGTTATGGCCTTCAATATCCAAATCAATTGATTTTCAACAGCAGTGGCATGATAATCAGGAACAAAACATATAAGATACAAGTGTGAATTATGGTGTAAATCCTTTGAAGCCTGCCCCATCACATGAAAACGTCAACGTTGCAGTTCTTGCAAGAGAATCAAATTAAGTATGATTCAGGAAATCAGGAGGAATGGGGGAGATGGAAATAATATACATGGAGGTGTAGTGCAAAAACTGGACAGTATTATGTTCACAAGACCAGAAAAATCAAGGATCAAGTTCTCGAATTGGGGCGGGGGGTGGCTGAGAGGTCGGGAGGAGGCTGATCAGGGATATCATAGAGTGTGCGTGCGTAGGTGTGCCAGAGGAAAGTGTCCGTGAAGGGGGAGGGGGATCGGCGTTCTAGGAATTTCCTCCAGAAATCCTTGGAGTTGCTACTAAACAGAATATTCAGTAGCGTATCCTCATTCTGGCGCAGGAAGGCTAGCTTCTTGCGACGGACTAGTCGACGATAATCCCTGGTGAGACGTGGGTTGGCCCTAGCGTTTCGCTGGGTTGTGAGTCGGAGTGTGCGGCGTAATGCTTTGCACTTGTCATCATACCATCTGTTGCAAGGGGTGGAGCCAGCGGGTGGAGGGCGGGTGGACCGAGTAGTGGAAGGAAAGATGTGGCGGGCTGCATTGTGGAGGGAGTGGGTGATAAGGGTGGCTCGGTGATCTAGAGAGGGTATGGTGTCTATGTGTCTGAGGAGGGAGGCTAGGTGGGCTGAGTAATCAGGTGAGAGGTTATGATCGAAGTGTATATCATGATAGGTAGTGTAGTGCGGGGTGTGGCTGGGAGGGGCTCGGGACGCAAGTATATGAAAGAACAGGTAAGTGTGATCGGCTCTTGGGGGTAAGGGTGCAGTGCGGAAGTCAGTGATCTGTGGGGCTAAAGCAAGAGATCCCAGAATGTAGTCGACGACACTGGCTCCTCCGCCATGTGGGAAACATGTGAAACCAGAGGAGGCAGGCCACCGGTCTAGTCCATTGTAGATGACCAGATCATGTATACGTCCAAGGTCCAAAAGAGCCTGCCCATACCCAGTAACGGGAGTGCGACTATCAGCCGAGGAGCGGGGGAAGCCCGAGTCCTCTATGTCCATCTCAGGTAATAGGACCGGATCTGAGTGGAAGTCCAGGAGTGATGTCTGACGTGCACTTGTCCTTGCGTTGAAATCCCCAACTAGGAGGACCTCTCCGCATCTAGAGAACTCCACAATGTCTGAGTAGAGATCTAGATAGGGGGATACCCCCGTATCCTCGCGAAGCATCCGTGCGAAATGTGATGTCTCAGGAGGAAAGTAGCAGACTGCAATAAAGAGGTCGCGTGTGGAGGGGCGTCGGAATCGGAGCCATAGGTAACGGGCATGGACATCCCGTCTAACCACGGATGTCAAGCTCGTGAGCGCTGAACGAAGGAGTACTGCAACTCCGCCTGATTCTCGGAACCTCCCAGTATATCTGGTCTCCTCACGGAATACTGACTCCCAGGTATAGCCACTGACCGAGGGGAGAGGGCGCTCGGGGCTCTCATGTGTCTCTGTATAGAAAACGATGTCGCGTCCGGTGTATGACTCTGAGAAGTTCCCAGGGTCAGACCATAGGGTACCATTACAGTTCCATATGGTGCATGCCAAGGGTACTGTGTGCTGAGTCTGAATCTCATAGACCATGTCTCCCTATTTGGGGGGGGAGTCTGCTACCGTGTCTGGAGTACCGGTGGGGCTCGGCGGCGGGGGCCAACTAACAGGCGGCCATCTCGGATGACAGCCCACTTCCCCTCTTGACGGGCTACATCTCGCTACTGAAGCAGGGTGCGCCGCTCTTCCACCTGCATAGGTGTGAGATCCTCATCCATGAAGATAGTAGGGTGGTCCCGTAGTGTAGCACGCTGCCTGAGTGCTGCAAGTCGAGCCTGAATATCCCTGAATCGGATGATGAGTGGCTGTGGGCGCGTGGGGTCCCATCTTGTGCGCCATGCATGCTCGATCCCATGCTCGACAAGGCCGAGGGTAGAGGTCACAAAAGCAGTCGCGTCCGCTAAGGGGGTGAGTGAATCTGCGCGGGGGATACCTCGTACTCGGATGTTGAGAGCCTTACTGGCCCTCTGTTCCTGCTCGGCAATGGTGGCTGAGACTGCTGCTTTGGGTGCCCGTCTCGCAACGTCCACCCATCTGGTAGTCTCCGCAATAGCAGTCTAGATAGTAGCGATCCGCTCCTCTACCTCTGGTGTAGTGCGCGGGGCCGCTGTGACTGTAGCAGTGAGAGAGAGAACCTCCTGACGGAGGTGAGTGATCTCATGGCGCACGCTCTGAATAAGCTGGTCTTGTGCTACGGTATGATCCCGTAGTCGATGTAGCTCCGTAAAGATGTAATCTATCGTCTCAGGTGGGACCCGAGAGGGTGCGAACTGGGACATGGCGTATGGCTGTGGGGGCGTGGGTGATAGGCTGGCTGTATATGGCAGAGGAGTGGAGAAAGGCTGCTGGGTGAGGGGAAGGGGGGACATAAGAGTGGTGGAGACAGAAGGGAGCTGTGTGGGGGGTGAGGAACTGTGACCCTCTCCTGTGGGGGGCAGGCTGAGTGGTACAGTGGTGGGGGGGCAGTGATTGGAGTAGAGATGATGGCTGCAGGAGAAAGAACTGCATTGGTGTCCATTGCACCCGATGTTTTCAGGGCTGGTTGGCTGTCAATTGCTAATCCACTCCTGGGGATGCGCTTTGTGATCTCTCCCACAATTGGCTTCGGAGACTGTTTGGGTTTGTGGGCCATTGTAGGACTTGTTCAAGTGCACGATTTCCAGGGGA
Source organism: Dipteris shenzhenensis (assembly GCF_047967505.1). NCBI lineage: Eukaryota > Viridiplantae > Streptophyta > Polypodiopsida > Gleicheniales > Dipteridaceae > Dipteris > Dipteris shenzhenensis. The sequence goes on from NC_141613.1 coordinate 17,655,082, forward strand.
GGCAGATCTTGTTCAGCATTGTTGTAGGGGTGCGCAGGCCTGCGCAAGGCCAGTGGCAAGCCAAGGCTTGCAGCAGACAAGGGCCCTCAGACCACGGGAAGGCTACGGGAGGGGGTGGGGCAGAGGCTACGGGAGCGGGAGGTGGTGCAGAGGCTGCGGGAGGGGGGGGAGTAGAGTGGAGCTACGGGAGGGGGGGGCAGAGTAGAGCTACGGAAGGGGGGCAGAGTAGAGCTACAGGAGAGGGGGGGCACACTAGAACTACGGGAGGGGGGGGGCACAGTGTGGCTGAGCGAGTGTGGCTGAGCGGCGGGGAGGGGGGGGGGGCTGCGTGGTGGGGAGGGGCTGAGCGGCTGGGAGGGGGAGGGCTGAGCGGCGGGGAGGGGGAGGGCTATGTGGAGGGAGGGCTGAGAAGCGGGGAGGGGGAGGGCTACGTGGAGGGAGGGCTGAGAAGCGGGGAGGGGGAGGGCTGCATGGCGGGGAGGGGCTGAGCGGCGAGGAGGGGGATAGCTGAGCGGCGGGGAGGGGGAGGGCTACGTGGAGGGGGGGCTGAGCGGCGAGGAGGGGGAGGGCTGAGCGGCGGGGAGGGGGGGCTGAGCGGCGGTGAGGGGGGGGGCTGCGCGGCGGGGGGGGGGGGGGGGGGCTGAGCGATGGAGAGGGGGAGGGGGCTGCCGACGGGGAGGGGGGGGCTGAGAGCGACAGAGAGGGGGAGGGGGCTGAGAGCGACGAGGAGGGGGAGGGGGCTGAGAGCGACGGGAAGGGGGAGGGGGCTGAGAGCGACGGGGAGGGGGGGGCTGAGCGACGGGGGGAGGGGGGCTGCGAGCGACGGGGAGGGAGAGGGACGGAGAGGGGGAGGGGGGACAAGGGCCCTCAGACCACGGGAAGGCTACGGGAGGGGGTGGGGCAGAGGCTACGGGAGGGGGAGGTGGTGCAGAGGCTGCAGGAGGGGGGGGAGTAGAGTGGAGCTACGGGAGGGGGGGGCAGAGTAGAGCTACAGGAGGGGGGCAGAGTAGAGCTACAGGAGAGGGGGGGCACACTAGAACTACGGGAGGGGGGGGCACAGTGTGGCTGAGCGGCGGGGAGGGGGGGGGCTGCGTGGTGGGGAGGGGCTGAGCGGCTGGGAGGGGGAGGGCTGAGCGGCGGGGAGGGGGAGGGCTACGTGGAGGGAGGGCTGAGAAGCGGGGAGGGGGAGGGCTGCATGGCGGGGAGGGGCTGAGCGGCGGGGAGGGGGATAGCTGAGCGGCGGGGAGGGGGAGGGCTACGTGGAGGGGGGGCTGAGCGGCGAGGAGGGGGAGGGCTGAGCGGCGGGGAGGGGGGGGCTGGGCGGGGAGGGGGGGGCTGAGCGGCGGTGAGGGGGGGGGCTGCGCGGCGGGGGGGGGGGCTGAGCGATGGAGAGGGGGAGGGGGCTGCCGACGGGGAGGGGGGGGCTGAGAGCGACGGAGAGGGGGAGGGGGCTGAGAGCGACGAGGAGGGGGAGGGGGCTGAGAGCGACGGGAAGGGGGAGGGGGCTGAGAGCGACGGGGAGGGGGGGGCTGAGCGACGGGGGGAGGGGGGCTGCGAGCGACGAGGAGGGAGAGGGGCGGAGAGGGGGAGGGGGCTGAGCGACGGAGAGGGGGAGGCTACGAGCGACGGGGAGGGGGGGGCTGAGAGCGACGGGGAGGGGGGGGCCGAGCGACGGGGGGAGGGGGGCTGCGAGCGACGGGGAGGGGGAGGGACGGAGAGGGGGAGGGGGCTGAGCAACGGGGAGGGGGAGGCTGCGAGCGACGGAGAGGGGGAGGGGGGCTGCGAGCGACGAGGGGGAGGGGGGCTACGAGCGACGAGGGGGAGGGGGGGAGAGAGAGAGAGAGAGAGGTAGGAAGCAAGAGCAAGTCGTAGATTAGACGAGGAATGCCATATCAAAACATACCTACACAATGATGGAAATAGGACTTACATAGTCCCCCCCACATATCTCCTTTTTAGCCCTCTCAGCTCCCCTTTTTGCCCCTAGGGCTACGCCTCACTAGGCCTCCTTCCCCCCTTTATTACAGCCATACCTTCCCATACAACTTTTCCCAACAGGATTTTATGCTGTGGCTGTCATACAGGTTGCCAAAACAGCAAGTGCTCTGCGCAACCTGGCAAAAATTGGGGGTGTTTCTGCACAATGCTTTTTGGCTGCCATGATTTTTCATCCTCGGGGAACCCCTTCCACCTGAAGAGGTACCTTTTTACAAAGAACTCTGGTCTTTGAATCCCACAATGCACTTGGGGATGTAGAGGATATGGCCTTCCTCATCCATAGGTGGCAACTTTGAGAGAACATGTACGTTCTAGCCCACATGTGGTTTCAGCAATGATACATGGAACACATTGTGGATCTTGGAGGAGGGTTGTCCCATTGATAAGCTACTTAATCCAATCCTGCGGATGATCCTCTTAGGGCCATAATATTGATGAGCTACCTTATTGTTGATGTTTACCCCTCGAAGAGGCATATTGTTCTTTGCAGAAGGCATCTATGGCCTGTGATAGACATGGTGAGATCTTGAAACAATTGTCATGATGATTGAAGAGTCTAGATGTCATTTGAGATAAGAGAACAAATATTGTGAAATATACATGAAGCTTGAAGCTTTGATAGCTTTCCAATTTGCCATAAACCTAATTAGATGTTGATCATTGAAGTGTCCATTGCAATAGGCTCACAAGAAGACATTGTCTATGCAAGCATAAATTCTTGGCTTTAGTTCTTACTCTTTTGAAATGCATTATGCATGGAACAAAAGCATACATAACATATCCATATGTTTTGATGATTTTTAAAGTGTTGAAGCTGTCTGCTCAAATTTGTTCCAAAATTTGCATATGAATTGTCATAACATGAAGCATCTTTGATTAATGTCGTATCACAATCAATGTTGAAAATTGATGCTCTATGGCATAATTGTTTCAATCAACAATACAGACTGTTGGAGCTAATTCAAGAGAATTGAATCCATGTTGATTCTTTTCTTGAAGTGCTTATGTTGAGGGTTTGATTGCACAGCGAATTCTGAAGTAGATTCTAATTCAGCGAAACATCATTTGACTTCTGTGATTCTACAAGATGGTTATAATGAGTGACAATAATATTGTTGACGTTTCCTTTATCACTATGGATTGCAGGATTGCTAGAATTGATGCACTCCTATTTTTCATTTTTTCTGGGTTTAGAACTAATTAACTTTTGTGTTAGCTTTCCCCTAGCTTTTGAACTAGGATGAGCATTTGGATAATTTCAACCACATTGTGGACAAGTAGAAGTTGCCATGATCCTTGTATCAACACTTGATTTTGAAATGGATGTTAAAACATGCATATCATCTTTTGAAGGAAGCTTGCATACTTTTGATGCAGAGTGTACCACTTGATGTGACTTCAGGCCTAAAGTACCATTGTCAAAAATTAGATACTTTATGGAATTAGTTATCTAGAAACTGCATCTGGCTTTAGTAGTTAAGGCATCATCCCTCAATTCATGAATGCAGACAAACTTACATCCTTTGGCTAGGTTGGTTGGGCATTATATTCTCTTATTTCCTTAGAAGTCGTAACTAGAACTTCTTCAATAGGCATTGGTATATTTGATTCAAATTGCATACCATATAACCATGAGTCGTGTTCCGAGTGCTTCACATTGGGGGCTTTGTACTCTTTGCAAGAGGCTTACCCAATCTTCTTCATGAAACTTTTCATATTGAAGGTAAACGAAGTCTACCAATGAAGTTCAATGCTCATCGATGGAGGCTATTTGAGGAATCGACTGCAATGTGGATGCTTCCTTGCTAGAAGGCTTATTTTGCCTCTGTATCAAGGTTTGCTTCACCAATGGAAGGCTTATGTTAAAAAAAAGTTTTTCTATGCCTCGTTGTGGAAGGCATTGCTTGATTGCTTCATGAGGAAGACTTTGCATGATGTGCTTCATTGTGGAAGGATGAGAAAGACTACTTTTGCTATGAAAGGCATGTGTCAATCATGCAATAAATTACAAAAGATTGCTTTAACCATGAAAAGCTTACATCAACATTCACTAATTTGTCACATTTTAATGACAAGAGGAGCATCATGAATTTTCCAAACACTGGTTGCCAATATGGGGCTTATAAACCTAAAGATTGATCTTTGAGAGATGGCATAACAATGGCATGTGTGCCACAGATAATGATTTTGCCTGAAATATTATTTGAAAACCATTTTGAACTTGCACTACGGTAGAAAGATTCATTTGATAGTTAACGAACATTCTTGATGTAGACTATATCATAATCGTGGCTTGAAAATAACTTTAACTTGAACCCACATTGAAGCTTGAGATATCTTGCTGTGAGGAATGATGCTTTTGGACCTTGTTCATGATTTGCAATAGAAGACCTTAAATATTGATGATGCTAGTGCTATAGGATGACAATGCTTATCGTGATATGCCCAAGAATGCAATAACTCCTTTGGAATGATCATTGAGAAAGACCCAAATCCTCATGCTATCGAAGTCCCCGAATGGCCAAGTTGAGGAATGCATCTTGTGCTGCTTGGTTTCCCGTTTGATCTAGTTAAAAAGCTTTGGATTTCTAGATCTTTGATGGACACATTGACCTTCATTTCTCAAAATTTGGCAAATACAATATTACAAGAAATACGAAATCACCAAAATATGGGGACCTAAGTTGGGTCTTTTTTAGGCTTCCAAACCAAACCGACTTGTGTACTAACTTGCCACCTTGATAGAAATGTCTTGGTGACTAGGTGCTCATTAAATCTATGAAATTTGGGCTTTGGTGGTACTTGATTACCAAACTGACCTATGGCTAAACATTGAAAATCAAAGAAGATTTGAAAAAAGACATGCTTATGTTGCATGCATGTGAGTGATGTATCATAATGATGATGTGGCATGTGATGCTGACAAGTTTGTTGAGGTGGCATCGTGTGTGTTCCATATCATGTGGCAAATGTATAGCTGTCACTACTGACGTATCATTATTACTCACATGGTAGGATGTTGATGTGTATCGATGATTTGACATAGGATTGCCACATGGTCATTCAAACCCATAGGGTTGTGTGTTGGGTAATGTGAAAGATAGGAGGTGGAAGCCCATGCGTGAATGCCAAGCACCATCCAAAAGGAATCTAAGCTTAAGTATGCCTTACACAACATTGTGCCAATAGCCATTTTCGTGATGTACGCATGCTTACTTCTTTTTTCCCCTGATAAAAGAGGGTGTATTATATTATATCAGAATATCAGTTTTTACATCAGTATCTCTGCCCCTTAGAGAACAAAATCGGGGAGAATTAGCAAGCCCAGCCAACATAATAAATCAGGCAGATCCTCTGCCTATAACCAACAAAAAGAATGCTCAAACACAGTTCCTACTATCGATCCTTTTCCTCTTTAAGATGGAGTCGAGGGTGATAGACAACACTGACAACCAATGGGTCAACAATAGCATCTCAGAGACGCTGTTCCCTCCTCTTTTTGTTTGACAGAAATTATATGGTGAACCGTCGTGAGTTGGTCTCTGCAACATGTGCGGATATTGAGATCTGCACCTTCTAGGATGGGACTATTGGGGGGATTTGGGTCCATGGGGCAATTGCTTCCTTATCCACCCGATTATTACCACTTGCGGCTAGCCCTGCCTTGCTCAGGATGCAATCTATGATGACCCAATGGGGGATCTTTCCATCCAAAGTAACATGAGAGGATAGCAAAACACCAAGGCCAGATGGTCCAGGGTAAACTGGGGGGGAGGGGAAATTAATGTAGGAACTGGCTAATCAGATTGAGGGGAAGGGGGAGGGGGGGTCACCAGCATGTCTCTCTGCCACACTCTGCCAAATCTCTTGAGCCAAGTTGGGGTACTATATCTCCTATGCCACCTTCTATTTAGCTCCTCACTAGTTGCTCTTGATTGTCCACTATGATTGGAACTGGGAGGAGGGAGTTTTTAACCACCCGTATGAATTCTCTAATGGAAGGTTTTAACCTACCTCCCAACCAAGGGAGAGTATCCTTGTCCCACAAACCTCTCCTCTCTTGTACTAAGGCAATATCAGATCTGTTTAACCTGAATTCCCTTTACAGCACAATATCCTATTTCCATTGACCCCTTTTCGTGTCCCAAAGGTCCATCCAAACCCTATTTCCATTGACCCCTTTTCCTGTCCCAAAGTTCCATCCATACTCTCAGTCCTTTCCTACAGAGTCAAAACTGCTTTCAAAGCAAGATTTGTGTCTCAACTTTGTAGATTAGCTTTTGCTGTTAGACTAGATCGATTGCCTTGTGTTCTCAGATCTGATGTAGGGAAATCTAAAGGATCATCGTCCGGAATCTAAATCTATGTTGCGTAGGGGCTTCACACGATACTCTCTAATTAGCAAGCTTAGGCCTGAAAGAGTTCAGCGCTTCAATATGTTTCGGAGCTATTCCCAAGCTATGGCCAAGACTGCTTCCGCAGCTCCTTAAAATGTTTATGCTGAACCTCCCAATTCGGTGTTGCCCTTTTGTAGTTCTTTTCTTACAAGTAACTAGAGCATTTGTTGTATCTTTATTTGTGTCTCTGTCTAGCATGCAGACATTGTTTATCTGTGGAAGCAGCATGCCATTGACATTGTTGACAGAAAGCGATACGTAAGCGAGGTTGGAGCAGTTATAAATGGATGCAGGAAGCAGACACGAACGAACGTTCAGAAAAAAATTCAAGATCCTACGAGAAAAGGCCTAGATAGGACGGAATTTCTCCCGTGAGGTTGTATCAAACAACCATACTAATCTAAGTAGTGTGCGATTAAAAGCATCTGAGGGATGTTTCCGGTAAATTGGTTGCTCGTGACGATGATGGTAGAAATTCAAGAAGGAGAACCCAATCCTGCGGAATGCTGATATCGAGCTTTTCTTTAAAAGCTCAAGTGCCGAAACATTGTGGGGATGGATGACCATCTTTATCTTCATGTGTACTTGGATAAAAAAAATGCGTATTTGTTGTAATCCCATGCTGAATGTTGGAGTGGAAGTGGTAGAGAAGGAGAAGGCCTGCAACTCAACCAAATCCACTATCGTGGGTCTGCAAGCTATCTTGAGTTCACGACCTTTCTGTCTCTCTATCTCTTTGTCTGCCCACCTAACATTTGAAGGCACGTTCAGAGCATCAAAATGTCGAAGGGGACAATTCTGTAAGTGCATTTCATGAATTTGTTGCGTTTGGTTTTGCCATTCCTACTTCCGCTCTTTAATCCATCCAACAAAGGACCACCTGAGAAAATTCATGTTTGAACACAGCTTAAAGGATTCCCATACAACCGTATCTCCTTTTTTCACTGATTGAAGTAGCACAAGAACGAGAGACATTGGAAACATCTATTCAGGTAGGATTCGCTAAGAAGATTGCTCATCTTTTGAAAATTTTCAAAGTTGAAAGATTGCTTCTACACATGCTACTGTACACTAGATGTAGTTGGAAAAATAGAATATATACAAACCCATTTAGGGTTAGGGTAATTCGATTCTTGTGTTGTTCAGAAGATGGACTATGTGGATAACATCTGAAACACTTAATTGGAGACAGGTATTATTCTCAGGGACCAAAGAACTGATCTGCAAAGATCATGGTGGAGAGCTGTGCATGCATTTAATTCTGCAACCTACTAATGATATTGAAGCGTTGTGCAACAAGCGACCAATTGATCCCAAGCAGCTTGAGTGCAGCAAAATGGACAAGGAAGCAATGATTACAAATGGACAAGGAAGCAATGATTACAGATTAGCAAACAGACGATTCATTTGCTAATTTGTAGCCTGTGGCTTGCCACGGGTTGCACACTAGTTATGTATGATGGAGAACCAAATAGAGTCATTGCTGCAAAATGTACGAGTATTTCTGGAGAATCCTTTCCACTTTAAGAAAGTCTTGAGGGACTCCTAGGCTTTCCATATGCCCTTCCGCTCTTTGCCACTTCTTCTGTTCGAGATCTCCAATGTTTGCATCTGATTGGCCTGAACTTGGTTATGTTGATCTTGACTAAATTGCCTCACAGAGTATCAAGGTTTTGGATAACTTCAATAATACATAGGGCCATGAACCTGGCTTAATATAACTCCCCATTGACAATTCCCAATTCCCCATTCTTTTAGGCATGGTACAAAAATCCCACTTCACCTTAGCAAGCTTTTTCTACCCAAGTCCACCCCCCCCCCTAGGAATGTACGAAAGAGTGTATTTATGTAAACCAAACCCTTCTTGGAAGGAAACCACCAAGAGCTGAAATAAATAACAAAGAGAGAACTTACTAATTTTGGTTTCAAACTTAGAGAAAATCATCTTATGACATCACTTCATATGTCATAGACATGGATTGCATAGCGAAATTCACTCAAAGACCAAGATTGCATCAGGTGGAAATAACTCAAAGCATACAAAAGAATGAAAATCTCCACTTTTCTTTTGTATATATGTATGGTTGACATTCTTAGCCTTACATAGCCTCTTAGCAATAATAATAGAATGGAAACAATTGTACAAAGTGCTTATTCAATACTCATCTTCTACACTACCAATCCCATAACAATTGAATTATTATTTGAGAGAGAAAGATGTACGGTTCAGGAATGGAGAGCTAGTCTCCTTTATGGATTTGTGGGGTTAAGGGGGCTGAGGAGGAGAAGGGAGGAGGCAGAGGAGCAGGATAAGAAGGAAGAGGAGGAGGAGAAGGGAGGAGGATGGGAGATTGCAAGGTTATAGCATGTTATCACATGATATTATTAAGGGAGAGTGGATACAATGAGATCAATCTCATGAACATAAAATGAACTAAAACTAGAACCAGAAAGAGTGGGAGCTTCTTTCTATTATTGAGAGATATGTATACATGTCGGTCTCTACAAAAAGTTTGGGGGATCTCAATAGTTTTTTCACTTTTTTAGGGGATCTCAAGGGTCTTTACACCTTTTGTAGTTGTAGTCTACACTTTTTGTAGGGGACCTTCAAGAGTAATACACTTTTTATCGAGGACCTGACCAAGTGTAGGGTTTTAGTCTTTCTCTCTTTCAATCATGATGTATTTTAGATCTCTCTCTCTCTCTCTCTCTCATGAATTTTTCAAGTATGTTTAGACGTTTTCTAGAGAGTGCTTTAGCTATCCTATTAGATCCATCAAGTGTGCTTTCAGGATCAAGTTATTACAAGCGGGGCTGGACTGCTACTTTGCACATACAATAATCTCATATTCATTGCTAATCTCGACTATAATTTTGATCCTTGTTGCCATAGGGTCAACTGTGCTCTTGATCCTTTTTTCCACAGAGTTAACAACTCTAGAAAATTGAATTGACTACCCATCCTGGAGTATCCAATGCCTTGAGTGGGAAGTTTTTGAACTGTGTTCCACTTCATGGAGTTTTGTTGTTGTCAGTATTGGATCCATTCATAGTTGAAATAATTTCTTTTTTATGAGAATGTTGTTGTGTAATTAATTCTTGACTTGTTGTTGGGTACTTTCAGAGTTCCTTGTCTTTTGCATTGCATAAAAATGAGTAGGTAAGAGATTTGACATGATGTTGGATCCATCTAGTTCTTGTCAGTGTTGGATCCATCCATAGTTGATATGACTTCCTCTTTGATGAGAATATTGTTGTCAAAGTAGTCCTAAAGTTGTTGAGTGCTTTTAGAGTTCCTCATTTCTTATGCATTGCATAAAAATGATTAGATCATGCCTTGTACTTGAAACATAGATTCTCAAGTCGATAGGCCTTATGTTTCATTATCTTGTTTGGCATCAATTTTGTCTCACCAAAACATTCTCTCTTACTTGATGTATTCTATTTGTATAGAACGTAGGGCTCATGGGATCAAAACATTTGATTCATTATTTGTGGGATGGAATAAGGAAGTCAAAGATGAGATTGTCAGTGAGATGAGGCTTAGAAGTTGCATGTCCAACTTTGGATCCCATGGGTGAATTTGTGGTATTGAAAAAGTCAAATTTTTTAAAGTGTACCTACTTCTTGTAGTGATGTGTGAAAGTGCGCAGTTAGAGCTTCATATTTTCATGTAGAGCTTGTGAAAGTGCATGCATAGAGCGCTCTGTGTGCCTAAAGGACAATATGATCAATGTTCACCTAAGGAATCTTGAGGACTATGCCTTCATTTTGAGATGCAGTGCTTGAGATATGTGTGCCCTTCCATATTCCATGGAGTCTTATTCATGCACATCTATCATGTCTAGATTTGAAAAACTTGTACACGTGTTTGTTGACCTAATCTATATGACTAGGTATAGACTTACACAGTTGTAGAGTGTCAGAGTTATAGACTTATAGACCTATAATTTCTAAATGGTGTGTTGCTTGTGGTCCTAACCTATGTGCCTAGGTGCACACTTATAAGTTTGTAGGATTAGAGAGAGTCTAATCTGCAAGATTATTTGTGGTTTAATCCCCAAATGGAGTTTTATCAAATGCCACTTCTATATTTGTTTTCATGCTTCTTTGTTTCAAAGAACAAGAGCATCATGGGGAAGAAAGTTGCATAGAGAAACTTCTTTCTTGTTGGTATTTTGAACCTTAACAGCAATTTTCAAGCCTTGTACTTGAGTAGATGTTTGTGTTGGTAAGCTATACTAGTATGAAGGGTTGAAACCCAAGTTCAGATGTGGACATTCGTTGGTCAAAATTATTTAAATCCCATTTTTTAATGTAATGGATGGTTGGATTGTGTTCCATCTTTTGATTATGTGTGCCTTTGCTAATTTATGTGTCTCTATTGATGCATATGTCTCTATATATTTTGTACTTTGGATCTCTAGGACTTAATTACTATCATGCATTGAAAGTATTGTCTTTGTGACTTAAATGCGGTGTAGCCCTTTTTGTTGAGGAATATTTGTAAATTTTAACTTCATGCTTTATGTGTGTCCCATTTTTATAGACATCATTTCTCTTTTTAAGTTTTGCACATTGTCCTTGAGGTACCCATATTTCTTTTAACATATCACATGGCCTCTCACCAACTACAAGTTTTGTTGGGGGAGGAGTGTTATCGGCTTTCTTAATGCATGTTTTTGGGGTCCATGCCTAGTTTAATCTTGTATCTGAATGTTGATGTCAATTGGGTATAAAGAAGTAAACATAATTCTATTGTATCCATACATGTTTGGCATTTTATTGCTTGGATTGTATGAAGTGGAACACTCGTTATTGATGAAGGAATGGTGCCATTTTTATTGATAGGTCCATATTGACATTTTTTTTAGTTGCACTTTGATCGAGGAGTTTTCTTTGGGGTCCTCTTTGACCTTAATAATTGAGTAGATCTTTTCATGAGAGTCATTTTGGGGTCCTCTTTGACCTTAATTATTGAGTAGATCTTATCATGAGAGTCATTTTTTCATCTTAATACTATTGACACTCCATTTTGGATTTTGACAAATAGTGTAGATCATTGATGGGGGGTGGTGTTACCTATTACTAGCATTGTTTGAGTTTAATGACCTCTTCTCTTACGCCATGTGTCTCAATGTTTTGTTCTGCAGGGTATGAAGCAAGTTTGTTCTTGTGATTCTACTCTTGTTGTAGTTGTCAATGATAGCTATTATTCCCAAGCATCCTAGACTTTATTCATCAATTATACTTGATCTTGGAAAACATCCTTGAATTGTTACAGATTTTGTAGTGGGTCTGCTCCTTTTTGTTCTCCTTTCTTGAATGTTTTGAGAATTGGACTTCGAGGATTTTAATAAGAGAGTACTATTGATTGTTCCATCTTTGTATTCGTTCTTGGGAAGTTCTCTATTGTATTAGCAAGATGTAGCTCCTCTTCCATTGCTGGCATCCATATTTGAGACATATAAGAGAGAATACTTTTTAGATCATTTTTATACAAAAGTATTCTACTTAAAGAGCTTGGGTGGAAGAGATGTTTTTGAATGCTACACCTTGGGTTTGCCTGTGTGTGTTAGAACCTTCCAAGGATGTTCTTTTCTTTTGGAGGAAAAAAATATTGTTGTATTGTATTGATACAATATTGATATCACCTAAAAGAATTGCTTTCTAGTTCAAAGGCTCACTTGTGTGAATATGCACCGGTCTCCAAAATCTTCTAGCATGAGGATAGGCTACAAACAAGGAAAAATATCCTCTTTGATCCCTGAGCACCTCTTATAGTTTCCATCTCCTTTCCCAAGACAAGACTTCTAGCATTCTATGATATTTTTTTGAGTTGCACTTTGATTGAGGAATTTTCGTTGGGGTCCTCTTTGAACTTTATTATTGAGTAGATCTTATAATGAGAGTCATTTTTCAAATTAATGCTATTCACACTCCATTTTGGATTTTGAAAAATAGTGTATATCGTTGATGGGGGATGGTGTTACTTATTACTTGCATTGTTTGAGTTTAATGAGCTCTTCTCTTAAGCCATGTGTCTCAATGTTTTGTTCTGCAAGGTATGAAGCAAGTTTGTTCTTGTGATCCTAATCGTGTTGTAGTTGTCTGTGATAGCTATTGTTGCCAAGAATACTAGACTTTATTCATCGATTGTAGTTGATCTTGGAAAACATCCTTGAATGGTTACAGATTTTGTAGTGGGTTTGCTCCTTTTTTTTCTCCTTTCTTGAATGTTTTTGAAGATTGGACTTTGATGATTTTGATTAGAGAGTACTTTGGATTGTTCCATCTTTATATTAGTTTTGGGAAATCCTCTATTGTATTAGCAAGATGTAGCTCCTCTTCCATTAGAGGCATCCATATTTGAGGCATACAATAAAGAATACTTTTTTAGATCATTTTTATACAAAAGTGTTGTACTGAAAGAGCTTGGGTGGAAGAGATGTTTTTGAATGCTACACCTTGGGTTTTCCCTAGGGGATATGTGTCTGTTAGAACCTTCCAAGGATGTTCTTTTCTTTTGGAGGGAAAAAATATTGTTGTATTCACCTAGAAGAATTGCTTTCTAGTTTAAAGATTCCCTTGTGTGAATATGCACAGACTTCCAAAATCTTCTAGCATGAGGGTAGGTTACAAAAAAGTGAAAAATGTCCTCTTTGATCCTTAAGAACCTCTTGTGGTTTCCATCTCCTTTCCCAAGAAAATGAGAGATATTAACAACGGAAGCAGAATGGAAGAAGGTGAGAGAGAGGGAGAGCCAAAAGAGAGAGTCACACAAGTTTTGGTAGGTGCAAAACACCCTAATCTTCTATATCATCCATATATACATGTGTTTAAGTATTGTACATAACCGGGGTTAAGGTATAGTGGCCTTTAACCTCCACAACCTCCCACTTAAAGGCCAATGTGCCTTTAAGGGAGAACAACCAATGAGCATACTATCCAATGAGTTGACTAGGTAGACTCTTTGTCAGCATATTTGCAGGGTTATCGTCTGTATGAACCTTGATAAGCTCTATGCGCCTGTCCTCAAGTACATCCATGATAAAATGGTAGCTGACCTCAATGTGTTTGGTTTTTGCATGAAAGACCGGATTCCGTGCTAGTTGAATAGCACTCATGGAATCACTATGCAATGTCGGTACACATGTATGAATCCCCAAATCTCTCACTAGCCGATCAAGCCATATAGCCTCCTTGCAACCCTTTATGGCTGCAACATACTCAGCCTCTGTGGTAGACAAAGCAATGCACTTCTATGCGTGAGACATCCATGACACTGCACCACCTGCAAAGGTGAACACATAACCAGAAGTGGATCTCCTGCTATCCACATGCCCTGCATAGTATGAATCTATGTACCCAAATACATGTGTATCTCCTCTTCCAAAGCAGATACACACCTCCTTGGTACCCTTCATGTACCTCATGATGCACTTAACTGCCTCCCAATGCCTCTTTCTTGGATTATCCATATACCAGCTAGCAACTTCCAGTGCAAATGCAATGCCCAGTCTAGTAGCTATCATAGCATACATAAGACTCCCAACCGTTGATGCATAAGGAGCCTTGGCCATCATGGCCCTCTCCTTGTCTAATTTGGGACTATCTGCGTGACTCAGTTTCACATATTGAAATGTTGCAACACTTTTGTAACATACTCCTTCTGTGAAAGCCAAAGGAGTTTCCTACTCCGGTCATGCAGGATGCACATACCAAGAATATGACCTGTAGGTCCCAAATCCTTCATGTCAAAGGCCTCATGCAACTTGGCCTTCAATGCATCAAGCTCATAAGTGTTCTTGCTAGCCAATAGCATATCATCCACATAAAGTGCTAGGAGTATCACGCTATTATTCTTAGCCCTTTTAGTGTAGAAGCAGTGATCAATCTCACTTCTTCTGAAACCCTGGGACTGAATAAAAGCATCAAACTTGTGATACCATTCTCTGGGTGCTTGCTTAAGGCCATAGGGATTTTTTTCAGCTTGCAAACCAAATGCTCTTTTCCCTTTCCTTCAAAGCCTTCCGGCTGTACCATGTAAATTTCCTCATGCAAATCCCCATGCAAGAAAGCTATCTTGACATCCATCTGCATAAGCTCCATATCCTCTGTTGCCACAAGTCCAAGTACACATCTAAGTGTGGTCATCTTCACAAATGGAGAGAATATCTCATCAAATTCCACACCCTTCTCTTGCGTGAACCCTTTAGCAGCTAAATGGGCCTTGTACTTAGGCACATCATCACCTGTGAACTTCATCTTGTAGACCCATTTGCATGGCAATGCTTTCTTTCCATGTGGCAAAGAAACCAAGTCCCAAGTCTTATTCTTTATGAGTGAACTCATCTCTGATTGCATAGCATACTCCCACTTGCATTGATCCTCGTGCATCATAGCCTCTCTGTAGCAAGACTGTTCCCCGCAATCAGTAAGCATCACATATTCTACCCCTGGAACAAATCTCTCAAGTGGTCTAGACACTCTAAATGTTCTTCTCAAGGGCATTTCAGCTTGCTGTCCCGCCTGCATATTTGGCTCATTATTACCACCACTAGATGATCCATCATCTGCTGCCCTTGATTGTGTACCCGTGGGAGTACTTGGTGGAACCATTTCTTGCACATTTGATGCATGGACAGCTTGTTGTCTATCAACATATGCGGGTGGATTCACATATCAGAAAGTGATTCTCCTCATTTCCACATCCCTCATGGGTGTCTTATGCATCTTCTTCTCATTGAAGACCACATCATGGCTTTGTATGATTTTCTTTGCTTCCGGATCCTAGAGACCTCTCCACTTTCACCATAACCCAGAAAGATGCATTTCCTAGACTTAGGATCTAGCTTCTTCCGAAGCTCTTTTGGCACATGTGCATATGTCTCACACCCAAATATACTCAAATGAGAGTAAGAGGGCTTATTGCCACTCCATGCCTCTTTAGGAATACCACCATCCAAACTCTTGCTAGGTGATCTATTGATCGCATGCATTGCAGTATTCAATGCCTCAGCCCAAAAATCACAAGAAAGACTTGCATTGGAAAGCATACATTGCAACCTTTTCTAAATGGTGCGGTTCATCTGTTCTACAACTGGATTTTGCTCTAGAGTACGAGGGGACATGAGCTCCCTCTTGATCCCACGTGTATCACAGAAGTGCTAAAATCCATGAGAGAGATACTCTCCACCATTGTTAGTCCGTAGGCATTTAAGCATTCTACCTGACTGATTTTCAACCAAAGCCATCTATTTTTGAAATACCTAGAACACATCGCTCTTCCGACCTATAGCAGAAGGCCATACTTTCCTAGTTGCATCATCAATGAATGTCACATAGTATTCAGCCCCGCCTAATGACCATGTAGGCGTGGGACCACATACGTCTGAATGCACCAAATCAAGCCTTTCAAGCTCTTTCTTTCCCATTCGTTTATGGGTTGATTTAGTCTGCTTCCCATAGAGATAGTGCTCACAAAATTCAAAATAAAAAAAACTCAAATGCAGTACATAACGATTCACCCTAAAATGGTAGGAGTTGGAAAAGTGCAATTTGTGCATGTGAAAAGATATTTTAATAAATCTAACAGTATTTACAATTTTGAATTGTTTCTTTTTCCATGCACTTGCTTTCTATATGGCTCATAAGCATGCCAAAGGTCATTGCATTTAATAATACACAACACCAAACCCGATAGCGTACCCTTTGCCCTATTTGTGTTTTCAAGCATTTTAGGCCACATTACACTTGTTTGGGATATCCAATTCTACTGACGTGTATCGCTAGAGGGGGGGAAAACCGGTAACTAAAATTTCACTACTCCTACGACTTTTGAATTTTCACACCTCCCGCCCATCAAATCTTGGAAGATTAAGTACTTGCAACCTGCCCCCGCCCTACAAATGCCCTACAACCCGCACGCACCTCGACATGACCTTGCGCAGACTTTGGTTTACCATTGTCTTCTTTCGGGTAAGTTGTCTTCTATTCTTTTCTTGCCTCACCAGCTAGCTTCTCTCTCTAGAGTCACACAGGCCCCCATGACCTATGACGGGGCCTAAAGACCCCCTTGAACTGAGCTAGAATGCGCCAGGGGCCCATTCCCCCCTCATGAGCTATTGTCCCCACTCAAACACCTCGGAATGCTCAAAAGACTGTGGTCAAACCCATAGGCACAGTATCATGATGTAGTCTTAGGTATGCCTTGGTTTCATCGCAAGGCAGTGAAGTTGACTCTTCCTGAAAGAGTGCTAGAGTTTGTACATAGGGGCAAAGAACATCGTGTGGTTGCTAGGAATAGAGGGGAAACTATTCCCATTGTATCAAATAGTTCTGTTGGAAAAGAAATAAAGTCTACATTCTCAGCTTACATGATTTTTGTAAAAGAGAGAGCTGTGGAAATGCATGCTGAAATAAGTGAGGCAGATCAGAATAAATTTCAGTTTCTTGGAAATTTTAAAGATTGCTTTTCTGACGCTTTGCCGAGGGAGCTACCCCCTGAGAGACCTGAGGATCATGGCATAGAACTCATTCCTGGCAGTGAGCCACCCAACAGGCCCCCATACAGAGTTAGTGCAACTCAATGAGGAGAGATTATGCCTCAGGTGCAAGACTTATTGTCCAAGGGGCTGATTCAGCCCAGTTCTTCTCCTTTTTGTTCCCCTGTACTGCTAGTACAGAAGAAAGATGGCTCATTCCATATGTGCGTTGATTACCGCCCACTAAACAAAATGACCATCAAGAGTAGATTCCCTATTCCGCGCATTGATGATGTGCTGGATCAGTTAAATGGAGCTTCAGTTTTCAGCAAGATAGACTTAAAGAGTGGCTATCACCAAGTGAGGATATAGCCTGAGGATGTACACAAGACAGCATTCCGTACTACTTTTGGGTTGTATGAATATCTGGTGATACCTTTTGGATTGACAAATGCCTCGGCTACTTTCAATAGGATGATGGATCGTATCTTTCGACCTTACAGACAGTTCACTGGTACCTTCTTCGATGACATAATTGTCTTTTCTAAGTTCGAAGAAGAGCACAAGGAATATCTTGCTATAGTGTTTCAAGAGCTGAGAAATCTTTAGCTCTATGCAAACAGCAAGAAAAGTGAATTCTTCCTTGAAGAAATCCATTACTTGGGGCATATAATATCCAAAGATGGGATATGGATGGATCCAGCAAAGATTCGTGCCATTCAGGAATGGCCAGAGCTGAAAATTGTCCATGTAGTTTGAAGTTTCCTAGGCCTGTGTTCTTACTACATAAGATTTATCAGGCATTTTGCAGATATAGCCGCTCCACTCCACGATCTTACTAAGAAAAATGCAGCTTTCAGATGGGGAATTCCTCAAAAGACAGCATTCATCACACTCAAAGAGAAGCTGACTACAGAACCAATCTTAATAGTTCTAGATTTGTATCAGCCATTTGATGTGGATTGTGATGCTTGTGGGGAATGTGTTGGGGCTGCATTGCATCAAAATGGTCATGTGGTGGCCTATGAGAGTAGGAGACTCCGGGATGCAAAGAGATATCTAGGAATCTATGAGAAAGATTTATTGGCTGTAATCCATGCCATCCATACATGGAAGCATTATCTTTTGGGTGCAGATTTTACAGTTAAAACATATCACCAAAGTCTGAGATACTTTTTAACACAGACAAAGCTTTTCGAGAAGCATATGAAATGGGCAAACATGCTGTCAATGTACCATTTTTAGATTGTCCATACTCCAAGAGTTCGGAACAGAGTGGCAGATGCCTTGTCTCGAAGACCCCAGGTCAACAATGTAACTATTGCTTATCATCAGGACGTGGAAGATATGAGGGAGCAATATGCTAATGATGCAGATTTTGGTGAGATTTTACAGCAAATGCAAGAGGGGAACTCCACCAATCACTATTCCTTGAAAGATGGGTATTTAATGAAAGATGACTACCTATGCATCACCCAAGAGATGAGGAAAAAGATTTTGGGGGAATGCCATGCACCTCCCTATGCTGGACATAGAGGAATTACAGCAACAACTCAAGCACTAGAGAGGTATTTCTTTTGGCTAGGGATGCGGAAAGATCAAAGTTAGGGAATGATGGGATTTGGACTATCATTGATGGATTCAGCAAGCAAGTTCATTTCATTCCAGTTCGTAAAACCATAAAGGTAGATCATATGGCTAAGCTTTTCATGGTGCAGATCTTTAAGTACCATGGTATGCCTAAGTCCATTGTCAGTGATTGAGATCCCAAAATGACCAGTCTATTCTAGAGAGCTTTATTTGATAATATGGGGACGAATCTGAATTTTTCTTCTTATTTCCATCCCTAGACAGATGGTCAAAGTGAAGTAGCAAATTCTACAGCATTGGATATGCTGAAATGCTACGTGGGTGACCAAGGTTCAGACTGGGAAAAGGACCTACCATTTGGTAGAGTTTGCTTACAATAATACAGTACATAGCTCTATAGGGAAAGCCCCCTTTGAGGTTATTTATGGGAAGGTGATTCTGCCACCTACCTGAGGACCAAGGATGAAATATTTGCAGCTAATCAGTTTGTGAGAGACCTCCAGACAGCTTATAGCCAAGTCCGGACAGCAATTGAAAGGTCTCAAGAGAAGCATAAAAGAGCTGCAGATAAGCATAGGAGACAATTAAATCTCAAGGAAGGGAATTGGGTACTTTTAAAGTTCGAGAAAGCTAGGCTCCGCAAGTTTAAAAGCAAACAGAAAGTGTATGTAAAGTTATCTTCTAGATATTATGGCCCTTTCAGGGTTACAGAAAGAATAAATGAGGTTGCATACAGGTTGGCATTACCAGAGCATTGGAGGATTTCACAATGCATTCCATGTGAGTCTTCTAAAGAAATTCCAAGGGCCAGAGCCTACAGAGCCAGTATTAGAGGATCCACTAGAAGTGGATGAGCTGGAGGAGGTCCTTCAGCTAGAGCAGATTGTGTACCATACTGTACACAAAGGCCCTCAGGGCAAGGAGTTTTACAGGTATCTTGTAGAATTCAAGAATTATACAAGATTGGATGCCAAGTGGATGGATGGACATGTTGTCCGATCATCCATAGCTTTTGGATGTTTACAAGGAAGGTTTTCAGTTGAGGTCAACTGAATAGAAGCCGAGGGGATGTCAACACAATGTAAATATCCTAAGTCAAAGTACAGTTGACCATTTATCTGATTATAATGAAAGAGTTCTCATATGTGTTAATTATGGTTAAAGAGTTCTTTTAATGGTCAAAGAATTGACTACGGTCAAAGATACTTGACTCTAGTCAAGTAAGCCTGACTTTGGTCGGGGAGACTTGGTTTATTACCAAGAGGGTTAACTGCGATTAACCAGAGAACTACAAAGCTGATTACGGTCAGAGAGTGTTGACTTCGGTCAACGAGACTTGGCATGCGCCAAGAGGGTTAACTACGGTTAACCAAGATGTGCCAACTTTGGTTGGAGAGTTGTACCAACTTTAGTTAGAGAGACTTGACTATAATTAAGGTGCCTTGACACTTGGTCAAAGCCCCTTAATTACGATCAAGAGCGTTGACTTCGGTCAACTAGAGAATAAATATATATTTTTATATTTGTTGTGTGCACATGTGTTCAGTGGGGACGCCCACCATGACTAGAATTAGTCCACAATGTGTTATTTGCATGCAAAGCGCTAACAATTAATGGGTGCCATGGTGTTGCACTTTAATTAATTGTTGCAAGTACTAGTTTCATCAATGCTTCCATCCTTAGAAGCTCGATCCCTAGGGTACTATGAGAATAGGCAGTTTAGAGGCATAGATGTGGGTCACTCATTATCGAGGGAGCAGTGGTGGATATCATAGATGACTGCGTTGTCAAGACTAACAACAACATTGGCAAGGGAGTTGATAGCACGCTATTATAAGGCTCTAGGACAACATTACAGACTTGCAGGAATAGAGAGATAGTGCAAATCACCAAAGGTCACAGGCCTTGGTGGATCGTGATCACTAATGTGTTGGGGCCTTAGCCCCAATAGGGAGAGAGGACACAAAAGACTCTCAATGTGCTAAGGAACACGAGACAAAAAGAGAGAGAAGCATAACCAATTCCTGCTTGCATTGCTTGAATCCCATGTATATATGAAGATGCATACCCTTTGTGAGAGGCTCATACCCCTTGGCGTCACCACATGTACACACCCTTTGGTACCACCCCCCATACATGGATTCATCCAAGGCTTCTAACTGTACCAAGCGTTGAGCATAAGCATCTTCCTATCCTTCTATTCTTGCAATAGCAGTGCGAAGACTATGTATCTCCAATTCAATGGACAAAATGGCCTCTATCCCATACACTAGTTGGAATGTGTAAACCCAATAGCTAGCTTGTATGTGGTTCTATAAGCCCATAAAACTCCTACCAAGTGCCTATCCCAGTGCCTTTTCTTGGTGTCTACAAGCTTTCCCATTAAATTGCACAACAATCCATTTGTTTTCTCGCCAAGCCATTACATTGGGGATAGTATGGCATGGACATGCTATGATTTATCTTTAGCTTATGCACCACGTCTTCAATTAGTTCATTCCTAAAAGAGGTTCCTCCATCAGTGAGAATTTACAAAGGACAACCAAAGCGTGAAAAATTTTGGTCAAAGAGAAATTTTGCAACTGCTCTTGCCTTGTTGTTGACTATTGCCTTGGCCTCTGCCCACCGAGTCGCATAATATGTGGCCACCAATAAATAATTCTTACCTTCAGATGAGCGAGGGAGTGGTCCCACAAAGTCCAACCTCCACCTCTCAAAAGGTCCATATGGCGGAATACGCTTTAAGGGCATAGGGATCAACTATGGCCTTCCAAACTTCTAGCACAGTACACAACTTCGACACCATTCATATACATCCTTATGGAGGCATGGCCAAAAGTAACCTACATTAAGAAATCTCCTAGCTATGCTCGCTAAAGCAAAATGACCGGAACATTCATGACACATTTTAAGGAATCTCCTAGTTTCTATGGGATGGACCACCCGACAGAGCACCTTATCTTTTTCCAAATTTATACAAAATGTCCTCAACAATAGGGGCAAGCCTTCCTTACCAATCTGTATTTTTCTTATGGAGTTAACTTTTGAGGAAACATGGCTCCTTCCACACATTGTTGAACATCTTGCAGTTCTAGCCATCTAGCATCTACCAAAGAAAGCACCCCCTTATCTTGTAAAACAATGGCTTGAGTAGCTAACTCATCCGACTTTTGATTTTCTTTTATGTTTATATGAAAAAACTTGCAGAATCAAATTGACTACATAGTGCCATAGCCTTTTGATTAAGCTCCTTCAAATGAGGACTTCTTATCTGGTATTGCCCTTGCATTTGCTTTATAATAAGTTAAGAATCTCCTCTTACTTTCAATTCTTTCACTTGACTTTGAAGACAACCCTCCAAACCAAGAATCAAAGCATTATACTCAGCTGCATTATTAGTTGTGATACCTAGAAGCTCTTGTCCTCTTGCCCATACCTTTTGACCTTCAGAATTCATCAAGACCCCGTCCCGGGTCTCCTTGTTGGCATGGACTAAAAGCCCCATCAAAATACAAAACAAAAGTTGGTGGTAGTGTCTCCCTTTCATCCTTAATATCCTCCTTACTTTTATTTTCTTCTCTTAGATCCTCCCATCCTGTGAGCAAATCTGCCACCATAGTGGACCTAGTGGTATGTTCAATGATGACAAAAGAGAAAGAGAACTCTTGAAGCTCTAACAACCATTTTGCAAATCTCCCCCTAGGATTAGGTTTGTGAGCTAGATATGCTAATACGGACTTAGAGGTGAGGAAAAAAAAGGGTTGAGGCAATAAATATGAGCAAAACTTTTTGACTGAAAACACCTAAGAGAGAGCTTGTTGCTCCATTTCTTTATACCTTGTGTCCACCTCTGTAAGCTACCAGCTAGCACAATAGATGGGTTGCATTCTACCCGCCTCTCCTTTCTGTAGCAACACAACACCAATTGAATGCAAGATACACTTCCAACCAACCCATAAACACTCTTGTAGCAATAGTATAGATTGAACATACAAAAGTAAACCATAATCATGAACCACTCCCAAAAGAAGATGGCAACAAACATTGAGCCCCATAGCAGAACACATATAGCTGCCAGCATTAACCACAACAACACCAAAAATATTAAAGAAATAAGTTGCACAAATCCAGCAAACAAATGCTAGTAGCAGCAACAGCAATCAACAAAAATATTCCCAATAGAGACATTCCAACCACGAAATCCACAAAAATGGGCAACAACCTTTTGTAGTAGTTTCTTTACATATTGCCTAACTAGCAATTGTCATATTAACGAGTAAAGTATGCTAAGGGGCTTCCCATTCTAAGTAGTAGATAGATGTAGGGGGGGCATCAAGGAGATGATAAACAATCCCCAACTCCAAGATCAAGTCTCTCAAGCTATAAACACATTGGGGGGTCTTGGCAATCTTTGCACATCCCAAACATTCACCCTTGATCTCTTTGTAGCATGAAAGTAAGCAAGCTTCAAAACAATCAACCTTTGGATATGCAAGATGAAGAGCAAATCAACAATCCATGCATCAACAAGAGTAGATGAAGAAAGTTAGTCACAGGAGATCTTTGTATGGTTTGCATTAGGTGCATGAAGGTTGTGCTGCACCAAGATGGTCTAATCATAATGCCCTTCTCATACTAGGAATAGATTGCATATAACATCCAAGGAGAACACTAGTCAAATTATAATCATAAAGAGACATTCCATTCAATACCAGCCTCATCCAATAGAAAAGGATAACAACTCACCAACTTCATGTACAATTGAAGGACCTTACTTTTGCTGTGGATCTCAAAGGAGCTACAAAACAACCATCTCAAAGTTCTTTGTAATTGTCTAAAGTGACTCATAATAACAACCTAAACCCTTTATTGGAATGATTGAGAAAGGCTTACTATAATGTCTTTTAAAGAAACTAGAGTTTGCTAAGAATCTAGGAGCCAAGCTATCTAAACCTTGGTTAATGTTTAAAGATGGGAACAATAGAACTTCTAATTGCCATGACCCAAAATTGAGAGACTTCGTTAACCATGAGTGGGGGCATGTTGTTACACTTAATATTAAGATCATTAATATAATGAAGATTTGAGGAGGGAAGTAGATAAAGGCCTTGGACATATCCCAAGAAGAAAACATGAATGTGTAGGTGCTTTGCTGGGAGCAACAAGCTAAGATCATATCTAGAATTGAATATGCCTTCTTAAACTATACTGAATGAAAATTCCTCTACTTTACCACCCTTGTTTTTAAAAATCTTAGTAGTACAAAAGAACAAGAAGGGGAAAAAAATGTTATTTCAATTTTCAACTCAAATCAAAGCTAAAATTGAATGGTTGACATCCCCCCCCCCCCCCACACACACACATCCCTTTGGATAAGTTAGCTTTCTCCAAGGAGAATGGAGTACAAAAAGAGAAATGCTCACATGGGTTATATAAAAAAGTGGACAAAAGAAGGAAAAATATTGTACATCCATGGATATTTAAATGTTCTTAGCACCCTTACTAGACTACACAAACAACAAAGGAAGACCATAGCATTTGAACGCATAGTAAGGTTCTAACCATCAAGAAACATTCCGCAGTGTCACCCAATAGTGAAGGGTAACAACTCACAGACTTCATATACCAGTAAGGGACCTGACTTTTGTTGTGGTGCTCCAAGGATCTACAAAACGAGCCTCTCAAAGTACTTCTTAACTGTTTGAAGCAATGCATAACAACCTAAACAAAGGCTTATGTGCCGGTACAAGATATACAAAGCACCCATTAATGAATCAAAACGTGCATGTGGCTTTACTATAGCAAACAGAAAATAGTTCTAAAGTACGTCAAGAGAAGCTAGTTGTTTACCTGCCATCCATTTCAGAAAGTTGTAGAACTTTAAGAACTAAGGAAATGACACTGAAACAATGATGATTTGAAAAAGGTGCCAAAGGTGTAGAAGGGAAAAAAGGGGGGATGAACCGCTCAAGAATGCTCACAGGATTCCTTCTCATTACAGTTCACAAAAGCCATGTCAAGCAAAAAATTAGACCCCAAGTCATGCTAGTGATGCCTATGCATCACAAGAGAGGGAAAGGCTAATGTTTCAAGGTAGGGAGTTGGGTGCAAGGAAGAAAGCCATGAGCATGAATGAGAGAAGGAATGTCTTCAACTTATCAAGGTAGGCATGCGATTACAATAGACAACTAGGAAGATGGAATTGAGCAGTTGCTAAAGCTTAAAGCCTTACAGAGAAAGGCCATGCTGTGACTAATCGAAGGGCAGAATGAGAAATGCTAAGGATGAGAGAGGGGGGGAGGTCGGAGTAGAGAACTAAGCCATAATCAAGGTTGTATCTATAGAAAAGGGGGGAAAGACCTACAAGTCCTCCATCCAAGTGGCTTCTCTTTCACCTACTCTCCTGCATCCTCTTAAATACTGTGCTAGACTTTTGGAAAATCCAACATCCCCTTCCCTCTTTTTATACACATGCTCATCAAGGCTCAAAAGATCCTACAAGTCTAATTCTCCCCTTATTTTTTGAAAATTTCTTTCGCATATTTTTTGTCCACTACCTTGTTCGTGGGATTATATAATTACAAGGTTTCATACTATCATTACATGCATCCTCCCCCATTACCAAGTTCCACTCCTAGTAAGTTTTATATGTTTCCTTGAGCATAAAGTATTTCTCCTTAATATAGTCCTTTATTTTCAATTAACCTAGGTGAGGATTTTGTAATACGTCCTCCTTGGAGAAAGCTCCCTTATCCAAAGGGATGTATGTTTGTGTGTGTGTGTGTGTGTGTGTGAGAGAGAGAGAGAGAGAGAGAGAGAGAGAGAGAGAGAGAGAGAGAGAGAGAGAGAGGTGGGGGGTGTATGAAGATATATGCTTAATGTCTAAAAGATTATAGCAAAAGCAATTAACAAGGTAGACAAGATAGAGGGATGTAGGACTTGAGTCTTGCTTCAAGGCAAAGGTACTAGTCATAAAATTTAATAGGGTCCCATCTAAAAACAAGTACAAACAAAGTGAGATGGTACTTTTGTAAGGTTGTGAACGTACATGCTTTCATGCATAAAAAATGGGATACCAATCTCCATCACAACACATGTAACAAACAGAGCATTAATTGATTGTTGACTTAACCCTACAAATAGGTCTATAGACATTATAAGAAAACCTTAAACTCACTAGCTTTCTTATTGCTTGAGGTGCGTATCTTTGTTATCAATGTCATTTTTCTTATTATATTAGATGAGAATTAACGTGAGCTAAGGGAAAGGAATACATAGCCTTCAAGGATTTTTAGAGTTTGTCCTAACCTTGATGTCATTTCTTTAAGCCTTGAAGGTACACCCATCAGGGGTCCCTTGGTGAGGGCGACGTACATTGATGTACACTTGAGAGGTTAGTATGAACGTCTTGTGCTTGTTCTTGGTGTGGTTTCATATAAATATCTCTACCCCCATGCCTAAAAATGTAGTTTGCTCTTCTCTTGGGGGCCTATACATATGTAATGATGTACACTTGAGGGGTTAGTATGAACGTCTTGTGCTTGTTCTTGGTGCGGTTTCATATAAATATCTCTACCCCCATGCCTAAAAATGTAGTTTGCTCTTCTCTTGGGGGCCTATACATATGTAATGACAGTGGGCAGAGGCAATGATAAGATGTGTTGGTGAGTGAAAAGAATTGTTGCCTTTTCCAAAAAGCCTAATGGCTACCATAGACTTGTTTTCTTATTAGATCATGCTTTGAATCCTTACCTTGTCACTTTGGTCGAACCATTCTACCAACCATGTGATGCATCATTGATTTGAGGATTACTTCACACCATTCATTTGGATTTTTGAAACATTGTTGAGTTTCAAACTAAGTACCGGGCATAATATTACAATACACACATCTATAATTTATATTTTTTACAAAAAAGAAAGCAAATGATTTTTTTTGCGTTTAAACAACATGATAAGCTAGACCATCCCACTCCCCCCCCCCAAAAAAAAAGAAAAGAAGAGTTTTACCATCCATATGACTTACACTTTGCATGAGTACATGGGTAGAGCAGCCTATATTTACAATATGGTGGGTTTGACCCAATTCCCATGCCCACCCAACCTAGTTGGTGAATGTCCAATTTTGGGTTTCGTTAGAGATTGGCAAGCCAACCCAATTTTGGTTACACTATTTGTTTTATTAGGGTTATACTCCCCCCTTTGGAGGTAAGGAGGCATAGCCTCCGACTCGACTTCTTGTTTGGGTAGATGCAGGTGGTTGGATTAAGTCATGGATGGCCATGATATGTTGCATGGAGAAGTTGAAAACTCAATGTTTGTGGGGATGAAAGTATGGGATTCTAAATGAGGGAGTGAGATGGGTTAACGAAATTGAGGTTAAGGGTGATTACACATTGAATGCCACCTAGCGGGCTGCGGTGAGCTGGAGCAATGGTGGACGATAAAATATAATCCGCTTACACACTACTGGAGATGATTTCATAGACTATGCCAAGGTGGAGTCCAAGTCCTGCCAGAATGTAGCCTTTGTGCCGGCAGGAAAGCTTGGTTGCCCAAGTGTGGGCGCTCAAGCTATAGCCAATGGCTATATTTCATGCTCTTAGATGGAGTGCTACAAATGAAGAGAGCAAGATTCACGGATTGCCAGTTGACTTTCATGTAGAAAAATGATCCACTTCACAAAAGCTTTTGTGGATCTCAAAGCAAGCCATAACCTGATCTCAGAGGAAGTATGCAACTAGCTGAAGCCTGTATGAGCTATAGTCACTGCTGCACACTGGCAATTGGATATATGGAGGTGGAAGTCTCAGTGAGTAACCATAGTGTGTCAAGCCACTTCTATGTGATGCAATGCTCAGTGAGAAGCATCTTCCGAATCAGTATTAGGGAGGCGGCAGCAACTGGGGAGGCTTCCTAAGAGGAGAAAAACGTGGGCAGTTGAGGTAGACTAACGCCCAAACTGCCTGAGCTGCTGACGCTCTACAGGCAGGCGACAAAGGAGCATCCAAGAGGAGGTGAACGCAATGACAAAGAAATGCAATAGACGAGATCGTCGAGGGAATCGAGGTCATGAGGTGGGCGAACGCACAAACCATGGCGGTGCGCGGGATGCGGAGCGGAGTGAGGTGGCAGTGCGCGGGAGGGAGTGGGTCTGGGGCTTGGCGACAAGATGAGAAGCATGTCGGCTGAACGGCAGCAATGCAGGGCATTTATGGACTCCCGTGATCCTCAACCAAAACACTTTATAGTATCTTTCTCTCTCTCTCCATACACATCAACTCTCAAGCAATTCACAGGGAAGCTTGCACAGCATAAGCTCCTGCAGATTTCTGGGTCACAACAGCAACAGATTAAACAAGAAGTAGCTCTACCTTTTCGCGAGATTCTGCTTCACCCTGCACGGAAATGGTCCTCTATAGTCTTCTGGGAGGATAGCAGCATTCATTTGTGAGTGTTGTGGGTACTCAAATTTCTGCTCCAATCCACCCAAATGGCAAGAAAAACTTCGGCGGGTAGAGCGGCAAGACGAGGACACAGGCAGGGAGACGTTGATATCTTGTAGAGCCTTGCCGCGTGGCTTGCCTTTTCCAACCGCCTTTGACTCCCCTTGTTCGTGCGCCTGTCTTTTGCCTTGCTCTTACTTTGCTTCTTTTACTGTTTGCATCACCAATTATCTTCGCTTACCTGGCTCACATCAGTGTGCCATCGTCGCTTTCTCTGTTGTGGTTCATCCCCTTGTTCTGGTGTGTATGCCCATGCTTGTGGCTTGCATGTTCGGTCCATCTTGTCAGCCCGTGAGTTGGGTTTCTTTCGTCGAGCGTATTAACCGCCAGTGTGTGGTTGTTTTACAGGTTATTTTCTTAGCGCTAGTAGAAGCAGCCGTGAACTTGCGATGGCGCATCTGCAAGGGGTCGTATACGATTATGTCATGCCAGATGAGTTCGATTTTGTGGATTTCGAAGACGAAGTTGATGTGTTTCAAGATCAAGATCAAATAAGGGAAGACCACTTTGATTCAGACTCTGACGATGATTTTGACGTGGTTTGTCCTCACATTTACTTCTTCCTCATGCGTGCTTTGTGCATGCTCTGACCCTCGCTTACCCTCTCTCTATGACAGGGAGGATTGTAGAAAAACACATTGTCTTAATTAATATGTGAATCAAGCAGTCTGTATGCATTTCCCACGATCACCATGTTGGGTTGAGAGTCTGAGATTTAGTTGGATGTCAATTTCCTGATGAATCTTGAGAGAGCGCTGGAGTTGTTTTCCTCTGTTGGGAACGAGTTTCATGGCATGATTTTTGCATGGTGCTGTCGGCCATATGTAGAGTGTCCAAATTGGGCAATCTTCGTAGTTGTAACTTAAGGTTTAAAGGATATTCATTTCAATGGGAAGGAGGAAGCTTTTTGGCTCTTGATCACCATGTGGGGTGTTGTTAGCTTATACAGATGCAACTTGCCATACCAAAAGCTCTTGATCACCATGTGGGGTGTTGTTAGCTTATACAGATGCAACTTGCCATGCAGGTAAGCAAGATGTCAGATACATCTGCAGCACAAGCAAGGCGAGGGAAGGATGTTCAGGGTATTCCTTGGGATAGACTACAGTTCACACGGGAACAGTACCGGCAAAACAGATTACAGCAGTACAAAAACTATGAGAACTTGAACTGGTCACGTGAAGAACTAGAAAAAGTGAGCTTTTTGCCAAACAATTTCGAGTTGGATGAACAATGCGAGCTCTGTGGCCTTTTTTGCTTCCGTTTCATTTTGCACCACTTTTTGATCGTATTTTGTATTTAATAATGCAGGAATCTTTGCAAGTAAGAAAAGAAGGCAAGTTTTACGAGTTTAGGCATAACACAAGATCGGTGAAATGCTCGGTTGTACACTTCCAGGTATGCTCATAGCAGTTGAAGTGAACATTTAGACCGTGTTGAGTTGTCAGCTCAATTTGACTGCTGTTTGCAGCATACGAGATTGTTATTTTCAACGATTGGTTGTTCTTTCAACCTTTTTAGCAATATGTTTGAGTTCACTTTCATGAGTGACCGTTGAGGTGTCAATACCCCCATTCAGACAGCTCGGGCTTCTTGCTTTTTTCCTTACTTTCTTGGTGGCTGCCATGGCATTGAGAATCCTTGGAATCTTTTACATTGGAAATCTTTTGATCCACATTGTTGTCGTATGCCTTTCCTTTATTTTCATTCTTGTCTTCTGGGGGTGGATATGCATCCATGTCCCTTTCCTTTCATCTCAACATTCCCTATGTGAAATCCTTGTGAGTGTTTATCTGGTTGTTGGCTCATGGTAATGGTTTATATTGTTTTTCAATGGGGGTTAATCCGGTTATTGGCTTATGTTAACGGTTTATATTGCTTTTGTTGCGAATCCAATGGGGTTAAAAAAATTTCATTATTTCCTGTGAACAAGAATACCAAGCAAACCCTGGCCGGCTTGCATCTAGTTTGGATGTGAGACGGCCTAGAAAGATAATCCTAGGGTCTAAGGATGGTAGAGCTCTTACGTGAAAGACCAGGTAATTGTAGCGAAAAGGGCTGAGGCTGTATAATTGGTTTGGTCAGCTAATATTTGCGGCATCAAGACTAGTTTGCAACGACTTACTATTGCGATTATAATGTAATGAAGGGCAAAAAGGGGCCAAGTTAGAGGTCCTTTAGGTGGAAAATGTGGAAGGACTATATAAGTCTCCATCCACTCCCTACTATGTACCTTTTGATGTGACATTTAATCCTATCTACTACCTCCTCCTTCCTCCTACGTGCTGCCTATTCTCTCTCCCAATCTCCCCCTTTCTCCAAATCTGTCCCTACCCCTTTTCTACATTGGTATCAGAGCTCCGACCCTGGCACCATTGCTTCACCATATTGTTTAAAAAAAAGTGTGGCTGCTACGAACGATTTGACAGTGGACATCCTGCTTAACAAGTTAGTGTGCCGGTGAATCGCCATAGCCAGAAGGGTTGCCATAACCTACAATGCAGGAAGCTACATCAGTGTTTCGAAGCTGCTAGTGAGCGTCCAAATCAAGCGCTAAGGCAACACCACTTGCAAATCCCCTCGATCTATCCACAAGACCCAAAATCCTTGCAACTTGTCCACAACAACTCGAAGTAATCCGCCATGGCCGACAATGTTTGACTCGTAAAAATTACTCGCTGCTTATAGCTGCTTGAATGCGAACACTTGCGCTGCGGAGCGCTCCAAACACTATTTTTGGAAGGCAAGCGCACCAATGGCTCGACCATCTCTCCGACCATCTTTTCGTCCCTGCACCTCGCCTCTCCGTTGCCATACTCCCCTTGTCTTCTCTGTCACTCCAGCGCCCCTTCTCCCTTCGTCACTCCGGCGCCCCTACGCCTTCACCTTGCTCCGTCTGGCCGGCATGCTTCCACCGCCCTCTTGCTACGTCGTCGCCGCCTGTCATGCCTGCAACGCAACCACAAAAACCTTAGTCTTTCCTAAGGTTTAGGTAGCCAGGGTTAGGGTGGTTGGTTAGTTACTTGGGTTGGGTTGGGTTAGTTTGGTTAGGTTGGTCAAGTTAGGTCACGTTAACTAGGTTGGGTTAGTTGGTCAGTTAGGTTAACCTAACTAGGGTTAAATGGTCAAGTTAGGTTACCTTAGATCAATGTCCTAACTGTCTTGCCAGCCTTTAGGTTAGGAGTCCTAAGTGTCGTAGGTGACTTAGGGGACCTCCCCTCCCAAAAAAAAAAGAACGTTATCTTTTCAGCCTTTTTTTAGGGGCCTTTCACAGCCCGTTTGGAGCCATTTTGGCTCCGTTTCGAAGCTTCTTTGATGACCTTTCTTTTGAGCCTCTCCATCGACTTTTTCGTGTTTTCCACACACTATCTTAGGTACTCATACAGCAGGGATTTGCTCTCCATTTCTCTTTGTCTACATTCGAGCTTATATCTCCAGGACCGGTGCCACCGAAGCGTGCTCCTCGTGATATATTGCACGACAGTGATGAGGTTGCTCAATATGAGCAAGTGCCTGCCACAGTGGTTGCATCCACTGGTGATACAGAGGTTGCTTCCACTCAGCCTCTCTCATGCATCTTGGGAAGCGCAAGCAGCGTAGACACAGTTTTTGGATGCCCTTTCCTCTATGCTCTAGGGTGCTTTCTGCCAGATAGGATAGGAGTTCAACGAGTAGCTTACCACAGCCATGGCTATGCAGGATACGGCTCTTGCCCAGAGGGGACAGCAGATTGGTCAACAGATCACATCTGCCATTGCTATGCAGGATAAGGGTAAGCAGCCCGCACCCCAGCAAGGGGACCATTCAGATAGTTAGGATGTTTTGTCTTCTCCACGCCAGGGTTTTATGGCAAATGCCTGTCGTGCCTATGAGCATTAGTCTTTTGGACCATTGCATGTACTTTAGCATGGGGATTATCTTGACTTAGATGATGCATTTTCTGTGCCACAGAGCACCTTCTTGTAGGATGTCAGGCCATCTTTTGGCTCTCAGCTTTCTGTATCTATGCAGGCTGAGCCGTCTTTTTTGGGCCGACCCGTTGGTGTGCATTCGGTTAGTGCTCCTTTCACCGCACCAGCGAGTATGCTTGGAGCTGGCTTGGGTTTATATGGCAGCCCACACCCTTGGGAGAGAGGTCAGTCCTCTTCTCAGTCCCCTTTGGTATGTCATCATTACGGAGAGATGCATTTGGCAGAGAGACCCAGTCCGGGGTTCATGCACCTATCGCTCCGCCAGCGAGCACATATAGCCAGACGTAGCCAGTGCATCAGATGGCAGCAGCTTCTACGTAGCAGGGGTGTGCATCCGGCTAGTGCTCCTTTCACTGCACCAGCGAGTATGCCTGGAGCTGGCTTGGGTTTATATGGCAGTCTACACCCCTGGGAGAGAGGTTAGTCCTCTTCTCAGCCCTTTGGTATGCCATCATTACGGAGAGATGCATTTGGCAGAGAGACCCAGTCCGGGGTTTATGCACCTATCGCTCCGCCAGCGAGCACATATAGCCAGACGCAGCCAGTGCATCAGATGGTAGCAGCTTCTACGCAGCAGGGGGTTGGTGGTGGGCAGCAAGCCACTTTTGATGACATGTTGGCAGATTCTTTGCGTTCATATAAGGCCTACCTAAGGCCATCAAACTTGGGATGCCCTTCTCCGATTATGGGAACCTCAAGCGTGATGATGCATGTACTTATGGAGGTTACACACACAAGAATTATGCAACCAAAGATATCAAGGACAAACTCACAGTGCATAAGTTTAAAGGGGACACTCGCACTCCCAATGAGTTGGAGGAGTGGCTCACGAAGCTGGAATACTATTTCTGCTTCTACCCCAAGTCTGAGGAGGAGTGCATCATTTTTGAAGGTATGCATATGCAGGACTATGCCCACACATGGTGGCGATACATGAGGGATTCGCCTCAGAGACCAACCACTTGGAGGGGTTTCAAAGAATTGATGGTCACTACATTTGTATCCCCACTTGTCTTGGATCAATACTTGGCTGAATTTTATGCCTTGTCACAGACCGGTACAGTCCAAGAGTACTTGCAGCGCTTTTGGAGGCTTTCCCTATTTGTGTAGGACGTATCTGAAAAAGGAAAGCTGTTGCTTTTCATTCATGGGTTAAGTCCTCTCGCTGTAGATGTGAAGGCACATAACCCTCAAACAATTGAGTGTGCAGCCCCAATTGGTAGAGGTATTTGAGCCCAAATACGCCAACAAATATAAGACGACAACGGGCAAAGAAGAAACCTAAGGTGAATGATTGGAATGAAGGAAAATCAGCAGCAACACCATTTCCAAGGTTTCCCACAATTACAGGCATGAAGATGCCATATGCTAAGCCATACAGGTCATTTGATGCTAAGCCAGGTGCTAAGCCAAGTGTTGGGATTGAAAAATCAGAATTTAAACAACACACCCAGGGCCATTATGGACAGTAGAAAGAGGGCAAACTTATACTTTAAGTGTGGTGAGAAGTGGACTCCTGAGCATCGGGAAGTTTGCAAAATGCATAACAGTGGTACTACAAAACTCAGCATGATTATTGAGATATCGGATGATGAGGATTTGATGGATGCTTCCGAGACTTTGGATGCCACTCATGATGATTCAGAGGGTGCACAAATCGTGGAAGAAGCTCCAGATGTTGGAGCCACGAAGGGGGTTGATTTCCCTTTTGACCCCGGTGGTGCTAATGAACATAATATGCATGGTATACATTCCGATGACACTCAGCCCATATGTAACATGCGAGGCTGTTGGCCTAAAGTCTTTCATGTGGAGCATCAGGTTGCTATCCCTTTTCTTGCGTGAGAGGATACAAATGGCAATGCTCCTATGGACGAAGAGGAGATCTATTGGGATGCGCAGCAAGCTATTTATGCTATCTCTTCTCATGCCTTGATGGGTGCCAAAAGTGCTGAAACTATCAGATTGAAAGGACAAATTAATGGCAGGATTGTTCACATGCTTGAGGACAGCTGTAGCACTCATAGTTTCATCAATTCTAAGACCTTACAGAAGGTGGGACTGATTGCTACTGAGATTGATCATGGGCTGAGAGCAGAGGTGGCAAATGGATAGCATTTGATCAGTAAATTTTGTTGCCAAGATGCAAGGATCAAGCTCTCTGAGAATTATGAATTTCCTGGGGATCTCTTGGCATTGGATATGGGCCCAATAGATGTTGTCTTGGGCTGCAATTGGCTGAAATCTTTGGGTAAAACTAGCATGGATTTAAATGCCCTATCAGTAAGCTTTGTCCACAAGGGTAGAACTGTAGCATTGCATGGCATTGCCACTCCTAAATTGCAGGTCATTTCAGCAAGGCAGTTAGCCAGAGAGCTCAGGAAGGAGCATGCCCTCTACGCATTGAATGTGTCAGTATCTCAGGGGGTAGGATACCCCATGTTGAGGATTGTGATATGCAGCAGTTGCTATCAAAGTTTGCTGATGTATTTGCTGATATGCCATCCCAATTGCCTCCCAAGAGGGATGTGGATCATGCCAATGTTCTAGAGCCTGGCAGTAAGCCCATAAACAAAGCCCCATATCGTCTCTCTAAGGTTGAGTGGGAGGAAGTGGCAGTACATGTGTGGGAATTGCTTGAGAAGAACTTCATCCCTCATAGCAGTTCTCCTTTTGCCTCTCCGGTGCTTCTGGGGAGAAAGAAGGATGGATCATACCGCATGTGCATTGATTATAGGGATCTAAATAAGGCCACTATCAAGAACATGTTCAGGATAGTTGACATGTTGGATGAACTTAAGGATGCTCATTTTTTCACGAAGATAGATTTGAGGTCTGGTTACCTTCAAATTAGGGTAAAAGGAGACGAGCACAAGACGGCCTTCTGCACAGAATGGGGCTTGTATGAATTCAAGGTGATGCCTTTTGGATTGACTAATGCACCGGCCACCTTCCAGGCACTAATGAACAAGATATTGCAGTCACTTCTTTTCAGATTCGTGCTGGTTTTCTTTGATGATATCCTCATTTACAGCAAGGATAGACAAGAGCACATTGAGCATGTGAAGCAAGTGCTAGAAATTTTAAGGATGCATCAGCTTTATGCAAAGGCCAGCAAATGCACTTTTATGGCAAAGGAGGTTGAGTACCTGGGGCATATTGTGCAACAGGACTGCTTCTAACTAACAGTAAACACTACTAAGTTTAGTCGAATTTGCAGGAAAGTTAAGTAGTGTAGTACCTTGTGTTTAGGAAAAGGGTAGGAGAGGAAGATCATAGGATGGATCTTCAACAGAGACTTGTGAGGGGCTGCACAAGGACAGGAGGAAGTCAATCCTTTTTAGAATTCAGCTGAGTATTGAACTCTTGCTGTATATTCTGTTTCAGTAATGAAGTACAAGTCATGAATGAATATGC
This sequence comes from Dipteris shenzhenensis, assembly GCF_047967505.1. Lineage (NCBI taxonomy): Eukaryota > Viridiplantae > Streptophyta > Polypodiopsida > Gleicheniales > Dipteridaceae > Dipteris > Dipteris shenzhenensis. The sequence continues at coordinate 17,690,448 of NC_141613.1, forward strand.
CAAGTACAACTAGAGCCCTTGTATAGGTATGGCTCGGGGAAGTACAAAGCAGTATTGCTTATGGGATTACCTCCTAGGATGTCACGTGGCAACTTATGGTATCCCCTAAAGAAAGGGAAAAAAAAACACCTACAAGCCAATAAAGGCCTTTCCACTAACTTTAGCCTAGGTTTAGCCTAAGTAAAAAGTAACCCACTGTTACAATCCTCCCTCCTCAAATAGAAATTTGTCCTCAAATTTGAAAAGGCTGTAACCTGGACACACAGTGCTCCTTGTAAACCTGAATAGCTCGATTCTGGTCATATCAGCTGAACAATGAAGTTTCTCAGTCAAATACCTCCGTGTAGGCATGCTGATCTGTAATAATATTCCCAAGAAATCAAGCAACCGGGTGGAAGAGCTAAGCTGTCCAATATAACAGATCTGATCATATAATCCAGTGAGAGACATGCTGATCTGAGAAAGGATAGTGAATGCTGGCTGCAACATGTCCATATATGCCATATAGCAAGAGAAAATCAGATCTGCTCATAAAGATGCAATTTTGGCCATAGAATTCAGCTAAGCAATTGAGGGTACTGCTCCACAATTGTGGATGGCTGCCAAGAAGACTCCTCATCAGGTAGACCTCTCCATTTGATAAGATATTCCATGTAGGACTTGTTCCTCAACACATGATCTCTAAATCCAAGGATCTTTTCAGGTATATACTCAATCTGGCTCTCTTCATCCACAGGAGGTAGCTCTTCCATAACTTGCTCCTTAGGCCCCAAATACTTCTTGAGAAGTGATACATGGAATACTTTGTGTATTCTAGAGGATGATGGAAGCTCCAACTCATAAGCCAATTCCCCAACTTTCCTCAAAACCTTGTAAGGTCCATAATACCTATGAGCAAGTTTAACATTGGTATTACCTTTCAAAGAAGCATGCCTGGACTTATGTAATTTGACAAACACGTAATCCCCTTCTTCAAAATAAAGATCTCTTCTATGCGCATCAACATAATCCTTCATCCTTGCTTGGGCCCTTACCATATTATCTTTACATTGCTGTAATAGAGCAGTCATGTGAGCCAAATCATCTTTGGCTTGTTGGTTGGTCAATGCTTGATCAATAATGGTTGATGGAACATGAGCTTTACAGCCAAGCATGGCTTCAAAAGGGCTCATACCAATTGAAGTGTGCTTGGTGGTATTATAACAAAACTCAGCTAGATGCAACCATTGGTCCTAGGATGCTTGGGTCTCAAAGCAAAAATGCCTTAGATACTCTTCCAACCAGCGGTTAACCCTCTCTGTTTGTCCATCAGTTTGAGGGTGATTTGTTGTACTTGGGGTAAGAAGTGTTTCCATAGAACTGAACAACTCTTGCCAAAAATGCCCCATGAACTTAGCATCACGATCACTCACAATTTCCCGAGGGAGTCCATGTAATTTAAACACATTCTCCATGAATTGCTTAGCCACCTTGGAAGCTGTAAATTGTCTTAGTAGGAATGAAGTGGACAGCTTTAGTAAGTCTATCAATAACCACAAAGATGCTGTTCCAACCCTTAGAGGTCACTGGTAGACCTGTAATAAAGTCCATGCTGATATGTGTCCATTTACCTTGAGGTATAGGAAGAGGTTGTAGTAGACCAGCTGGTCTCAGATTCAACTCCCTGTTTTGTTGACAGGGCTTACAGCTTTGTACATAAGCAAGAACATCCTTCCAAAGCCCCTTCCAGTAAAAACTCTGTTTTACCTTATCATACGTCTTGTTGAGGCCTATATGTCCAGCCATAGGAGATGAGTGAAATTCCTGCAAGATTAGCAGCTTATAGGAGGAAGTTTCAGTAAGAAATATTCTATCATTATATCACAAGAACCCATTGTGCAACTTGAAATTGGGATATTGCTGACAGTCAAGATCTTGCAAGTATTGGAACATAGCAGCTGCTTGAGGATCATTGAGATACTCTTCTTGAATGCCATGGATCCAATCTTTATAAACCTCAGTAATAGATGATAAAGTACAAGCCCATATCCTGGAAAGAGAATCTGCCACAATATTTTCTTTGCCCATCTTGTAATCTATGTCAAAGTCATAGTTTTGCACAATAAATAGCCATCTCCTTTGCTTGGGTGATTTGAGAAGACTGAGATAGAAAATATTTGAGAGTCTTATGATCAGTCTTGACCTTGAAATGGCTACCATAAATGTAGTGGTGCCACTTTTTGATTGCATGAAGTATTGCCAACATCTCTTGGTCATAAATGTGAAAACTTGACTCCTTGTCATCCAATTTTCGACTTTCAAAGGCAATAACTCCATGACTCTGTTTTAGGACAACTCCAATGCCCCTTCCACTAGCATCAGCCTCAATTATAAAAGGTTGAGAGAAATCAGGACATACCAAGATAGGCGCTGAAGTTAATACCTCCTTTGTTGGGGTAAAGGCACATTGCCACCCTTTAAAATGTTACGACCGCTATGACTGTCTAAAGACAGTCATAGGTGAATACCTAATCCTAATAAAACCTTTGAGTTTGTGGTGTGGCTCAACACATTCTTACACACCCACACTCCTTGTGTCTCTCTCTCCTACTGTTCCACTCCCCCCTTTCCCTCACAAGTGGTATCAGAGCCACCCTCTCCCTCTCACTCCGGTCTACCCATCCCCTCTCTTCCAGTGTTTCCCTCGGGCTCCGTGCCCCTCGTCTTCGGGTAGCTTTGCTGCTCGATTCCTGTCTCTCTCTCGATTCTCAGCTCGTGGCGGCATTTCCATCGCGGGGTGTTTCACCTTTCGGTGTAGGCAGCAGCGAGCACGCACGTGTGCTTCAGGGCGGCAGCAGCAAGCAGGGCGAGCTCTTTCAGCTCACAATCGCTGCTCAAAGCAGTAGCAGCCGCGCGCAGCAGGTGCGCGACCAGCCATAGCTGCAGCAGCAGCTAGCTGCTGCTAGCTGCTACCAGCAGCCGGCTGCAGCCAGGCGGCCGCAGCCAGCCATGCGGCCGCAGCCAGCCAGGCAGCCGCAGCCAGCGGCTGCAGCCAGCCGACCGGCTGCAAGGCAGCGACCAGCCGGCTGCAAGGCAGCAGCCGACCGGCTGCAAGGCAGCGACCAGCCGGCTGCAAGGCAGCAGCCGACCAGCCGGTCGCGATCAGCGCGACCAGCCAAGCAGCCAGTCGGTTGCAGGGCGACCAGCCACACGCCCGCCAACCAGTCCCGCCACAGCCCGCAATCAGACAGCGACGGCTGCAACAGCAACCGTACGGTGATTGCCCAGCAGCATCCTCGGAAGAGAAATCAGGTACAGGGTATAGCAGGTACCCTGCGCAGGTACCTTGCGCAGGTACAGAAGGTACAGCTGCACATGCACAAACAGACTTTGTTTGGGGAAGAAGGAAAAAGTGAGAGCACTCTGCTCTTTTGCGTGGTACTTGCAAGTACACGCAGGTACAGAAGTACAACGAGGTTTTTTCTTGATGCATTCCCGGAATTTTCAGTTTTAAAACTGTGTGTTTGAGGTACAGCAAGTACACTCGTGTCCCTCGTGCTTGAGGTGACTAGTGCCACAGTGTGTGGTGGTTGCACAGTTATTTTTCGGGAAGGTCAGATGCCTTGATTTGCAGAGGGCTTTTATGCTCACACTGAGTGCAAATCTCAGTTTTCGGGTGACTATTACAAAGGGCTTTTGCCTGGAAGTGTATGCAGTGTATGCCTTGAGGCAGTGTGGAGCCAGGGTGCCCACATTGGTCTCGTTTTCCGCAGTGTATCAGTGACATTTCTTTGCAGGTCACATTTTGTGTACGGCACTTAGAAAATCTCAGTTGAGCCACGCTTGGCCAGGGCGCATCGAGTTTACTTGGTCCCTAACTGTCCATCGTTGACAGTGCTCAAAAGATTTTCTTTTCGGTGTTTGTACGTTGGGATCTGTGTTGCTACTGTGCACACATGCAGTTTATGCATTACATTGTCAGGTGAAAGTGCCAGGAGAGCGCTGAATTTTGTATGCTACCTCATTGTTGAGGGTGTTTATCACTTGGTACAGGTATTGATCAAGGGGCTTTTGCCCAGATTGTGCCTGAGAGCACTTTGGTCACTGTGTAGAGACTTCAGATGTCTTTTATCCCCTTGACATAAGGGTGATTTGTTGGGATTTGTCCCGTGCTTTGTTGCAGGTTTGTGACAGGCTGAGGTGTTTGGAGCATTTTTCAGTGGTCAGTATAGTGTATGCCAGGTGGTTGATGCATGTTTAATCAGTGCAATACCTCATCTGAGGTGGGAGAAGTGATAAGGACATCAGTGTTTTGTGTTTTGTCAGATGATGATGCACTTGTAAAGCACTTGTGGAACAGCTGCAGCATTCTGTAGTTACTGTTTTATGCCTATTTGAGCACGGTACAGTGTGTCAGAAGGTACAGTGACTGGAGGGAAAATTTTCTGTTTTGCTGCAGGTTTTTGACAGTAAAAACAGCACTATTGTGAGTGCTCCTGGCTCTTGATAGAGCAGGTTTTCTGAGAAATCAGAATTTTATTTAGTCATTTTTTGACTTACAGGGAGTCAGGCACTTTCCTTGTCTGATATGGCATCAGGGGGAAGTGAATCCTCAATGCTGAACATAAAGAAATTGGAAGGGGCACACAATTATGCATTATGGGCAGAACAGTGTTTGAATGTACTTCTGTTGAAGAAGATTTTTAAGCCCATAAGGTTGAAGGGTGTCCAGCCATCTGGGATGGCAGATGATGAGTGGGAGGAGCTTGATTTGTCCGCAAGGGCGTCTATCATGCTTACTCTCACTGATTCTCTTGTGTTCAATGTTCAGGCAGAAAAGACCTCTTATGGCCTATGGCAGAGGCTAGAAGAGTTGTATGCCCAAAAGAGTTCAGCCAGTAAGGTTTATTGGTTGAAGAAGCTTGCCGACCTTCGCATGAAGGAAGGTACAGCTATGACCTCACACTTGAGTGAGTTCAATGCCATCTTTACTCAGCTTATTGCACAGGGTTTGAACTTGGACGAGGAGTTCAAGGCTGCATTTTTGCTGTGTACCCTCCCTGAGAGTTGGGACACTTTTAAGACAACCTTGTCTAATTCAAATGTCCCTCTTATGTATGCTGATGTGGAGAGCTCTCTTCTCATGGAGGAGATGAGCAGGAAGAATAATGCGGGCAGCAAGTCTTCCAATGCTTTGCAGGTACAAGATAGAGGTAGGACTCAGCAGAAGGGGAGATCTGCTGGCAAGTCCAAATCCCGTAGTCAGTCCCGTGGTAAGAAAGATATTGAATGCTTTTACTGTGGCAAAAAGGGACACGTGAAGTCTAAGTGCTTCAAGTTTATACGGGATCAGAAAGCCAAGAAGGCTGAGGCAAAGGATGCAGGCAGTGGAAGCAAAGGCAAAGGCAAGGCCAAGGGAGATGACACTGATGCAGTGAATGTTGCAGCAGAGGACAGTGACAGTGACAGACATGATGTATTATGTTCTTCTGCTGTAATTGCACATACATTGGTTGTTGATGGCCATGACATGCACACCTGGCTCTTGGATGCAGGTGCTTCTTTTCATGTTACGCCTCATAGGGAGTGGTTTACTTCCTACACAGGTACTCATGGAGTTGTTCACCTTGGGAACAACTATGCATGTCAGATTGCAGGGATTGGCAGTGTACAGATAGTATTCCCTGACGGACGCATATTTATGCTTGATGGTGTTCGCCATGTGCCGCAAATCAAGAAAAATCTGATTAGCACTGGCTTGTTGGATGACAGTGGTTACCACACCACATTTGGGGATTCCAAATGGGTGATAACTGATGGCCAGGTTGTAGTGGCTGAGGGTTGCAAGAGTGATACCTTGTACCCTCTTTATGTTTCCAGTGTAGGTAATCATGTTGTCGCCATAATCGAGCTGCCGAAGGTTTCATTGTGGCATAGCCGGTTGGGACACATGTCCGTTAAAGGAATGCAAGAACTGTCACGTTTGGGTTATCTGCCGTCTCTTTCATTTTCAGATTTGCCTACTTGTGATCATTGCATATTTGGCAAGCATTCTATGACTCCTCATAAGAGGAGAACTCCCCAGAACAGAGCACCGCTTGATCTAGTGCACACTGATTTGTGTGAGATGCCACAGCTATCACTAGGGGGTGCAAAGTATTTTATTACTTGTATTGATGATGCCACACGCAAAGTGTGGGTCTATTTCTTAAAGCATAAAAGCGATGCCTTAGATGCTTTTAAGAAGTTTGTCGCTCAGGTTGAGAATCGGACAGGTTGCAGGCTGAAATGCCTCAGATCCGATAATGGGGGTGAGTATGTGTCACATGCCTTTGTACAGTTATGTGAGGCTAAGGGCATTAAGCAGGAACTCACAGCCCCTCATAATCCACCTCAAAATGGTGTGAGCGAGCGAATGAATCGGACTATCCAGGAGAAAGTTCGATGTATGTTGTCTTATGCTGCATTGCCCCATGGCTTTTGGGCAGAAGCCGTGCAAACAGCAGTTCACCTAATTAACAGGTCGCCGAACAAGGCTTTGGAGTTGAAAGTGTCAGAGGAGGTGTGGTCTGGCAAGCCACCTTCATATAAGCACTTACGTGTGTTTGGCTGCGAGTGCTTTGCACATGTACGCAAAGAACTGCGCACCAAACTGGAACCAAAGTCTTTCAGATGCATCTTTATGGGATACGGCGATGAAGGTGAAATGGGGTACAGGTTATGGGATCCCGTCAAACGGAAGATTATACGCAGCAATGACGTCATCTTTAAAGAGGATTGTGTACACAGAGAACCCGTGCAACCTGTGGAATACAGGAGGGTTGTATATGATGATGTCGGACAGCAAAGAATGCCCATTAATATGCAGCAGCAGGCTGCTGTAAATTACAGGAGATATGCCAGTTTTGCATTGTGATAGTCAGAGTGCTATCATGTTGGCAAAGAATCCGGTCTTTCATCAGAAGACCAAGCACATAGATGTGAAATACTTGAGCTTGTGAAGGTGCATACTGATGATAATCCTGCAGATTTGCTCACTAAGAGCTTGCCTACAGAGCGGTTTGCACATTGTCGCCGCATCATGGGATTAGGTTGAGACCATTCTTATTTTATGGTCTTGTATACAGTGACTGTATATTGCTGTAATTTTTATTCTTTTCTCCCCTTTAGGCACATTGGCCTTTAGGTGGGAGGTTGTTGGGGTAAAGGCACATTGCCACCCTTTAAAATGTTACGACCGCTATGACTGTCTTAAGACAGTCATAGGGTGAATACCTAATCCTAATAAAACCTTTGAGTTTGTGGTGTGGCTCAACACATTCTTACACACCCACACTCCTTGTGTCTCTCTCTCCTACTGTTCCACTCCCCCCTTTTCCTCACATCCTTTAATGCTTTGAAGCTCTTATTGGCACTGTCAGACCATTGGAAAGCATTCCTTTTTAGAAGATCAGTGAGAGGAGCTGCCAATTTGGCAAAATGCCTTATAAATCTTCTATAAAATGATGCTAGACCAAGGAAACCTCTCAGCTGGGTGATATTCTGAGGTATAGGCCAATCCTTTACACACTTTACCTTGCTGGGATCCACCTTAATGCCACTACTGCTGACAATATGGCCCAGATATTCCATTTCTTCAGCCATGAAAGTGCATTTACTTGATTTGGCATACAATTGGTGTATCCTCAATACTTCGAATACTTGCTAGACATGCAATAAATGCTCTTCTTTTGTTTTGCTGTAGATCAATATATCATCAAAGAATACCAGCACAAATTTATAGAGGAAAGGCTGCAATACCTTATTCATTCGGGCCTGGAAAGTTGCAGGTGCATTGGTTAGATCAAATGCCATCACTTTGAATTGATAAAACCCACATTCTGTCTTGAAGGCAGTTTTATGTTCATCTCCCTCCTTCATCCTTATTTGATGATAGCCTGACCTAAAGTTAATCTTTGTGAAGTACTTTGCCCCTCTAAGCTCATCCAGTAGATCATCAATTCTAGTGATAGGAAACCTATTCTTAATTGTCATTTTGTTCAAATCCTTGTAATCAATACACATTCTAAATGAGCCATCCTTCTTCTTAACCAATAACTCAGGAGAGGCAAAGGGTGATTGACTGTGTGGAATAAATTCCTTGTTAAGGAGTTCCTTTATTTGCCTTGTCACCTCTTCCCTTTCAGCTCTAGAAAGTCTGTATGGAGGTTTGTTGATTGGCTTAGATCCTGGCTCCAACACAATTGCATTATCCACATCTCTCATGGGAGGGAGATGGTTGGGAAGATCAACAAATATATCAGAGTATTGCTGTAATAGGAACTGCATGTCTTTATCCTCCACCAACAGCTCATTATTCTCTTGAGACTTGGTCAATTGAATAGCATAGAGTGTTGAGATATCCACTCGTGATATGCCAGGGTGACCATTGTGCATTTATGTCACGACTTATTAGCTGTAGATGCGGTTGGTACACCGTCCATGAATAATAGATGGATGACAGCTATCTTTATGTACTCTAGTTAGTGGCTCAGTTAGTATGCCACCTTAGTTAGCTGAGTTTGGTTTGAGACCCACATATAGGGTTCACCTATTCTTTTGTACTATGAGAGTTCTTTTGGCTTTCACAACTAAGAAGAAAACTGTTTTCAGCCTCCATCTTTGTGTATATTCTCCCATTGTGTATGTGAGAAAGCTGCAAGTGAGACTCTTTCTTTCTCTCTCTTTTAACATGGTATCAGAGCTCGGTTCGTGGTAAGGAGCTCAAGAAAGTAAATCAAGTCCGTGGTGTCCTAGTAAGAGGATCAGTGTTGCTTTTCTTTTTTTTCGAGTTTGGGAGCAAATCTCTGCAAGTAGCACAGTCGGAAAGTGCAAGAGTACACTGTCTTAGATTGGGACGTCCTTCACGGTGTGACAAGAGGGTAGTATAGGCTATCCTTTTTGATTCGAGGTCATTTCGGGGTCCGTTTTGGTGGTGAAAGTTTTTCGCAGGCACTCAGGAAAGTGGCCTGTTTTTGTTGTGCGACCACTGTTCTGCAGGTCGGTGAAAAGTTATCGCATAAATTACATTGTATGTCTGTGCGCAGAGATATTGGGAGTGACAGAATCATTCTTATTGCCTGTTGATGCATAATCGTCACTAGGAAGTGACTGTGTGGTCAAATACTACTCTTGTCAGTTTTGCAGATTTGTCCTTGTGAGGCAGAAGTTGTGTTTTTTTGCAGTGATAGAATATTTTGCATACATTACATCGTATGCTTGTGCGCAAAGATATTGGGAGTGACAGAATCATTCTTATTTCCTGTTGATGCATAATTGTCACTAAGAAGTGACTATGTGGTCAAATATCACTCTTGTCAGTTTTGCAGATTTGTCCTTGTGAGGCTAAAGTTGTGTTTTTTTGCAGTGACAGAATATTTTGCAGTGTTCTGTAATGGTGTCTGATGCTCTTTCACAGATTGTCACTGAAAAACTTGACAAGAACAACTTTCAAGCATGGAAGTTTAGAATGACGAATTTCTTTAAGGGAAAAGGCTATTGGGAGTTCATTACTGGAGTTGAATAAGAACCAGTTATTCTTAATGTTCTCAATCAATAGGAGTTGTAGGGATTTAAAGATTGGCATGAGAGCGCCAAAAAAGTTATGTATTGGTTGTCTATCGGTATTTCAGATTTTATGATTATGCATATTCAGGATGCAAGCACGTCAAAGAAAGCGTGGGATACTTTGACAAAAATGTATAGCACAAATACACTAGTTAGGAAAATGCAGATCAAGCAAGAGTTGCATAATGTGCAGAGAGAAAATATGAGCATCAATGACTATCACATGAAGGTGAAGAAGATTGCAGATGCACTTGCTTCTATTGGGTCGGCAGTGGAAGATGATTTAGTTTCTGTGACCTTGAATGGTGAGCATCAATGACTATCACATGAAGATGAAGAAGATTGCAGATGCACTTGCTTCTATTGGGTCGCCAGTGGAAGATGATTTAGTTTCTGTGACCTTGAATGGTCTAGGAAAGGATCAGTATTTCAGATTTTATGATTGTGCATATTCAGGATGTAACCACGTCGAAGAAGGCGTGGGATACTTTGACAAAAATGTATAGCACAAATATGTAAGCCAGGAAAATGCAGCTCAAGTAGGAGTTGCATAGTGTGCAGAGAGAAAATATGAGCATCAATGACTACCACATGAAGATGAAGAAGATTGCAAAAATGTATAGCACAAATATGCAAGCCAGGAAAATGCAGGTCAAGCAGGAGTTGCATAATGTGTAGAGAGAAAATATGAGCATCAATGACTACCACATGAAGGTGAAGAAGATTGCAGATGCACTTGCTTTTATTGGGTCGCCAGTGGAAGATGATTTAGTTTTTGTGACCTTGAATGGTTTAGGAAAGGATTATTCACAATTCCGGACATCCATTGTCGTCTGTGAGAATTTTTTTAATTTTGAGGAGTTGATTGCTCTTCTAATTTCTGAAGAGCAGAGAAATGGTGGTGTATCTTCTTCAGGAGGAACTTCAAAAGAAGTTTTCTACTCAAATGCTGGAAGAGGTAGAGGCAGAGGCAGAGGCAGAGGCAGAGGCAGAACAGGCTGATTTGAAGGCCGTGGCAGAAATTAGAATATGCAGCAAATTCAAGAAAATCAGTCCTATGGAGGAGGACGTGGTAACTTTAGAGGCAGGGGAGCCAAAGAGGTCGTGGTGGATGGCAGAGAGGTCAAAATGCAAACAACAATGTTGAATGCTATTACTGTGGTAAAATGGGTCATATGGTTAAAGACTGCTATAAAAAGCAGAATGACATCGTGACTGAAAAATTGCAGCAAGGCAATTATGCATCCTCTAGTAAACATGGTTATGACAAAAATAAGCATTTGTTTATGATGCAGCACATGACCAATTCTGTGATAAGTGCAAAAGAAAGCAATGATGTGTGGTATGTTGACTTAGGGGCGTCAAATCACATGACAGATCATGTAGAATGGATGAAAAATAAAAAGATCAGGATTTGTGGATATTAGTGATGATACTGCACATCCTATTGTGCAGATTGATAAAATTCCTTTGTCTATGCAGGATGGAAAAAAAAAATACCTGTTTGATGTATTTTATGTTTCGAATATCACCAAGAACCTGATTTCTGTTGGTGAAATGGTTGAGTAGGGCTTGCAGGTGAGATTTAATTCTCATGGATGCTTTGTTGAGGATATGAAAAATAAAGGTCGCTTGATAGCGAAAGGAAAAAGAAGGGCATGATGTTTACGTTGTATGTGTGCGGTCATGTCTGAATTGGGTGCAGCAATGTTTGCATATGGGACTGGTGTAGTAGATATTGATATCTGGCATAAATGCATTGGTCATGTTAATGTACGACTTAAATTAATGCAGGTTCAAAATATTATTGCAAGATTGCTTCAGTTTAAGATTGCAGAAATGCATAAGATATGTGAAGCCTGTCAATTTGAAAAACAAGCAATGAAGTTATTTCCTAGATATGTTCAAGAGAGTAAGAGGCCATTGGAATTAATTCACTCTGATGTGTGGATTACTAAAGTTGCATCTATTGAAGGCTGTCATTATTTTGTCACTTTTATTGATGACTACAGCAGAAAAGTTTGGGTGTATTTTATGAAAAAGAAAAGTGAAGTGTTTGGGCATTTCAAAGCTTTTAAAGCTATGGTTGAAAAAGAAACAGCCTGTAAATAAAATGCCTAAGGTCAGATGGAAGGGAGAGTACTTCTCAAATGAGTTTGTAAGTTTCCTGTAGGAGGAGAGAGAGAGAGAGAGAGGTTCTCAAATTAAAGTAGAGAGATTAGATGTCAAATCAATATGTGAGTACGGTGGGGTGGAGATGAGGCAGTGGTATTCGCAATGTCCCCGTAGTGCCAACGCTATTAACCTATCATAAGTTTCCCTTTTATTGCATTTAAGAAGCCAAAGCTTTCTTCCTAACAATAAAGGTCTGCTCAGGGGCTTTTCTCCTTGACTTTGACTCCTACCCTTAAGAATCAGCTACATTATCTAAGTGGAAGCTGAAGAGCTTGTTCTTTCAAGTCCTTGTGATGATTGCGTTCTTGCAGCTAAAGAACAGACCAAACCTGGGATATAGCAATCCAGAATATAGGTATGCATGCGTGTGTGCGTGTGCTGGTGCGCACACATTCTGAATGTATATCCACTTCAAGTGGCCAACTCAGTCATGGGTTTTCTTCAAGGCTATTCAGTCAAAGCATTCCTTGAACCACGGTAATAAGATAAGGGAATACCTTGATTTCATGTTTAATTCAGTCAGTGATACTCTTTTAGATGCCTATGTAAAGTCCTGAAATTTCAGCATTGCAGGGCCAAGGTATTGATCTTTTTTGGGAGTCGGGTTTGGAAACTCTTCCGCTTATGTATTTGTGGTGGTCGTGCTTGTTTATCTCTATTTTCTCCACTCACGTCTTTTTTTCATAGATTGAAATAGTAATGAGTTGTCCAGCCTTCCCCACAGTTGGGGCTCAGAGTATGTGTTGCAAAATTCATATCTTAGATAGTTTTGAACAAATATGTCCTTGTGTACTGTGTCTCTTATGGTGCTTTATGTTTCTTTCTATGTTTCAGCTCAGGAACCTTGTCTGGGCTACCTCAAAACATGACATTTATTTGATGCACAGTTCTTCAGTTCTGCATTGGTCCCCTTTGACGCGGAAATCAACAGAAATCCTTAATGTTGCTGGCCCTATAGTGCCTGTTCCTGAGGTTTGATTCACATTTCTGATTGAATCTTTCTGCTTTGAGAGTTTGGCAAGCTTTGAATTGGCTTTACTATGCTTGCTATAGCAGAGGATAAGATCTTTGAAGCACAGATTTTCGACATGCAGGCCCAAAGGAGCCCATGGGCTTTACAGCCTGTTGTAAGACATGTGCAAATCAGTACTATGTGTGTCAAGGGAAATCTTCTTGTGGCTGGTGGATTTCAAGGGGAGATGGTTTGCAAAGTAAGCTGCTCTTTTTTTTCCCCAACAACAAAAAAGTAAGATCTTTTTATTGACGTGATAATGAAATGTTAGTTAGGTGGACTTTAATATAGTCAGTGTACTACTTAGAGATGTTGTTTGTGTCTCCTGATTTTATGGCTTTTGGAGGAGGAAGACTTGTTGTAATGAACATGATGCACAATTTTGGATGCAGTTTTTGGACCGTCCTGGAGTTTCTTATTGTACCAAGATCACCTTTGATGAAAATGCGATCACCAATGCTATTGAGATCTATGAGGGTTCTAGGTAAGGTACATGTTGCAATCGGGACAGCTATTAGTGTTGCTTAAGTGGTGCTGTGGAAACTTATGTTTGTGTGTTTGTGTTGCAGTGGTGCACCAAGGCTGATGAGCTCAAACAATGATTCTGTTGTTCGGGTGTTTGACATTGAGAAATTTGATGTGCTTCAGAAATTCAGCTTCCCTTGGCCTGTCAATGTGTGTGACTAATCTGTATTTGACTTTGCTGTCAATTTACTGTTTTTCACAACATTTTGTTTGAGTTGGAAGGCTGAGCTAGATTTATTCTAATGCACTGATCTCAGTTGATCAGCATCCATGTTGCTTGCCATTATGTGTCTTAAGATACTGAGGTATCTTAAAGGTGTTGTTTCTTTGTAAGCTCACAGTTTATTTGATTGCACATGTACAGCACACCTCGGTGAGTCCAGGCAACAAATTTTTTGTTGTCGTGGGTGACAGTGCAGATGGGTTTCTTGCTGACAGTCAAACTGGCAAGGTACTATTTACCCTCCAAAATTTGAATTCTTATTGGACTTCTATGCTAAATCAAATGGAAAGTTTATTTCTCAAGATGAAACTGCAATTGAACTGAAAAGTGATGGTTTGATTGCAAAATTTGCTTGGAGAGGGGGTGAAAGAAAGAAAGAAAGAAAGTCTATCAACATCCACTGGAGACCAAAAGGTCTATGGGACAGCAAGACACCCTGTAGTACGTCTGCTTTAGGGAGGGCACATGGCAGCTCCCAAGGAGTGCAAAAAGCAACCCACATTATTTAGCGTACTTACATGATACTTTGAAAGAGTAAACAGCCATACATCAGTTTAAGACTGAGAGTCTTTTGGTTTTGATTTGAACTCTTTGATTAGTGCTACGCTTTCACGGTAAACTGCCCATTTTCCATCCTTTCTGGCAGCCTTGACTTTAGCTAATTCAGTTGCCTTATTCTTGAGTTGAGCCTGTGTAAGCTCCTCTGCTATCCATACTATGGTACCCTTCAGCTTGTAAGATTGTCGAAGGAGCTTGATCCGCATATCTTTTGACTTTAGTGTAAGGATTGCATGACCTTTATAGTGCATAATAGAAGTTGGACTGGAGTCATCATCATCCTGCTCATCATCATCCAGCCATTCAATGTTGGGCAAGCTTGCTTTGATCTTTGTCAATATTTCACTATATGTGTCCTCCTCTTTGTACCAATCTTTTGGGAGTCCTCCTATTCTAATCTTCAGCGTATTATTACTTCTAGCTTGGTGTTCTTTAATCTCTGCCTGAATATCAGACTTACTTGCTTTGGTGTCCACTTCCACAATCACTTCCTTCTTAGCAATTTGTACTTCAATGTGAACAAGATCTTTGACTGTAGAGACTAGCTGTGGGGTAGGGGGGGAATCCTTATAAGATTTTACAGCCTCATCAATTACTGCCTGCTTACCAGGCCCTTTCAAAATGTGAAGTCGAGCATTTACTTATGCCAGTTCCAATCGTAGCTCTCTCACTGCCTGCTGCGGATAAAAAATCTGATCCTGTTGCCCAAGGATGGGTCGTTTTGAGCCTTCTTGTTGGTAATTCCGTGCATATGGAGAGGGTGTCATGGCTGCAACTGTAGAGTACCGAGTCCTGATGGATGTTGAAGGAGTTGAGGGAGTTGAGGGGGACTTGGAGGAGAGGGTAGGCCAGTCCATAGTTGGCTGTCTGTTGAACCCCCTAGCTTAACCTAGCCCCCGGGGTTGGGTTGGGGATTTAGCCCAACTCAGGGTTAGGGTTAGTTTGGTTGCTTCTAACGGGTACGGAGGGAGAGGTACGGATGGAGAGGTACGGATGGAGAGGTACGTGCTGTTGCTGACGGATTGCACGGTACTGGCTGTCTGCTGACGGGCTACGGACGGGGCAGAGGTATGGACGACGGAGGTACGGACGAAGTACGGAGGTGTGGAGGTACGGACGAGGTATGAACGGAGAGAGAGAGAGAGAGAGAGAGAGAGAGAGAGAGAGATGCTGAGCGGATGGGGGGTTAGCGGAAGAGAGAGGGAGGTACGGATAGAGGCTAGCGGGAGAGGTACGGACGGAGAGAGGCTAGTGGGAGAGGTACGGAGAGAGAGAGAGGTGTTGGCTAGCGGGAGAGAGAGAGAGAGAGAGAGAGAGAGAGAGAGAGAGAGAGGGCCTCTCTTGTGAGTCTTTTAAGGCATGCAGCTTGGCGTCCGTGTCTAGAGAAATTCAGCTGCATGTCTCGAGTATCTTTAGACTTCAGCTTTGCAAGCTTTCCAAGGGGATATGAGTCCTTCTCACTGACATCCAAGAGACAGATGTAAAGGATTTTGTTGTTATGCAAGGCTACGGCCGCCTCGGCATAATAGTATCATTTTTCCAGTTGATGGTTCCTGCTTTATAACGTGAGGATTTGCTAATGTTTGTCACTTAGAAACCATGGTTGATAGTGAGAAGATGTATATTGAACATGTTGTTTCTATCCGGTGGGCATCATATAGACCATATCCATAGTTGGGTCCCTACACATATGGTTGAACCATACGCGTATGAAATAATTATTCCGTACGTGTATGGTATGGCCAATCATACTCGGCTTTTTTTGGGTTCAAAATGAAATGTTTCTATCTTCTAGCTTGGCATGTATACTCTTGCTCTTTTACGAGGTGCATGCATCTTTGTAACCTGTCGTGCACTGTTTTTCTAACTCAAGCATTCCACTTGTACTTGTTAACCGCAAGAAATTACTTACAGTCTTTGAAATTAAATAATTTTTTTGCCTAGATGTTTGCTTTGCTCTTGTGAACATTACCCTCGTCACTTGCATTCCCTTCCATGGCAGAATTATGCAATGGTACTAATCATTTGAAGGTTTCAAAGATTTGCAAACATTGGGTGTGCCACTGGCAGAATCCAAACATGTACATCTAGCTCAAGTCCTAGCTTCTAGTATCGTGTTACAACACTGTTTTTCTAACTCAAGCATTCCACTTGTACTTGTTAACCGCAAGAAATTACTTACAGTCTTTGAAATTAAATAATTTTTTTGCCTAGATGTTTGCTTTGCTCTTGTGAACATTACCCTCGTCACTTGCATTCCCTTCCATGGCAGAATTATGCAATGGTACTAATAATTTGAAGGTTTCAAAGATTTGCAAACATTGGGTGTGCCACTGGCAGAATCCAAACATGTACATCTAGCTCAAGTCCTAGCTTCTAGTATCGTGTTACAACATTCAGCGAAAAATGGAATTGTACAGGAGATCACACCTGAGAACGCTAGATCCTACTCAGGATGTGCACTTGAATTGACAGCAAGATATGCCAACCAATAACTGAATAGAATATCCAAAGGGACGACCCAAAATGTATGACAAAGGTGCACTCACAAGTCACACTACATGGATGGCAGAGTGCTGCCCACAAACGCTGAAACTGAAGCCACGAGTTGTCCTGTGTTCACTCCTTTTGCTGTGCACCCCTCAATGAGGTCTTCATGGGCTATGGGAGAAGCCCAAAACCCTGTGTCTGTCAGAACTCTTTCTGCCCTATTTGATCCGCTCACTGGTTATACTTTTCACAATGGCTAAGGGCTTTGTGGATCTGCCGATGCCTTTTGCTGAACCCTGGTGCCCTGATGCACGTATGCAAGATCTGGATTCACTGCCTCTTTTAGTGTCTTGCGTGCACTCTGGAGGGCTGTTCTGTAGTCTGCAGATGGCTCTTCTGGAATGACCTTGTGTGCCCCCGATGGAGGCTTTTTGTAGGGGCTGAAATGCCCCCACAGACTGGCCGATGCAGCCTGTAACAGGCCGACCGGCCTGCTGCACTGGCTGAAACTGTCCAACCACGGCAGCCTTTTGGGGCCTATAAAATCCCCTCAGGCCTGCTCCATTTTTGCCCATTGTCTGAGTTGCATATCTGCATATATGTAGGCTTATGCACTGCCTTGTCTGCCACTTGACAACTCATGTGTAGCCCAAGGGAGGGTTAGCACGATGGCTGTCCACTGTGGGGTAGGTCTGCCCTAAAGTGTGGACCTTCATTTACTACAAGAGGAACTCTATGTGCTGCCCACCCTCTTCAAATGTTACCGACCGTGCTCTCCTCTTTCGGGGGCTTACATATGGGGAGCTCACCCTTCTTCCTTGACACTGCCTCTGAATGAGCCGTTGTGAGGCAAAGCCTAGTCCTCGAAGAATGCACTCCCATCTGCTTCCTGGGAAGAATGCTGAGGGACATGTCCAAGGCATCCTTTGTGTCTAGTCCAATCACGGTAGATCAAACTATAATGTTTACTCTCTTATGGCATGGTTCATGTCATCTGGGAACCGTTCTGCATCATCCACACTCCACATGAGTTGTACTGGGTAACTTGTTCATGATGTCGCCCTCCAAGTGGTAGCGACTATTTGAATATCTCTTCGTGAAACCCCTGATCAGAGACGCTGAATTATCTCCGGATAATGCTCCTTGCGAGCAATCCTTAGGTCCAGATGGTCACAATTGTACTGTCTTTGTGGTCTTTTGTCTCCTACACGTAGTCTTTCATAGGGTTTGCTTTGGATATTTCTAGTATTGTGCAACTGGAACTCTTTGGGAAGGCTTCTTTGACAACCGACCTTGCTAGCTCCATGTCCTCCAAGAAGTCTAGGTAACCAGATAATCTCTCAGTCATCATGCAGAAGGCATCACATGCCTTTGCTGTGAACTAACCCCTCTGGCTGTCCGGTGGGTCTTTCCTTGTTGAGAACTCCAGGCCAACCAAACATTCCAAAACATCTTGTTGAATAATATTGGGAAGACATATCAAAGATTAATCACAGGGAAGGTGTATTCCTCAAGGAGTCAAATCAGGGCAAGTTCATAGAGAAGCCAGGTCCTGAAAGGTGGTTGATATATAGGTTATTGGTTGGTGTAGACGCTTACATATATGATGTGCATATATGTATATGGTTTACTAATAAAGGAACCTTGATAGGACTTAGATCTAGGTGTGAATATGTCCTAATGGGCTTAGGGTAACCCGTTTAGGGTTTGGTATATGGTATATAGTTTATCATGTTCTTTGCTCATAATGTAGGTGGTGTACATTTATATGGCACGCTTGGTGTTTTTTCCTTCTCCCCATGCATGTGGGTCTGCTGCCAGCATTTTGACATGGTACTGGGCCCATGTTTCAGTGTGCAAGGGCCCATGTTTCAGGCAGTATGCAAGGGGTGGTCCATTTGTTCCACATATGAGTGAATGAGAAGGAAGGAGTCTTGTTTCAGTCAGTTCTGAAGTTGAGAACCTCATATTTCGTTTTTGGTGCAAGGGACTCAGTTTTCATTCTTCAAAAGGGAAAATAAAACCTATGAGCCACCCGCCCTTCTTGTCAAGCTTTGAATTTTGTGTGTTCTCATTGTGTGGCATGCTTGAAGGTTATAAGGAGAGTGAAAGAAGGGTGTTGGGAGGTCTGCAAAGTGCATCTTTGGGAGGGGTAAAAAACCGCTCCCCTCCCTCCCTCCCTCTATTTGTAGTATCTTTGACAGGTCGTGGCGCATCCTCGTTCTGTGAAAGGAGGCGACCCAGTGCAAAACAAGCCACTAATTGGAGGTGCCGCTAGTATTGCATAGCCAACGAGAGGCTTCCTACAGAGCCAAAAGAAGACAAAGCTTGTCTTAATGCAGTTTGAACACAATTGGTAGAGGGTCAGCTAAGCTCACAAAGCCATACCTCCACAGATTACCATATCCAATGCAGGGGGCTTGATATCAGGTGTAAGCATGGTAGCAGCGTGCAAACTTGGCGACTCAGATGAGAGCTTATGTGAGGAGCCCGACAACAAGCTCAGCAAGCCAAACAGCAAAAGCTTGACAATGTGAACAAGGATGTAGATACTGACGCCGTACAGATACAAAAACAAGGAAAGGAAATGGATAGACAAAGACTAGGGAGAAGTCCTCTCCGTGACACATCGCAACATTGTGTTTTAAGGATATAGACTATATATTGACGTCGTACATATACAAAAACAAGGAAAGGAAGCAGATAGACAAAGAGTAGGGAGAAGGCCTCTCCGTGACACGTCACAACATTGTGTATTAAGGACATTCAAATTCTTTGAATTTTCGTCCAAGTGGTGATTAGCTGTTTCAACTACATCGGTTATTTTACGTGGGTGGAGAAGCCCCAACAGCGAAAATTTGAACAACAAAAGATCTAAATTTGTATGATTGGACATATTCTAGTCTTACAAAGGTATATTTTTCTATCACCTTGGTGGACATGCAAGTTCTTTGAATTTTCATCCGAGTGTTTGATCAGTTGTTCAACTACATCGATTTATTAGAAGCCCCAACAGCTAACATTTGAACAAAAAAAATTCTAAATTTGTATGATTGGACATATTCTAGTCTTACAAAGGTATATTTTTCTATCACCTTAGCGAACATGTAAAATCGTCCAAGTGGTGATCAGCTGCGCAACTACATCGATTTATCTTACACGGGATCAGAAGCACCAACAGGTAAAATTTTAACAACAAAAAATCTAAATTTGTATCATTGGACATATTCTAGTCTTACAAAGGTATATGTAATCCACACCTAGCTAGGGACTTTGTAAGCTATAAAAGAAGAGAAAAAAAGAGAGGACGGCTTATGTTGATGACGTTAGCGCAGTGTCTTGGAGGCTCTGCAAATTCAATTTTGGAATTTGAGACATAGCAGTCCGTGCAATAGAGCCACGTCATGATGTCAACATTGCCTAGCCATATCTCTATACATTTTAATGAAGGCTCCTCATGGAACATGAATATCTGCCTTGCATGAATGGCCTCAAACTGTTGAAGATCAAAGCCTTGCCAAGGTTGACCTTCAAGTCTCTTCGATTACAAAATCCCTAGAGGGTAGCAGCTGTCATTAGTAGAGGAGTTAAGATGAGAATAACATGTTTGTGTACAGCAAGATGCGCACCATGGGTTGGCCAATGGGTGACCCCTCGCCTTTTGAATGTGTTGGACAACTCATCAATGTGGAGGCTAGACAGTGTCATGGACCTCCTCTTTCCACTGCTATGGTGTTAACAAAATCCTTGGTCTTTCCTCCTCATTGCAGACTCACCTTGAGATTCTCATAGCATGCAACTACAGCCAAGAGAGTCTGTGTGTAGTCGTGTTGGTGAGAGTGTGGATGTGTGTGTGTGTGGGAGAGAGAGAGAGAGAGAGAGAGAGAGAGAGAGACCCTTTTGTATTTGTGTGTTTATGTTGACAGCTTGTAATATGTCTTCTTTTTTGGCTCCTGCAGGCTTTAACAGCTCTCAAAGGTCATTTAGACTATTCTTTTGCCTCTGCTTGGCACCCAAATGGTTACCTCTTTGCCACGGGTAACCAGGACACATCTTGTAGACTATGGGATATCAGAAACCTGGCTTCTTCATTGGCAGTTCTGAAAGGACGTATAGGAGCAATACGTTCTCTTCGTTTCACATCAGATGGACGATTCCTTGCAATGGCGGAACCAGCGGACTTTGTGCATGTATTTGATGTCAATCAAGATTTCAAGCTATCCCAAGAAATTGACATCTTTGGTGAGATTGCGGGGATCTCCTTTAGTCCAGACACAGAGGCACTATATATTGGTGTTGCTGACAGAATATATGGCAGTCTGCTCGAATATAACCGTTGTCATGCAAATTCATACCTTGATTCTATGTGGTAGATATTTTATGTGGTGATCAATATGATATGAAGATTGCTCTTCTTTTCTGCAACTTCGACAACCTCCCTGCTGAACTCGAAATGGCCCCCTTTCTTCAAAAAGAAAAGGTGGAGCAAATTTTTTTACAGGTATGTAGATGTTTAGCCATGAGGCGAGTGTTCTTGCAAACTCAACCTGTGTGGATGTTCAATGTTTTGAAGGATTACTGTAAGTTCGTTGTATTTTTGTCTTCTAAACTGGAGTAAGCCTTCGAGCTTCAAGAGAAAAGCTAAACCTCCCATAAGTATTTGGGAGCATGTAATTATTGTTTATTGTCACTAGGTAGGAACCGGAGTGTTCAGGCCTACACACAAAGCCTGCTCTCAAAACAAAACAAAAATGTGTTCTGTTTTGCTTCAGGTCACTGCTTTTTTTAGCAATTGATTATATTTACTATTATAGTTGAAAGAGGAAAAAACCCTTGCTACTGTGAATTTCGAAGTTTAAAATTTATGATCCCATTGTGGAATTGAGCCATACTGGCAATGTTGTTGCTCAAAGATGACGACTGGTTTCATAAAAGGTAATTATTATTAGTCTTTTTGAACATGTGCACTTTTTAAATAAAAACTTCCTTTCATTGTTCTCAGGTAATTATGCTCATTATAGCTTATGTCTGCGTCTAACTATCGCCATGTCCCTCACCTTTAAACTTCAAAATTTACTCGAAGGAAAGCAAGTGTTCTTTGCTTTCCTCAGCCCATAAAGCTATCATGCACCCAAGTTTTTGACAAAAAATTGAATGCTCCAGGATACTTCTTGTATGGGCTTGTTATTTCTGGGGGTTTCGAGAATTCTAGTGCTGTTTTGCTATTTTTATTCAACTAGTGGGTTCATTGGGCCAAATTTGTGTTCGATTTAATCTCCCTACCTTATTCTCCTCTCTTATGCTTGACAAGCAGTAAAATTTGTTAACTCATACCCTTTTGTGATGTGTGCTAGTTCCTTTTTGTATGGCATGTACATGGGGAAAAAATAAATAAGAAGGAAATAAAATAAGAAAAAGCTTCAAAAAATAATGAAAATAATCTCTCTGTCGCTACACAGACATGCATGCGCGCGCACACATAAAAAAACAATCTCCCCCCCCCCCCCCTCCCTCCCCCTCACCCCCCCCCCCCTCTCTCTCTCTTGCTATGCTCTCATGCACGCGCACACGTGTTTGTGTGTGTAGATTGTACACACACACACACACACGCACGTACCCCTACACGCATGCACGCATGCACACACACACACACGCGCGTGCACGCATAGGTGAAATCATGTTATGGTGTATGTAAAAATTTCTCTTTTTGGTAAAAAATAATGAAGTTTCAAGAGTAGATATAAAACTAGATCGCATACTTGCTGGGGCTTGGAGCCTTGTTAAATTTGTGTAAGGTTCAAATCCTTCGCATATTGAGGATTTTGTGATTTGCAATCGTTCCCTTGCGTGAGAATTCCTTGATCTCGCTCTCTTCCTTGAGTCCGTAAGGACGTCTCATGTGGGTTAACCCACTCTCCGGACTCTCATGCGTCTTAGTGTAGAAAATCACGTCTTTGGTGTAGGTCGGTTAGACCAAAGGATATCGTTACTGTTTCACCCTACAATACTCAATTTGTCTTATGCTCTCATCTCATGGATTTGACACTGTTATGTGGTGTCCCACCTCTCGCTCCTCCCTTTCCATCTTTCTACTTTTTTTTGGATAATCACTTTACCATTTGTGTAGGCAACCCATTTCCTTGCTTGTCTTGTTGCCATCACATGTAGCATTCCCTCCCTATGGTGCTCTTGTTGCAGGATTGTGAGGTAACAATCAAAGTATATCCTAAGTTTTCCTCGTGCTCAAAAGGGTGGGCTTGTCCATTCCTGTCTGGAGTTTAATTACTAGTGGTCTTGCCTTCTCTCTCTCTCTCTCTCTCTTTCTCTCTCTTTCTCTCTCTCTCTCTCTCTCTCTCTCTCCCCCCTCCCTTTAGGTTGGACACACGTCTTTGTTGTTAGATATGATCATAGATTCACCAAGCATGCATGCATTTCTATTGATTCTTTCTGTCTCCTTCATTAACTGGAGATTGGCCATTGAAAGGATCGTTTGTGTGCACGATGAATCATTCAAGATTAGCCACTAAAAGATGTGTAGGATGGATCATTCGACTTCAAATGCAGTGAAATATGAAGTTTACTCCTAATGTTAGACCTTAGCTTGGAAATCTAACATAGCTCTATTAAGTGCTGACGAATCTTGATGTGTTCGATCAAAATGCTTCGAATGGGACATGCGACACTTCACATCGACAATTGTGACATTTCAATCAAGTGATAGCGCAAACATTTTAGCCAGGGTTATACGATATTCACATATGAATCACATTGTGAATGAGAGACTTTTCATGCCAATCAATCACTATTAATGATAGTTATGGATAGCTTGAAAATATCATTGGGTGTTGTAAAAGGAGTGCAAAGTATTTATAAGCTAGTTGTAAAGAGAGCGGCGCTCCACATAATTGCCAACAATCAATGGCAAAACAATTAGTGATATCAAAATTGCTAAAGCCCTTAGTACTCAACTACCGACTTTAAGATACATTGTGTTGACATATAAGAAATACAATTTCAAATGGGCTAATGGCGATTGAAAGTGCATGCAATATTGTTTGAGTTTAAGGTTGTCGAATCTGCTAACTTCTGAAGAGAAAACATTAGGATTTCTCCAAACAAGAATGATGTTTGCAAGCACATGCTTAGCCCAAAACATTATCAACAATATTCCACTCATTTCTTGAAGCTTACATATGTACATCTTTTTATTTTGCGCAAGAACAACATTCTGTAGTTAATGATGTACTATTTAGTATTATTTAATGCTGTTTAGGTACCACCATCATATGCTAGGTACCACTGTGATATGCTAGGTGTGGGGGTTAGAGGCCACTTTGTCTTAACCCTGGTTATGTACAATACTCAAACACATATATATATGGATGACATAGAAGATTAGGGTGTTCTGCAACCACCAAAAACTTGTGGCTCTCTTCTCTCTCTCTCTCTCTCTCTCTCTCTCACCCTCTTCTATTTCGCTTTCGTTGAGAGCACTCTCAACTAGTAGTAGAGCTCGAGTGGTTTATCTGATGCTTGTGGGCGGTCTAGCTGAGCCTGTGTGTGTGTGTGGAGCTCGAAGTCTACTGCTGTAGCTCTGTGGGAGGAAGAAAAAGCTCTGTGGGCGACTTTATCTGCATCCTGGTGTGAAGAGACCTAGAAGGAATCTTTGGAACAATTGTTTTGGTTTTTCTGAGTGGTTTTGGAGCAAAAAGACCTTTTCTGACGAATCCCCTGTTCCTTTCGACGCTAAGAGTCTAGAATGACTGCAGAGGCAACCATTGCCTACTTTTGGTGTCCATTGCACTTCGGGAGTTCGAAAATCTCTTCATTCTTGAATTTGTGATCATTTCATTGGATTTCTGACTCACTGTATTTGCTTCAATATTTTTTCTGCCAGTGTGTTGGAACTCAAGTTTGAAGCAACCATTCATAGATCTGTTAGTTCCGATGGACTCAAGAGGTCCTAAAACTCCTGTGTTGCTCATCATTCGCACTCCGGTGGTGTTTACAAACAGATTGATTTGCTAAAACGTTTTTTAATTTGTGTTGGATCCGGTGATTGGGACCACGGTTTTCAAAACCGTCTGTTCCATTGCATTCCAGAGGCTAGATTATCCCTATCTGTTAGCACTTGCGCGATTTCGTGGAGATTTGGAGAAGTTTCGTCTCTCTGAGACATTGAATCATTTGTTTCTCTGTCAAAAATCATTCAAAGGTTCAAACTTTTGATTTTTTAACATGTGGTATTTTTAAAATTGAACCTTAGGCTTCTAAGGTTTCATTTACAGGTCAATTGCAAGCCTTGACTTGGGTTTACTTCACATCCAGAGTGATTTTTTGAAGTATTCTTTGAGCCACAGAAAGCGCAGGTCATGTCATTGATGCTGTGTATGCAAATATTGCAGTGGTTTTGAGGCATCTCAAGTTTTACTTTCGGTAGCTGTCGTTGCCTTGAGGCCGTGATTTTGAGCATACCTTATGCAGATCACTCTGGTTGCATTTGAGTTGTGTGCGCTTATTTGTGGTGTGCATTGGATTGTAGTGGATGCTTTACAGGCCATTTGGATGCATTGTGATCCTTATTGGATGCGCTGATAGGCCTAGATTTCCTTGTGGGATGCTTTATTGATGGACGTTTAGCACACAGATGCTATTTTATACTGAGCGATAACTTTGATACATTGCAGTTGATGCAGTGATTGTGCTATGCTTTCTGGGATGAGACATTGATGATGCTTATGCCCATGGACGGTGTTTATGCTTGAGGCATTTGGCTCTTATTGGCATTGGGTTTGCCATTGTTTTGTCATTGCAGGTTACATTCTCTTTTGGGTCAGATTTGCTCATATGGATGCATAATATATGCACATGAGTCAGTTGCATTTTGATGCTTTGAGTCTTTGAGGTTTGGTGATAGACCTTTCATTGTGGCAAACATATTTGGGTGCATCTGGTATTTGGTGTGATTCTTTCTTGCAGGCACTAGCATTTAGAATTTTGCTTTATTTGCATGAAAATGAGTTTTTCAACATTAAAAAGTTTGATGGGACAAACTTTTATCTGTGGAAAGAATAGATAAGGGATGTGCTATTCAAAAGAAGCAAATCAAACCCTTGGAAGGGATTGCAGTGTGCAGCTATGTCTGAGGATGATTGAAATGAGTTGGATGCATTAGCAAAGTCTACTGTTAGACTTCATCTGGTAGAATTATTTTATTTCACAGTAGTAAATGAGTAGACTACATAAGATTTGTGGAAGAAATTATGTCACTTATGAGAAGGAAACTGCCTCTAATAAAGTTTACCTCATGAAGAGGTCGTTTGAGTTGCAGATGAAGGAAGGGGTCTCCATTGCTTCTCACTTGAATGAATTCAATATTAATTTCAGTCAGCTTTAGGCTCAGAAACTGAATTTTGATGCGGAGATGGGTTATCATATCTGGGATCCACAAGCAAAGAAATCATACGAAGCCATGATGTGGTCTTCAGTGAGAAGAAGGTGCATAAGACACCCATAAGGGATATGGAAATGAGGAGAATTACTCTCCAGGGTGTGAATCCACCTACATATGTTGATAGACAACAAGCTGTCCATGCACCGAATATGTAAGAAATGGTGCCACCAGGTACTCCCACAAGTACACAATCAAGGACAGATGATGGATCATCTATTGGTGGAATGTGGCTTATATGCTGGCGGGACAGCAAGTTGAAATACCCTTGAGAAGATCAACTAGAGTGGCTAGACTACCTGAGAGATTTGTTCCAGGGACAAACTATGTGATGCTTATTGATTGTGGGAAGCCTTCTTGCTACATGGAGGCTATGATCCACGAGGATCAGTGCAAGTGGGAGTATGGTATGCAATCAGAGATGAATTCACTCATAAAAAATAAGACTTGGGACTTGGTTTCTTTGCCACATGGAAAGAAAGCATTGCCATGTAAATGGGTCTACAAGATGAAGGTCACAGGTAATGATGTGCCTAAGTACAAGGCCCATTTGGTTGTTAAAGGGTTCAACCAAGAGAAGGGTGTGGACTTTGATGAGATCTTCTCTCCAGTTATGAAGATGAAAACACTTAGATGCGTACTTGGACTTATGAAAGCAGAGGATATGGAGCTTATGTAGGTGGATGTCAAGACAAATTTCTTGCATGGAGATCTGCATGATGTTATAGCCAGAAGGCTCTGAAGAAAAGGGCAAAGGGCATTTGGTTTGCAAGCTAAAAAAGAGTCTCCATGGCCTTAAGCAAGCGCCTAGAGAATGGTATGAGATGTTTGATGCTTTCATTTGGTCCCAAGGTTTCAGAAGAAGTGACATTGATTATTGCCTCTACACTCAAAGGGCTAATGATAATAGCTTGATACTCCTGACAAGAACACTTATGAGCTGGATGCATTGAAGGCCAAGTTGCATGAGGCCTTTGACATGAAGGATTTGGGACTTGTAGATCATATTCTGTTATGTGCATCATGCGTGACCAAAGTAGGAAACTCCTTTGGCTTTCACAGAAGGAGTATGTTACAAATGTATTGCATCATTTCAATAACGAGGAAGGAAAGGCTATAATTACTCCATTGCCTCCATATGTGAAACTGAGTCGTACAGATAGTCCCAAATGAGATGAGGAGAGGGACATGATGGCCAAGGTTTTTTATGCATCAACGGTTAGGAGTCTTATATGCTATGATAGCTACTAGACTGGATATTTCATTTGCTGTGGGAGTTATTAGCCGGTATATCGATAATCCAGGAAAGAGGCATTGTGATGCAGTTAAGTGCATCATGAGGTACATGAAGGGTACCAAGGACATGTGTATTTGCTTTGGCAGAGGAGAGATGCGTGTACTTGGGTACATAGATTTAGACTATGCAAGGCATGTGGATAGTAGGAGATCCACTTGTGGTTATGTGTTCACCTTTGCAGGTGGTGTAGTGTCATGGATGTTTCACGCACAAAAGTGTGTTGCTTTGTCTACCAAAGAGGCCGAGTATGTTGTAGCTATAGAGGACTGCAAGGAGGCTATATAGCTTGATCGGCTAGTGGGAGATTTGGGGATTCGTACAGGTGTACCAACATTGCATAATGATTCCATCAGTGCTATTCAACTAGCGTGGAATCTGGTTTTTTATGCAAAGACCAAACACGTTGAGGTCAGGTACCATTTCATCAGGGAGGTGCTTGAAGACAAGCGCATAGACCTTGTCAAGGTTCATATAGATGATAACCCTATAGATATGTTGATGAAGAGTCTACCTAGTCAACGGTTTGAGTATTGTCATGTATTGATGGGCATTGGATAGTATGCTCCTTGGTTTTTCTGCCTTATCGAACTTTAAGTGGGAGGTTGTGGGGTTAAAGACCATTATGCCTTAACCCCAGTTATGTACAATACTCAAACCCACACACACACATATATATATATATGACATAGAAGATTAGGGTGTTCTGCATGCACCAAAACTTGTACTTTTCTTATTCTTAATATTTGACTTGGTTGCACTACTATTTTCCAAGGCTACTGCTTAGTTCAGTAGGTCTTCATAAGTTATAGTTGGATTGACTGTCTCTAGTGGTCATATGTCCACTTGATTGTTGCAACCCGATAAAAGCCAAGCATGAAATTATTTATCTGAGCTGGTTGATGAGAGCTGTGCATCCTTAGAACAAAATCTTGAATCGACTCACCTTGCTTTTGTTTTAAGATCACTTAGCTTGATGAGAACATCCTCTTCATTAATTTCTTGTCTAAAGCACTTTCAAAAGGCCTCTGTCATGTGCTCACAATCTCTGACATCGCCAATCAGAAATTGTTTGTACCACCTCTGAGAACTTTTCACCAGGGTAAACAGAATTAATTCACATACTCCTTAGTATTAGTTGATGTGACACCCACAAGATGCTCTACAAATGCCTGGATGGATCTTCATCGTCGGTGCCTTTGAAATCCTGAAATTTCACCTTGATTGGAGTTACAATATTTTATGGCTTGGTGGCTACCAACTCGGGTTTCACCAGGTGTTATTTATCATGAAAGTGTCGGCAGTGAGGCCTGCCATGTCGGCAAACACAAATGTGTTCATGTTGATAACATCATCGTGAATAGGTGGATCTTGATGTTTGAACACATTTGCTAGTGGTTGGCCACATTGTGGTCCCATAGGTGCTTAGACTTTCTCCCAATCTGATTCATCCGGTTCTTGTTTTACTTAGTCTCGCATACTTGATGGAACAATACTAGATACTCCATACCTTGGCAATGGAGTAGAAGGGCTTGGTCCTTGGTGCCTTGGTACTAATCTATGATATGTACCTTGGCTTGTTTCTCTATCAACCCTACCCATCCATTCCTGCTCCACCTCTATTCCATGGGAAAATCTTCTCTGTTGTTCCCATTTTAAAGCACACCTTGCTTTTGTTTGAGTACCATCAATAACAACACTCTCACTAGGTATCACTATTTAGTATTATTTAAAACTATTTAGTAATGTTTATTTCTATTTAGCATCTGCAATGCTAGTTGTTGTTGCCTTTGCCCTTAATATTTTTGGATAAATGCAATGACATTATACTTTTTTATTAGTGTTCGAAAACAAGTCCATGCCCTTTATCATGCTTTTATTAATGGTCCCATATAGACTTTTTCCAATACAATTGCCACATCCAATAGAACAAGATCAAGATGAGAAGAGGATTACAAAGAAGAATATTGTTTCCGAAGTATAATGGGAGATATCTATAATTCCCATCAAAGGGCAATGCAATGCAAGTGATTTCCCATTATTTAGTACCATTTAGCAACTATGATGCTAGTTGCTATTTAGTACTATTTTAGCAATTGCAATGCTAGTTGCTTTTCCCTAGACCCTAAACCCTAAATAGTATTAGAGATAATATTTAGTACACTTCAGGTTAGCAAGCACTATTTGGTAGTACTAAAATACTACTACTAGGGACACCACTTTCGGTAACGTGAAGTGGGTGCTTGGATCTTAATACACTTGTTTTTATCAAGTGAAAATTTTGCAATGCTACTTGCCTTTTCTTATTAACAATATTAGAGACAATATTTAGTATAATTAAGTTCAGCAGGTACTATCTAACAATACTAATTTAGAGGAAACATTTAGTACAAGTAAGTTTATAAACAATATTTAGTACAATCTAGTCAGCAAGTATTATCTGATGGTACTAATGTATTTTTTAGTACTAGTAATAGTAGCTATAATTAGACCTTATGTATTTAGATTATTATTATCTCGTATTATTATTTCTATGTACGGTTTAGTACTAGATAATGCTATACATTTAATGTAATTATACATTATTATTTATTACTTCTATTCATCATGATCTAAAACTAATAGTGCTAATTATAGTATCAAACACGTTGTTTTTAACGCTAGCTAAGTGTTTAGTACTATTGAACAATGTTCTCAGTGTTGATTAAAAGTACTACTGAACTGTTTACTAGGGAAGTTACAATAGCTCTAGTGGTACCCTTGTATAGATAAAACTATTAGAAACACTATTTAGTACTCTTAAATTAATGCTTTTATGAGCGCTGTGTTGTACGAAATAGTAGTACTTAATAATTATTTAATGATCATGTAATAACATTCAAAACTCTAGAAACACTATTTAGCACTATTAAATAATATTTTTTCATATTTGGTAGTACTTAATATGAGCTTAGTATAACTTCTAAATATCCACCTTTATAGTTGTCTTTATTAGTATTGAATATCTAGTTAGTGTTACTTGTAAATAGTAATCTTTAGCAGTACTTAATAGCTGCTTAATTGTACTTGTAAATATTCTTCTTTGGTGTAACTTGTAAATAGTTATTTTTAGCAGTATTGAATAACTGCTCAGTAGTACTACATAAATGCTTAGTGTCACTTCTAACTAGTATTAAATAGTCATATCTAGTACTAAACGAATGCTTAGTGTTATTTTTAAATAGCACTACTAAATAACTACTTAGTGTATTAAGTAGTCATCTAAATATTCATCTTTAGTACTAAACAAGTGCTTAGTGTTACTTCTAAGTAGCCATATTTAGTAGTACTAAATAACTGATTAGTGTTGCTTCTTGTGTAGTCCTTGACGGTGATTCACATGTCATGGGGATCTTCTCAAAACGTTGATGGAGTGATCACCTCTAATCCACCCTCACTGAGAGCAATGAAGGCAAGAGCTATACACATGTGTCACTCATGTGGCTCCTGGGCTGTTGGAATTGTGATTCCACAAGGGAGAGAAGGGAAAATTGAAGCAACAAGAACCATGACGGACTTTGAGGTTCTTTGCTTTTGTTTTTTGAACTCATACCATGTCCATTGATGATGGATCCTCATGTATGTCACGTGGATTAGGCCACACAAGGACTCGTAGTAGTAATAGATTATCCAATGGTTGGGGTTTTTGAGAAATTGCCACTTGGGTTGGAGCCTAACATCTTCATCTTTTATGGATATGTGGGAAAATGGGGATTGTTCATAAACTACCTCGTGTTCTCAAAGGATGTGCCTCATTCCATGATTGATATTGCTGTGTTGGATAAATTCTATCAAGGGATCTTGGTAGCCATCATACTTAGGCCTAGGGCCTCTAAGTATGGTTAGACTTCCAGATCTGTAAGGCACCTATAATAGTTGGTGTTGTGGTACATGACTTTGAAGTCGGAAGTGGCCTTACATTTGAGTTAAAAATACACAACAACTCCACCCAAGGCCTCCATCCATCCAAGGGAGAAATAGAGGATGATTGGCCCACATGTTTGGTGTAGAACATACGGGGAAGGTGGGGGCTCAACATGTCTTTTTTGACTGGCCGAGATGTTGACAGTTGTGATGAAGCTTCGAGGCTCGATTGTGGTTGGAGCTCTTCTTCAGCCATTTGTCTTCTTCATAAGGATATTGAAGGTGTTTGTTGATGAGGGATTAGTAGTAGATGTGGTAGGTTCAAATTAGTGGGACATCACATGTGTTTTATGGATTCCAAACATGTCCTCTTCTAATCTAATACCCTTATATTTAAAAAACTTACATTTCCCCCCATGATTGTTTACCCCACTTTTGTAGGTATATATGTTATAATTTTGAATTTAAAGGTGCCCATATACATGTACATACCATATATATATTAGACAAATGTTTTTGAAATATCCTCCTATTTGTAAATGGCCCATAAGTGTTTCAATTTAAAATCTCATCTTCCATTAATGAATTTAATATGTTTTATGTTGTATAGAGTAAAACCCCCAAGTGGGCTTATATTATGGATAGCATCTTCATGTAGATTTCATGTACTTGAGTGTTTTTTGGATGGGAGCAAGATCATCGCAAGACACTTGGATACTTTCTTTCATACTTTCTTTCATAACCTAGTTTGTCAACCAAGAAAAAGAGGTGGTTAGCTTCAATGCAGGCACATAACTTTGAAATTGAATCCAAGAAGAATCTAGGAAGGGCAACAAAAACGTGTTTCCGAATGCCTTGCCAAGAATGTTCAGTAAAAAATGTTTAGATTTGCCAAGAATGTTGAAAAATATATACATGCAAGAGGGAATTAATCAGTTACATGAGAAAATGTAAAAATACAAGAGTAGGGATATTTTTTAAAAGTGCTTGTTCACATGTGCTATATGGCGTGGGTTCGCATATCGTAGAATGAGTCTGACATTGTTTGGTGTTGAGAAATAATGTTTTTGTCAACACAATCATGAACTTGAGCGGTTTGTGTCAGTTGCCATGGACTCCATGAAGAAGGAGAAAATTTGGCAAGGTCAATTATGCAATTCAACAGATGGAAATTTCCCTCTTGGCAATTAGCAATGCAACTATATCTGATGTAGAAGGCTCTCTAGGACTTGATTGATGGAACTAATAAGAAGACTTAAAGTGAACAAGATGCAGTTGCATGGATATACAATTGAACGATAAAGCTGTGGGGTTGATAAGACGAGCACTCGACAGTGAGTATTTTCATCAAGTTCATGTAGGGAAAGCTGTAGTAGTTGAGAATTAGCGAATCCAAGAGACACTCTTTGGAGTGAGAATGAAGCATTCAAAGGCAAATATAAAGCAAGATTTGTTTAGCTTGCAGATGGAGGATACTGAGAGGATGGGAACCTTTCTCCATAGGGTTCAAGTTCATTTGAAGCAATTAAATTATCTTGGACCTAGGGTCGATGTAGGGAACAAGAAAGTGACCTTCATAAAGAGTTTGCTAACCAAGATTAACGATATCATAAGAATTCTCTGACTTAATGATGATGTAGATTTCTTAGATTGTGTGGCTATACTTCTTATTGAAGAAAAGCACAAATAATCCTTCTAGCCAACTGGAGAACTTTCTTTTAATGTCCGAGAGAAGAACGTTGGTAAGAAGAAGAATGGTTATGGGTGCTATGGGGAAACCACTGGTCATACATGTTCTTTATTTTTGCTCTTATGGTGTTCTTTGTTTCACAGTCTTGAGCTATTCCCTCAATCAATGTTTCCTATGTACAATAGTTCTTACTAGTTTCTTTTGTGGATAAAGGGCAACTAGGTGACATGCTTGAGATGGCTAACTTTTTTGTGATATATCCCCTACAAACAAAGATGATGAGGAATACAACATGGTGCTATGCAATTAACCCCAAATAGTCCTCTCAGAGCAAGTCAAACATGGTTAGGGCCTCATTATAAGGTCTGCATGACATTGAAGAGAACTAGATGTAGATCCAAATTGGAGATCATGCTTCTATTTTAAGCTATTGATATTTTGAAAGGATATTCTTCTATTGTTTCCTAACAAATAAGCGTATATCATGCTTCTATTTTAGTATTTGTTACAAGTTTCTTCTTTAATATACTTTGAGACTCTCAAGGGTGACATTCGGTCCCATATCTTCTATCTTGTGGCCATGCCAAGTGATTTCTTGAAGTCAAAAAACTTGTAGAAGGTAGAAATTCCTCACCCTCGAGCTCCCTCTTTGACTACCCTCATAATGGGTTAAGCGCTTTATCATGAACTCTACTTGTGACGGTGCTCTAATCTTATCATCATCTGCCCACTAATTTATTCTTTCTCCTTTTATCTTACTAGAATAATTCTATTACAATGAACAAGTTTTGGTTATTGCATAAATAGTTTCTCCTCCCCAAATAATACAAATATGTCATACTATTTTCAATTGCTAGATGTTGGGTACATTTTTCTACCTCCTCTAATATTTACAAAAGAAATTGGCTTTTTTTTTTCTCCTTGTAGGTCCCTCTTCTATAGTCCTCTCGCAAATCTTTTAGCCTTCTATGAGGATATCATTGCCAAGCTTTTCACATGAGGCATGGGCAAGTCCATGCTAGTGTTTGGAAACACCATTGTGTTTCTAGAAGTTAAAAGGGTCTCGCTTTCAACAAGTGCAGCTTGCCTTGTAACACTCCTAGAAGCCATTAGACATGCATAAGAGATTCCACCTACATTCACATTGAATAGTACAAGGAACTAGTTCTAACTATAGCAATTGCACTATCTTACTCTAACACAAAGTGATCATTCATTCAAATCGAGGGACATATTGACATAAATTGATTTTAATACACAACACAGTTAGTCACAAATTGAACTTTCATTTGAAGGGGGGACATAATAACATATTGAAATGTTGTATAAGAGACTCCATCTACGTTTGAATTGATTACTATACCTAATTTAGTACTAAACCAATAATATTACCTTGGTTTTAATTTAGTACTACACGAATTGTACTCCCTTAGCTCTAATACAAATGGATTTTTTCATTTAAATGGAGGGACACACAACAACTATTCACAAATTGAATTTTCACTCAAAGGGGGGTGCTATATAAGAGTCTCCACTTGCATTTGCATTTAGTACTACATGGAACTACTTTGGTAGTAAACCAATTGTACTACCATACATGCATGTTAGTGACCACCATTGCAATAGTACTAAATCACTACTAGTATAACTCTAAAGTAGTCATTTTTGAGAAATAAAATGGTACTAAAATATAGAAACATCAATAATTAGCCCATAATGCTCGTCCATTATTGAGATTGAAGGAAATGAAACAAAACTCTTCTCAAAACCCTTTCACTTGGACAAATTCCTAAAAATAGAGTACAATAATATTATTTGTTCCCAAAAGAATCACACATCTGAATATGGGATTGGAATTCCATATTAATGCTAGAATAATATTAAAGTATTTGTAATAGAGAACTAGAAGTAATTAATACTCGTTAGTACTAATTGTACTAACTATTTGATTAGAAATAACTAGTACTAATAAGTACTAACTAGTGAGACACTCCACCCACATTAGCATTGAGTACTATAGGGAGCTAGCTTAGTACAAAACCAACTATGAGGCGAGATTGGTAGCAAAGGGATATGGTCAACAAGAGGGCCTTGACCTTGAGCATTGAGAATGGTCAAGATTGCACCATTGAGATGGGACTCATGGGACAAACACTAACCCTAAGGTATGAGCATGTATATCTCTCACTTTTTTTGTAATACAATGTAGTATATAGTTAGTCACCTCTCTCTCTCTCTCTCTCTCTATTAACCCTATGGCAACAAGGGCCAAAAGTGCAGTCTAGGACAACAACTATGAGAGCATTATGTGTGTAGAGTAGCGGCAAATCTCCTCTTTAATATCTTTAGCCTGAAAGATGGTATGATGAATCTTAAATGATGAGGATAGCCAAAATCCTCTCTAGAAAAGATCCAATCATACTTGCAAAATTCAGATCTAGAGAGAGAAAGACTAAAAGCCTACACTTTCTGAGGTCCCCCCACTTTGTTTAGAGACCCAAAAGGTCCCCCCACTTTGTGTAGAGACCCAAAATGTCCCCCCACTTTGTGTAGAGACTCAAAGGCCCCCCCACTTTGTGTAGAGACCCCAAAAGGTCCCGACTCCTGTCCAAAAGGTCTTTTACAAAAGAGGTCCTCCCACGGAGGTACCTACGGATTTTGTAGAGACCAACATGTATAAATATCTCTCAATGGAATGAAGCTCCCACTCTTTGGGGTTCAGTGTTCAAGCTCACTATTGTGTTCATACGATTGATCTCCATTGCGTCCATGCTCTCTTACACTATCGTGTTCTAGCGTGCCCTTATCCTTGCACTCTCTACCCTTCTACTCCCTCCTCCTCCTCCTTCCTCCCTCCTCCTCCTCCTCCTCCTCCCTCATCCTTCTCCTCCATCTCCTCCTCCTCCCTCTTCCTCCCTCCTCCTCCTCCTCCTCCTCCTCCCTCCTCCTTCTCCTCCATCTCCTTCTCCTCCCTCCTCCTACTCCTCCCTCATCCTTCTCCTCCATCTCCTCCTCCTTCCTCCTCCTCCTCCTCCTTCCTCCTCCTCCTCCTCCTCCCTCCTCCTCCTCTTTCCTTGTCCCTCCTCCTCAACCCTTACCCCTCAAATCCACAAAGGAGACTAGCCCTCCACTCCTCAACCTTGGACTCCTCCTAAACCCTGCAACCCCCTCTGAACCCTGGAACTCCTTGTTACCTCTCTCAAACCTATCCCCCTTTTGAACTCTAAAATCCCCTTCTAAACCGTTGAAACCCTTGAACTCCTATCGAGGCGAGAGCCTCCTTCAATCGTTATGAGATCAAGCTCTCTTTCTCATTCATGCGCACATGAGATCTGCTTTTTACGCTTTAGCCTACACCTCTCATCAGAACATGACCCGAGGATCTATGCTACACTTGTGAACACCTATGCTACAATGAGCAATGCCACAACTATAGGTGACTAACACCCTCGAAACCTACACTTGGGAGAAACAGTAATAACATTTTGGCATTGTTGCTAGGGAGGTTAGCGCCTGAAGTGAAAGCGGAGCAAGTGTTTGCATGTGTGAAAAAGAACCCCCTTCAAAAAACCATTCAAGATACATCCCTCAAGGCAAAGGAGTGAAAAAATTCTTCCAAATGGTGCAAAAGGACTATGTTGACTTACAAAATCACATTAATACACTAAACACCCAAAATTAACCCTTAATCCCTCTACATCCTACAAAAGCAACACCAAATGCCCTCACTTCTTTCCCCACACTTTTGCAAGCCACTTCCTTCTCCAAATTCCGTAAAGCCTCCATAATTTTTGTCTATCTATATTTTCCATCCTCCAACTTCTTTCCACCACCACCACCACCACCACTTTTTCCGTCATCCCCCTTCCATCTCCACCACCACCTCCCATACATCTTCCTCCCCACCACCTCCGGTTTTTCCATCCATCCCCCATGTCCCCCACTCAAGCTAATCATCCTTTGCTCCTCCACCATCTCTCCACCTCCCCTTTTCCCCCTCCACCATCTCTCTACCCCTCTCTACATCCCCATCTCCCCTTTTCGCCCTCCATCCCCCCTTCCCCCAACCCCCCCTCCACCTCCACCTCCACCTCCACCCAACCTCCACCTCCCCCCCCGCCCCCCCCTCCACCCCCCATCTCCTCCATCCCCCCCCCCCTCCACCCAACCCCTCATCTCCTCCACCCCCCCTTCCCCCCCTCCCCCCCCCAACTCCTCCCCGCCCCCCTTTCCCCCCCCACCCCCCATCTCCTCCACCCCCCCCGTTTTTCAACCCCCCCCCTCCACCCCCCCTCTCCTCCTCCTCCACCCCCCCCCCCCATCTCCTCCCCCTCCCCCCCCCCCCCACATCTCCTCTAACCCCCCCACC
Source organism: Dipteris shenzhenensis (assembly GCF_047967505.1). NCBI lineage: Eukaryota > Viridiplantae > Streptophyta > Polypodiopsida > Gleicheniales > Dipteridaceae > Dipteris > Dipteris shenzhenensis. Next base: position 17,727,723 of record NC_141613.1, read on the forward strand.
CCACTTCCTCCTCAACCCCCCTCCCCCCCCCCTCGCTCCCCTCTCTCTAACACTAACACTAACTAACTATAAGGACCTTGGGGCCTTGGGCCTTGGCTGCCCACCACGGGTGGCTAGCCCGCCAATCAGGCGATGATGCCTGCCAGCCTGGCCTGTGCCTCAACCTCCTCCTCCAAGGCCTCTCCTCCTCTTGCATCTCCTCCCCTCCAATACAACTCCACCCCCTCCCCCCTCTCCATTCATGACCCTCCCCCCCTTCCTGCATCTCCCCCCCCAGCCCCCCCTCCCTCAGCCGCCGCCCAACCCCCCCCTTCTAAAAAAAAAAGGAGGCAAACTAAGCCTAAAAAACTAACCTTAGTTAGCTTACTGGAACCTAGGTTAGGTTAAATGACCATAGGTTTGGTTAGCTAGAGGTTAGAGTCAAGTTACCTCTAGATCAGTTAGTAACTAACTATAGTTAGTTGGACTAACTACACCTGTTGGACTAACTGATAGTGACACTAACTGGATAGTTAGATTAACTAGGTTAGGCTAAAGACCAGTTAAAGTAGCTGTTTCCCAACTAACTAGGAGTTAGCTCACAACCCTAGTTAGGTCTAAGGTCGAGGTCCATTCACACTTAGACCTAAAGAGGCCCCTAAATTCCCCCAATTTTAAAGGTCCATAACTTGCTTATTTGGGATCCGAATTGGACCCGGATTGAACCATAAATTCAACATCGAACCATTGAGCTATGGGAAATTTTTCTAGCCAATGCAACACTATTTAGGCATTCATAACAGTCGTCAATTTTTGCCCTCGTGTGGGTCGCTTTTTTGCACTATTTCGCTCATAAGATTCCGCTGTGACCTCCGATTGACAATCCGTCTGCACCGGCACATTTTCTCACTCACATGGGACAATTGTAGGCACATTTTTTAAATGACAGTCCCTACTACACTAACACATCTCTAACCCCCCAAACATTTTTTACTCCTTTGGGAGCTCGTATCTTGGCCATTTGAAGAAAATATCATACCCAGTTTTGTGGGGGTTAAAGGTCACTGTGCCTTTACCCCGGTTATGTACAATACTCAAACACATATATATAAATGAATGAAAAAGAAGATTAGGGTGGTTCTGCACCCACCAAAACTTGTGTGGCTCTCTGTCTCTCTCTCTCCTTCTTCCATTCTTGCTTCCGTTGAGAGCACTCTCAACTGGTATCAGAGCCCGGGTGATCTAGCTGAGCGTGCGTGAATGCTTGAAGCTCAGCAACTCTATGGGAGGAAGGAGAAGCTCTATGGGAAGCTTTGTGGGCGACTTTACTTGCATCCGAGTGTGCAGAGACCTTGGAGGAACATTTGGAAAAGTCACTTTGGCTTTGGAAGTGGTTTTGAGAGCCTGTTAAGAGCTTTCAAAGAAAAAGTCGTTTTTTGAGCTTTTCCCTGTTCCGTTCGATGACAGAGACTCCATATTGACTTGTAGAGGCAACTATTGCTTGCTTTTGGTGTCCACATTACTTCAGGAGCTTGGAAACACCTTCATTCTTGAATCTGGGATCATTTCAGTGGATTTCTGGCTCTCTGTGTCAGTTTCTACGTTTTTTGCCCAGGTGTTGGAACTCAAGTTTGGAGCAACTATTTGTAGATCTGTCAGTTCCAGTGGACTCAAGAGGTCCTAAAACTGCTATGTTGCTCATCATTTGCACTCCAGTGGAGTTTACAAACAGCTCTGTTTCCAAAAACGTTTTTCAGTCCGTGTGTTGGACCCAGTGATTGAGACCACGGTTTCCAACCGTCTGTCCCATTGCGTTCCGGACGCCCAAAAACCCCTACCTATCAGTTCTTGCATGATTTGGTGGAGGATTTTCAGAGTTATAAATCTCTGTGTATTCTATTTCATCTCTCTGTTATGCATTTTTCATACTAAGGTTTTGAAACCTTAGATTTATGCCACATGGCAGTGGATAAGTGTTAACTCCCATTTCTCACTCATCGGTTGGGATTTTGGAGTTCTGGCAGAAGAGAGATATTTGCAGATTTTCTTGCTGAGTCTGATTATGCAATGGCGCCCATGTTTTGAAGCATCTCAGGTTCTATTTTCAGTAGCGCTCATTACTGTGGGACTATGATTTCTTGAGCATACCTTATGCAGATCACTCTGGTTGCAGTTTGAGCAGTGTGCGCTCATTCGTGGTATGCATTGGGTTGCAATGGATGATTTATAGGCCATTTGGATGCATTGCGGTCCTTGTTGGATGTGCTAATAGGCCCAAATTGCCTTGTGGGATGATATTTTTTATGGACGCTTTGCACATGGATGCTATTTTAAGCTGAGGGACAGCTTTGACACATTGCAGGTGATGCACTGATAGTGCTATGCTCTCTTGGATGAGATATTATTGATGCATATGCCAGTGGACGGTGTTTATGCTTGAGTCATTTGGCACTTATTGGCATTTTCTTTTGGGCCAGATTTGCTCATATGGATGCATAGTATATGCACATGAGTCAGATGCATCTTTTGATGCTTTGAGCTTTGAGTTTTTTGTGATATTTCAGTCTATTGTGGCATACACATTTGGGTGCACGTGGTATTTGGTGTGATTCTCTCTTGTAGGGACTAGCATTTGGGATTTTGTTTCATTTGCATGTTGTTTGAGCTGCAGATGAAGGAAGGGGTCTCCATTGCTTCTCACTTGAATGAATTCAATATTATTTTCAGCCAGCTTCAGGCTCAGAAGATGAATTTTGATGCGGAGACTAAGGCAATATTTCTCTTATGTTCATTGCCATCCTCATGGGATACCTTCCGTACAGCTGTCAGTAACTCTGCACCTGGTGGAGTACTGAAATTTGATGATGTTGTGGGTAGCTTGTTGGCCGAGGAGATTAGACGGAAGTCTATGGATGGCAACAAGCAGGATGCAGCCTTAAATGTGCAAAGGGGCAGATCACAGTTCAGGGGGAAGTCCCAAGAAAGAGGGAAGTCTCGTAGCAAATTCAAGGCATGGAACATTGAGTGTTACCATTGTGGCAAGAAGGGCCATATGAAAAAGGATTGCTACAAGCTAAAAAGAGAGCAAAAGGATAAGAAAAAGAATGCAAATTGGGGTGCAAATAAGAAGGAAGAGAGTCCAAGGGAGGACAAAGGAAAAGTGAAGATCGAGGAGATCAATGCAGTCACACATGATAGTGACAATGACGTTCTCTTCATGTCTATTTTATCTGCAGAGTTGCTTACCACTTCAGATGATGCATATTCCCAGGATTGGATTTTGGATTCTGGTGATTTATTCCATGTTACTCCCCATAGGGAATGGTTCTCCACTTATGACAGTGGAAAGACAGGTTGTGTGCATCTTGGAAATGACTATGCATGTGACATAGTGGGAGTAGGTGACATAAAGTTTTCTTTTGCAAATGGGTCTCCATTTGTTTTGAAACATGTGAGACATGTGCCTAAGCTGACCAAGAGTCTTATTTCAGTGGGTCAACTAGATGATGCTGGTTTTCACACCACTTTTGGCTTTCAAAGTTGGAAAATTCAGAAGGGCTCTATGCTTTTGGCCAGGGGTGCCAAGTGTGAGACTTTGTATCCCTTACATGTATCAGGGGTATTTGATCATGTTGTTGCAATAACTGAGCAGCCAAGCACTTCTTTGTGGCATTGCAGGTTGGGGCACATGAGCCAAAATGGAATGAAACTCTTATGCCGTTTGGGTTATGTACCGCATTTGAGTTTCTCTGATTTTGAATTTTGTGACATTGTCTCTATGGGAAGCAGACTAAATCAGCCCATAAAAGAAGGGGAAAGAAAGAGTTTGAAATGTTTGATTTGGTGCATTCAGACGTATGTGGTCCCATGCCTATACGGTCATTAGGCGGGGCTGAATACTATGTGACATTCATTGATGATGCAACTAGGAAAGTGTGGGCTTATGCTATAGCTCGGAAGAGTGATGTGTTCCAGGTATTTCAGAAATGGCTGGCCTTGGTTGAGAATCAGTCAGGTAGAATGCTTAAATGCCTACGAACTGACAATGGTGGAGAGTATCTCTCTCATGACTTTCAGCATTTCTGTGATACACGTGGGATTAAGAGGGAGCTCACATCCCCTCGTACTCCAGAGCAAAATCCAGTTGCAGAAAAGATGAACCGTACCATTCAAGAAAGGTTGCAATGCATGCTTTCCAATGCAAGTCTTTCTGGTGGTTTTTGGGCTGAGGCAATGAAGACTGCAGTGCATGTGATCAACAGATCACCTAGTAAGAGTTTGGATGGTGGTATTCCTGAAGAGGCATGGAGTGGCAAGAAGCCCTCTTACTCTCATTTGCATATATTTGGGTGTGAGGCATATGCACATGTGCCAAAAGAGCTTCGAAAGAAGCTAGATCCTAAGTCTAGGAAATGCATCTTTCTGGGTTATGGTGAAAGTGGAGAGATGGGCTATCGTCTCTGGGATCCAGAAGCAAAGAAGATCATACGCAGCCATGATGTGGTCTTCAATGAGAAGAAGATGCATAAGGCACCCATGAGGGATGTGGAAATGAGGAGAATCACTTTCCAGGATGTGAATCCACCTGCATATGTTGATAGACAGCAAGCTGTCCATGCACCAAATGTGCAAGAAATGGTACCACCAAGTACTCCCACAGTTATACAATCAAGGGTAGATGATGGATCATCTATTGGTGGAAATGATGAGCCAAATTTGGCTGATATGCAGGTGGGACAGCAAGCTGAAATGCCATTGAGAAGATCATCTAGAGTGTCTAGACCGCCTGATAGGTTTGTTCCAGGGGTAGACTTTGTGATGCTTACTGATTGCGGGGAGCCTTCTTGCTACAGAGAGGCTATGATGCGTAAGGATCAACGCAAGTGGGAGTATGCTATGCAATTAGAGATCAGTTCACTTATGAAAAATAAGACTTGGGACTTGGTTTCTTTGCCACATGGAAAGAAAGCATTGCCATGTAAATGGGTCTACAAAATGAAGGTCACAGGTGATGATGTGCCTAGGTACAAGGCCCGTTTGGTTGCTAAAGGGTTCAAGCAAGAGAAGGGTGTGGACTTTGATGAGATATTCTCTCTGGTTGTGAAGATGACCACACTTAGATGCATGCTTGGACTAGTGGCAGTAGAGGATATGGAGCTTATGCAAATGGATGTCAAGACAGCTTTCTTGCATGGGGATTTGCATGAGGAAATTTACATGGTGTAGCCGGAAGGCTTTGAATAAAAGGGCAAAGAGCATTTAGTTTGCAAGCTGAAGAAGAGTCTCTATGGTCTTAAGCAAGCACCTAGAGAATGGTATCAGAAGTTTGATGCTTTCATTCGGTCCCAGGGTTTTAGAAGGAGTGAAATTGATCACTGCCTCTACACTAAAAGGGCTAAGGATAGTAGCCTGATAATCCTGGCACTATATGTGGATGATATGCTATTGGCTAGCAAGAATACTTATGAGCTAGATGCCTTAAAGGCCAAGTTGCATGAGGCCTTTGATATGAAGGATTTGGGATTTGCAGGTCATATTCTTGGTATGCGCATCACGCGTGATCGGAGTAGGAAACTCCTTTGGCTTTCACAAAAAGAGTATGTTACAAAAGTATTGCAACATTTCAATATGGAGGGGGGGAAGGCAGTGAGTACTCCATTGCCTCCATATGTGAAACTGAGTCATACAGATAGTCCCAAATCAGATGAGGAAAGGGCCATGATGGCCAAGGTTCCTTATGCATCAGCGGTTGGGAGTCTTATGTATGCTATGATAGCTACTAGACCAGACATTGCATTTGCAGTGGGAGTTGTTAGCCGGTATATGGCTAATCCAGGAAAGAGGCATTGGGAGGCAGTTAAGTGCATCATGAGGTACATGAAGGGTACCAAGAAGATGTGCATCTGCTTTGTTAAAGGAGACATGCGTGTACTTGGGTACACAGATTCAGACTATGCAAGGCATGTGGATAGTAGGAGATCCACTTCTGGTTATGTGTTCACCTTTGCAGGTGGTGCAGTGTCGTGGATGTCTCGCACACAAAAGTGCGTTGCTTTTTCTACCACAGAGGCTGAGTATGTTGCAGCCACAGAGGGTTACAAGGAGGCTATATGGCTTGATCGGCTAGTGGGAGATTTGGGGATTCATACAGGTGTACCGACATTGCATGGTGATTCCATGAGTGCTATTCAGCTAGCATGGAATCCGGTCTTTCATGTAAAGACCAAACACATTGAGGTCAGGTACCATTTCATCAGGGAGGTACTTGAGGACAAGCGCATAGAGCTTGTCAAGGTTCATACTTATGATAACCCTGCAGATATGCTGACGAAGAGTCTACCTAGTCAGCGGTTTGAGTATTGTCGTGTATTGATGGGCATTGGATAGTATGTTCACTGGTTGTTCTCCCTTAAAGGCACATTATCCTTTAAGTGGGAGGTTGTGGGGGTTAAAGGTCACTGTGCCTTTACCCCGGTTATGTACAATACTCAAACACATATATATAAATGAATGAAAAAGAAGATTAGGGTGGTTCTGCACCCACCAAAACTTGTGTGGCTCTCTGTCTCTCTCTCTCCTTCTTCCATTCTTGCTTCCGTTGAGAGCACTCTCACAGCTTGATGCCCAGATTCACTCATGCAATGCCTGATCTCAAATGTTAATTTTCAAGTCTTTTTACCATCGTTTTCAGTTTGTTACGTAGGCATTGATTTTGACTCATTTTTTTGCCATTATTGGGCTACGAAGGGTGAAATCAATTGTGAATTTCAAAGTCAAAGGCACTCACTAAAGAATACACTTAAGCATTGTGTATGCACCTCAGATCTGGACAAAGACTAGCACCTACATACTTTTGTGAGCTTTCTTCGACCCTTGATGCTCTTGAAGAATTCAACCTCTTTCCATTGACAACAAGCAGCATGGAGGACCTAACAATTGAAGAAGAAATAGGTAACGATGATCTGCATCCTGCAGATCCCCTTGGAGAACAATGCAACCGCAACCACAACAACAATGACAGATGACACTTTGGTACATTGGAAATGCCAAAGTACAATGGACGAGGGGATCCTGCCAAGTTCACACAACTCTTCGACGTAGCATGTTGTGCTAGAGGCAATCATAACACCTAGATCTCACTTCAAGGCTTGTGCACATAAAAAAAATATCGGAAAAACTCTAAAATCAAAGAGAGAATATGTAGATGTAAGTCCTTGTAATCACCAATTGAAAAACAAGACATCTAATGCAAAAGATATGCCATGTACAACACCTAGATCTCACTTCAAGACTACTGCACATAGAAGAAAATATAGGCAGAACTTTAAAATCAAAGAGAGAATATGCATATGTAAATCCAAAATGGATCTCCATTATAGATAGAGAAATCTGTACAAAGGAAGCTTCAAGAGTGAACCATCACTTGCAACAACATATACTGAGGTCTAGCACCAACATGATCTCTGTTTATTGAACCCTATATAGTAGAATCCCTCTTGGATCAGTAGGTGCCTCTTGTAGTGTTCCATGATTGATATAGCTTGGTGAGATTTCCCTAGTGCATGCAGTCTTCTACATCTTGTAGGTATGTGCACAATAGAGCCCAATATTTGTTAGCACTTAGACTTGGTATGTCCTTGTAGGCTAGTCTTAGGACTCAATCAACCCTTAGGTTGACTTCACTAGTCAGCCATATGGTTGAGAAATTGATGATTTTGGGTCAATTGCTAGTAGATTGTGGGATATTTTCAAATTTGCAGACTGTTTTGTCACATTTGCACTCATTGCAATGACACTTGGATGCTTGCATCTAAAATTTAGGTTTTTTAGTGATGTTAGCAAGAAATTGTAGGAGATTTCGTCACATTTGGAAAATTACAACAAAATTTGGGCCTTTTTCACATTTACCCTCTTTTTGGCATATTTGCCCTCTCAAAAATTAGAGCTTTTGTCAAATTTTTTGATATTTTCAGTGATATTTTTCTTAACATAGCTAGATTTGGGTTCAATTTGCATTTGTTGGGCTATTTGTCCTTTGCAATTTATGGCCTTCAGCCAACATTTGAGACAAATTTAGCTCAGACTTGCATTGGATAGATTTGCAGACATTTGCCCTTTGTTTCGGGTTGGTCATTTGCAAGACAACTCTTTTGTAGACGGTTCCTTTGATTGGACATACATTTTCTTGCAAGTTGTTTTTGGGGACAACTTGTGCATTCTGCTCAGTGTTTGAGCAGCCATCTTGGCATTGACACTTGCATACATTTGCTATCATTTTTAATTTTTTAGCAGCTTCGGGTATCATTCATCAGTTTACAGTGCCATACACTCCCTAACAGAATGGTCTTGCAGAGCGTAAAAATAGAATAGAAAAAGAAATGGGCCGGTGTAGGCATAAGGAAAAGCCTTTTCCTAGTAAATTATGGTTGGATGCAATTATGTGTGCCAACTATGTGCTCCACTGAGCACCCACTTGGGCATTAAGGACCATGATTCCCACTGAAGCATGGACAGGTTGTAAGCCCATCATTTCTCACATGAGGGTGTTTGGGTCTCTTGCGTATGTGCATGTACTCTCTTAGTTGATGCATAAGCTTGATGATAAGGCTATCAACAATGGCTACAACTCACAAAGCAAAGGCCACAAGTTGTTTTAGCCTAGTGTAGGCAAGGTGATTGTGAGTAGGGACATGGTTTTTGTTGAGCATTCGCTGGACTATAAACCATAGCCTTGAGTGGAAGCCTCTGATGTGTTTGATTCTATTCAACCTTTCACAAATACAGATGACATAGTGCACAGCACCATGCCACATGCTTCTAGTAGCTATAGTCCTCTTCCCGTTGCTCCTGCTTAGCCTAATTTTCCACCGCCAGATGGCCATTCTATCAAAGCAAGCAGTTCAAGAGGACATGGCTATCATGAGACAGTAAAAATCAATCCCTCCGGATACCCTCAAGGAGGATAGAAAGCAGGCCAAGCCTTTGCCTGCCTACACTAGAAGTGCTCACAAACAGATGTAAGGTAATTTTTTGGCTGTAGCTTTGATTGCCACTACCTATAATAATGAAGGAACACTATGTCATAAGGATGCTTTTGATAGTAAAGAATGGATGGATTCTATTAATTCCAAACTTGAGTCCTTTCATGCAAATGGCACTTGGGAGTTGTGTGACTTGCCTGCAAGCAAGCATGCTATAGGCAAAAAATGGATTTACAATGTCAAATAGAAAGATGATGGTAGCATTGACCATTTCAGAGCTCGTCTTAATGCAAAGGGTTATGCACAACAACATGGCATTGATTTTGAAGAGACCTTCTCTCCCACCTCACACATCATGACCATACATTGCATCATTGCTCTTGCATCACATTGGGAGGTGCATCATTTGGACATCAAGACACCTTCCTTCATGGTGATTTACAGGAAGAGGTTTATGTCACTCTACCTCTTGGCTTTGAGAAAAACAGTTTAGAAAATTCGGTTTACTGGTTCAAAAGGCCCTTTATGGATTGAAGCAGGCACCCCAAGCATGGTATGCCAAGATTCATGCATATTTGACAGTACGTGGCTTTCAAAAGGGGACGAGCATTTTCTGAGCGAAATCTTCCGAGCGTCCGAGCGAAGGAAAAAAAAGGCTTCCAACTATGCATAAATATGGCAAAAATCGATCAGAAGAAAACATAGTTTCACTTAGAAATATGCAAAGTATTATAGCTATGCCTATTTTATACAAAAATCTTTAGGTGAATCTATAGGAATGGTGAGAGCATAATGGGATGGCTTTTGAAGAAACCCACATGTAGAGTAGACTTCTCTATGAAAATTCCCTTATGATCCTTCTTACAACTTTTACTTAATAGGGGGTGACATTGAAAACCCTCTCTCAACCTATCTTCATGAAAGAGTTTCTTCAAAGAGAACTCATTGAAGCAAGCCATCCAGGTAGTTTCGCCAGCGAAACCCCTTTGAAGCAAGTCTCCCAAGGTAGTTTCGCTGGCGAAACTACCTTGGACAGCACTTTTAAAAGTGACATAACTTTCATATCCAATGTCCAAACATAGTCATTCAACCACTCAAATTGATCGGAACACCCCATTTGAGCACATCTATTGAGTTATATTTTGGAAAATCTTTCATATATAGTATTAAATATTACATGTATTTTATGAGAGTGATATATAAGCCCAAGTTAATACTTATTTATAGTAATTTAAACTTCTTTAGAAACATGTCCATAAATATGCTATAAAAACACTAAAAAGATATTGCCATATGATATAAATGTGTTAATAAGTAATTATATATGCATAGTATTATTACATTGAGAGTGATTATGAGGAATGTTTCTTAAAGGAATCAACACTTTTTTAAGGTAATAACAGGGGTACAAAGGGATGTCTCTAAATAAGAAAATTATGTTGTGTAAAAATGAATGAGTGACTAGTCTGTATATTTTTATGATAAAGGGATCTAGTTCTAGTGAAAATAAAAGTGTAAAAACCATGTTTCCTAAAGAAAAACATTTTTAAAAATCTCTTGAAAAACACGCTCGGATAAACCTGCTCATAGGTTTTTGCTCGTAAAATTGACGCATCCCTTTCAAAAAAGCCATACAAAAGCAACTCTTGATGTCCAAAATAGTGCTGCATAAAGTATCCAAAGTTTATGTACATTTGAGAGCTATCAGTAGAAAAGCTTTCTCTGATAGAAAAGTCCATTGTCGTACAAACAGTTGATTATCACCGCATTCCGAGGAAGCATGACTAAGCACATTGAGACAGTAAGAAGAGGGTAAAATAAAAACATTTGATCAAGGTAGGTTTTAGCAGAAGCAGCACAAGGCAATATTCTTGAGTTAGACCGGTTCTTCTTTAACTTCAGCGGGAGTTGATGGAGAGGCATTAGAAGTTGACGGAGTAGCAATGGGAGCTGACGAGGAGGCAATAGGAGAACGCAGTCTTTCCATGAATTCCTCTGCAGTAAGTTCTTCTTGGCAAACCTTATATGAGATGCTGGATGGATCCGCATGTGAGATTGGCCTCTTGAAGGGATGGGCAAGGGGAGAAGTGGCTAGGTGGGGAACCACAGGTGTAGAAGGGGCAACGGTTGGGCCCACAGAAGAAAAAGGTGCTAACGAGGGGGGGGAGGAGGAACCAGAGAAGCAGAGGACTGGGGCACAACTATTCCGGACAAATTCTTATTTTTTTGCTTCCATCAATTCTGCCAGTGCTGTGGCTTGGTCCAGTAGTGTAACTTCTTCATTTGCAAGTCTCTCCTCAACAAATAGGAAGTCTAGGGCTTGAGTGTGAAGATGACCGAGTTTTTTGACATTAGCTCTTCATTCCTGTAATTAGGAATAAGGATTCAAAAACACTTTTAGTATCCATTAACATGTTATTAAACAACTTATTGCATCTTTGAAGCCAAATTGACCATAGAGCTGCAACTCTGATGACGTTCCAATTTTGCTAGCCCTATTATAGGAGAGTCCTCAAGAAGGATAATCGAGTAACTAAGGGGGAAGGTTGCAATGTGCTTGTGAAGTAGGTCCCATATTTCTTTGGAAAATACACAATTGAGGAACAGATGTGGAATGTCCTCCTGAGCTCTATTGCATCGTTTGCACCATCCATTCCCATGGCCAATCTTTTGGGCTTGGATGGCCATCCAGATACCCCGGTGTAGGATAAGCCATAGAAGACACGAATGTTTCTCAAGAACACATCTATCCTAGAATTTGGTGAATCTTAGAGACCATTTATTCACATCATCTCTCCGGAACCAAGTTTTGTTGAGTCTAGCTGTCAAATCCTCTTGTCCATCATAGAAAATTGGGACCAGTAGTAAGTTCCGTTGACCCACCCATCTGAATTCTCTCGTGGCAGAAAGTAGCCGTCTGCCTAGCTAGGGGAGGTTTTCTCTGGTCCATAGTGCTTACGTTCCTTTACTAAAAGAAGATAGAATCTGGTTAGTCTATACGATATTAGGAGAAAATTGTCATTATGCCACTTACCTTGACCACAATCCCAAAGATCTCCCTAGACTTTGATCCCTCTCTTGCTTAGCCTGAGTGCTGCTATAAGTTGATCCTCTCTTAGCGGCTGAGAGCAGTACAAGAAACCAGATTGAGTCTTGATTGCAGAAGGTACTTGTTTTCCTTGTGAACCCCTTCCATTTTAAAAATGGATGCATACTTTCCCAAGCTCTCCACATGCCCCTTCCATGGCTCTGAACCTTTTGTGATACACCTTTCTTGCCCAAAAAGAAGAGAGCCTAAAGAAATATCTTTCTAGTGCTTGCAGTGGTCCAGTTTGAGTTTCCTCACATTTTTTAAAATAAGGGTAGCCCAAACTGATTCAGGTTCTTGATAGGATTTTAGAATCCACTTAGCCATAAATCTTGCTGAGAATTTTTTGATATCCACCACTCCTAGATCACCTTCAGCCTTCAGAAGGGTACAAAAGTTCCATCTTACCTTGGAGCTTTTGTTCTGATCTAGGGAGCCCCCCCACAAGAAAGTTCGGAATAGTTTGTTGAGTTGGTCAATCTATTTTCTTATTGGGAACCAATAGGCTATAAAATACAAAATGGACGGGTAAATGTAATGATTTAACACAAATTTTCTCCTAGCTAGGGATGGTTACAGGCCTTGCCACCTATTGATTTTGTCCCTGATCTTGCCAATTACCCATTCTCATCTATCTTTGTTTGTGCATCTGAATCCCATTGGAATCCCGAGGAGACAAAAAACCTCTCCCTCCTTGAGGATCTTACACCCTTTGTTGATGAGGATTTTGGGGGGAGCAGCCTTAGTATTGAAGACCCCTATTTTTAATGATTGATTTTAGAACCTGATGCTATGTAGAAGGTGTCCAAGCCCTGACATTGTTGCTCAGTGTGAGCTTCGTGTCATTTGCAAACTATTGACAGACTATCTGTACTCCTTTTCCAACCTGGATTCCTCTGATATTCCCAATGTCCTCCTCATCCTTGATGAGCCAACCAAGGGCATCTGCCGCAATGGCGAAGAGGAGTGGAGCTAAAGGTGTTAGAGAATAGGAGGGAATGAATCACTCAAACCCCCACCCAAGATCTCTCCAACTCTTACACACTCAACTCAGATAGATGATCATAGATGTGCAAAACTAACACTCAGAAATATAACTGGAGAGAGAGAGAGAGAGTATATTCATCCACCAGATGGTGGGAAGAAAATGGCTCCAAGGGAGCAATACAAAACTCAGCGGAGTGTTGGAGAAAACTGATGGACTCTCTCTCACAAATTGAACCACCTCTGAGTGCTAAACACAGCCTTGGAGAGGGGCTTTCAATTTATGCACTTGATGATGGAATGACTGAAGGAGTGGGCCTTTTATAGGCACTACCTAGGCCCCTTGAGTTGACCGATCAGCAGGGTTGGTACCCTGTCTAGTGGCTGACCAGGTGGGCCCTAGAAAACCGCGATGAGGGTAGGCCGACTTGGCCTGCCACATGTCCCTATATAAGGGTGCCCTGTGCAGCCAGTCTGCTCTGCTGTAGGAGCCTCCAAGTGAGGCCTAAGGCCCCTGTTTTCTTGCTGTTGCAAGCAACGACCAGCCCGTGTGTTGGTCACCTCTTTCTGCCTCTATTTCTAGCCTGAGTCACTCTCTCCTAGCCCCCCTACCCCTCAGTGCCCCTTGTCCCCTCAAATCGGGGCCTCACAGGTGGGCACAGCGAGTTTCTAACACCCCCACTCAATGTCACAACTGTGGGCCAATCCCTATGTGTTTGATGAGGTGCTCCATCTGTTCTTGAGGGAGTGCCTCCGTGAAGAGGTCGGACAAGTTGTCGGCGGTCGGGCAGTACATAAGCTCGATCATGTCATCGATGATGAGCTCTCGAACAAAGTGGTAATGAACTTTGATGTGCTTGGTCCGTGCATGGTACACTGGATTCTTGGCAATGGCTATGCAACTCTGATTGTTGCACATTAGCACTCTTGCGTCCTCCTGACACATGTCCATGTCCTCCAGAATCCACCTCAACCACAGTGTCTCACAGGCTGCTATACACGCAGCTCTATACTCTGCCTCTGTAGATGAAAGGGCCACTGTGGGTTGCTTCTTACTCAGCCAAGAGATGGCACTAGATGCAAGTAAAAAATAATACCCTGTAGTTGATCTTCTGGTGTCAGCATCACCCGCCCAATCACTATCACAGAACCCACCTAGTTCGATGCCTTTGGTGTAGGTGATCCCGTAGGTGCAAGTACCCTTTAGATATCTCAGCACCCGTAAACCTACATCCTAATGACTCTTCTTGGGAGAAGCAGCATAATAGCCCAACTACATAACAAATATTAGGTCGAGTATTGGTAAGGTAAAGCAAGCTTCCTACCAATCGTCGGTACAAAGGAGTATCGATCGACTGAGATGTGTCATGAACACTTCTGACCTCCATGGGAGTTACTGCTGTCCTGCAATCCTCCATCTAAAATCTCGTTAGAAATTCTATGCAATATTTCTCCTGTGAAATGAAGATCCTGTCTTTGGCCTACTTTACTTCTATCCCAAGGAAGTAGTGTAATAACCCAAGGTCAATCATCTCAAACTCAGACATGAGTAGCTCCTTGACCTGAGAAATCTTCTTGACATGGTCACCTGTCAAGATAAGATCATCAACAAAGAGGATGAGTACCAATCGCAACCCCTTCTCAATGAACAAGCAAAGGTTTGCCTCAGAAGGACTCTGACTTAGCCCTATCTTCTAAAAGAATACATCAATCCTTTGATACCAAGCTTTGGGGGCCTGTTTCAGCCCATATAATGCCTTTTTCAACCTGTAGACCTTTTGATGGGGACCTTGGATCTTGAAAGCCTGGTGGCTGCTCCATGTATACCTCCTCCTCCAGGGTTCCATTAAGGAATGCGGACTTCACGTCCATTTGAAAAATGGCCCACTGAATTGGGGAGCAAGGGTAATCATTAACCATGCGAGCTGTGGGAGAAAAAGTTTCATCAAAATCCATGCCTTTAGTGAGCCAAACCTTTGACCACTAACCTTGCTTTATACTTATCCAAGCTGCCGTCTGATTTGTATTTAAGTTTGTATACCCACTTAGTGCCAATGACTTTTCGTCATAGGGGCTTGGCCACTAAGTCCCAGGTATTGTTCTTCAGGATAGCATCCATCTCTGCCTACATGGCAGCTAGCCATTCTGGATTGTCCTTCACCTCCTCGAAGGTCCTTGGCTTGTCAAGTCGAGCCACCAACGCAAAATTCACGGATGGGGTCTTCTGAAAACATTAGGACCGTCGTAATCCGGCACTGCTACTCTCAGGTATTTCGGTGACCTGAAAGTCTTCCAATGTTCGTAAGTACCATTGGGGCAACCTCTTCTGCTTCTCAGTGGGAGGAGGAACTGGAACTGCTTCTGGAACATCCTGCTCTTCCTCAGTACCTTATGAAACATCAGCTTCCGATTTTGCCACCTCTTGGATGGTCAACCTGGGGCGGGGTGGATTCGGGGGTTGAACAATCTCCTCCTCCTCAATCTGAGGCTCCTCCTAGGGTTTAGGTTCCTTTTCCTCGAAGACAACATCCCGACTGATAAGGATCTGCTTCTTTACTGGGTCGAAGAGTTGATAGGCCTTGGATTCTTCGCTATACCCAACAAAGATACATTTTTTGCTCCAGGAATCAAGCTTGGTCTTGTCTTCCTTGTGCACATGCACCCAAGCATTAGAACAAAAAATGCGAAGATGAGTGATAGAGGGCTTCTTACCATAAAATGCCTCATATGGAGTCTTGTCCTTGACGGCCTTTATCTTGGTCCTGTTGAGAATGTGTACGGCTGTATTGATAGCTTCACTCCAACAGGCTTTAGAAAGGTTCCTCCCTCGATGCATAGCAAGCCCTGTCTCTGTGGTGGTTCTATGCTTCCTCTTGGCTACCTCGTTTCGCTGAGAAGTATGTGCTGTGGTGAGTTGTCGCTTGATCCCATGCTTGTGACAAAATGTGTTGAACTCATTTGAGGTGAATTCTCCCCCCCTGTTTGTGCGAAACATCTTGACATCCTCCCCTGTCTCCTTTTCAACTTTGACCTTCCAGTCTTGAACTTCTCAAAATCCTGTGACTTTTTAGCCAAACAATATACCCAGGTCATTCTACTGAAATCATTCACAAAGAGAAGTGAGTACCTGGATCCTGCCCACGATGCTATAGACATTGGGCCACAAATGTTGGCATGAACCAACTCAAGAGGTCTGCTGGCCCAAAACGAGGCCTCTTGTGGGAACTTGTCCCTATGCTGCTTGCCTTCTAGACAAGCCCTATAGACACCATTCTTGCCTGTAATTGGTGGAAGTCCATCCACCGTCTTTGACTTTGATATTTCAGCCAAGGTTCCATAGCTGACATGACCGAAGCGCTCATGCCAAAGTTTGGACTTTCCGTTTTCTTCATGAACCAACATTGCACTAAGGCGGTACAGTCCATTCTCTTCAACTCCTTGAGCCACCATTTGTCCATTTTCTTTGGATGTCATGGTGACCTTGCCATCTTGAAAGAGAACTGCCATGTTGTTTTTGTCCATCTGACTTACAGACAGTAAATTCTTGCAAAGGTTGGGTACATAAAGTACTCCAGAGACATCCTTCTCCTCACTCGTGGTTGTAATGAAAGAAATGCTACCGATGCCCTTCACAGGACACGTCCGGCTATCCCCGATAGAAACTTTGGAATCCGGGTGTGTACTTTCCATGGTTTTGAACCAAGTCTTTCTGTTAGACATGTGCTTTGAAGCACCACTGTCAACATACCAACCCTCTTTTCCTTCACTGACTGCATATGCAGAACAATGTTCATTGATTAAAAACAACTGTCCAGTTGACACATTGGTAGAATCATTCTTAGGCTCTTCTTTGTTCTTGGCTTCTCTCTTCCGCTTCGGATCCGCCTTCTTCTTTCGGCATTCTTTGGCAGAGTGGCCAAGCTTTTCACAGTAATAGCACTTCATTTTCTTCTTGCAGTCAGTGTCCTCTGACTTCTTGAACTCCTTTGGCTTGCCTTTTCCATGCTTGTCTTTGGCCACTAATGCCTTCTCATCGATTTGCGCAAAGAGTTTCTCTCAAGCCTCCTCCTGAAGCAGGAGTGGGCCAAAGCTCCTCAAAGGTGATTGGCTTAGTCCGTTGACCCGCAATGACCGTAGTCACAAAACTTTTGAAACTCCGTGGCAACTTGTGGAGTGTGAGCAATGCCAATTGACTCGAGTCCACCTTCTGACCAACCGCTGCGAGCTGGTCCCGACTTTCACCTTTGTCAGATGGTCGCACACTATCACCCTCATTCATATCAAGATTATAAAGCTGATGCTGAAGAGTAATGATATGGGCTATATTATTGGTTTCATACAGCTCCTTCAGTATGGCCCACGCCTCTGAAGACGTCTCTGCCAACTGGATATGAGGAATCACATCATCTGCTGTCGTGCCAATTAGCATTGCTAAGCCTTGAGCATCCCTCTCCTCCCATGCACTAAGTTCATTCGCATCTGCTTCAACTAAAACTTCACCTCTTTTGTCCAGAATGTCCTCCGGCTTCTCCTCGGTCCCAATCACTATCTTCCACAACTTCTGCGCCAACAGATGGCTTCGGATCTTGACTTTCCAGATTGGATAGTTCGTCCCATCGAGCTTTCCAGCTTCACCAAAATTGGGAATAAATGAAGAAGGAAGATGACTAGAGAAGGAGGAAGGATGAGCAGTGGGTGTAGAGGCTTCTGAACGCTGATCCATCTCGGTGAATAGCAAACTGAAAAACTGAAGCAAAAAAGATGTACTGACCTCCCGTGCTAGCTTGAGCTGAAAACAGAATCGCCTTTCTGTCAAGGGACTCCTTCCTTCAGAGAGTGCTTTGATGAAGAAGAGTTGAGAGCCTATGGCTCTGATACCATGTTAGAGAATAGGATGGAATGAATCATTGAAACCCCCACCCGAGATCTCTCCAACTCTTACACACTCAACTCAGATAGATGATCATAGATGTGCAAAAGTAACACTTAGAAATATAACTGGAGAGAGAGAGAGAGAGAGAGTATATTCATCCACCGGATGGTGGGCAGAAAATGGCTCCAAGGAAGCAATACAAAACTCAGTGGAGTGCTGTAGAAAACTGATGGACTCTCTCTCACAAACTGAACCAGCTCTGAGTGCTAAACACAACCTTGGAGAGGGGCTTTCAGTTTATGCACTTGATGTTGGAATGATTGAAGGAGTGGGCCTTTTATAGGCACTGCCCAGGCCCCTTGAGTTGACCGACTAGCAGGGTCGGTACCTTGTCTAGTGGCCGACCAAGTGGGCTCTAGAAAACCGACCAGGGTTGGCCCTGGTCGATGGCCCTAGTTGGGCTGACTTGGCCTGCCACATGCCCCTATATAAGGGTGACCTGTGTAGCTAGTCTGCTCTGCTACAGGAGCCTCCAAGTGAGGCTTAAGGCCCCTATTTTCCTGCTGTTGCGGGCAGCAACCAGCCCGTGTGCTGGTCGCCTCTTTCTGCCTCTGTTTCTGGCTTGAGTCACTCTCTCCCAGCCTCCCTACCTCTCACTGCCCCTTGTCCCCTCAAATCGGGGGCTCATAGGTGGGCACAGTGAGTTTCTAACAAAAGGGCACCCTTGTCTAATAGATATTTTAAGGGAAAATGGAGGGGAGATTGATCTGTTCACTTCCACCTTGTCTTTGGCCTGGTTCAGGAGAGTATCTACGGATGCGATAAAACCTGGACTTGCTCCCATGTCTTGAAGAGTGGACAAAACAAATCCCCACTCCATTCTATCGTAGGCTTTGTCAAAATCTATTTTTAGAAAGCAAATGTCTTGGTTTGTCTCTTTTGTGTGCTCTAGACCTTCCCAGAGGGTTAGGATTGCCTCTAGGATGTGCGTACCTTGAATGAAACCTTTTTGGTCTTCCCTTATCGAGTCTTTCATTTTGAATTTTAGCCTAATAGCTAGGGCTCTAGCAAATATTTTATAACTAGTATTGAGCATGGTAAGAGATCTCCAATTCTTTAGAGCCTCCTTGGGTCCACCTTTGGGGATCAGTTTAATCATGCCTGTGTTTATCCGTGAATCAAGGAATCCCTTTGCTTTGGACTCTTGCCAAAGGAGGAGAAGGAGTGGGCCTACTGTGTCCCAAAAAACTTGGTAGAATTCGATTGGTAGTCCATCTTCACTAGAGTTTTACTTTTGCCATGGCTGTGACTGCACCTTTTAACTCTTCAAGGGAGAGTTCCTTGTCTAAAAAGATGGAGTCGAACTATTGGATCGTACTTCTTCTAACCAACCAACATTTTTCCCTTGCTTTGAGTTTATTCGTGGTTAGGATTTCAGGTTCCCCAAGAATTCTCTGAAAGTGCTCCGTGACAATCTGGCCAATCTCTTTCGGCTTGT
The DNA here is from genome assembly GCF_047967505.1 of Dipteris shenzhenensis. Lineage (NCBI taxonomy): Eukaryota > Viridiplantae > Streptophyta > Polypodiopsida > Gleicheniales > Dipteridaceae > Dipteris > Dipteris shenzhenensis. Next base: position 17,747,126 of record NC_141613.1, read on the forward strand.
GGATTAGGCGGCCCTCCCTCAGCATCCCTTATCTTCCCCATTCTGAGCCCTATGCAAGACCCTCGTCCCTCTCCATTGAACACCATCCTACTCCCATCCTCATCGTCCAGAAGGTGAGTCAAGTATGACCTCAAACACTCATTTTTTTTCGGGAGGTGCAGTGGGTTTCAATAGCTCTCTCCGATATTGGGGCGAGAGAGGCTTTTGCAGATAGTAGGAACTTTCACACCTGGTCCAATTGTCGCAAGTACAGTGGAGGGTATCTCAAACATGCCAACATAGATTTTGTCTTCCCTCCCTGTTACTTCAACCTTCCGATCATACCATGGAGACCCCCAGTATTTGTGTCACATCCTGCCCAGTTGGAGGCTTGTGGGTGATTTTTGATGGACCTAGCAAGCCGGTGGACAGCACAGCGGTCGACGACTCAGCAGCAACTTGCAAAGTTGCGGAGTCCAAATGAGGCACTACGGGCACAGAACACTGCCCTTCAGAGTCAAGTGTAGCAGATGCAACATAGGAATCCAGACTCCAAGCTCCGGAAGAGCGAGTGCGGAAGTGGAGCTCGTTGTGGAGAATGCTCGCAACCTTCATGAAGAGATCCTCGAGGATGCATTTGTAGAGTTTCAAAGCCAAAGAACTATAAATGCACTAGCATGTTTCCTGGAAACAGTTCCCAGAACGATTGCAGTGAATGTGGACTAGCTATTTGATCTACTAGCAACTGTACAAGATGAGATGCAGAGAGAATGGGACGCCCAGATCTTGTGATGGCCATGTGCTTAATCCTAGAAACCTAGACCCTGGCTCATCGACCTCGAGACTGATTTAGATGGTAGTGTAGGCAGATTGTCTGGTGTGGGTACACATGAACCTGACAGTCTGCACTTCAAGATCAACCCTGATTGGCCCACAACCTGGTGATGCAAACAAAGGCTGTCGCACAGTGGATATATGCAAAGCCATAGCAGAACCTACTGGGTGGATTGGGGGGTCTGGTATAACACCCTGGCAAAAGCAGGAGCGCGAGCAATTAGAGGGTGAATAGAGCAGATCAATCGGTTGAAGGAAAAGATGCAAAAGCTTTGTTTTTTGCTAGAGTAAATAGCTCATTCCTTTGCACTGACCTTGCTACCTCGTCCCCCTTGGTGGAAATCAGCAGATAGGTTTCTTTCAAGTCCATTACGTTGACTTCCACACCCCCTTTCCCCCTCTTTCAGATGCCTAAATCTTGTGGCCACAATAATTTGAGCGACCCACGTCATTACAAGAGAGCCAAGACCTGGATTTACTACCTGGAGTGACAATCCATGAGCAACTATCAAGAGAACAATGGTCCAAGCCAATTAGAGTCGACCCATCTTGGTGGAAGTGAAAGAGACACACAAGTTGGGAGCATCTTCAATGGAGGCAAGAATGATCAGGATGATGCAGAACGACGGATGGAGCAGGTTCAAGCGGAAGTGTTTGCACTTCTTCAAGACGAATGATATGGGATCTTTGAATATGCCACAAGCAACAAGAAGGCAAAGAAGAAGGAAACAGCAGTGGACTGAGAGCATTTAGTCAGAGTGCTTCGAATACGGAGTAGGATCAGAGACAATGATGATCTCGCGGTTGTAAATAAAATGTTGAAGAAGATGGGAGATAAGGGAAATCCGTGCTTTATCCCAATCATGCAACTCACCTCCTCTGGCATCCCTTGTGTAGTGGTGGCTAAACTCTTCCATTGAGAGAACTTCTGCTTTGTTGATAGAGAATTTTGTTCACTTTCTTTCATTTGAGAAAGAGAGATAGGGAGTGTTTTTAGTATTCTGTTTTGTAGTATTCTTAGAGAAAGAGAGAGCTTGTGAGAAAGAGAGTTGGTGAGTGTTCTTAATCTTTGAGAGAGAGTGACTATTTCTCATGTCTATCTTGAGTGAGAGCTTTGATGATATGAGAGGAGAGTCGGACAAATAGAGAAGAGAGTCTCTCTTCCAATGCCACCTGCAAAGTAAAGCATAGCAAGCAAAGAAGGCTTTGAAAGTAACAAGGTGGCTCATCCTCAAGCGGTGTCAACATACGACTTGTAGCTATGACAGAGTTCTCAAACAACCAGCAGCAACCTTGCTCATGGGCTACAACAGCCTCAAGGTTGCATATGAATCCGGCTACAATAGCACGGCTCCCATAGCCTCGCCAACGACCCGCATGCAAGCTCACGTCGTCCCATCCACCCTTACAACTAGCAGCTGGACTGCTAAACTAAAGCTACAAGCCCTGCTGACCATAGACTACAGCCAGCTGACTCTTCACCACCGAGGACCTAGCAATGAAAAAAGTTTCTTCCATGAGCTAAATGCTCAGCCACAATAGCTTGTCTTTCACAATGGTGGCATATGGCCCCTATAAAGCAAATGACATAGCTCCCCGGTTCCATCCCAATAGTGCCTGGTAGCCTCGCATCTAGGAGCTACATCCTCCAGGTCCACGCACAGAGATGCCAAACAAATAGCACCAAACATCAAATGACTCAGGCGGCCTCTACATCAAATAGCACCAAACGGTCTCAACTATGTGCGGTAGCTCCTCCAACGAACCAAAGCGCAACGCTCCAAACTAACAATTGGACAATGTCTCTAAAAACTTTAAAGTCTACTCATTGAACTACGGAACGTTAGGTTTTAGGTAAAGTGATGATGTGAAATTGCATGTGAGCGCTGGGACTTACTCCGAGTAGGGACTATTTAGGAATTTTTTCGGAATGGCTTTGATTGGCTGCTTTGGAGTTTTCTCCCCTATGGATGATCTGAAATACTCTGAACTAGAACTAGAACAATCATTGAGCGATGAAAAAATAGCAAATAATTCATTTTCTTTGTTTATTTTAAGTGTTGGGTCAGATGCATCGATGTAAAGGCTGATGTGCGTGAAGGAAGTGGATTTGTCCCTGAGACTAAAAATTATGTGATACTTGTGCCAAAATGTGTGTGTGATGTGATGAGTGTATAGAGCGCATAAAATTGAGCCTTTTTCCTTTTTGGGACACCCTCAAATTATTCCAGATCAAGAGATATGACTTGATCTAGGTGGAGGGGCCAAAAGGAGAAAACGATGATGTGGCAGAGTTTTGATGGGATATCTCAAGGTGTATGCCCCGGCACACCTTGGTTTCTATGTGTGTGTGCTAGAGGCATAGTTAGGTGCCCATAAGCACTGTTAGGTGGTGGTAGAAGCCACATAGGATGATTGAGAGAATCTAGGAGTAGATTGAGGAGATGATTGTGGAGCTCAGAGGACATCAGTGATGTCAGTGATCATGTAAGAGGTGCCTACTTAAGGACCTCACCTTTCTTCATTCCATAAGCAAGAATTCTCAGTTTGTGTTCACTCCATGCTTTCCTTTCAGTTTTCCAACATGGTATTAGAGCCCTTTGATCCTCCTTGAGCCCATTTGTGCCACATCATCTTCTTCTTCTCCATCTTCTTCTTCTTCATCTTCACCATTTCTTCCCTTTCTTCCAAAATATTGCTAAAGCTTGTTCTCCCTCAGTTCTCTGCCATTCTCCAAGCCCTTCCTGCTGGAGATACCCCTCGTTTGGGCAAACTTCCACCTGCAAGCAATTGAAAAAAAAAGTCTCTGCTGGCTGCCATTCTCCAAATAGCGCATTTTTTTCGTCATTCTTATGTTGCAAAATACTCCCTGCTTGAGCCCTCTTAGGAGTAAATGGGCGACCTCAAGGCAAACATTTTGAGTCACTTTGCAGCCCATTTGGTTTAGTAACAAAGGAGAAAACCTCAAAACACAGGTTCAACCTGCAGTAACTCCCCCGGGCAATATCGCATGCCATTTCGCCCAACCTCTGTGCTGGATCTTCTCTGGTATATGAGCTTTCTTTTGCTTTAGAAAGCCCTCTTTTCTTTGCTTTGAAGAGTGAGATACAAGCCCTCCAAGTTCAGGCCTTTGTTTTGGACAGTTTTGACAAGGTTGTGAGTGTGATGCTACATTAGATGCTACTTTAGCATTTCTGAGGTTTTAAAGTTTTGAAAAGCATCAGTACAAGTGTGGCTACAACTTTTTTTTAAGTTGCTATACCTGGATTTGCCTGGAATACTTTCATTTAGTCACCTCTATGAAGCATGCAAGTGGAAACATCATTGATTTGTAGTATGGATTTTGGTTGCAAGCCTTTGCTACTCTAAATGCTTGTATTTTGAAGCTCTTCAACTCTTTCTAGCCTTGTAAGAGAGTAGACACTGCCCATTCTGGGTTAGACCCTCTCATGGCTACCATCTTGAATATGGATAAGTTCAATGGTAAGGGCTTTCACACATGGCAAATGAAGGTTAAATTTGCATTGATGAGGGAAAACCTCTGGGGGCTTGTCAAACCGGCTTCAACTTCTTCTTCAACAGCCTCCAATGCTGGAGAATCCTCAGGTCCGACATGCCTGGCAAGAGATCTTGCTAGAGAGGAGAAAGCCTATGGCATCATTGCTCTTGCCTTAGGAGATGACTATATTCATCACAACTCTGATTTGGAGTCTCCTTCAGAAGCTTGGCAGAAGCTTGTTGACATTATTTTTGGTGCTAGCTCTCACATCTCAAAATTGTCACTTAAGATTGCTTTCTTTGAATTGAAGATGGTTAGTGGCACTCCTTTGGCTACCCATGTCAATTACATGCGGAGTCTCATGACTCAACTTGCTTCTATCAACTCTCCTATCACTACAGATGATGCAATGGTAGTGTTGCTCAAGAGTATGCCTGAAGATTATGATCATGTTGTTACCACTTTGAAAAATCTTCCTAATCCTAATTTTGAAGGTCTTATCTCTGCTCTTCAAGAAGAAGAAAGGCACATGGAACTCCGGAAAGGCAATGACACAGCCTATGCCATAAAAATCCAAAAGGGCAAGTTTTCACCTTGCAATCATTGTGGGAAGACTAATCACCTCTCAAGAGACTGCTTCAAGATCAAAATCCATGCAAACATTGTGGCAAAAACAATCATCATGAAAAGTTTTGTAGAGCCAAAAAGGAAGCAACTTCAAAGTTAAAAACTGCCAGTTGATGTGCCTCCACAAGATGAGGCATCCTATGAAGATTATGCTTTTTGAATCATCTCCATGTATGCTCCAGATCTCTCTTTTTTGAGTCAAGGTACTCAGCCTGGATAGTCCTCCAAAATGAATGAAATAAACTATTGTGTGTTTTGTAAACACCTCTGGTCACCATATGATGTAGGCCATGTGTATGTGTTTTTGCTCCATGGTACCTCCTGCAGACATTGTGTGCATGTACATGCAGGGGAGATAACCATTGGAAGGTCTTTTGTATCCCTTTTGTTTACTTCACTCCCTTAGGAACCCCTTGCTAACATGAGAACCTAGCCATAGATTTATCCTTGACCACCATGAGATGGCATGAGAAACTATGAGACTAGATGTATCCTTGACATAGCCTGAGGCATTCCCTTGAGGGGGGGTATGATGGGATATCTCAAGGTGTATGCCCCGGCACACCTTGGTTTCTATGTGTGTGTGCTAGAGGCACAGTTAGGTGCCCATAAGCACTGTTAGGTGGTGGTAGAAGCCACATAGGATGATTGAGAGAAGATTGAGGAGATGATTATGGAGCTCAGAGGTCATCAGTGATGTCAGTGATCATGTAAGAGGTGCCTACTTAAGGACCTCACCTTTCTTCATTCCATAAGCAAGAATTCTTAGTTTGTGTTCACTCCATGCTTTCCTTTCAGTTTTCCAACAAGTTTGTCACATGCAAGATGGGAAACTGTGCCTATGAAGCACTGATGATGTGGCTTCTGTGTGCACATGCAAGGTTCTATGTCTGCCTTGCAAGAGGTTAAACTACTTGATAAGGGACTATCATGTGGTAGTGATGAGCTGACTATGACATGGCAATTTGACTTTGATTGTTGATGTGGCAGTTTGACATCGATGATGACATGGACAGTCGGCAAGGATGTGTCAGGCATGACATGGCATGCTAACTTGGCAAATAATTATGACGTGGAGCCTTCTTGATACGTTGCCACATGCCGGTTGTTGTGTTGAAGGGTGTGACATGGTAGATAAGATCTGCCACATGGTAGCTAAGGGAAATGACACATGGTTATTGGTCGGAATCCTCCTAGATGCCAACAAAATCTTTGCAAGATTCCATCACATGCTGTATTTTTGTTGGGGGTTCATTCTTGGAGGCGAATGGAGAGCCGACAAAGCAGCCAATCTGTGTAGTAGTCGTTGAATGTAGAAGGAGGTGATCCATGCAAGTTCTGCTTGTGTTGGCTGCATTGCTGTGAGGCTTAGAAGTCGTGGCCTTTGTGGTATACTTATGCCGGTTATAGAGGAGCTTTTGGGTCTCTACAGGGACTAGGTGCCCCCTGGAGGTTGGTCATAAGTTCCCGTTTGTAAGAGCTGCTAGTAGTGGTCCATTGTGTATGCTGTGTAGAGTACCTAGCATTTGATTTTTGGGGATACGATCTATTAGCAACTGCCGTGAAGGTGTAGAAAGATTTCGTATTCTAGTGGGCTAGAGCAAGGAGGCTGAACTGTAGCTAGTTGTTGTGTGGAGGCTCAGCTAGTCATTTTGTAGAGTCGTAGGAAGGAGGTCAATGGGTCTACACCTAGACCATTGGACGATCAAGCCAACAATAGCTCTACTACACCCATTGCCATAACACTAGTAGCAGGATCTATAGTGGGATCTCCAGCTACATCAATATTGACTGCACAAACTTAGCAGATCCTACCATTTCTTGAGAACATGCAGAATAGGACAAGAAAGACAAATATGCATATCATCTGATCAAGCAGAATGTGCAAGATGTCATGCTAGGATAGCTCAACACAATCAAGACATCAAAAGAAGCATGGGATATGTTCGTAGCTCTCTACGAGTCCAACAATACCTCTAAGATTTTTACACTGAGAAACCAAATCAACCAGAGTTTCTGCAACAGCAACAAAACCGGTCATGCTTATGTACTCAAGATCAAGGATTACACGCGGGGGGTTCACCTTAAAAAATTTGGTGCACCATGTGCATTCAAAAGGAGGGGTATTTTAATCCAACTTTTTGGAAAATTTTAACCAAAATACAATAACAGGAGGGGTTATTTAATTCAATTTTTGAAACAAATCACTTAGTTCAGAAGTAAAGAGCAGTGTCTTTATTGAGGGAGAAATTTTAGTTGAGGGGTTTTTGTAATACGCTTTGAATGCACGTGACACATAGGGTTTCTTGGTAGTGCACCCCTTGAGGGATTACAACAATCAAATCACAGTAGTAGGAGAGACCATGAATCCAACAGAAATGGTTCAAGTCATCTTGAATGGACTAGGACATTAGGGAAGAATTGGGGTCTCCAAAGGGCCCCCATTTAGTGTTTCCTAATTTCAAGGGATTAGTGAGGTATTTGAGGTGTACCAATGGAAGTGCTCCTTTTTGTGGGGCAATGCCATGTTGAGGTGGAGGGTGGGCAGACCTACAAGCAGCCCCTATTGGCTACTCCTCTTACACCAGGAACCACACTTAAACCATCCCCCCCCCCCCTCAACTCTTGCTTGACCCTTCTCCCATATGCACCTCCCCCAAACAAACCTACAAGTCATTCAAGAGGTGGTGGGCCCTTCTAGGTGAATTTTTCCCCTTTCTCAGCTTGTTACAGGCCTACCCGCTCCTTTTCTCTGGTCCAGCTCCATTCTCCCTCCATTTTTCAAATGTGGGAACTCATTTGGCATCTTCTCTGCCCCTGGTCCACTGTGTTTCTCCCTCTCCAGCACCTCCTGTAGCAGCTGCTCATTCTCTCTCCATTCCTAGCTACAACACCTCCTACAATAGCAGCTGCTCATCCCCCTCTCCTCTTTCTCCCTCCATTCCTAGCTATAGTACCTCCTGTAGTGGTTGCTCATCCCCCTCTGCTCTTTCTCCCTCCATTCCTACCTACAACACCTCTTGGAGCAGCTGCTCATCCCCCTCTGCTCTTTCTCCCTCCATTCCTAGCTATAGCACCTCTTGGAGCTTCTCTCAACCTTCAGTTGCACCCTCTATACCTTCTCCCTCTCTCTCCCTCTATCAGAGCTGCTCTCTCCCTCCAAGATGCACTTTCTAGTCCACCATTTCTGTTGTGACCTCTGTACAAGCATGGTGAGGAGACCATACATGTACTCTGTGTCCCACAGGAGTAAAAATGCACTAGATAAATGGGTGCCTTGCACCTACAGCTTGAATGATTGGATAGTCATGAGAGGATCTGCCAAGGGTCCACATAAGCTTCCCAAGAGCAAAAGAGGTGATCTTTTGCATGAATGGAAGGGCCGCATCATGAAGTTCAAGCTTGGGAAGAAAGGATGGCTTGCAAAGGTGCAACACATCTACATGGGGAAGGACATGCGCCTTCCTCCGTCAAGCAATCAATTGAGAATACCATCGCATTGTAAGTCTGCATTTTGTGTAAGATTTTGAAGTGTAATGAGTCAGTTTGAAATTGTATTTTGAAATAGAACCAGTGTAATGAGTCAGTTTGAACTTGTATTTTGAAATAGCACTTGTGCATAGCAGATGTATTTCCTTCAGACTTTCAGGAGTGGGAACTAGTCGAGTGCTTCTTAGGTAAGTTTACTGCCATTCATGAGGATTTAGGAAGGCAAATGCATGCTGGAGAGAAGTCCTCTGCTTTGAAATAGAGAAATATCCATTGGTATAATGCCAAGTACATTACTCCAAGGATGGCATTAGGCTATGGCCATCTTCAATGCATTGCAACACCACAACTTAAAGACATGGATTGCAGCATGGTGGACACAAGAACAATGCAATCATACAAGGAAAAGATTGCAAAGGATGTGGGCATGGCCATGAAGTTTACATTTGGCTCTAAATGGGTAAGGTTTTCTTGGTTTATGCCTCTGCACATTTTTGCTTCTTGTTTTCAGAATATCCAGATGCACAGAACAAAAACCATGTGGTCATGCAAGTGCCTACATGAGAATTCCCTTGAGGAATTGCTTGGGGTGAATTGGGGAAGCAGGTCAGGTGAACAAAAGGGTGATTTGTTTCAATGCCATGTATGTAAGGACAATGTGGTTGTCAAGTACCACATCTCCCACCAAATGTTATATTTTGCTTTCCAATATAGGCACTAGAAGAAAACAGGTGGCAATTGGCTCCCCCTTGACTCTAACGATGATGATAATACAAGGGTAAACTTATGTATTGGTCTCATTTAGCAGATGTCAAGAATGTGACTATCACGTCACAGTGGACTCTCAGGGACGTGCAACAACACCTATTGGTCATGGAGGATGGCATGTCTGAGTCCTTTCACTTTACCTTAAATGGTGAAAAGGCATGAAAGCATGCAGAGAAGCTCGTGCGTAGTGCCACTTTTATCCCTCCTGCAATATTGAAGATTGTAAACAATGTGGGGTGGAACAATTGTGGATTTTGACATTTTCCAATTAGTAGTGGTGCAATTAATTTTGATGTTTTGAATGGTTTTGTTTCATGTCAATGTCAATTTTTTCCCAAAAAATTTATAATTCTTTTTTATTTTTTATATTTAGGACATTTGGGTATATATAGGTTATAAAGTTACTTTAGCTACCAAACTACCATGGATTCTGCTAGGTTTGCCTTCCATGATTTCATCTCCCATACTCCATTAATTGATAGAGAGGAGGAGTTATTTCCAGTCTCTGATAAGAGCATAGATGTCCTAGGCACCTACTTGGGAGCTTGAGACGATTTTGAAGACCTCATCAAGTACATGCAAGACTACATTGTGAGTTTTGCATATCAACTTGATGAGTCTACAAAAAGATGGGTCCCAATTGATTATTTGAAGTACTTGTTCAATCAAGGACCCAGATTCGTCGTCAAGCATTTAGATCGCTTTCAAGCCCAAGTCACACCCCTAGGGTTTAGGGAGGTGGACACTAATGACCTCCTAGCATGTGGAGTCGTCGGAAACATAGGAAATAGGTCCCTATCCTGGGAAATGACCTTCATTTTTCTTCTCAAGGAGGGACAAATGGAAGAGGAGGCCTCAACCTCAAGCCCAGACCTTGCACCTGCCCTTTTCGATCCTCTCATTTCTATAGATGAGCCCAACATCTACAATGAAGAGCCCATAGATGAAGAAGCTGAGGAGCAGGAAGCTACATTGGCCCTAGAAGTGCTCCAGCGACCTCCTGAACCCCATTCTACTTCTCAAATTCCATCCACCTCGGGCACCACCTTTGTTTACCCCGCAACAATGATATGGTTTCTTGCTCCCCTTCTTGTCGATGGAGAACAATACCTCTTTCTCCATGACATAGAGGTTATGTTTGGTCTCCGGGAGGATGAAGCTCTTGGTGTCCTATGTGGATACGAGGTGGAAACAACTATGCAAGAACTAGGTTTTTGGGAGAAGATGATTCAATAGAAGAGGTTCTTGCTTTAACACTGGCCCAAATCAAAGATGCAGAGACATCAATCTACTCCAACCTACCTGATGTTCCAGAAGAAGCCTCCACATCTCACTCCAGAAGGGTTTGTATATATTCAATATTTTCAACTAAACTCCTCATCTCCACTCTTCTCGTCTCCCCTCTTCATATTTTAACAAGGTTGGGTTGGGTTGGTATGCTGCCAGGTTGGTGGGTTGACGTTAAAGCATCGGATGGCAGGATAATTCAAGTCGACAGGATGAACGAATGGCACCGATCATAGGGTTAACTACCAGTGGAATAGCTTGCCTCGAAGCAATACCAGAATGGCACTGATCAGAGGGATATGTGGGTATGTTGTAGGGTCAATGCTTGTCAAGTACGTGGGATAGAAACCATAATTAAGGTGGCGATTTAGGTGACTAACATGTGTCAGTGGGAGGGATAGAGACTAAAGGGTCAGTGGGATACCAAGCTATGGCAATAAGTCGGCAAGATAGGAAACGTTTGGTAACACATCGTGTCACTGACTCTCTTTTGATGATTCTTGGTGGTTCTTTAAATTCCTTTCTAGGTTTGTGTGCATAGGGGGTTGTCAGGGACCTAAACTACCTACCACAAACAAAAAACATCACAAAACAATAATTTTTGGCACACAAACGAGTGATTTCTACAAGTTGGACTATCAAGCACCCAAAACAACTTTGAATTTCCACTCCAATCTTTATTTTCAAGTGTTTTTAGTTGGATTTGACACTACAACCAACTTAGCAATCATTATAGCTACCTTTTTGTTCAAACAAACATCAAGAAACTTTATGCCCATAAAGCCATTTTATTCCTCTATAAAATGATTACATCAAACCAAACTCTAATGGAGTTCATGATTTTCATCCTTATGAGTGATTGTCATGAGATTGAAATCGTATTATGTGTTGTGTATTTAGAGGATGAGTTTGGGCATGTTCTTGCATTCATCTAGTTATATGTTCCTGTAGTATTAGCAGAGATGTAAAAGTCATATTGTGTATTTTTCATCCATGTTGTGGCTTGCTAATATTATGATAAGTTCTTTCTATCTTGAGTGTTACGTTGTCCTATCAGCTAGATTATCTAGGCATTTTTTTCTTAGAATGTTCTTTCAGGAGGGATTGACATAAAAATTCATTTTAGTCTTTAGAAGTAGCTACAGCTTGAATGAAGAGAATACAATCTACGTTTTGATTAGGATTCTCCTTTAGTGCTAGCCTTTGTCATGGCTGAGTCTACCTTTCAATCCTAGGGTGCTGACAAAAACTCAATATGGATGCTCAGTTATGTGTGGGTGTGTGGGTCTGTATGTGTGAGAGCATATGTATGCCCAGAGATGTGTGGGTGTGTGGATATGTATGTGTGAGAGAATATGCTTATACTATGGTCTACACCATTCCAAGTTATTCTTTCTTGTTGTTAACACATGTTCATTCTGGCAATGATCATACACTCAACAAAACTGAGAAACATTGACAAGGAACATGATGCGCACTCAAGATCATTGAAATAGGGGTATTCATGCACACATATTTTTAAACAATTGGATCAAGCATTATTCTATCTGACTTGTTAGCATAATATTAGTATCATTTGCAAATTGCAAGCATATATTTCAAATGTGACATTATAAAGCTAAGTGGACAAGATATATCAGATTCTAGCCTATGCCACAAAAAAGAAACTCAAATTGGCTCATAATCTTTTTATTAACAAATTTTTGAGATCAGGTGAGGATGCCCCATTGCATGTACATATAGATGATGTGGGTCAACTTACAGGTATGACTTGACATCTGAAAATTAATATATGAACATGCTTAATTCGATGAGTTTTACAATATTGATTTGCTTTTTAAAATTCACAAATATTGAAATCCATAACCTCACAATGTTAAAGCCAACGATTGTGAACCATAAATCAAATCATGCCTATCAACAAGAATTTGCTATGGAATTACCACAAAGTATCTCCCTCCTTTCTATTGGATCCCTAGTCACATTATGCCATCCCTTGTTAGCCTTCGAATCAGGCTAACATGGGTAGAGTCAAGGCTAAGTGTGGTTACTGAGTGCAGACTCACTTGAAAGCGGTGAGAACATTCTAGACCAAGCACCATTTACAGTTGGAGGTGCAGGCGATTGTGGAGTTTTGATCAATAGCAAATAACATGTGGCACACCAAGCGTGATGTCTTTTAGGTGGTTTTATGTAGTTAGTAGAAAGTTTTTGTAATAGGGAGAAGGGTAGAGAACAAGAGAGTAGGTTGTTGAGTTCTCTCCCTCTCACCTAGGCTTGCTAGTATAGGAAAATTACACTAAGCATTCATTGCAAGCCGAGGCGGCTTGGTTGTAAGAGCATATCAATACAAGTTGATTTCCTTTATATGATAAGCAAGGATATATCCTCAGCAAAAATGTATTTTGGGAATAGGCTTGGCTTGGAAGGAAAGAAATTTGCTTCAAAATAGCAATCTTCTTGGAAGAAAATCAATCTACTTCAAAATAGCCTTATCTTATGAGATAAGAAAAGGCCATAGGTAGTAAAACCTATTCTAAGAACTATCAAAATGAGAGTACACAATGTAGATAGTAGTCTTAATAGGTAGATTTCACAAATAGCCATGTATTTTGGGAATAGGCTTGGGGGTTGTAAGGCAAACAAGCTATATCAAAATAGAATGTCTTGTGTGCTAAGAAAAGGCCATAAATAGTAAAGCCTATACTAATTAGTCAAAAAGGACATAATGTGGATAGTAGTTTTTGGATATTGTAGGTATATGTGACAAATAGCCATGACTTAGGCTTATATGTAGCTTACCAAAGGCCAATATGGGAGCTATTAGGGTATCCATTGGAAGTTTTATGACTTGAACATCAGAATCTCCAAGGAGCTAGGACCTATCAAGTCTCAATAGGAAGTAGTTTCACTACAATGCAGGTGGTATGTCCAACCCTCAAAGGTGCCTAGCTTTTGTAATGGATGTGATCTCATGCTTGAAAGTGGGCCCAATGCTTGGGAACTATTGCTAGGAGGATAAAATTCCAAGCACAACCCTTTGGAACATCATTGTATCACTATAATTCTTGTCCTATGCTAATAATAAATTAATCTATGCACAAATATAGGTTAATTATTGAACTAATATGAGTTTGAGAACTAAGAAGGCAAAAGAAAAGCAAAGTGGTAGAAAGTCATAAATTAAAGCACATAAGATGGCGATAAATCAATAAAAAGGCAAAAGAAAAGTAAATTGGAGACAATAATAACTTAAAAGAAAAAAAAAAAAGACAAAAGACACGATCGATTTTGATTAAGGAGAGGTCAACCCTCATATGGGCGATCAGCTCATGGCCTATGCTCTAAACAACTAGAAATTTAACACCCGAATTGTGTAAATATTAACTCACCAAGATGGTTTTAGCTACATCCACCATGCACTACCTTATTAGGGAGTCCTACTTATCCCCAGCACCCAACCTAAGTCCATCAATGTAGTTTTAATAGACCCTACAATAATTTCATCTTGAAGCCCAACACTCAAGCTTTGCCAAAAAATAACTTGATCTTGAGCAACCACATCACTTATCACAGTAGCACAAAAATACTTCCAATACGATGTAAGGGTCGATGGCAACCTCAACAAATCAAACACTACTACAACTTTCCAATTAGAGCCAATATAAAATTGGGTTCCATAAGACCCACCTTTCAAAGTGCAACTTCCTATTTACTCCAAATGACTTTAATCATAGAGAAATTCTAGACTAGGCATGTCTAATCATTTCAATAGACTTCCTATACAGAGGGCATGTTGGATTGACCTAGAATAGTTTGACAAGCTGCATGCACATTGGAGGCCCCTAGTGCAGTACTTTCCACAACCTCTGTACCAGTACCAAATGTCCCTACATCTAGCCCTCCACCAAGTCGAGGAGTGTCTTACACACCATTTCTTATTTAGGTCTTGAAACAAGGCTATTTATCCAACAGACTATGGTACAATGCTTTGGCCATTACTTTCTCCAAACATGTCCTAGCGAGCTACCACTGTTTAACCCTCCAATCCTTGGATTACCACAACCCGAGAAGCCTCTCTATCACCATCCATATTAGAGAGATTTCCCTTGCATTCAAAGAAACTCATCCTAAGTCATCTTCGGTGAAAGACAATCCTCTTTTAGAGGCATCCTAAATCTGAGCCCATCCCCTTCCTGAATAGACTTTTGGCTCAGTGTCAGGTCCAACCTTGCAAATGGCACTCCTTCAATATTTAGCTGCCTCCCCCACCAAATTCCTTTGTTGGTGCTTGCATACCTCGCAAACACCCTTGACCTTCCATGAAAGATGATTGACACACAATTTCCAAGCAGAAACTAGACCCTTTACTAGATGCAACCCTTTAATTATGAGAGAAAAATATGAAAATAAGTGATCATACCATGGAAGCCCTTTCCAAGACTGCCCATATGCATTCTACTCATTCTCAATGAGCAAAAAAGGGAGTCCAATAACTGAAAAATAGTCACGCAATAACCACTTCTCTATCAAGGATGTATTATTCACCTAGATATTAGACCTCAGTCCATAATGACTATGGAGTTTTGAATTAATTTTCTCCTTAAATCGTCCAAATATTTGTTTAACATAGATAGCCTCAGACCCAAAGGAGTCCCCAAAATAATGAACCACCTCATCTCATAGGACCCATTGTCTAGCCATAGAATTAGCCCATTCTGGAACAAGATGATGCACCACTCTCATCGCAAGACTTTTCTACCAGCAAAATTCAAAGCTTAAGGCCCTATAGAATCTCTGCATCACATCCATCAAAGCCAATACACTTTGCTTATTCTCATGAGAGAAGACCATATTTCATATACAAATAACTCCGTACAAAGGTGTCTTTTTAACGGTAATACTACCCCCTTTATCCGGCCATTCTCCAAGCCCTTCTTCAAAACATGCATTAGTGGAACTGTGCTAATGCCAAACAATAATGGAGCAACCTAGCATCCCTATTAAAATGATTGGTACAAATCAGATTGGCCTACCACATCACAAATAGTTTAGCAAATGTGAAAGTAAATCAAATTCAAGCCGACCAAGAATAGCTAGAATGTAGTCTCATTGAACTCTATCATACACTATATCCAAATGAAACCCAAACAACATAGACTATCATCTATCTTTTTGTAATTCTTAAAGCATCCTAAAGCTATTCCCAGATAAAAGTTCTTGTCAAAGAATCCCTTTCTGAACTAGACACTCTTGCCTCTGATGAAAAGGTCACCTCCCCATCTATAAGATCCCAAATGAGGAGAGCGTGGGGGGGGGGACCTAGGGAAGGATCGGCCTAGAGAAGCAAGGAGAGGTGGTTGCCACATGGACAACAAGTAAGGCGGCCATGTGAGCAACACATAAGGAGATCCACTCAGAGCCTCAGAGGCCACATCAAGAGAGCAGATGTGCACGAAAGATGGGGAGGAATGTGTCTTGGATGTGGCTTGGAAAGAAGCAACTAAGGAGTAGCAAGAAGGCATAGGAGTGGAGATGGAAAGGGAACCTTAGCAGATGGCACAATTGGGGCAGACATTGGCCTAGTAGAAGGCAGCAGATGTGAATGGCACATAAAAGTCTAGGTGGTGGAGCAAAGGGAGGGGTTGTAAGAGGGCAACACCCTTCCCTTTATAGGGAGCAAGCATGCTGGTCGGCCAGCACACTGCCCCATAAAGGCAGCCCATAGCCCCATATATGGGGAGCTGGTGGGGTTATTTGGGGACAGGCTGAGTGGGTGAAGGACAGATAGACCAGTTGGTCATTTTGGAGCCCCTTGGGGGCCTATAAAAGGATCCCATTTGCCTCCACTTCCTTGACTCTCACCCTAGCATGTGCAACACTTTTGGCAAAGTTCATGCGAGGAATTGATTAGTTGGTACACAAGGCTCACGACTGTTTGTCTCGAAGCTCCAATGGAAGGTAATCGAATTTTCGACAGATGTAAACGGCCTACAAATGCAAGAAGGCTTGGTAGGAGGGGGGTATCCAATAGAAATTATGTCTGATCCTTGTACTTGTCTAGTGATTTCAATCAAAACATGTGGTTGTAGCTCTAATAGGGTCCATCAAACTTTAGGTTGTCATGTTCCCCTAATTTTGATAACATCTAGTCTTGACGGAACCACACATGTGCATGACGTAGCTATGCACTGCTTGTTCTTGCAAGATTCAATGGGTTTTCTCATTAGATAAAGGAGAAAAACCTCCCTAATTGTTTTTGGCTGAAATATCTGCTGAGCAGGTTGCTTCATCTTGATCCCTGATTGGTTCCTTGGAAATCCCTTAGCTCTTGACTCCTTGGAATACCCATCCACACAATCGTCCCATTATGCCCACTCACCACAGTCATAAAGGCCGCGCCTCAAACCACTCACCTACTTGCTCAAGTTGCTTGCACTTCTCAAGAGTCCCTAGATATGAGCCCTCAGAGGACAAAGAGACTAGCATGCACTAGAGCTCTCATGCTATTAGACTACATAGACAAGCAAGCTCTAACAAGAGGTGGGTATCCAATAAAAATGTAGAACGTTGCTTCTCGAACTTCAATCTAAATGACCTCCCATAATTTTGGCCTAGTCCGAGCAACCATGTGCCCCTGATTCCAATAACATCCAATCTTAATGGATTGCAAATCTCTGGCACACATGTGCCCAACCTCTTAGCTCCTACAAGAGCACCCGAATTGCAAATCCAAGATGGGAACTCAAGCCTAGGAAAGAGGAGCTCAAAGGGCTCCAGCTTGAGAGTACTACCCAAGAGGAAATTCCCACGTACCTTGTGACTTTCACTCCCACCCTTTTTTTGTTCTTTCCATGATTTTTGGCTGGGCGATAGGAGCTTGCGGAATCCAAGCTTTTGGTCCAATCCCAGGCATTGAGCAAAACTAGAAATTGGTGAATGTAGGTAGGCTTTCATAAATTTGGGATATCTTATCTTACCTTACTATTGTTTAAGGAAGGGATTCACATGAGCATTCTAGAGGTTTGGAGAGAGAGGAGTAGAGAGGCTCCTGGTAGGTTTGGGAAGGGCTCGCGTGAGGTTTAGGAGTGGAGAGTTTCACTATGACACATGGTAATGATTGGCTATGTAGAGAGGCAATTTCATTAGACAACTTGATGGCTGCGCACTGGCATGACACGTGTTGAAGGTTTCCATCATGCCACATGAACTGTACACACCCCTTGTCACATAGAAGGAAAGCACAACTATAGTATTTGATGAGCTCCCAACAAATGTGCTGCACCTCTTGCCATCCACCCACCCCATGCACTTCACACGGCTTCTCATATCGGTCCTCCTTAGTGCCCAAAATGTCTTGTGCATGTGTCGATCCACTACAAGCTGCCCATTTATGACAACTATTGAACGATCATTGTCCCTTGTAGGATCCACCTCCCCTTAAAATTGTATTCACCTTGGATGGCCTTTTGGCCTTCAATTGACTTTGTGCACAACAAACTCTAGTCTATGGGTGCTATCATCCTCCACATCAACAACAAAATTTGGTTTTCATTTGTGTTGTGTCACCTCCCTATCCCCCTCTAGCCTCTAGAAATTGGAGTTCCAAACACAGCATCTTGCACTGTCCATGGTACCCATGCAGGTGTTGGTGCCTCACATGCCTTTGACCTCCAGATGAGCTACTCCAAGGAAAGTCCTTCTCCAATATGCTTTCCTCTACTATAAGCATATTTCTTTGCACTTTGGAGCAATTCATTTGCCATGTCCAAGACACAAGTGTTGTATAAAGATATGTGGCTTTAAAATCCATCCCCCACTAGCAAGCTTATGTGCTTTGACTCTGCCATGTTTGTACGTGGGGTATTAGCCTTATCCTTGCTCCTCTCCACCTACATCAATGTGTGGAATGTTAGAATACATAAGGAAAATCCCTCCCATATGGATGCTCACAATATGATTGCTTACCTCTATCATAATGTTTTCCCAATGCACTATCCGCACTTCCCATCCATAAACAAAACTCCTCCTATATGGATTTCTTACCACTATCATATTGTTTTCCCAATGTGCCCTCCATCATTGTCTAATCAAGCGGCTTTGCAAGCGTGCTTCTTCCTTTGTGGTGGTTGTTCTCCACCTCTTACAAATTTCTTTGTGCTCTTGTTGATCTATTCGCCTTCGCCTCACCTACTTGACGGTGTGTAATTGTAAGCTTTGCTCTCAATGGAAAAGGTAATACTGCTCCTTGCCTTCCATTCTAACACCATCATTGTAAACTATGCACAGTGCATTCAAATTTGCTTATGCCTCATCTTCCATAAATCCAAAGAAATCAGCTGCATCATACCCTTCTCGGTTCATGATTTTGTTTAGCATCTGCCAAAGCAACACTTGTGACTTTTTGTCCTCCTTCATTTCACATATCGCGAAGGTTAAGTAGCTCTTGCAAGCTAGATATATGCAAACCGACGATACGCTTATATCTAACTACAAGAACACACAAACATCATCGTATGTTGAAAATGAATCTTTCTTACCTTGGATCATACATATGGCAACCCATGGTAACCCATTCTCTCGATTGCCTTGTGTGGTTGAATTGGACCCAAGCTCAGAACCGAAGCTCATCGCAGATCTCCATTTCCATTCCATCGCATCTTATTCACAGGTTCAACCCTAGAGGCAGGCCCTACAAGATTTCCCATTGAATTGCACAATAATCCATTTGTTTTCTCAACCAAGCCATTACATTGGGGATAGTATGGAGTGTACATGCTATGATTTATCTTTAGCTTATGCACCACATCTTCAATTAGTTCATTTCTAAAAGAGGTTCCTCCATCGATGAGAATTTGCAAAGGACAACCAAAGCGTGAACGAATTTGATCAAAGATAAATTTTGCAACTGTGCTTGCCTTACTATTGACTGTGGCCTTGGCCTCTACCCACCTATACAACTTCAACACCATTCATATACATCATTATGGAGGCGTGGCCAAAAGTAACCTGTATTAAGAATTCTCCTAGTTGTGCTCGCTAAAGCAAAATGACCGAAGCATTCATGACACATTTCTAGGATTCTCCTAGTCTCCATGGGATGGACCACCTTATCTTTTCCTAATTTATGAAGAATGTCATAAACAATAGTATAGGGACAAGCCTTCCTTAAAAATCTCTGCTTTTGTTGTGGAGTTAACCCTTGAGGAAACATGCCTTCTTCCACATATTGCTGAACATCTTGCAGTTCTGGCCATCCAGTGTCTACTAGAGAAACCACCTCCCCATGTTGTACTACAATGGCTTGAGTAGCTAACTCATCTTCCCTTTGATTTTATTTTCTATTTATACGAACAGACTTGCAAAACTCAAACTGACTACATAGTGCCATGGACTTCTGATGACTGAGCTCCTTCAAATGAGGACTTCTTATCTTGTAATGCCCTTGCATTTGCTTTATAATAAGATGAGAATCTCCTCTTACTTCCAATTCTTTAACTTGACTTTGAAGACAACCCTCCAAACCAAGAATTAAAGACAACCATTTTGCAAATATCCCCCCAGGATTAGGCTTGTGAACTAGATATGCTAATATAGACTGAGAGGTAAGGAAGACAAATGGTGGAGGTAATAAATAGGAGCGAAATTTTTTGACTGAAAACACCAAAGAGAAAGCTTGCTACTCCATTTCTTCATACCTTGTTTCCACCTCTGTAAGCTGTCGGCTAGCATAATAGATGGGTTGCATTCTACCTACCTCTCATTTTTGTAGCAATAGAGCACTAACTGAATGCAAAGATACACTTGGATTACATAAAAGTCTTGAACAGTGGGTGCGGTCAAATGGTGCTGCCTCTCAATTTAAATTAGCACATGGATTCTACTTTGTCTCAAAGTTCAAATCCCTGACCGGCGGTCTAGACATGATGTGGAATTTCTTTGGGTCTAGCCATGGCAAGGGTGAACATGATGGATGTGGTGTTGTTATTAAGCAAGCTCTATTTAAACACCAATTGCACAATAATGCCCATGATGCTGTAACATGGCTTACAGCCAACCTCTCCACAGGAGCGCATTCAACATACATTAAACAAAGCCTTAAGAATACTGTAGTATATAGAGTGTTCCATGAAGTGAAAGTGGATGAAGTGCAAAGGAGAAGCCGACACGATTGCGAGAAAATTAAAGGAGTTCGTGTTCTGCACAGCATATGGGGCTTTTCAAACAACACTGATTAAAATGAGAAAACTTTCTTGTTTGTACAGTGTGTGCATCATAAGGGATTATAACGATTGTGAGAACATTGCAACTGCGAAGACATGGGATTGAGTTCAAGTTTTTTGTCTACGTTTAGATGGAGTCACAAACAATGGAGAGACAAATGACTCACCATAGTTTGGGGAGAGTTTCGATCACCTCACTGACTGTCTAGGAGAGGGGTAACTTTGCAGTTGTCATAGATTCTGGGGAGAACGAGGAAGATGACCCATACTTTTTGTTGCAGTGCACAAAACCTAAGTACAAGGTTGAGGAAACATTTAAGGATAATTGGGGAACAACCTATGAGAAGTGGGATGTAGTAGTTGGAGCTTTTTGGTACAAAAAAACATCCAAGAGAGGCCGCAATTACGAACTGCTACATAAGAGTCCACAAACATGTGTGTACTATCATCTAGTAAGAGCTATTAAGTTCCAGATGCAACTTGTGCCACAATAAAAGAAGTGCAAGAGTGTCTTCAAATTGGATTTAGACATGCATGAGCACATCTTGGGGTGTCTTGGAGCAGTGGACAAGGACAACTAAGATAGTACTAAGAAAATGTATGAAGTCTCATTGTAGGGAAACAATATGTCTACTTGTCTTACAAAATGGAATTTGTATTGAGACTGCTTCTTATATCTTCAACAACCACCATGCTGGTTTTACTAAATATAATGAATCCACACATCCTACAAATCCATTCATCTTGTAATAATTTAAGCAAACCACCATGGTGGTGGCTATTCATATCCTAGTGCAAACCAACCACCATGCTGGCGATAACTTATCCTGCACTACTGCCATGCTATCCTAAAATTTGCTCCACAATGCTATACTAAAACAATGCCCTTTAGACTATTCATCATTTCGTTAACCATCAGATTTGATCCCATGCTTGCTTTTAGTATATCCCAACAACCACCGCAATGGTTTCCCATAATGAATCCATTCATCTTGTAATAATAGAAGCAAACCACCATGCTGGTGGCTGTTCATATTCTAGTGCAACCAACCACCGCACTGGCGATAACTTATCCTTCACTAATCATGTACTACTACCATGCTATCCCTACACTACTGCTGTGCTATCCTAAAATTTATTGGACAATGCTAGTGCCCTTTAGACTAGTTATCGTTAACCGTAAGATTTCAACCATCAGGCTACTTAAAACATACAAGTACTAACATGGAAGCAGGTCGATACAAAATTAGATATTACGCAAGCACCATGAGAATATCCACAAGTTCAAGAAATGTCTACAAGATTTTTATTATTTCAAGGAAATTCTAGACTCCCAACTATCTTATCAACCTCTCTATAGCAAGCATCTCCAAATTGGATTTAGACATGCATGAGCACATCTTGGGGTGTCTTGGAGTAGTGGACAAGGACGACTAAGATAGTACCAAGAAAATGTATGTAGCCTCATTGCAGGGAAACAATATGTCTACTTGCCCTACAAAATGGAATTTGTATTGAGACTGATTCTTATATCCCAAATAGCCACCGTGCTGGTTTTATTAAATTGTTTTTGTAAATCCCAAACAGTAAAACCCATGCTTGTTTTTAGTATATCCCAACAACCTCCATGCTGGGATTCCATAACGAATCCACACATCCTACAAATCCATTCATCTTGTAATAATAGAAGCAAACCGCCATGCTAGTGGCTGTTCATATCCTAGTGCAAACCAACCACCGTGGTGGTGATAACTTATCCTCCTGCACTACTACTGTGCTATCCCTACATTACTGTCATGCTATTACTGTCATGCTATCCTAAAATTTGTTCCACAGTGCTATACTAAAACAGTGCCCTTTAGATTGTTTATCATTTCATCCCATACTTACTTTTAGTATATCCCAACAACCACCACAATGGTTTCCCATAACGAATCCATTCATCTTGTAATAATAGAAGCAAACCATTGCGTTGGTGGTTGTTCATATTCTAGTGCAACCAACCACTGCACTGGCGATAACTTATCCTGCACTAATCATGTACTACTACCGTGCTATCCCTACACTACTGCCGTGCTATCCTAAAATTTATTGCACAATGCTATTGCCCTTTAGACTGGTTATTGTTAATCGTAAGATTTCAACCATCGGGCTACTTAAAACATATAAGTACTAACATGGAAGCATGTCGATACAAAATTAGGTATTACGAGCATCATGAGAATATCCACAAGTTCAAGAAATGTTTGCAAGATTTTTATTATTTCAAAGAAATTCCAGACTCCCAACTATCGTATCAACCTCTCTATAGCAAGCATCTCCCAGCTCTAGGTGCCAGTCTGCTGCACTATGGCAGACCTCTTCACACACTCGGATCACACATTGCTTGCTTGAATCTGCTGACTTATACACCCATAGTAACTCCTCCTTTTGCTGGAGGTCCTCTTCATCCTGCTCTTTGCGCTCTATACATCTTTGAGCCTCTTTCATGCCTTGCTAAAAGAAACCTACGTCATGAGCTTGACAAGTACCTTAAAGGAGTAGAAAAAATAATAGCCATGGAAATTAATAATCATCGTCTCTGCCTACTCCAAGTAATACACCCACCACCAAAGCATGTCCTCCTTGTAGCTATTTTCCTCCTTCTCTGGATCTGTTTTTGTGAGGATGCCATCCAACATCGTTTTTAGATAGAACAAAAGCATTCCAAAGTCTTTTGGGTATGCCATAGATTCACATAAGGTGGATTGGTGTACAGATTTTAGATCGGTGTACAGAGTTTTGGGGCGAGATTGTATGGTAGGCCATGCATTTCAAACCCTGCTGCATATAGTATTTCTTTAGGAAACATGGTTTTTACACTTTTATTTTCATTAGAACTAGATCCCTTTATCATAAAATTATACAGACTAGTCACTCATTCATTTTTACATAACATAAATCTTCTTATTCATAGACATCCCTTTGTACCATTGTTATTACCTTAAAAAAGTATTGAAAAATAATTCATTTAAGAAACGTCCCTCATAATCACTCTCAATATAATAATATTATACATAAATAATTACTTATTAAACATATCATATGGCAATATCTTTCAAGAGTTTTTATAGTATTAATAACAAGATATTTATGGACATGTTTCTATAGAAATTTAAATTACTGTAAATAAGTATTAACTTGGGCTCATATATCACTCTCATAAAATACATGTAATATTTAATACTATATATGCAAGGTTTTCCAAAATATAACCCCATAGATGTGCTCAAATGGGGTTTTCCGATTAATTTGAGTGGCTGAATGACTATATTTGGACATTGGATGTGAAAGTTATGTCACTTTTAAAAGTGCTGTCCAAGGTAGTTTCGCCAGCGAAACTACCTTGAAAGACCTTATTCAAAGGGGTTTTGCTGGCGAAACTACCTTGATGGCTTGCTTCAATGAGTTTTCTTTGGAGAAACCCTTTCATGAAGATAGGTTGAGAGAGGTTTTTCAATGTCACCCCCTATTAAGTAAAAAGTTGTAAGAAGGATCATAAGGGAATTTTCATAGAGAAGTCTACTCGACATGTTAGCTTGTTGGCCGAGGAGATTAGACGGAAGTCTATGGATGGCAACAAGCAGGATGCAGCCTTAAATGTGCAAAGGGGCAGATCACAGTTCAGGGGGAAGTCCCAAGAAAGAGGGAAGTCTCGTAGCAAATCCAGGGCACGGAACATTGAGTGTTACCATTGTGGCAAGAAGGGCCATATGAAAAAGGATTGCTACAAGCTGAAAAGAGAGCAAAAGGATAAGAAAAAGAATGCAAATTGGGGTGCAAATCAAAAGGAAGAGAGTCCAAGGGAGGACAAAGGAAAAGTGAAGATCGAGGAGATCAATGCAGTCACACGTGATAGTGACAATGATGTTCTCTTCATGTCTAGTTTATCTGCAGAGTTGCTTACCACTTCAGATGATGCATATTCCCAGGATTGGATTTTGGATTCTGGTGCTTCATTCCATGTTACTCCCCATAGGGAATGGTTCTCCACTTATGATAGTGGAAAGACAGGTTGTGTGCATCTTGGAAATGACTATGCATGTGACATAGTGGGAGCAGGTGACATAAAGTTTTCTTTTGCAAATGGGTCTGCATTTGTTTTGAAACATGTGAGACATGTGCCTAAGCTGACCAAGAGTCTTATTTCAGTGGGTCAGCTAGATGATGCTGGTTTTCACACCACTTTTGGCTTTCAGAGTTGGAAAATTCAGAAGGGCTCTATGCTTTTGGCCAGGGGTGCCAAGTGTGGGACTTTGTATCCCTTACATGTATCAGGGGTATTTGATCATGTTGTTGCAATAACCGAGCAGCCAAGCACTTCTTTATGGCATTGCAGGTTGGGGCACATGAGCCAGAATGGAATGAAACTCTTATGCCGTTTGGGTTATGTACCACATTTGAGTTTCTCTGATTTTGAATTTTGTGAGCATTGTCTCTATGGGAAGCAGACTAAATCAGCCCATAAAAGAAGAGGAAAGAAAGAGTTTGAAATGCTTGATTTGGTGCATTCAGACGTATGTGGTCCCATGCCTACACGGTCATTAGGCAGGACTGAATACTATGTGACATTCATTGATGATGCAACTAGGAAAGTGTGGGCTTATGCTATAGCTCGGAAGAGTGATGTGTTCCAGGTATTTCAGAAATGGCTGGCCCTGGTTGAGAATCAGTCAGGTAGAACGCTTAAATGCCTACGGACTGACAATGGTGGAGAGTATCTCTCTCATGACTTTCAGCATTTCTGTGATACACGTGGGATTAAGAGGGAGCTCACATCCCCTCGTACTCCAGAGCAAAATCCAGTTGCAGAAAAGATGAACCGTACCATTCAAGAAAGGTTGCAATGCATGCTTTCCAATGCAAGTCTTTCTGGTGGTTTTTGGGCTGAGGCAATGAAGACTGCAGTGCATGTGATCAATAGATCACCTAGTAAGAGTTTGGATGGTGGTATTCCTGAAGAGGCATGGAGTGGAAAGAAGCCCTCTTACTCTCATTTGCGTATATTTGGGTGTGAGGCATATGCACATGTGCCAAAAGAGCTTCGAAAGAAGCTAGATCCTAAGTCTAGGAAATGCATCTTTCTAGGTTATGGTGAAAGTGGAGAGATGGGCTATCGTCTCTGGGATCCAGAAGCAAAGAAGATCATACGCAGCCATGATGTGGTATTCAATGAGAAGAAGATGCATAAGGCACCCATGAGGGATGTGGAAATGAGAAGAATCACTTTCCAGGATATGAATCCACCTGCATATGTTGATAGACAGCAAGCTGTCCATGCACCAAATGTGCAAGAAATGGTACCACCAAGTACTCCCACAGGTATACAATCAAGGGTAGATGATGGATCATCTATTGGTGGAAATGATGAGCCAAATGTGGCTGATATGCAAGTGGGACAGCAAGCTGAAATGCCCTTGAGAAGATCATCTAGAGTGTCTAGACCGCCTGATAGGTTTGTTCCAGGGGTAGACTATGTGATGCTTACTGATTGCGGGGAGCCTTCTTGCTACAGAGAGGCTATGATGCGTGAGGATCAACACAAGTGGGAGTATGCTATGCAATCAGAAATGAGTTCACTTATGAAGAATAAGACTTGGGACTTGGTTTCTTTGCCACATGGAAAGAAAGCATTGCCATGTAAATGGGTCTACAAAATGAAGGTCACAGGTGATGATGTGCCTAGATACAAGGCCCGTTTGGTTGCTAAAGGGTTCAAGCAAGAGAAGGGTGTGGACTTTGATGAGATATTCTCTCCGGTTGTGAAGATGACCACACTTAGATGCATGCTTGGACTAGTGGCAGTAGAGGATATGGAGCTTATGCAAATGGATGTCAAGACAGCTTTCTTGCATGGGGATTTGCATGAGGAAATTTACATGGTGCAGCCGGAAGGCTTTGAAGAAAAGGGCAAAGAGCATTTAGTTTGCAAGCTGAAGAAGAGTCTCTATGGTCTTAAGCAAGCGCCTAGAGAATGGTATCAGAAGTTTGATGCTTTCATTCGGTCCCAGGGTTTTAGAAGGAGTGAAATTGATCACTGCCTCTACACTAAAAGGGCTAAGGATAATAGCCTGATAATCTTGGCACTATATGTGGATGATATGCTATTGGCTAGCAAGAATACTTATGAGCTAGATGCATTAAAGGCCAAGTTGCATGAGGCCTTTGATATGAAGGATTTGGGACTTGCAGGTCATATTCTTGGTATGCGCATCACGCGTGATCAGAGTAGGAAACTCCTTTGGCTTTCACAAAAAGAGTATGTTACAAAAGTATTGCAGCGTTTCAATATGGAGGGGGGGAAGGCAGTGAGTACTCCATTGCCTCCATATGTGAAACTGAGTCATACAGATAGTCCCAAATCAGATGAGGAGAGGGCCATGATGGCCAAGGTTCCTTATGCATCAGCAGTTGGGAGTCTTATGTATGCTATGATAGCTACTAGACCAGACATTGCATTTGCAGTGGGAGTTGTTAGCCGGTATATGGCTAATCCAGGAAAGAGGCATTGGGAGGCAGTTAAGTGCATCATGAGGTACATGAAGGGTACCAAGGAGATGTGCATTTGCTTTGGTAAAGGAGACATGCGTGTACTTGGGTACACAGATTCAGACTATGCAGGGCATGTGGATAGTAGGAGATCCACTTCTGGTTATGTGTTCACCTTTGCAGGTGGTGCAGTGTCGTGGATGTCTCGCGCACAGAAGTGCGTTGCTTTGTCTACCACAGAGGCTGAGTATGTTGCAGCCACAGAGGGTTGCAAGGAGGCTATATGGCTTGATCGGCTAGTGGGAGATTTGGGGATTCATACAGGTGTACCGACATTGCATAGTGATTCCATGAGTGCTATTCAGCTAGCACGGAATCCGGTCTTTCATGCAAAGACCAAACACATTGAGGTCAGGTACCATTTCATCAGGGAGGTACTTGAGGACAAGCGCATAGAGCTTGTCAAGGTTCATACAGATGATAACCCTGCAGATATGCTGACGAAGAGTCTACCGAGTCAGCGGTTTGAGTATTGTCGTGTATTGATGGGCATTGGATAGTATGCTCACTAGTTGTTCTCTCTTAAAGTCACATTGTCCTTTAAGTGGGAGGTTGTGGGGGTTAAAGGTCACTGTGCCTTAACCCCAGTTATGTACAATACTCAAACACATATATAAATGAATGAAAAAGAAGATTAGGGTGGTTCTGCACCCACCAAAACTTGTGTGGCTCTCTGTCTCTCTCTCTCCTTCTTCCGTTCTTGCTTCCGTTCTTTCTTTTGAGCAAGCCATGGGAAAAGAAAAATGGGAGAAAGCCATGGATGAAGAAATGGATGCCTTGCAAGAAAACGCTACATGGGAATTGGTGCCTTTGCCTAAAGACAAGAATGCAATTGGCTGCAAGTGGGTCTATAAGGTGAAGCACAATGCAGATGGTTCTGTAAGCAAATACAAGGCAAGATTAGTTGTCAAGGGGTATGCACAGACATATGGCATTGATTATGAAGAAACATTCAGTCTGGTTGCAAGGATGGCAACCGTAAGAGCAGTCATTGCTATGGCTGCATCAAAGGGATGGTCTTTACATCAGATGGATGTAAAGAATGCTTTCTTGCATGGTGACTTGCAAGAAAAGATCTATATGGAGCAGCCACCAGGTTATGTGCATGCTGTTCATCCTGAGTTTGCTTGCAGGTTGAAGAAAGCCTTGTATGGCTTGAAGCAAGCACCCAGAGCATGGTCTAACAAGATAGGACAATATCTTGTCACTATTGGCTTTTAGATTTCCACGGCAGATCTCTCACTTTATGTGAGAAAAACAAAGAAAGGTATTATGCTGCTTGTCATTTATGTTGATGATTTGATCATCATAGGTGATAGTGATGAAGATATCCTTCATGTGAAAATGCTATCACAAACACATCTCCACTCCTGACAACAAGGTGCTAGTAGTTGGAGTATAGTCGACTATAAAAGACTATCACAAGATGTAAAGAGGACAGAGAGGAAATCCTGCAAAAGGTAGTATGCTTCTTGTATATTATGTTCTGACAGAGAATACATCAACTCAACAACTCAAACTCTCAACAGGAGCTGATACAAGTTTTTATAGCCATTCGAGATCAGTCCTGACTATTGTAAGGCAACAGTAAGTTTCAAAATGTAATAGTCCTAGTCAAAAACATCATGTGGTGGATCAGGCCACTAAGGAGTGATGTTAGGGACAGTTACAATTGTTCTTACAGTTACAAAAAGATCCCATTACCTTGTTCTAATAACTCCCTCTTACCAGAGGTGTATTTAACCTATCCCATGGTTAGTGTTCACGTGGGTGGAGGCTATGCCTTCAACAAAGGACATGAAAAGCAAATGGGTTAAAATAAAATAAAATATGACTCCTCCATTGCCATTTTATGCTTCAAAGCCCACCTTTTCACTTGGGGCTTCATGCTGCAAGAAGGTATCGACTATGTTAACACTTTTGCCCCGGTTGCTTGCAACACCTCCATCTATGCATTAATTGCATTGGGACACCTTTACCATATGCACATACATCAACTCAATGTGTAGATTGCCTTCTGCCATGGTGATGTTGAGGAAGAAATATACCTTGAGCCTCCTGATGGTCTCACACACCCTTCTGGCATCATTGTCATCTACACAATGCCCTCTATGGTATGAAGCAAGCCTCCCACTCATGGTACATGAAGAGCAATCTATATTTCATTCAATATGGGTTCCATCCTTGGTATAGCGACCCCAACCTCCACGCATGTACCATATTTAATATTTTTTTGATTGTCACATTTATCCCACTTGGAATTGTTTAAAGTAGACAACTAACAAGTTTTCCATGATAGATTATGGCGAGCTCCATTCTTGTCTTGGAATACAAATTCAACACGGCTGACAATGTAGGAAAACTTGCCTTCATTCGTAGTGCTACATCGACCATATGCTCTAATGCTACCACATGCCCGACTACACTCCATTTAGCAGTCCTCTGGATCACAATGTTAAGCTCACCCTTGCCATGTGTACCACTTGTGATGATGAATGTGCAACCATGCAAAGCATTCCCTATCGTAGCCTTGTGGGTTCCCTGATGTACGAAATGACCTACACGACAGTAACTAAACTTGCATATTTTAGGATAAAACCTGGCATTGCGCATTGGGATGCAACCAAGTGGGTCCTTCGATACCACCTCTAATATCAGGATTTGCATATCATGAGCAACCTCATGTGTGTTTAGCTTACATTGACTTCGACTAGGCTGAATACTTGGACGATCATAGATCTACAACTTCTTCATCTTTCTTTTGGCCGGCAGAGTTTTATCCTAGGCTTCTACAAAGCAAAGTCCATTGCCCTCTCATCCATAGAAGCTGAGTACAATGCCATTTGCTAAGGTGTGAAGCATGTGTGGCTTAAGAAGTCGATTGAAGAACTTCGCCTTCAATTCACTCACATTGTCCTCTACAATGAAACAATGATTGCCTTTGCTTAAGCAAGAATGGGTGTCACCACAAGTGTAGCAAACATGTTGACCTATAGTAGCACTATGTAAGAGATCTTGTCCAACTTGTTGACATACGGCACCACTATGTAAGAGATCTTGTGCAATGCGGTAATCTTGTAGCAAACATGTTGAACATGCAGTACCACGATGTAAGAGGTCTTTTCCAATGTTGTGAACTTCTCCTCCAATATTGCCCCACTGTGTCGCAAAGATCTCTTCATAAAACCCTTCAACAAGGATCTTTTTATACTCTGCCGCACTCGCATTGGCCTCATTGAGATATATCACACTCTGCATCGAGGAGGAATTGAGAGGCAGATCCATAAGTCAGATCGAAGCCAATCTAACCGAATCAATTTAGAGTGCATTAGTTAGTGTTAGTGGTGATCGGCGAGTCTTACTCGCCCCTTCTTGACTTGTATACCTCCTTTCCTACATATATGGATATGAGCGTCTAGCTTGGCACTTAGTTGTTCTACGCTCACTGCTTAGTCGCTCTTGGTCTTCTTGTCCTTTAAGCTTGCATTGTGCTCCCACACTAACTGCTTAATAGCATTTGCACACACAAACTTGTGGGTCTTGCATGAGCCATGATAAGAAGATTTACACTGAAGTCGGGGATGGATATGATGGATTTTCAATCATATTTAGATCTTCATGTGGTAGGGGCACCTTTCTCCAAAGAGGTGACAATATCTTCTATGTTAACATACATACAACAACCTATGACAAGACACAAAGTTGGCCTTTGTCCAAGCGAAAGGAGTTCAGGAAGTGCTTAATTTAGATAAAACAAGGAGGCAATAATAATAACAGTTCAAGAGAGGCTTGATTAAGAAACATTTGGAAGGCCCTTGCAATACACAACCCCATGGAGAAGATGCAACATAACCTCTTCTTTTTTAGAGACTTGATTAAGAAGCATGTGTAAGGCCGCCACTCTCTCTCTCTCTCTCTCTCTCTCTCGTCTTAAACAAGTGCGAAAGCGTGTGACCAAGATGGAGCCTTGAGCTGAGCTGTCCTTGTGGCTTGAACTCAGGACCGGCGCACACCCTGCCCCGCCCCCCCCCACAAGTTTCACACACATACACACCGTTCTAAACGCTTGAAGATAAAAGATTGAATCTATAAGTGCTTATTACTCTATGTCATATACCTCCTCCTCATGCAAAAAACTTAACGTCGAGTACTTGGTTGCTAATAGAGAAAAGATGTGTAGCTCGTATTTGCTGGCTATCAAGAAGAAAGTCTCCATTGCCTTCCCCCGAGGCTCCAAGGGAGCCCGGGAGACGTGGTGGTGGATTCTTCTTTGGCT
This sequence comes from Dipteris shenzhenensis, assembly GCF_047967505.1. Classification (NCBI taxonomy): domain Eukaryota; kingdom Viridiplantae; phylum Streptophyta; class Polypodiopsida; order Gleicheniales; family Dipteridaceae; genus Dipteris; species Dipteris shenzhenensis. Next base: position 17,778,696 of record NC_141613.1, read on the forward strand.
CGCTCTAATCGAGTCACGTCAAAATGTTCGCGTTCGGATGGTTCAGAACAGACCTCCAGCACCTACACGCTTCTGGGTATCGTTCTCATTGTGGTCATGCTTCGCAGGCTAACTCAAACACCGAGCGCTTATGGAAAGATCACCCAGATGGGGCATTCCCAAGATCAACGTAAGTATTCAAATAATTTGCATGGGTAAAGCGTTTTTTGTGATCGCCATACTCTCCCGCTTGCAAGCAGTAAGTCGCTATAGTTAGATGGTTGATACAATCCAAGCTGGGTTAAAAACAAAAGAGAATCCCAGAAGCAGGCATCTAATGGTCAGGCCCGCTCAAATTCTGAAGACCGTGGTTTGGTGGAGTGTAGCAAGAGCAGCTTTAGGTCTGGATCGCAGGTGAATGCATCTACAGCACAAGAATTGCGGGGAGATGCTTCGCTTAGAGGAGGCACTCACTTCTTTGGAACGGATGCCCCAGCTGCCGTCAGTTGAGAATTTTACATGCCTTTTGCATAAGTGCAGGAAAAAGAGAGATACGGCCTGTGCCAAGCGCTTGCATGCATACATATGCAAAAGTGGGCTGGAATCTCATAGATTACTTGGGAATTATCTCGTCCCAATGTTGGTGGAGGTTGGACGAATGTGCGATGCTCAGCAGGTTTTTGATGGGTTAGTTGATCGGAATGAGTATTCTTGGAATTCGCTTATCAGGGGTTATATTCATGGTGGGGAATCACAGCGTGCCTTCAGTCTGTACCAGACAATGCAAGAGGATTGTATACCTCCTAGCGAGTATACTTTTGTGGCCCTATTGAAGGCTTTTGCTAAGCTTAAAGATGTGGAAAGAGGCTTAGAAATACATGCTGAGATTTCAAGAAAGGGTTTGGAAAGCGATCTCTTTGTAGGCAGTACCCTGGTCGATATGTATGCCAAATGTGGTTTGCTTGCAAAAGCACGGGAAGTATTTGGCAAGCTGCCAGTTCGAAATGTAGTCTCCTGGACTGCACTTATTGCTGGATATGCGGAACATGGATTTGGTGAGGAAGCACTGAACTGTTTCAAACAAATGCAACTCGAGGGCATCTCTCCAGACCCTCTCTCATTAGGCTGCAGCTTGAAAGCTTGTGGCAGCATAGGGGCCCTAGACAAGGGCCAAGAACTACATGCTGAGATTGCCAGAAAGGGGCTGGAGGGAGAGCTTTTTGTTGGCAACACCTTGGTGGATATGTATGCAAAATGTGGCTCACTTGCAAAAGCACAGGAAGTATTTGACAAGCTTCCAGTCCAGAACATAGTCTTATGGACTGCACTAATCACAGGATATGCCGATCACGGGCTTGGTGAGGAAGCATTGAGCTGTTACGAACGGATGCAACTGCAAGGCATCTCTTCGAATGCCCTTTCATTAGTTTGCAGCTTGAAAGCTTGTGCCAGCATTGGAGCTTTAGACAAGGGCCAAGAAATACATGCTGAGATTGCAAGAAAGTGGTTGGAGGGAGATCCTTTTATTGGGAGTACCTTGGTCGATATGTATGCCAAATGTAGTTCGCTTGCAAAAGCATGTGAAGTGTTCTATAAGCTTCCTGTTCGAGATGTAGTCTTGTGGACTGCACTGATTTTAGGATATGCTGAACACGGTCTTGGTGAGGAAGCACTTAACTGTTTTGAACAGATGCAACTGGAGGGCGTCTGTCCGAATGCTTTCTCATTAGTTTGCAGCTTGAAAGCTTGTGGTAGCATAGGAGCCCTAGACAATGGCAGAAAACTTCATGTGGAGATTGCCAGAAAGGGGTTGGAGCGAGATCGTGTTGTTAGCAACGCCTTGATTGATATGTATGCAAAATGTGGCTCGCTTGCCAAAGCACAGGAAGTATTTGACAAGCTTCCAGTTCGAGATGTGATCTCGTGGAGTGCAATAATTGCAGGATATGCCCAATTAGGAGAAAGTGAAATAGTTTTTGATATGCTTGAGAGAATGGGAAGAGAAGGCATAAAGCCGGATCGTGTCACATTCATTGGTGTTCTTACTGTATGCACACACACGGGGCTTGTGGATAAGGGCCTCAAATGCTTTGATGCCATGAACAAAGACTATGGCATCACTCCAACTATTGAGCACCAAAGTTGCATGGTTGACCTCCTTGGCCGTGCAGGCCAATTAGACGATGCAGTAGCGATGGTGACAAAGATGCCTTTCCATCCTAACCCTGTGGTGTGGCATACTGTGTTGGGTGCTTGTCGAAAGTGGGGTAATATGGAGCTTGGAAGACATGCTTTTGAGCATGCAGTGCAGTTCGATGAAAAGGACGCTGTAGCTTATGTCTTGATGTCTAACATCTATGCAGATGCTCACGTGGAGGAGGGCAACAAGAAAGTTTAGGCTGATGGTGGCAGGACATTGCATTCAGTTTTGGTAGGGAATGGAAGACATTCCCAAAGAAGATTTTGTATAAAGCTAGGAAATATTCCCCTATTCTTTAGGGAAATATCTTAAGATATTATCTTAACATGTTAGTGTGTCCTTGGGCTGTCATAGGACATATCTGATGTGAAGAAATATGGATTATGTGACCACCTCACTATCCCCAGCTCTGCTCAGCTGTGATGCATCCATCTCCGGCACTATGATGGAATCATCATCAAAATCTAGCAAGCCAACCTGTCTGTTTCCAATGCGTGCATTGAAGTCACCACGAAGGAGGGTGTCCCCCTATTTAGAGAGCTCCGTGATGTCATCATGAATAGTCTCATATGGGTTGTTACCTTTTGTGGTAACTTCTCATCATAGGATGATGTATCTGGGAGAAAGTAACACACTGTAATGAAGATCAGGCGTGTATCTGGTATCTGAACCCACACCCACATATGTTGCGTGTGCTCCTCTCTCTGATCACAGATATGAGTGGTCTCAAAAAGGACAACCATGCCTCCCGACCCCCGTATCCCACTGTCTCCCCTCATCTCCTTCTTATGAGCTAATTCCCAAATATGTCCCGTCATTATCAGAGCCCTCTTTCCGGGCTTTCATGGGTCTCGGTGTAGAAGATCATGTCTCTGTCGGTATATGTTGCCAAGAAATCCCTAGGATCAGACCAAAGGGTACCATTGCACTTCCACACTGCTACTTTCAACAGCCTTTGTGCATCCAGCCCATTGGTTCGACACCGTCATATTTCCCCATCTTGTTTCTCCGCCCCAATCTATTCTTTCTCTGATGATCACTTTGCCATCTCTGTAGGTAGCCCACTTTCCTACCTCTCTTGCTACCATTACTCATACCATTCCCTCTCTCTTGTGTTCCTATTGTAGGAGAGTGAGGTCGTTATCCAAGTATATCTTTGTCCCTTTTAGAGTTGCCCTCATAGTCATGAGGGTAGATCTATCCATGGCAGTCCAAAATTTCAGTACTAAAGGTTTTGTTGGTGTCCCTGCCTTGCCTACCCTCCAAGATGTCTCACATGTGAGATTGACGCCCATCTTTGTGAACAAAACTTGTGCATTTGCCATTGGAGTATCTCCCACTGTCAAGCCTCTTACCAACACGTTTAATGCTTTGCTGGCCCTCCTTTTCTCTTCTTCAAGAGTTTTTGAAATGAATTCCTTCTTAGGGGCTGCTGCTCCCTTTTTAACCAGTGCCATCCATTCAAGCATCTCTTCTTTCTGTTTAGTGAGTTGTTGTGTAATTTCAGCATGTTTGCCATTCATTGTGGCCTGCATGGCAGCCATCTCCCTCTTGAGGGTTGCATTTTCTGATCTAAGTTCCTCCATGGCTTTGCATCCCCCTTTTGAGTTCCCTTGCATATCTGTCATTTGCTGTAGTTCAATCCCTAGTGCATGTATTTTGTCATTGAGGCTGGTTCTCTCGGTTGCCCATCATACTTTCTCTTTCTCCCACTCTTCACGGTTTGTCTTTTCTTTCCTTCATTCCTCCTGTATTTTCCCTCCTTGCTTCTTGAATTCATTAAGTGTCTTGTCCACATGAGCCTTCTCAGCCTCTAAGGCCACATTTGTGGCTTCCAAGTTATCGGTCCTCTCAATGAGTGCAATGCATATTTTGTTGAGGCAGGCCAGTACATCATATGTTGTCTTGTGAGCTGTGAGAGGGCTGCTATGGCATTATCTAGCGCTTGTTTGCCCCATGTTTCTTCTATGAGCAGTCGTGTAGGCATTGTGAAATCTCTGTAATTTAAAGAAAGAATTAAGATATTTACCCCTTTCTTGATCAATGCTGATGGACTGCTCTGTGTTTGCAGGTATGAGCAGTTGGAGAGACGTGTAACAGACCCGAGGAGTGCATTGAGGGGGGGGTAGGTTGATGTTGAGGTGGTCAGGGCAGGCAGTGCGCCTATTGAGGGCCCCAAGAGAGCCCTGAAGGGGCTGTAGGGCTGACACCCAGCCTAGAGTAGCTCCACACGAGGGCGCAGCAATGCTAGCACCATGATGGAGCTTTAGTGCACAACAAGCAGCATGGGGTGCATAGATGGCGCGACCAATAGTAGTAGAGGGGGATGGCGCACCATGCGCGATAGGAAAGTGCGTGTCACAAGCTCCAACAGCCAGGCAAGGCATGAAGCGGCGGGGAGAGAGAGAGAGAGAGAGAGAGAGAGAGAGAGATGTATGTCGGCTTGTGAAGACCTATTCCTAGGAAAGGGAAGGGACTTTCTTTTCATTCATTTCCAAGCATATCCTTTCCTATCTTGAGGTTGAACCACTAGCGATAGTTTTCATGTAGTGCCGATGATTTTTAGCAGCAATGCGATTTTGTTGCTTGAAACAACAATGAGCAATAGAGTTTTGTTTGGGTTTTTTGTGTTCAACTCTAACATCAGTTTTTAAAATCTTTCTTTTTATTTGATTGTCATAGAAATGGTAGGTAGTAGAGATTTGTTAGTGTTTCCTATGTGCAGTTGCAATGGTTTTGTTTGATTCTACTTTCTATTTGATCACAACAGACAAGGTAGCAGGGCTTAGTTAGGGTTTTCTTGGGTGCAGGAGTAGCAAACAAGGCAGTAGGGATTTGTTAGGTTTTTTCGAAATGAGCAATAGGCGTTCTTGCATAGGTTCTTGAAGTAGATACCCTTGTAGATTGTGGGAATTCCTAGGGTTTTTAATTCTAAGATCTTTCTTTGTTCTTCCCTCCTAGGAGAGCAAGCGAGGAGAAGGGAGAGTGAGAACTTGATGGATCAAGAGATGGATTAGGGTAGCACTAATATGGATTTTTTGAAGGCACATATTTCACTAGATGACACCAAAACATTTGAGGATGGAAAGCTAGTGCTAGCACCCAAAGATCATGCTAATGATTGCTTGATATGGATATTGTGGAAAATAGGCTGGTTTGAGGATACTTTTCTTCTTGATGCACCATAGGTAGAGAATCGTGAGGTGGATTTGGTTTTGAGTTACACAAGCTAATTAGTTTTGTATCCCTATATGATGCTACGAGGTTGTAGTACTAAGAAACCCTATGTATCTCATGCATTCAAGGGTATTAAAAAAACACCTCAACTAAAATTTTCACTTCAACAAAACCACCCCTCTTTACTTATAGACTAATCGATGTTTTTTTGAAATTGACTTAAAAGTCCCTCTTGTAATTGTAATGTTGTTAAATGTTTCCCAAAAGATGAATGAAAAATACCCTCCTTTTGGTACATTGACATTCTATGACGTCAACCTCTTGAGATGTGATGGCAAATAATGTTAAGGCTTCCAAGGTTCCCTTGAGAGGAAAATGTTGATGCTTGAGTAAAACATGGTAGTTTGTGACACAAGTGGAGTCCTTTCATAAGAAGGATGCAATTTGTTCTATATTGGATGAATTCCATTCTTCAATATAATTGCTTGATTTAGTAGATGGTGATTTTGTGGAGAAAATATTTGAGGGCCCCAGGATCTATGAGATGAGGTTCTATATTTTGAGATTTGGTTATCTAAAATGTCTCATTATTTCTGGATGGATATTTGGTGTATGTGATATTATGGCATCTTATGGTAGAGTATAATGATATGTGGTGAAAGCATTCCGTTGAGGTTGTAGAGTTTTCATTATTTATGTGGGGATTATTACCATTGTCCATGCATACTATTCAAAGGGTATTGGTGGAGCCTAGAATGTTGTCTAGGAATAAAAGCAGGGTTTGCATGTTTCCTTCGTCAATGTCTCCAGGGAATCCATAGAGCACATCCATATAGAGGCAAAAAGAGTACATGCCATTCAAGGTGGTGCCATGCAAATGTGGGGGGAATCCATCAAGGGAACGAAGAGATTCCACAAGAGGGAGCATTTCAATTTCTATCGAATGCAACACAATGACCTTATACGAGAAGGTAGACAAGATTGGGATCACGTTGCATTGAGGGGTGATAGTAGTAATAGGCATGGTGAAAAGAGTGGGTGAGCAGTGGAGCGGATGAGCAGGGGAGAAAATGAGTGGATGAGAGTTGGAGGAGGAAGCATGGAGCAAAGTAGAGTAGGGGCGGAAGAGAGCTAGAGGAGGGTGCGTGGAGCAAAGTAGCAGAGCAGGGGCAGATGAGAGCAAAGTAGCCAAATGCTAAATGTCAAATGCCATGGACCTTACATATTATAGAGTTCGAGTCATCGTGGTGACTGGAGGCCCGATGTTCCATTTAAATAATCATGAGCCATTTTAAACTACACCTTAATCAATTAAAGCCCGAGGAGGGTGCCATCCAAATAATCACGAGCCATTTTTAAGCGAAGTAGCCAAATGCTAAATGCCACAGACCTTATATTAATCAAAGTTTGAGTCACCATGGTGACTGGAGGCCTGGTGTGCCATCCAAATAATCTTAACTGTCAGCTTGGTGGAATATTAGGTGCCACCCAGATGCCAACTCGTCCCACTGATGGCAGTGGCAATTAATTACGACGTGTTTGGTAATCATGAAGCAGACGCCACCGACTTGGTAATTAATAGGTAATTTACTATGATAATTAATTGCTCTCCTGAGCATACAAGCTCGGTGACTAGTAATTAACTGCTAGCTCGATGGAATCTTAGCCGTCACCATAGACGTGGCTACTGGTAATCTTAGATGCCACCACCGACCACCACCACCGGCGGAAGCTAGCACTAATTACCACAAATGTAAATCATGAAGCCTAATCACCTCTAATCACTCATTACCATGCACTCTACTGGTCATGCAAGCCCAGTGACTGGTAATTAATTGCACTTTATTGATTATGCAAGCCCGATGGTGGTAATTGGCAAGTGAGTAAATGCAGGCCACTACGATGGCTGGTAATTAACTGCAAGCTCGGTGGAATCTTAGTCGCCACCACAGACATGGCTAGTAATCTTAGACCCTACTTGGATGGAATCTTAGCTATCACTAATGGTGGAAGGTGGTAATAATTACCACATTTGTAAATCATAAAGCCTAATCACCTCTAATCACTCATTACCATGCAAGGTAGTACTGTCGCATTGAATTAATCAAAATTTGGGCCAACCACCCGCAGTGGCTCTTGATCTTAACAGTTCCATTTCATTCACTATTTCATCTGATATCCATCTCGATCGTTTGTTTCTCCCTTGCAGTCGGGCTACAAACTTAAGCCTCCACTATTCCATTCCCTTCACTATTTCGTCTTCTATCCCTCTCAACCGTTTTTTTCTCCCTTGCACTCAGAGTGAAAACTTAAGTCTTTATTATTCCATTTCCTTCATTGGTTCTTCTTCTATCCCTCTCGACTGTTTCTTTCTCCCTTGCACTCTTCCTACAACTTCTATCCCCTCTCATAAAGGATCCCTTTGGACACACCGAGTTCCAAAACATTTGCACAGTTCAAAAGCTCCTTATATAATATTTCCATCCCATCTGCACAGTTCGGCAGCTCCTCACACGATCTTTTCTCCCTCTGTGCAGCACAGTGTGAGAGCCTCTCCTTCCTTGATCTTGAAATCACAACATATGGGAGCTCCTCACTCGCTCTTTAAAAGCCCAATTTGGATGCTCTCACCAACTTCACCAGGCTGGTGCATGAGGTGAACATGAAGGTGGAACAAATAGTCTATCAAGGTCAGGAGATTACCATCACTGAAAGCATGATTGAAAAGGTGCTAAGCATTCTTGGAAGCGATTTGCAAGCACACTTCTTGGAGAAGCAGTGGAAGAGAGAGGATATTCTAAATGTATACCCTAACACTTAGGATAGTGCAAATGGTGGAGTCAAGCATTCTAGCTTGCCAACATACCTCCAGGATGTGTTGAAGAAGACAATGCACTTCTTTCTTGAAACGAGAGGAATCGTGAAGTTTTGGTAGGTTCAAGCAATAGTAGAGCAATTGAAAGGACGTGATGTCTCTTTCTCAAGGGTGACCTCCAAGAGTGTGATATCGAACTTGAAGAATTTCATTGATGGCAAATAAACATCTTTACATTCAATAAACCTCTTCTATGGCCATGAACTCCATATAACTACCTATGCTAATATTAAAATATTCTTAAATTCAAGCATTGGATTAAAAATGTATAAAAAGATAAAATTTTTTAAAGACAATGCATTCATATAGGGTTGATGGATAGCACATTGTGGGGTTAAAGGTCACTGTGCCTTAACCCCAGTTATGTACAATACTCAAACACATATATAAATGAATGAAAAAGAAGATTAGCGTGGTTCTGCACCCACCAAAACTTGTGTGGCTCTCTGTCTCTCTCTCTCCTTCTTCCGTTCTTGCTTCCGTTGAGAGCACTCTCAACTGGTATCAGAGCTTAAATGCCTACGGACTGACAATGGTGGAGAGTATCTCTCTCATGACTTTCAACATTTCTGTGATACTCGTGGGATTAAGAGGGAGCTTACATCCCCTCATACTCCAGACTTTGTATCCCTTACATGTATCAGGGGTATTTGATCATGTTGTTGCAATAACCGAGCAGCCAAGCACTTCTTTATGGCATTGCAGGTTGGGGCACATGAGCCAGAATGGAATGAAACTCTTATGCCGTTTGGGTTATGTACCACATTTGAGTTTCTCTGATTTTGAATTTTGTGAGCATTGTCTCTATGGGAAGCAGACTAAATCAGCCCATAAAAGAAGAGGAAAGAAAGAGTTTGAAATGCTTGATTTGGTGCATTCAGACGTATGTGGTCCCATGCCTACACGGTCATTAGGCAGGGCTGAATACTATGTGACATTCATTGATGATGCAACTAGGAAAGTGTGGGCTTATGCTATAGCTCGGAAGAGTGATGTGTTCCAGGTATTTCAGAAATGGCTGGCCCTGGTTGAGAATCAGTCAGGTAGAACGCTTAAATGCCTACGGACTGACAATGGTGGAGAGTATCTCTCTCATGACTTTCAGCATTTCTGTGATACACGTGGGATTAAGAGGGAGCTCACATCCCCTCGTACTCCAGAGCAAAATCCAGTTGCAGAAAAGATGAACCGTACCATTCAAGAAAGGTTGCAATGCATGCTTTCCAATGCAAGTCTTTCTGGTGGTTTTTGGGCTGAGGCAATGAAGACTGCAGTGCATGTGATCAATAGATCACCTAGTAAGAGTTTGGATGGTGGTATTCCTGAAGAAGCATGGAGTGGCAAGAAGCCCTCTTACTCTCATTTGCGTATCTTTGGGTGTGAGGCATATGCACATGTGCCAAAAGAGCTTCGAAAGAAGCTAGATCCTAAGTCTAGGAAATGCATCTTTCTGGGTTATGGTGAAAGTGGAGAGATGGGCTATCGTCTCTGGGATCCAGAAGCAAAGAAGATCATACGCAGCCATGATGTGGTCTTCAATGAGAAGAAGATGCATAAGGCACCCATGAGGAATGTGGAAATGAGGAGAATCACTTTCCAGGATGTGAATCCCCCTGCATATGTTGATAGGCAGCAAGCTGTCCATGCACCAAATGTGCAAGAAATGGTACAACCAAGTACTCCCACAGGTATACAATCAAGGGTAGATGATGGATCATCTATTGGTGGAAATGATGAGCCAAATGTGGCTGATATGCAGATGGGACAGCAAGCTGAAATGCCCTTGAGAAGATCATCTAGAGTGTCTAGACCGCCTGATAGGTTTGTTCCAGGGGTAGACTATGTGATGCTTACTGATTGCGGGGAGCCTCCTTGCTATAGAGAGGCTATGATGCGTGAGGATCAACGCAAGTGGGAGTATGCTATGCAATCAGAGATGAGTTCACTTATGAAGAATAAGACTTGGGACTTGGTTTCTTTGCCACATGGAAAGAAAGCATTGCCATGTAAATGGGTCTACAAAATGAAGGTCACAGGTGATGATGTGCCTAGGTACAAGGCCCGTTTGGTTGCTAAAGGGTTCAAGCAAGAGAAGGGTGTGGACTTTGATGAGATATTCTCTCCGGTTGTGAAGATGACCACACTTAGATGCATGCTTGGACTAGTGGCATCAGAGGATATGGAGCTTATGCAGATGGATGTCAAGACAGCTTTCTTGCATGGGGATTTGCATGAGGACATCTACATGGTGCAGCCGGAAGGCTTTGAAGAAAAGGGCAAAGAGCATTTAGTTTGCAAGCTGAAGAAGAGTCTCTATGGTCTTAAGCAAGCACCTAGAGAATGGTATCAGAAGTTTGATGCTTTCATTCGGTCCCAGGGTTTTAGAAGGAGTGAAATTGATCACTGCCTCTACACTAAAAGGGCTAAGGATAGTAGCCTGATAATCCTGGCACTATATATGGATGATATGCTATTGGCTAGCAAGAATACTTATGAGCTAGATGCATTAAAGGCCAAGTTGCATGAGGCCTTTGATATGAAGGATTTGGGACTTGCAGGTCATATTCTTGGTATGCGCATCACGCGTGATCAGAGTAGGAAACTCCTTTGGCTTTCACAAAAAGAGTATGTTACAAAAGTATTGCAACGTTTCAATATGGAGGGGGGGAAGGCAGTGAGTACTCCATTGCCTCCATATGTGAAACTGAGTCATACAGATAGTCCCAAATCAGATGAGGAAAGGGCCATGATGGCCAAGGTTCCTTATGCATCAGCAGTTGGGAGTCTTATGTATGCTATGATAGCTACTAGACCAGACATTGCATTTGCAGTGGGAGTTGTTAGCCGGTATATGGCTAATCCAGGAAAGAGGCATTGGGAGGCAGTTAAGTGCATCATGAGGTACATGAAGGGTACCAAGGAGATGTGCATTTGCTTTGGTAAAGGAGACATGCGTGTACTTGGGTACACAGATTCAGACTATGCAGGGCATGTGGATAGTAGGAGATCCACTTCTGGTTATGTGTTCACCTTTGCAGGTGGTGCAGTGTCGTGGATGTCTTGCGCACAGAAGTGCGTTGCTTTGTCTATCACAGAGGCTGAGTATGTTGCAGCCACAGAGGGTTGCAAGGAGGCTATATGGCTTGATCGGCTAGTGGTGGGAGATTTGGGGATTCATACAGGTGTACTGACATTGCATAGTGATTCCATGAGTGCTATTCAGCTAGCACGGAATCCGGTCTTTCATGCAAAGACCAAACACATTGAGGTCAGGTATCATTTCATCAGGGAGGTACTTGAGGACAAGCGCATAGAGCTTGTCAAGGTTCATACAGATGATAACCCTGCAGATATGCTGACGAAGAGTCTACCTAGTCAGCGGTTTGAGTATTGTCGTGTATTGATGGGCATTGGATAGTATGCTCACTGATTGTTCTCCCTTAAAGGCACATTGTCCTTTAAGTGGGAGGTTGTGGGGTTAAAGGTCACTGTGCCTTAACCCCAGTTATGTACAATACTCAAACACATATATAAATGAATGAAAAAGAAGATTAGCGTGGTTCTGCACCCACCAAAACTTGTGTGGCTCTCTGTCTCTCTCTCTCCTTCTTCCGTTCTTGCTTCCGTTGAGAGCACTCTCACACATTACATACAACATGGAGTTTGGAAACATATATTGGTACAAAAATTATACTTGAGGACAATGTTGTTACTTCTATGGAAGTAATTGGTATAAAACTTTTTTAACAAAAGTGCTCAAGAGAAATTTGATTCAAAGATGCTTAAAAAGAAAAAATTAAAAGAAAAGTGGAATTCATCAATGTGTAGAAATGTTTAAATTGCAAGTTGTAGAAATTCTTGTGTATGGTTTTGAGTTATAAAATTTTGGACAATTAAGCACTGAAAAATAATTGATATATTAAAGCGAAAAGTCTAAGGACTTCCCCAGTTGAATAGAATAGTTACTTCTCCTTTGTAATTTGTCATGTTTTCCAAATTATAGGTTAGAACACTCTTTCCAATTTATAATATTGTACGTTTTTAGGTTTTAGAGTAAGATGTAAGTAATGTTTTTTCCATAAAAGTAGCTATTTTTAAAAGATGTTTGACATAAAATTTTGTATTTTGTCTCCATAGTTTGGAAAAAGATACTTCTTTGGTTTTTTTCAAAAAATGATTTTTGTTGTGGTTTGCATAATTTTTTGTTATTTTTTATGACTCCCTGTTTGTTGTTTTATATTTTTCGTATGGGGATCTTCTTTTTTCAACCATTACCAATGCAGTAGAAAAGCATGCTGCACAAACAAGGTGTCATGTTTGCTATCATCCAAAATGTAGAAATAGTATGTGCATTGCATTGACCTTGACTCCTATGAGGGAGGAAGCAGATTAGCATTAGTCGTAGAAGAGTCAAGCAAATGATTATATGTGACGTGCACAAGAATTGTTATTTGCTTGTACCAGTGAGCACTTTGTATCTAATCTTGTTCTTGAAATGAACAATTTTTTACAAAATATATGACAGAGAGAATAGTATCATGGGGAAAATTGGCAAGGCATGTCATGAGCTGCTTATCCTACTAGCTGGCCGTGAGATTGTGAAGCACATAATCTGGGATGGATTGAACCAAGTGACCTATAAGGTCCCTCGGTTGAGTGCTCTTATACGATAGTGGCTATCTCTTTTTATTGGATCCTTCAACATTGACATTTTCAAATCTCCTCCATTTTAGAGCAACAAGGTTGTCTTCCCTCATTTCATTTGGACAGACACGAAATTTCCTCTTCTTCAGCTTTAGACTACAATGATTGCATGTGCCATAAATGCATTCAATGTGGTGCCATGCATGGTCTCCCTTTGGTCAAACCACTGGCTCCCATAGAGACCTTAGGCTACAAAACTTGGTCTTCCTTGCAACACATGGTCAGGATCCAGGTGGCCTACAAACTACGCATTCATCAGAGAAACATGGGCATGGATCCCCACGGAGCAATGCTCCAACACAACCAGATCTCAAGTCATTCATAGTTTTTTGGGCCAGGTCAAAGTTTATTTGTGTTTTGCAGCAACAAACATTCTTGTCTTTGAGTTTCCTGACGTACTAGGGCTTACAATGCTGAAAGCTCCTCTGCCCAATTGAAATGTCAGGATTCTAATCCATAACTTTGAGATATAACTCCATCTGTTGACCCAACATGTGAGAACATCAATACAATGAGCTCCCTTTTTGCACTACTATGAAGGAAGTAAAACAAAACATAGTACGTGCAAAAATGCAGTCTAATTAAAACAATCAACCTAGACGAAAACAAACAATTTCAAACCTTAGGCTAGTTTAATACAGTCACATATAATTAATCTAACAATTAAACTAATCAAGGTACTAGAAAAAAAAACAATTTCAACCACCGTACTGGTTTAGGACAGTCACAATTTCAAACACCTGGCTGGTTTACGACACTATCATAATTTCAACCACCGGGCTAGTTTAGGACACGGTTACAATTTCAATCACCAGGCTAATTTAGGACAGTCACAATTTCCACTACCGAGATGGTTTATCCCGACAGTCACAGCTTCACATATTAGACATGAATGAGTATATTGCTTTTCACTTCTGAATTTCACAATTAGAAAATAACAATATATTGCTTTTCATTTCTGAATTTCACAATTAGACAATAACAATATATTTCTTTGATTTCTTTATTCTTGTTCAACCACAATTTCAATCAGTAATTGCAGTTTGACTTCAACCAGCACCAAGCTGGTTTGGGACAACCACATTAAGTCCAAGCCATCCCGATCTATAAATTAAGTGGTATATGTACAGAACAATAGGAAATTCTCCTGGGTTAGTTTAGCCTAATGGTCACAACTTCACATATTAGATAATAACAAGTATATTGCTTTTCATTTCTTTATTTCTATTCAATCACAATTTCAATTAGTAATTTTTAATTGACTTGGACTAGCACGGGTTGGTTTAGGACAATCACATTAAGTCCCAGCCCTCTTGGTCTAGAAATTAAGTGGTATATGAATCAAATAGTAGAAAATTAAATTTAACTTATTTAGGTACTAAGAAACATAGTAATTTCAACTACCGAGCTATTCAATAACTTATGTCTATTCAACCACGCTGGTTAAAGAGAATCACATAACTTGTGTTTGATCTGAACCAGCCACGGTTGCATAATGTTCTAACCACCGGGCTAGTTTAGTAAAATAACAATATATTATTGTTCTGTTGCAAAATATATTCTTGTTAATTTTTGTTCAACCACACTAGTTCAGGACAATCACTAACTGGTTGTCTCTTCTTTTCTTGCGTTCCATTGAAGCCCACAGAACTCTCAAATTGGGATGATCGTGCATTGCCTCCGCTCTACGTTTAACTGCCAGAGCCATGTTGGTCCTTTTGATTGACAACATCTTGGATGCGGCCAATACATTTCTCCTTTATTCCAAGGGACGCCAACATAGCTAATGTCACCCTCTTTGCAGCTAGTTGATCTAAGCTGTGCAACCCTTTCACTTTTGTGTAGACCATTTCTCAGGTTAGAGAGCATTTCCTCTTGGGCGTGAATATCCTGAGGTATTGATGTCCCAACCTTGGGATTGGTTTAGGATGGTAACAATAACTGCCGTTTTGTTGCAAAATATATTGCTATTAATTTTTGTTCAACCACGCTAGTTCTGGAAAATCACATAATTGGTATTTGAGCTGAACCGGCCATGGTTTCATGATGTTCCAACCACTGTCCTAGTTTAGGACAATCACATTAAGTCCAAGGTAGCCTGGTTTAGAAATGAAACAAGTAAACTATCCCAAAGCTCAATCACAAACAACCATCGGGCTAGTTAGGCAACCACTAGTTCCTACGTTGTATCAAGCATGTGTATGATGTGCTTGTCAAACCTTGCATCTCATCTTCATTTTACAAATATCCTTCCTTTTTTTTAAAAAAATGCGGGTTTATATTAATATGAAAGAGTCAAATATATACAAATTCCAAAAAGTCCTTCCTATTTGGGAAAACTCTCGTATTTTTGTGCCAAAACATTGTCACTCTAGCAATGACTTCCGCACTAAGGTTGTATCTTCTTTTCTTGCATTCCATTGAAGCCCACAAACCTCTCGAATCGAGATGATCGTGCATTGCTTCTGCTCTACCTTCAACTGCCAGAGCCATGTTAATCCTTCTGATTGACAACATCTTGGATGCGGCCAATACATTTCTCCTTTGTTCCAAGGGACACCAACATAGCTAATGTCACCCTCTTTATAGCTAGTTGATCTAAGCTGTGCACCCCTTTCACTTTTGTGTAGACCATTTCTATTCGTGAAGATATTGAACTCTGTGTCGCTATTTTGTCTCTCTGTTTGAGATTTCTTGACGGTTTTCACACGTGCCACGTGACATTTTGCATAATGTCTAAATGTCAATAACTCTGCATCTGCTGGAGTATTGAAGTTCGATGATGTTGTGTGTAGATTGTTGGCTGAGGAGATTAGATGAAAGTCTATGGATGGCAACAAGCAGGATGCAGCCTTAAATGTGCAAAGGGGTAGATCACAGTTCAAGGGGAAGTCCCAAGAAAGAGGGAAGTCTCATAGCAAATCTCGAGCTCAAAACATTGAGTGTTACCACTGTGGCAAGAAAGGTCACATGAAAAAGGATTGCTACAAGCTAAAAAAGGAGAAAAGGGATAAGATAAAGAATGTGCAAATTGGGGTGCAAATAAGAAGGAAGACATTCCAAGAGAGGACAAAGGAAAAGTGTATATCGAGGAGATAAATGCAGTCTCACTGATGATAGTGACCCTGGCATTCTCTTCATGTTTAGTCTACCGGCTGTAGAGTTTCTTACCATTTCAGATCATGCATATTCCCAGGATTGAATTTTGGATTTTGGTGCTTCATTCCATGTTACTCCTCATAGGGAATGTCTCTCCATTTATGACAATGTGGAAAGACAAATTGTGTGCATCTTGGAAAAAATTATGCATGTCACATAGTGGGAGCAAGTGACATAAGTTTTCTTTTGCAAATGGGTATGCTTTTGTTTTGAAAAATGTGAGACATATGCCTAGCTCACCAAGGGTCTCATTTTAGTGGGTCAGCTAGATAATGTTGGTTATCAAACCACCTTTGGTTTTGGGAGTTGGAAAATTCAAAAGGGCGCTATGGTTTTGGTAAGGGGTGCTAAGCGTGGGACATTTTATCCCTTACATGTATCACGGGTGTCTGATCATGTTGTTGTCATGTTGTTGCAATAACCAAGCAGACAAGTACTTATTTGTGGCATTGCCGGCTACGGCACATGAGCCAAAATGGAATAAAACTCTTATGCCATTTGGGTTAAGTACCGCATTTGAGTTTTCTTTACTTCGAATTTTGTGAGCATTGTCTCTATGGGAAGCATACTAAATCAGCCCATAAAAGAAGGGGAAAGAAAGAGCTTGGATTTAAGCTTCATCTGGTGCATTCATATGTATGTGGTCCCATGCCTACATGGTCATTAAGCAAGGTTGAATACTATGTGACATTCATTGATGATGCAACTAGGAAAGTATGGCTTATGCTATAGCTCAAGAGAGCGATGTATTCCAGGTATTTCAGAAATGGATGGCTTTGGTTGAAAATCAGTCAGGTAGAACACTTAAATGCCTACGGATTGATAATGGTGGAGACTATCTCTCTCATGACTTTCAGCATTTCTGTGATACACGTGGGATCAAGAGGGAGCTCACATCCCCTCATACTCTAGAGCAAAATCCAGCTGCAAACATATGAACCACACCATTCAGGAAATTGCAATGTATGCTTTCGAATGCAAGTCTTGCTGGTGGTTTGTGGGCAGAGGCAATGAAGACTGTATGGATGTGCTCAATAGATCACCTAGTAAGAGTTTGGATGGTGGAATTCCTGAACAGGCATAAGGCCGCTTACTCTTGCTTGCATATATTTTGGGTGTGAGGCATATGCACATGTGCCAAAAGAGCTTCAGAAGAAGCTAGATTCTAAGTCTAGAAAATACATCTTTCTAAGTTATGGTGAAAGTGGAGGGATGGGCTATCGTCTCTGGGATCTAGAAGCAAAGAATATCATACAAAGTCATGGTGTGGTCTTCAATGAGAAGATATGCATGAGACACCCATGAGGGATGTGGAAATGAGGAGAATCACTTTCCAGGACGTGAATCCACTAGCATATGTTGATAGACAGCAAGCTGTCCATGTGCCACTAGGTACTCCCATATGTACACAATCAAGGGCAGATGATGGATATCTATTGGTGGAAATGATGAGCCAAATGTAGCTGATATGCAGATGGGACAACAAGTTGTAATGCCCTTGAGCAGATTAGCTAGAGTGTCTAGACCGCCTGAGAGATTTGTTCTGGGGGCAAACTATGTTATGCTTACTTATTGTGGTAGGGAGCCTTCTAGCTATAGGGAGGTTATGGTGCACAAGGATTAGCGCAAGTGGGAGTATGCTATGCAATCATAGTAGATGAGTTTACTCATAAAGAACATGACTTGGGACTTGGTTTCTTTGCCACATGGAAAGTAAGCATTGCCGTGTAAATGGGTCTACAAGATGAAGGTCACAGGTGATGATGTGCCTAATTACAAGGCCCATTTGGTTGCTTAAGGGTTCAAGCAAGAGAAGGGTGTGGAATTTGATGAGATCTTCTCTCCATTTGTGAAGATGACCACACTTAGATGAGTCCTTGGACTTGTGGCAACAGCTGAGGATATGGAGCTTATGTTTTTTCTTTATGTGCAATATTGCACTTTTGTAATCTCATCGAGCTTGTGGTGGCTATGAACAGTTGCCCCCAGCTTTGAGGAAGCACGTGATTTTTGATTTGAATGGGGTGTTGCTACATAGGAGGCTAAAAACTAAGGCTGCCTTGATGGCCAAGGCATTAGAGCCATGGAGCCACTAGGTCCTATTAAGACCTGGCGTGGCCGAGTTCCTACATGAGGTGGGGAGGCAGTTTGATGTGGCTATTTGGAGCTTGGTACAACAGGACAATCTGCAGAAATTGTTGGACCTGCTAAAGGGAGAATGTCACCAAGCCACTGGCTACACACCCTTCTTTGTGTTTGAGTATAGCCAGGATAGATGAGGACAGGGGCGTGCGAAGCCCAAATTTTGGAAGTGCTTGGCCGACATCAATTGGCAATACTTTGACCCTTTGGGAACGTTGTTTGTGGATGACAATGTGGAGAAGATGGATCGAAATCCCACAAACATGTACAAAGTCCCACCCATTTTTCTGGGGGATTGCATGGATATAGTTCTCCACTCAAGTCTCTTGCCCTATCTGGTTAGCAAACCATGCTGGGACACTTGAGGATTTTGTGTCCAAAAACCCCTTCCATGTGCCGCTCATGGAAGAACAAAGAGAATTGCAATGCTACTTTGAAATGTCAGTAAAATTATTATTTTTTGAGACTCAAAGTACTAAAATTTTTGTTTAAAAGCAAGTAGCATGGATGTATGTCCATCGCTTGCACATGATTTCTTTGTCTGCATTCGTGAAATAAAGAAATTTATTCTCAACAAGCAGCACATACATGTGTCGAAGAGAGAGAGAGAGAGAGAGAGAGAGAGAGAGAGAGAGAGAGAGATCACAAGTGGAATAGGTGGAGCAAAATGTGGTGGTTGCCAAAAAAGCCTTGCTCAAAAACCTCACTTCTTGCCCATCCTCCCCCAATATGGCAGGCTCAACATCCTCTAGTTCAAATATCTCATCGAGTGCCAAATCTTCCGCTGCTATTACTATATGTGCACTTTCATAATGGGTAGTTTCCCCTTGCTTCTCTCTGGAATACTTCTTCCACGTCTATCTCAAATAGTGGGACCACTAATGGATTTGCATCCAGGAAATTTTGCTCCAGTTCTGTTCCCATATTCACCCCTTGGGCATTGATAGGTCGTTGTTTCTTCTATAGAGTTGTACTTGGAATCATCTGCATTTCATCGAAGCTACCTTAAACCAAGGCCTACCAAACAACATAAGATAATGCATGTCTTCTTCCTCCATCTGCAGGGTTATAAAATTAATGTGGAACACCATACCTTGCATGCGTATCAATTGATTTTGGATTATTCCTATTGGATAAATTGTCCTTTGATCCACCATGCAAACCTAAATTAGGGCAGGCTCCAACTTAGAAAGTCCCAACTACCTACCTATGTATTGTGGCAGAATGTTGACTCCTAATCCCCCATCTAGCAACACACATGTCAGATTCTAACCCGTCTTGAACTTTTACTGATGGCTCCATGTAATCCACACCCTCAGGTTCTGCTTAGCATACAATTAGTTCTTCCATCTCCAAGCGACTTGGTGGTATAAACTCCTGAGGTTGGAACTCTAGGTGGGGCTACATCAGATCTACCACCAACCTTTTCCTTACTTCAGGAACCATTCATAGCAGGCACTCTACCAGGATCCTTACTACCACCTTCTTCAAGGCCCTCAACAGTCCTTTAAAAAAGTTCTTCAATCTGTGAGTCTTGTCCTGACTCTAGACTATAGGGCTTACTTCCGTATTCTTCCCTAGCTTTGCATTGGCTCCGAGAGAAGAGAATCTAACTTCCCATAGTTTTGGCATAACTGGGTGTTGCCATGCTTGACCATCAGCTCGCATTTTCTCAATTTTCTTCAAAGTTGTCCTTTGGACCTCTTCCTGGTCCTTCCACTTTAAACATTTTTCCTTCTTTGGTTGCACTTCCTCTATAATTTCTCTAATTGCACCCTTGGATTGTGTTACAGTGTACACATTGATCTTTTCTGGTTCATCAACCTGTGATTATTCGCCTTGCTTTGTGCACATTAAGCAATCACACTACTGCCACTCATAGACATGGGATCTAGATTTGGTTCGTCACACGGATGTATCTCCCCATTCTTTGATCAATACTACATTTGTCCGTGCCTGTGGTTTGGTTCTGTGGAGGTGGTCTCCATCTTGGTGGCCAACATGTGATCTCCGATCCTCTCTCCATTTTGTGTTTGCACCATAGTGGGAAATCCAGGCCCTGTCTGTGTTCGTTCTCCAAATAATACTGGTAGTCTTTGTCAATACTAGAATTCTATTGATGCCATGCCACTTGTGGGAAAATGGTAGACCGAGTGAGTGGGTCCAAACTGCAGATGTCAGAGAGTAGTAGGAGCTCACAAAAGATCAAAACAAGTTCTTCATCGAGTTTTTGATATCGACATCTCTTCCTCTCTCAGTAGCATCATCCAACCACTTTATTTCAAATCTTCAACTCAATTTAATCAAATTCTTTCATCTCACATTATGTTCCTTGGCCTATCAAAGGACACTATCTGCTCACATAGCTAAGAAAACATCACTTCAACCACTTTGGAAATATTTTAATATGGCATATATATACATATACATACATACATATATATATATTTTAAACTGCACTTACATTGAGAAATACGAAATCCCATAACTAATCCACAATTCCTAAATGAATGAATCGTATACCATGCATCTTGTAATAATAATAATAGAAGCAAACCACCACACTGGTGGCAGTTATATTCCTAGTGTGCAACCAACCATTGCACTAGTGGCAGTTAAGTTAATATCCTAGTAATAATAGAAGCAAACCACCATGTTGGTGGTACTTATTATCCTAGTGTGCAACCAACCTCTGAGTTGTAACCAACCAGTGCTATACTAGAACAAATCACATTTCTACAGAGTGTTGTCCTAAAACAGATACATTACCTAAGTAAACTTTGGAGAACATTAATAATTCAAGAGATTACATACAAATTACATGATTACATCTCAACGAATCCTTTCCTTCAGGGGGCTTGCTCCATATTGCTTTGAGTAGGTCACCTTTTTAAGCTCTGTAATTGCAGGCTCGGTCCTCCTTGCTCCTTTCGTTGCTCCTTTCTTGAAGGGGGATGGTTCCTCCCTTTAGGGTTGTGGCCCCTCCCTTCATGCTGCTTCCTCTTTCTTTGCTTTGAGCTCCCTAGTTGTAGGCTTGGCCCTTCTTGCTCCTTTCTTGAAGGGGGCTAGTTCCTCCCTTCAAGATCCTTTTCTTTGGAGTCTCGGGCTTGGCCTTCTTCAATTCAAGCTCCTTGTCTCTTGCAAGTTTTGCCCAAATGTCAAATTGAGCTACAACATCTACTTTCTCATTGTACATAGTTGTAGCAAAGCAGGCACATTTGATATGTCCATGACCTGGGCAATGGCAAATGACATACTCTACCCATGATGGGGGTATGGCAGACCATGCAATTTGGACCCTACTACAAGCAAGATAGGCATCCGCGGTTGAACTATTGTGGCCGTCAATACCACATTCTGGCTCTAAACAAGGTGCTTCTTGATTCCTTCCTCCCTCATCCTAAGGGTGTGGATGTTCTTCTTCATCTCCTCCACTTTTTTCTTACTCTGTGCAACAACTTCATCTGATTCCCTTAGCATCCCTTGAATCTGTTTAAATTGCTCAAAAACATCAATATGGGCAATTTCTTGGAAATCTCTCAAGACGCCGGACTACATTTCAAAACTTTTGAAAGACACTACAAGCCCATATGCAACCCTACCGTAACCTTATTGTAGGGTCTTGTAGCTTAATCTTTGAGCTTGCAAAAGTGGTTCAAGATAACAATCCCCACTGCGGTGGCTGCTGCAGCTTACTCCACCTCAGCTGCTGCATCCTTCTTAGCCTAGAGAGCTGCCTCATTGTCTTTTCCATCATGGCTTCTCTTAGCCCCAACCTTCCTAGCCTTGAAGCTCTCTCGTAGCTCCTGCATCACTACTCTGGTTTCTGCATTCTCCCTTTTCAATTGCTCCATCATCTAGTCTTTTTCAATGTTCAATGCATTATGCATACTGTAGAGCTGTTTGTAAAGAGCCTCCTTGTTGGCTCTCTGATCTTCAAGATGCTTTTTCATCATTGCTTGCTCCTTCTTTGGGATGTCCCCATCCATTTTGACATCTTCAAGCCTATCTTGGAGCTCCTTGATGTGCTTCTCTACTTCTTCTCTTTTATGCCTTTCCATGTCGACCATTTTTGTAGTGGACTCAACTTGCTCTCATGCCTGCAAGGACCTTGCTTCTGCCTCCTTTACCTTGGCTTAAGATTTCTCTCAAGTTGCATTGCCTTTGTTGCATCAGTGGCTTTCACTTGTAGAAAATTCACCTTCTGAGACATCTCCTTATCGTATTGCTCAAAAATACCTTTGAAGGTAGATGTCATTAGGTACATTGCAACTCTAGTGGACTGAGATGACAATTTGGATTTTCCATCCATGCAATTCTTCAAGTTGGTTATCACATTCTTGGAGATCACCCTTGAGAAATAGACATCACATCCTTTTAGTTGCTCTACTACTGCTTGAACCTGCTAGAACTTCATGGTTTCTCTTATATCAGGAAAGAAGTGCATTGTCTTCTTCAACACATCATGGAGGTTTGTTAGCAAGCCAGAAAGCTTAACTCCACCATCTTTACTACTAATATGAGTGATGGGGTATAAATCTAGAATATCCTATCTCTTCCACTGCTTCTCGAAGAAGTGTGCTTGCAAATTGCCTCCAGGAATACCTAGCGCCTTTTCAATCACGCTTTCGATGATGGTAATCTTTTGACCTTGGCAGACTAGTTGCCCCTCCTTCACGTTCACCTCCTATACCAACCTGGTGAAGTTTTTCAGAGCATCCAAATTGAACTTTTGAAGAGTGAGAGAAGATCTCCCATATGTCACAATTTCAAGATCAGGGGAGGAGAGGCTCTTGCAGTGTGCTGCAGAGGGAGAGGAAAGATTGTGTGAGGAGCTCCTAGACTGTGTAGGGCAGAAGGGAAGATCATGTGAGGATCTTTCAAACACTATGTAAACATGTTTTGGAGCTTGGTGTGTCCAGGGGGATCCATTTTGAGAGGGGATAGAAATTGCAGGAAGAGTGCAAGGGAGAAAGAAACAGTCGAGAGGGATAGAAGACAAAAAAGTGAAGGAAACGAAATAGTGGAGGCTTAAGTTTACAGTCCAAGTGCAAGGGAGGAAGAAATGGTTAAGAGGGATAGAAGAAAAAATAGTGAAGGGAATGGAATAGTGGAGGCTTAAGTTTGTAGCCCGACTGCAAGGAACTATCAAGGTGAGAGCCACCATGGTGGTTGGTCTGCATTTTGATTAATTCAAGGTGGTAGTACTAACTTGCATGGTAATGAGTGATTAGAGGTGATTAGGCTTCATGATTTACATATGTGGTAATTACTGCCATCTTTCGCCGCCGCTGGTGGCCATCGATGTTGGTGTCTAAGATTACCAACCATGTCTGTGGTGGTGGCATGCATGATTAGTAGAGTACACAATTAATTACCAGTCACTGGGCCTACATGCTTAATAGAGTGCATGGTAATGAGTGATTAGAGGTGATTAGACTTCATGATCTATGATTGTGGCAATTATTTCCCAGTGGTGGTGGCTCTTATCAACCACATCTGTGGTGGCTAAGATCCACCAGGCTAGAAGCTAATTACCAACTACCACAGTGTAGAGTGCAGTTAATTACCACAATTAATTACCAGTTAATTAAAAATTAATTACCAACTAATTACTAAGATAGTGGTGTCTGTAGTTAGTTACCACCACTGGGCTTGCATGATCAGTAGAGTGCAGTTAATTACCAGTCACCAAGCTTGCATGCTCACTAGAGTGCAACTACTTACCATAGTTAATTACTAGTTAATTACCAAGATGGCGGCATCTACTTCATGATTACTAGCCACATCATAATTAATTTCCACTTCCATTGGTGTTGAGGTGGAGGTGGTGCCTAAGATTCCATCAGGCTAGCATTTAATTACCAGCCATCACGGTGGCCTGTAATTAATATGGCTCATGATTATTTGGATGGCAACCTTCTCGGATTTTGATTAATTAAGGCAGTAGTCATGATTATTTGGACGGAACACCATGCCTTCGAGTCTCCAACCAGCACGGTTGGCTCGAACTTTATAATATATCAGATCCATGGCATTTAGCATTTGGCATTTTGCTATGTTGCTCTCATCTACCCCTACTCTTCTACTTTGCTCCATGCACTGTTTGATATAGCTCGTAGGTCTAGATCTAGGCGGAGAGAGCGGCTGATTTTTTAGAAGCTCTACATGATTTTAACAGGCCGAATGGAGGAGGCAGGTCGCAATCGTTTTTCTAGGAGGATAGTGTGCATGCTAAAATTCTGAGTATGCGTGAAGCTTAGGAAGGTGCATATCAACCAACTCCGACCTTTGTGAAGATATACGCACGATCGTGGAAGTCTCTGGAGATAGGCGTAAAATAGCTACGACTCTTATGCTTTTGTGATCAAGCTGCAAGTAGCAGTAGATGATTTTGTTCATGGGTTCAGTGGCTTTTCTGGTAGTGGATCTAGTGCTCATCTAGTGGTGGGAGGTTATGAGCAGAGAAGAGACTGACTTGCGGTTGAGAGCTTCTTGCTCATCTCAATCACGATGGTGAAGGATCACAGTGATAAATGATCCACTTGTAGGTCACTCCAATTCGTAGGAAAGCCGTGATGTGTTTTATGAACCGGTAGAGGCAATTGGTCGAGTTACTGTAGATGCTAGGAGCCAATAATCTATAGTAAGAATAGACGGTCATGCATGCTAATTGCAAGTAGTTCTATGCTGTTCATGGAGAAGAATCCTTGTAGTAATTATCAAAGGCTTTTCTACATTAGTGATCCACTAAGTGTAGTGACCTGAGGTCGCCAGCCTTTTCTTACGACATACGACTTGTGGATAGCACTCTGAGAAGATGCTTGGGTCATACACAGCAAGGCTTTGGGTTGTAAGGAATGCCTTGGTCAGCTGCATAAGGCCAAGGTTATCGTAGGCTACAGGGGAGTATTTCCAAATGGACTCATTACACTTATAGGTGAAAAAGGTACATAGATAGAAAGGCTCACAGTGTGATGGTATCCTAGATTGATTAAATGATGGAGGAAGCCACATATATTTTCCCATGTAAACATGTTGCACTTTTACGAGCCATCCTTTCTTCGATATTTAATTCTTGATCAACCATATAAAGCATATCCGATGGGCACAATATTTTTCACACACCTCAACCTAGTTGGTATTGAGTTGCATGCAATGTGGCCCGCCCATCGGAGTGTGTTTTTTTACGAATGTGCATCACACTAAGGAAAAAGCGGTGTTTAATGCTTGATCGACAATGCAAAGCTTATCCGATGGACATAATACTTTGCGTGCACCTCCACGTTGTACATATGCGTAGGTTTCCAGCAACATTTCGATACTGATTAGCCACTTGAGTAATTATACTCAATTATTTTCATAATAAACACACCTTTTTTGAAACTACTAACCTCACAAATAGTTTTCTATAGTCATCCTTCTCTTGATTAATAAATATCCTACTAAGCACAAATGACTTCATAATAATTAGACTCAATTATTTTCATAATAAATACGAGTTTTTTGAACTACTAACCTCACAAATACTTTTGTAATGTCAATTGTTACTCAAAATCGACTATCCATTGAATCACACCTTTTTTAAAACTACTAACTTTACAAATGTGTGTTTCAAGGCGACTTGCAACAGCTTATATTTGAAGCTTGCATATGATCAGCCAAGGATAGGGACCTATATGATAATGTGTATGAAGTGGCTCAGTTACCAAATAGAAGTAGTGAGAAGTTGCTTTGTCCTGAGGCTTCAATCCATGGAAGATAGCCTTACAAAGAGAAGTATTAGAGTTGATGTGAAGATCCAAGGTTCCATCCAAGCTCCATGGCATCCAATCCATCACTTTGGTGGCAAGGTCCTGTTTGATCCTACAGGGGGTTCTATCTATGAGTTTATGATTTCTAGGAGGTGATGATTCCATATGCTCCAGTGTTCTTTGCATTTCCAACCAATTATTTGTGATTATTAGCATACAGTATTTTTTGAGTACATGGTGTTTTGATTTGATCTTGGGATTGTGTTTCCCCTCGGTGTGTTACAAACATGACCGTTCATCTAGCTATAAAGGCATTTCAATGTAGCTCTGCCAGTCTCATCACATTTTTGGTGCCTCCACAGAGGAACGGGACCTTCAATTTACAACACCGGAATCATTGGTGGTTGATGATTAGAAATCATGGCTCAGGACTTCCCGTTGTTTCATGGAATGCCAAGTGAGGATGCCGAGAAGTTTATAGAACAGTTGGAAATTACGTGTTTGATCAAGAATCGGCAAGATGCAACCTTCACGTTACGGATCTTCACATATTGTGTGCAGGATGAAGCAAGGAGATGGTTTCAAGCCTATGAAGCCACTCAAGCAAAGAATAATCCACCCATAGAGGTAACATTTGAATTGGCAAGGGATACTGTCTTATAGCATTATAGGAGGATAGAGGATCCGAATAAGTTGTGGCATGAAATACAAAATTTTGTGCAAAGGACTTCAGCCATTTGTGGGATCGTTGGTGTGTGTCACTAGGGAATGAACAACCACTTCCCATGTTGAAAAAGGAGAAATTCATTTCAAGACTTAGAGGCCCTTTGCAGATGAAGCTGGAACTGAAACCTATAGCCAATTTCCAAGAAGCAGTGGATCTGGCAAAATCAAAAGAGTGGAAGATGATCAGAATGGAGCAGTTGACCACAGGAGTACAACAAATGCCAAGGAGGGAGGAACAGCCTTCTATGAGTGCTTTGGTTGCACCAGGAGAAACAAAGAATACAGAGAATGACAGTTTGCATAAAGAAATGCATGAGGTGGTTGACATGTTCAAAAATCTCAGTCTCAATCTTTTGGGAGGTGTAGGAAGAGGACAAGGAAGAGGGCCCAAGCCACCGTATCAAAATCCAGGGAATAGACAGGATCCAAGAGCAGGTAGAGGAGCTAATCAAAGGAGGTTTGAATGTTATCATTGTTATAACTATGGGGATTGGGGCCACACCAATCCAAATTGTGATAAGCCTCCATGAAGAGGAGGAGATATGTTCCCTTTGCCAAGCAATTTGATTAATCATGCAAATGATTTTGGAATAGACATAAAGGGGATGCCTAGAACAACAAGTGGGTTGACACCTGAATAAAAAGGGAAGGGGAAGATAGATGAAAGGCAGCCTGATGTGTCACCAATACACCTAGGGGATCCTAAAGTGATGCCAGTGAAGAGGGCAAGAGAAAAAGAGCCTAAGAATGGACATGGTAATGCAAAGAAGGGAAAACAGAAGGAAGGGGAGTCTGCTTCAAGCAAAAAGAAGTCAAGACCATGAAGGCATTTTCAAACAGGGGATTCACCGCTTGGGGGAACTCAAGAAATTTACTCTCTCTAGAAGGATCTGATAGGTAAAAAAGTGGATATTTCATATGGTCAGTTAATGGAGCTTTGCCCGTGGCTAAGGAGAGAATGGAAGAGGCTAGTCAACCCACCTAAGTAGGAGAGGAAGAAGACGATAAAGGTTCAATCCTTGGAAGAATTTCCTGATATATGCCCTGTAATTGATGCCTAGCACAAAGGGAAATCCATAGGAGAAGCTTACGTTGATGGTGGAGCCCAGATGTGCGTAATTACACAATTATGTGTTGAAAGGTTAGGCTTTAAACTTAATGGAGTGTCAGGGTACAAGATCTGACTAGCAAATCATGCCAAGGTAAAATGTTTGGGGATTTTGAATGATTTGGATGTGAGGGTTTTTGGGGTTGATGTAAATGTTGATTGTCATGTTAGGCCAGCTCGGATGGGATGTTAGATATGCTCAATGCCCCACCCTCTTGGCATCCACCAGTGGTCCAAGGTGCTCAAGTTGTAAGGCCCCCATATGACTTGTACGGTAAGATGCCTACACAAGCCCTGGGGGGTCTTCCTATTTTTCATTGATCGTCGATGTCTATAGCAGGAAGATGTGGGTGTACTTTCTTCACGAAAAGGCTCAAGCTTTTAGTAAACTGAAAGAATAGCTATAGCTTATTGAAAATGAAACAGGGAGAAAAGTGAAGAAAATCAGATCGGATGGTGGTGGTGAGTTTGTTTCTACAGAGTTTGGAGATTTTTGCAAGAGAAAAGCAATCAAGCAACAAACGATGACACCACAGATGCCTCATCAAAATTTGGTTGTTAAACACCGAATGCGGACCACCATGGAGATGGGGAGGTGTATGTAGAAAGGTGTTGGAGTACCAAACCACTTTTGGGTTTAGGTTGTTAATACTGCGGTTTACATCCTTAATCGTAGCTATACAAAGGCACTCAAAGGTAAAACACCACATGAGGCTTACAGTGGTAAGAAGCCATTTGTCTCCCACTTCAGAACGTTTGGGTGTGAATGGTATGCACATGTACTAGATAAAGAGAGAAGCAAGCTACAACCAAAAAGCACCAAATGTATCTTCTTAGGCTATTGTGATGAGAAGAAAGCCTATAAGTTGTATGACCGAGAGGCAAAGAAGATCATAGCGAGCTGCGATGTGGTGTTCAGGGAGCAGCCATGTGAAGTGGAGGCAGAGAAGAGCTCTTCCACTTTATCATCAAGCGAAGAGGTAATTCACTATGGACCTATCCCAGGAGTTATAAAGGAGGAGGAAATATCATATGATGAAGGTACCGGAATAGCCATTGACGCAATGGGTAAGGCAACTCTACAACCATGATAACTAGATGCCTATGTCTATTGAGCAGCATGCAGATGGACCAAGGCGGTCTCAGAGAATTGAGTAGTTAATATGGCCTTGATGGATGAGATTATTGCAGAAGTAAAGGAGCCTACGAGTTTGGAGGAAGCACTTACAGACCGAGATTGGAAAAACGATGTGCAAGAAGAATATGGCAGCATCATGTAAAATGAAACTTGGGAGCTGGTAGATTGACCACCTAACAGAAGGGTTATTGGCACCAAGTGGGTTTGGAAGGTAAAGTACAAGGCCGATGGGACTTTGGAAAATTTCAAAGCCAGGTTGGTTGCACAAGGATTTTCACAAGTTGAAGGGTTTGATTTTCAGGAATCTTTCGCTCCGACTGCCAGAATGACCACTATTCGCATAGTACTATTGGTGGTTACTCATAAAAAGTGGCCAATTTATCAAATGGATGTTAAATCAGCATTCTTGAATGGTGACCTCAAGGAGGAGGTGTACGTGGCTCAGCCACCAGGGTTTGAGGCCCCCCATTCTGAGAACAAGGTATGCAAGCTGAAAAAGGCTTTGTAGGGGCTGAAACAGGCCCCAAGATCATGGTACCAGCAGATAGACAAATTCTTTCATAAATTAAACTTCAAAATATGTGCCTTAGATGCTAACTTCTTATATGTGTACAGTAAAGGTGGAAAATCTGCTATTATTGTTCTATATGTGGATGATCTCCTTATTACAGGTGACTATGAAGACATGATCCAACAGACTAGAAAGGCGTTGAGCAGTGAGTTTGAGATGACAGACTTAGGCTTGATGCACTACTGTTTGGGGATTGTGAGCCAAGATCTTCATCTCTTAGCAAAAATATGCAAGGGACAGCTTGAAGGCATTTGGTATGTCCGAGTGCAAGGAGATAGCTATACCTATGGAGGTAAATGCGAGGCTATTTATGGAGGATGCCTCACCACCAACAGACATCGAGAGGTACAGGAAGTTGGTCGACATTCTCATCTATTTGTGCAACACCACACCGGACATCAGTTTTGTTGTTGGCATTTTGAGCAGGTTTTTCATTAAGCCCCGGGAGAATCATTGGAATGCAGGGATGCGGGTGCCAGGTATATGAAGGGCACTCTTGATTATGGTATCACCTATGATACAGGCACTTCCTTGGTTGGTCATTGTGACTCAGATTGGGCTGGTGATGTTGACTCTAGGAAATCAATTTTTGGATATTGTTTCTCTTTAGGTTCAGGTATCTTCTCTTGGATCAGTAAGAAACAACCAACAGTGGCATAGTCTTCTACCAAGGTTGAGTACAAGGCTTCATGTTTTAATGCATGTGAAGCAGTGTGGCCAAGGAGGTTCTTATGGCACATGGGAGTGCAAGAGGATGAGGCAATTGTGCTGAGGTACGACAATCAAAGTTGCATGGCCATTGCTAAAAATCCAGTGTTTCATGCGTGCACAAAACATATAGAGATTCAGTATCACTATGTGCATGAGTTGATCGAGGATGGGATAGTGGAATTGGTCTAGTATCCAGCATACCAAAATGGAGTAGATATCTTCACCAAGGCACTTTAGAAGGATCAACTTTAGGGTCATCTTCAGAGACTCGGCATTGGGCCGAGAAGGTAGTTCACCTATGGGTGGACATTGAGGGGGGGTGTTAGATATGCTCAATGCCCCACGGTGTCCACCAGTGGTCTAAGGTGCTCAAGTTGTAAGGCCCCCATATGAGGAGAAGCCATGTCTGAGCCCAGTACACTGGATGGATTCTGACTTGCATGTCAAATGAGGTCTATCAATGAGCCCTTGATGGTAGAAAGGTGATTATGTGGGAGCCCCTTGCTCTCGTTGGGGTCTAGGAATATTTTATGAATATTCCATAGATATTCACTAAATATTTCATGGATGACTAGTCGGTTCCACCGACTAGGTTGACTGGTCGGCTCCACCGACTACGTTAATTCGACTACTATCCTTATAGCTATAAAAAGGCAACCTTCCCAATCCATTGCATCAGATCAGTTGAGATCAGATCAGATCTTCTAGCTAGTAGCTCTTCACCTAGTGTTTGTCTAGATCGCCATCTAAGCTCCACTGTGGGAGTGCACAGATGGATGGAGCCATCATTTGTACTACATCAGTATTGAAGGAAAATTTTGTTCGTCTCCAGTTTGTTGTGTACTCTCTATTATTTGTTCAGTTTCTGTTCCGTTGCACTGTGTAATTTAACATGGGAGCCTTTCCACTAATCTTGGGTAGGACATGGTTGAGACTAGTATAAGAAATACAAGATTGGGGGAAGGGTACACTTACTCTTTTGGATAAAAAAGGGGTTAAGGAAAAAATTTAGCATGGTCGACAGGAAGCTGCTACAAGAGGAGGAAGAAGAAAAAGAAGAAAGTGAGATGAGCTCTAGTGGGAGTGAAGAAGAGAGTGAAAGTGAAAGTGAGATCACAGATTCAAGTGAAGATGAAGTGGGCATGCTATTGCCAGAGAGTGGCTGAGAATGGTGTGGGACAATTGGAGAGTAAAGATGATTCATGGTTTGATTTCATACAACTAGTGGAGGAAATAGAGGTGGAGCATGTGCAAGATGTTCAAGAATGCAATAGTCTCTCAAAAGATGCCATGAAGGAAGACACTGAAACAAATAAAGAGAGATATCTTGATGTTGTTGATAAGAAAGATACAAGTGGTTACTCAGTGCAAGAATGTATTGAAGATGAAGTGAAGCATGGCAGATTATCGCATCACGAAGGCAAGAGTTGGAATCAGGAAGGTGTCAAGGAAAGTAAGCAGGTCTTTGATCCTGGAGGATCTACTTCCTCTATTCAGCTAAAGAAATGGTCGAGTGCATCTTTTCCTTTCAATCCAGAATGATAAGGAGGACAGGACATGTGCTTCTGAGCATGTGCATGCTCTATCAGTTGGGAGGAGGGCAAAATGTGATGGGCTTTTTTTATGCGACTGGTATCTTTTTGTATCAGATAAAAAATGCTATGTAAATCATAGATAAAAGCACTCGTGTGTAGGAGCTAGTAGCATTGATAGGCGCACATGTAGCTAGCATAGATAGGGTATAAGATAGTAACTAGGAAATACCATGACATTGGCTCCCTCTATTTTTTGAGATGATTTTTGTATTGAACATATATGTTGGAAATAACTACACGCTTGTATGGAGAACCCTGATTGCAAGAAATGATGATGAAGACCTTGTCGCCAATGAGATGATTGGATAGCCATTGGAGCTTGTATGACGGCGGCCTTGGATCTTGCCCTTGGTACATGGAATGGATGATGGACTAAGTGGTCACTAAGGCACTATAGAAGCACTAGTGTTTTTGGACTACTTTGCATTGGCCACAACAAAAGGTAGAGGACCATAAAGAAGGGTGGAAAGGTGAGATAAAAGTGAAGCTCTCATTGGTGGAGATAAAAGGAGCCAATCGATGGCCAAGGATTTGCATGGGAAAGGAAGGACGTGGATTAGTGGAACTACTAGTTGTCTCTTTAAGAGGGGTGGACGTACCAGTTCACAAACCATCTTCGTGCTCATCTGAAGGTGAAGAGGGCGGTTGATCACAGATTTCATGAGCTTTGGGCTCATTTTTTACTTCCTGTTTAGGGAGCCATCCATTGTGTGGGTGCTTTCATTAGCTTATGCTGATTGCAGAATAGCATTAGGTTGCTTTGGTTCTAGTAATTAGTTGATTCGGGATCACATCTAGTGGTTCCTGTTGAATGATCATGAGTGACATTATCAAGTGCTCATTACCTGGATGGTGGGAGCTTTTTGTAGGTTCGCAGATTACTACAGAGTCACAAGTTGACAATGCTATTATTGATCACGATCAGAGAAGTTCTGAGCATTCGAGGCCTTCTGGTTGTTCCAGTAGAGAGGTTCTGGGTCGTTTGATATAGCTTGTGGGCCCAGATCTACTGGGTGCAGAGAGCGGCTGATTTTTTAGAAGCTCTACATGAATTTAACAGGCCGAATAGAGGAAGAGGCAAGTCGCAATCATTTTTCTAGGAGGATAGTGTGCATGTTGAAATTCTGAGCATGCTTGAAGCTTAGGAAGGTGCATATCAACCAACTCCAACCTTTGTTAAGATATATGCATGATCATTGAATTCTTTGGAGATAGGCATGAAATAGCTATGGCTCTTTTGCTTTTGTGATCAAGCTACAGGTAGCAATAGATGATTTCGTTTGTGGGCTCAGTGGCTTTTCTGGCAGCGGATCTGGTGGCGGGAGGCTATGAGTAGAGAAGAGTCTGACATGCAGTTGAGAGCTTCTTGCTCATCTCAATCGGGATGGTGAAGGATCACAGTGATAAATGATCCACTTGCAGCTTGCTCCAAAATTCGTAGGAAAGCTGTGACATGTTTTATGAACCGATAGAGGCAATTGGTCGAGTTACCGTAGATGTTGGGAGCCAAGAATCTACAGTAAGAATAGACGGTCATGCATGCTAATTGCAAGCAGTTCTACACCGTTCATGGAGAAGGATCCTTGCAGTAATTATCAAAGGCTTTGCTACGTTAATGATCACTAAGGGTAGTGATCTGAGGTCGCCAGCCTTTTCTTACGACATACGATTTGTGGATAGCACTCTGAGAAGCTGGTCGGGTCATACACATCAAGGCTTTCAGTTGTAAGGAATGCCTTGCTTAGCTGCATAAGGCCAAGGTTATCGCAGGCTGCAGGGGAGTATCATTCCAGTTCGTGTGTGTTTCAAGGAGACTTGCGACAGCTTATATTTGAAGGTTGGATATGATCGGCCGAGGATAGGGACCTATATGGTGATGTGTGTGAAGTGGCCCAATTACCAAATAGTAGTGAGAAGTTGCTTTGTACTGAGGCTTCAATCCATGGAAGATAGTCACAAAAGGAAGTATTAGAGTTGATGTGAAAATCCAAGGTTCCATCCAACCTCCATGGCATCCAATCCATCACTTTGGTGGCAAGGTCCTATCTGATCCTACAGGGTGTTCTATCTATGAGTTTATGATTCCTAGGAGGTTATGATTCCATATGCTCCAGTGTTCTTTGCATTTCCAAGCAATTATTTGTAATTATTAGCATATGGTGTTTTGAGTTTATCTTGGGATTGTGTTTCCCCTCGGTGTGTTTACAAACGCGACTGTTCATCCAACTATAAAGGTATTTCAGTGTAGCTTTGCCAGTATCATCAGCATGAAGCCCTGTGTCTTCCGCTAGGACAGTTTCTAGGACTAGAAATAGAGAGGCTCATTAGTCCTAGGGGTAACCCACAAGCTTGTGTATTGATGGATTTGGCTATTGAGCCTCCAAACGCTATTTGCATATTGGATAGAGATGGAGCTGAGTTAATTCAAAAAGATTTTTACAAGAATATTTCCAATTCTTGTTTCTTGTGTGGACTAGGTGGGCACTTCATAAAGGACTGCCCCTAGACTAGAGCTAACTGCAGAAAGGAGACACTAGTCAAGATCAATCAGGAACCTCAACATTCAGAGAAAGTAGAAACAGAGGTCCCAATAGGAGCCCAATAGTACCCCCTCAACAAGAAGTTAAAGAGGACAAGACAACAAAAAGATAGAGAGAAACAAGAAAGCAGATAGTGGAAGAAGGAGCTTTGGCCAGTGAGGAAAACATGCAAGAAACTTTAGGAGATGAGGAGTTTGTGGCCAACACACAAAATTTTGAAGCTCAATTGGATCAAGCGAAGCATGCAGCTCTTTCACAGGATGTCAAGAGTTCATAGTGGTTAAAAGGAGAAGAACAATACAATAGGAAAAAAGACTCCTACTCAGAAACTCAAACAGCTCCTCAAAGAAAATCTTGGCTGAGAGATAAAAGAGAGAGATGCCCAGGGGATTTGTTTTATCACCTCAAGTTAGTCCAGTAAACTTCAAGAAACCAAGAAACAAAAACTCCACTCAATGATGATAAGCAAATCACAAGAAAATTTCTCATTTCTTAGTGTAAATGTTGAGGGGCTAACCAATTATCTTAGACCTCTGGTATTAAAAAGATGGATGAGACCAAACGGGTTATTTCTTGACTTCTTAGCTCTACAAGAAGTCAAGATAGGAGGAGCAAAGTTAAGATGGAAACTAAGTCAGATTGACGCGACAAGAGAATGTGGATCACAACAAACCATGAAGAAGAAAGAGGGGGCATAGCTTTGGTATTGTCAAACATTTAACTCAAGTGTTTGGTGATATTAGTACAAGTTTTAGCAGCTACAGGGTGGGTGTGGAGTTCACGCATCCAAATCTCTCATGCCAAATTTTCTCCATCTATGTGCTTAACTCCGCTAGAGACAGAACTTTACTCTGGGATAGAGTTACCCTGCTAGATAATGCCTTCCTGCTAGGGGATTTTAACATGGTCAAAACTAGAAGAGACAAATGGAATGGATTAGGTAATGCTCTTAGAGTGAGTGAGTTGGTTAGATATAAAAGATACGTCCTTCACTTGGACAAATAACCAGGTAGGGATGCTACATAGAAAAGTGCATCTTAACAGAGCTTATTGCTCCAAAAAAATTATAGATGAGACACTCCACTTCAAAAGCATTGCTTTAGCAAACTCTCCCTTTCTCAAACCATAAACATTTGTGGGTTGAGTTGGATACAGGTGAGAGTAAGATAACCAGATCCTGGGTTAAAGATAATACATTCTTTTTCCAGCTTCCCTATGTTAAGGAGAAGGTAATAAGGATCTAGCACAATGCTTTTGGAGGCACTACTAAAATAACAAATAAATGGATCAGAGCTACAGACAGATCAAGGGTCTTTTTGAAGGCAATAACATGTAGAGCAAAAAAAGCGAGAGCACTGAGACGACACAATTTGGAGGAGCAGATCAAGACTTTGGAGGGAGGCCACTTAGAGTAGGGACAAAGTCTTTTGACTAATGCTAGAGATAACCTAAAAGCAAAAGCAGAGATTTCAACAAAATAGGCCAAAATCTACACTCGTGAGTGGTGGGTAGGAAGAGCTGATAGAGCCAACGATGATATGTTCAAGAGTCTCAGGAAGAAACACGCCAAGGAGTCCTTAGATGCTTTATGGGTAGAAGATAGATTTCTACAAGACTAGGATGAGATCATAGAGTTAGTCACTGCTCACTTTTAAAAGCTCCTAGGAGAGGTGGAGGTCCTTACAACAGATAAGGTTAGAGCCCGAGAACAATGCTGTCAGGTCAGGCAAGGAAAATTCTCCAATTTTGATAGCATATTCCTTAACAGGGACCTTTCCTTAGAAGAGTTAAAAGGGTCAGTTGACCAAATGGGAAAAGGCAAGATGCCACTGAGGATGGGCTACCAATGGAGTTTTATCAAATGTTTTCGGACACTGTGGGGCCCTATTTATTAATGCTCTGGCAAGAATCTAAAGAAAATGGGCTTTTGGATCCAAGGATTAATACAGGAATGATACAACTAATACCCAAGGGTCCTCAGGATGAACTAAAGAACTCGAGCCCACCAAAAATGCTCAATTGCAATTACAAAATATTCGCCAAAGCACTAGCTATTAGACTTAGATCTAAGATGAACAAAAGGGTTTCATATACAGGGCATACATATTTTGGTAGCCATCCTGACACTTTGGGAAGGACTAGAGCTAGCAGAGGAAACACAACATGACATATGTTTCCTTAAAGTAGATTTTGATAAAGCCTATGACAGGGTGGAATGGGGATTCATTTTGTCATCACTCAAGGACATGGGAGCTGGTTCCATATTTACTTCATTTGTGGAATGGGGATTCATTTTGTCATCACTCAAGGACATGGGGGCTGGTTTTGTACTTACTTCAATTGTATATCTTCTATTGTGTCAGGCCAGAGGGAAAATTGAGATCAATGGTAAAGTCTCTCCTTCCTTCCCTCTCAAGAAATCTATCGGACAAGCTGCCCAACCATGAAAAAACTGGTATTTTTGGTACGAGCCCTCCTCCTCATTTTTTGGTCAGAAAAGGTTGCAAAGCTATCAAAAAAGGGGAAGTCTTCAGACTTTTAGGCATTCCAATGATATTTGGATGTTCGATGAAGGACAAGTGGGATTGGGTGATTGATCGGATCAGGGACAAGGTAAATAGGTGGCAAGGTCTCCAACCTACGCTAGCTAGAAGGAAATTTATTTTAAACCATTAGATTTATGCATTTGTTATCTACTTTATCTCTTGTAGGGCTCCAACAATAAAGAGATTGGGAAAAATCAATAGGCTTTTCCTAACTTTCTTGTGGGGAGGGGATGCAGACCATCATAAGGTTCCCAAGGTAAAGTGGCAATTCTACACGATGCCAAAAGCAGTAGGAGGTTTGGGGATTGTTTGACATGGGCAAGTCTTCTTCTAGATTTATGGGGTAGTGGATCTTAAAGGCTTTGAAAGCTCCAGACTTGACTTGGGCCACGCTAATTCACAAGAATATCACAGTAGAGTTAAGCTTCGTAGATGCAAACACTGGAACCATATCCCGATGGATACTATTTTTTTTGGCAAAGAAGAATGTATGGCTAAAGATTCAGACTTGTGGAAGGGTATGTGGGTAGCCTGGGAGACAATGAGACATTACATGAGATGCAAGGGGTTCTCAAGGAAGACGGGTACCTTCTATGTGAAGGATTCAATTTGGTTCTCTCTAATCTGACCAGACTCACCATTACAAGATGAGACAATCAAAGGTGCTTTGCGTCTCAACAAAAAAGGATTACGTGTTTGGGAGGACATGTGGAACAGAGAACAAGGGGACTGGCTGGATAACAATGTTATGACGGTTAGATTTAGGCTCAACAAATTTGATTTGTTGCTACTACAGGAGAGACAAAGACTTTGGACTAGGGACTTTCTCCTGTGGATGGAAGGAAGACTGCAACCAACCACTAGAGAATTTAGATGGGTAGGACAAACTCAACTATACCTGGTCCCTATTTGGGTGGAAGGTTAGGAGGAACTAATAAATAACTTAACCTGAAGTGGCACAGGAGGGACTTAGAAGTGGTGTGGGCCAAGAGATTCGACAAGGTATGGGACAAGGATATCCCATAAAAATAGTCATGCCTGTTATGGCTCATTCTCCACAAAGGAGTCTGGATAGCCAAGCATGTGTTAAGAATTAAACAAAAAAATGGAATTTATCATTGGTGCTACAAAGGGAAGGAAAACATTCCTGACCTCTTCCTCAACTATAGTCTTTCTAGATCTCTGTGGGATACCGTTTATAAACATCTTTCCTTTTCTCCTTTCAATTATGTGTATCTATTGTTGGGAGACACCCCGAGTAGAGCCCCTACAAACTAGAATGTTGTCCATAGCTCTGTGATTTGGACCATTTGGTTTCAAAGGTGCACTAAAGTCTTTAACAATGTTCAAGTGGATGCTAATGAGATTTTACTGAATCTATGGATGAAAACAAGAAACACAGGAATGAGGATATAATCTACAAAAGATCAAACAACTCCACTTGAAGGTTCAAGAATGTTGTAAAAATGAGTAAAAAATGGCTAAAGATGAAACTGCTATATTGGCGTAGATGCAATCCTTGGTGTACAAGGAGACCACTGAGGATCACGTTCTACCTCGTGCTCTCCAATAGAACTATCAAGCAGTCGCTAATTAGTTGCCCATAGTTACATTGCCCTCCCAAATCCCTAGCTCCTCTCAGGTTGCTCCCTTGGTTACTTCCCCCTTGCCTGCTTTGATTTCAATTCAATCTAGTCAAATGGTGCGCAGCCCCTCTTTAAGCCCACCCCATCCCAATTCTCAATCTTGCCTCGTTCAGTCGTGCTTGAATTTTAAAAGACTTGTGACCCCCCCTCAAGCACCATGTACAAAGTTTGAAATGAGGAGATGCCAAAGGACTCAGAGCCTGCCAAACCCACGCCGAAGCATAGGACAAGGAAACCATGTCCCTACCCACATGTCCCAGGTACAGTTGTACTCAAGGTTACAACACACTTTGTTACAAAAGAGGAGAACAAGGAAGCTGCAATATGAAGTTTTTTTAATGTATTCTTCTTTCTGCTCATAGTTTTCCTGCTATAGTCTCCAGTCTTCCTATAGTCTCCAGATGTCACTGCTATAGTTTCCAGTGAGGATTACCAGAATTCGAGTGACTGCGTTCAAACGAGGCGACGGTTCGAGCGAGGAATTTCATAAATTTTAACATTCTAGTGTGATGTTTTATGTTCAAAAAGTAGCATGCATTGCTTAATTTTACTGTGGTTGTCCTACGCATGATATTTTGTAAGTAATCAATTGTCATATAGACAAACAACAATTTCTGAAAATGTTTGGCAATGTTTTTCAAGGGTCAACGATGGAGGGGTGGAAGAAAGGGGTCAAAGTATGTGTTTTTCTTGTGCAATTTCCATTTTCAAGGCAAAAAAATAATGGGAGAAGGATTCTCCCCGCGGCCTCTTGGGAGGCTTCTCTTGCCAATTTTATTTGGGCCATAACTTAGTCAATTAGACTCCGAATATGGTCATGTTTGTAGTCAAAACGATCGGAATGATATGAATGAATACAGTTATCATGTTAAAGTGTCAAAATTCTAGATATTTAGAAAGTTTATACTTATCTTTGTTTCATGAGAGCTGGACCTTATCAAACTCTATATTTAATTGTGACCATGGATTTTTCTCATTTAGAGTTTGGGTCCTTGGTTTCCTCCCTCCATCCTAGAGGTGTATACATGGTCAAGGACATATGAAGGTGATCCATATTTAGTTAGCATCATCATGGTCATAAGGTGATCAATAATTTATTAGCTCCATAGTTTAAACATTTTATTCATGTGATCATTTTGTGTACAAAATAGATCAAATCATATCGGTAGCATAAAAATCGATGAGCTACAAATAGCTGTTTGTGAGGGATTTTGCTAGGAGGAGCTTCTATATCATCGATAGGACTATTGTTGCCATGTATGTAACTCCATAAAATAAAGAAACCCCTTCAACTCATAGACTACCTTACATAATTCTGAGTGATCACCTCGAGGTGTAGACATTGTAGCCTTTTCCCTTTTGTATCTATTGAATGATTGCGAACTTGCATGTATTTATTATTTATCGAATAATAGGTTTTCTCTTTGTATATTGCCAAGAATTTTCCCTTTGGTATTCATTTAATGATTGATGACTTGCATGGATTTATGAGTTATCCAATAGTAAGTTTAATCTTTGTAAGTTGCCAAGAATCATACAAAAGATAATTAAAAACATCTGCAATAGTGTCATGTAGATTCAACCATTTTTAGTAAAAATTTATTGCTCCTACAGGTTCAAACAAAGTTTCTCATAAGCATCGCTCGAACTTTGGGCTCGCTCGAATGCAATCGTTCGATGTTTTGACTTACCCGTTTCCAGTGTTCTTTCTATAATTTCCAGATGTTATGGTGTTTCTACAAATGATTTGTTATTTGTACCCCTTTTTGTATCCACGGGTTTTTTCTGAGATCATGTATAACTGACAAACTTTTATTAATATTAACCCTTATTTTTGGGGGGGAAAAAAAAGGTAAAGAGGACAAAGAGGTAAAATATTTTAATTTGTTACCTAGGGAGGTTCAACAATTCATCAATGTGTAAGAAGACATAATTCCACGAGGTTTACGTCAAAGAAGGGGCATTCTATGAAGAGAGTGGGAGAGAAGTAAGGAGTCTCACTTGCAGCTTTCTCACATACACAATAGGGGAATACACACAAAGGTGGAGGTTAAAAATAGTTTTCCTCTTCTTAGTTGTGAAAGCCAAAAGAACTCTCTCTTAGTACAAAAGGAATAGATGAACCCTATATGTGGGTCTCAAACCAAACTCAGCTAACCTAAGTGGCATACTAACTAAGCCATTAACTAGAGTACATAAAGATAGCTGTCATCTAGCTGTTATTCATGGGCAGTGTACCAACCACATCTGCAGCTAATAAGTCGGTGACATAAATGCACAATAGTCACCCTAGCTATCATGAGTGGAGATCGATATCTCAACACTCCCCCTCGAGCTCAATCCCAATTCTTGCACACCAAGCAGGTCTCTGAACTTGCACAGATTTTCTGCACCCAATGCCTTCGTGACTATGGCAGCTACCTAATTTTTCTGTGCTGACATAAACTAGATCAATAAAACCTACTAGAACCTTCTCTCGCACATAGTGATAATGCACCTCAATGTATTTTGTTCTAGCATGATAGACTAGGTTATTTGCCAAGTGTATACTGCTCATGTTGTCATAATAAATGACAACTGGCCCATCTATAGACTGATGCATATCATAAAGTAGCTTATGCAACCAAGCTGCCTCACATGTAGCCATTGCTGCACCCCTGTACTCAGCCTCTATGCTCGACAAGGCAACTGTAGGTTGTTTCTTGCTGCTCCAAGTGACTGCAACACTCCCAAAAGAGAACACATATCCATTGGTAGATCGTCTATCAGAAATACTACCAGCCCAATCAGCTAGTGTATCCATGCAATTGTATCTGAACCCCCGTCTCATAAAATAGTCCATACTGCAATGTGGACTTCACATACCTCAGTATGCATCTAGCCGCATCCAAATGCGGTTTCCTTGGAGCCTACATAAACTGACTTACCAACTCAACAGCATAGCTCAAATCTGGCCTGGTAATAGTCATATAAATCAAACTTCCTACTAAGTGTCTGTACATAGTAGGGTCTTCCAGAAGCTCACTTGCATCTGCACTCAGCTTCACATTCTGCTCCAAAGGAACTGAAATAGGCTTACAGCTTGTCCTCCCATATTTAGACATCATCCCATATTTGGACAGCATCTCCAATCCATACTGCCTCTACAAGAGCCATATCCCACTTGTGGATCTAATCACCTCAATGCCCAAGAAGTAATGCAACTCACCCAAATCCTTCATCTCAAACTTCTGCTTCAATAGCATTTTCACATGAAGGATATCTTTATCACTATCACCTGTGACGATCAAATCATCAACATAAATGACAAGCAGCATAATACCTTTCTCTGTTTTTCTCACATAAAGTGAGAAATCTACCGTGGAAATCTGAAAGCCAGTATTGACAAGATATTGTCCTATCTTGTCAGACCATGCTATGGGTGCTTGCTTCAAGCCATACAAGGCTTTCTTCAACCTGCAAACAGCATGAACATAACCTGGTGGCTGCTCCATATAGACCTCTTCTTGCAAATCACCATACAAGAAGGCATTCTTTACATCCATCTGATGTAAAGACCATCCCTTTGATGTAGTCATAGCAATGACTGCTCTTACGGTTGCCATCCTTGCAACCGGACTGAATGTTTCTTCATAATCAATGCATATGTCTGTGCATACCCCTTGACAACTAATCTAGCCTTGTATCTGCTCAGAGAACCATCTGCATTGTGCTTCACCTTATAAACCTACTTGTAGCCAATTGCATTCTTGTCTTTAGGCAAAGGTACCAATTCCCATGTAGCATTTGCTTCCAAGGCATCCATTTTTTCATCCATGGCTTTCTCCCATTTTTCTTTTCCCATCGCTTGCTCAAAAGAAGTGGGTTCTGGTTCATGTATCACTTTGACCATATAAGCATAGTGAATGGCTGCAAGTCCATTATATTTTAGCCTATCCACAGGATACTCAACTCTGGTAGACCTGCGCAAAATAGACTCACTACCAGGTGCTCTCAAAACATCCCTTGTCTTCCTTACTCTAGGTGTAACAATAGAAGGAATACCCAACTCACCATCAAGGCTCTGTTCTGAGCCACTAGATTCACCATACACATAAGAGTGACCTGCATTCACATCAACCATGGGCTGATCTACTTTCTCTTTTCCCTTTCTTGATACTTGCATACCACTATCTGCATTACTTTGAGAAGATTCTCTTGATCTCAATCTGCCTGTCCGTGGTGAAGTATGTGAACCACTGCTAGAGAACACTATAAGTCCACGAATATTTTGTGATTGCTGTTGTGATTGCTGTTGTGAATTCTGTGCAGCATTACCATTTTGTGCATCTACATCATCAATCACATTTACTGGTTTATACCAGCTACTCATCTCATAAAAAACAACATCTCTACTCACTGTAAACTTACGAGTAGAAGGGTTATAGCATCTATACCCTTTCTGCTGTGCAGAGAATAACCAATAAAGATGCACTTCTCAGCTTTTGGATCCAACTTGGATCTCAACTCATCTGGCACATGAACATAGGCAATGTAACCAAAAACTTTCAAATGAGAAATATTTGGTTTCCTACTAGTATACCTCTCCTCTGGCGTCATGCCATGTATTGCTACAGCGGGAGTCCTGTTCATTATGTAGACTACTATAGCAACTGCTTCAGCCCAACAATAATATGGCAGGTCTTTTTTGTTGTAGCGTTGATTGGTTGGGCTTAGGGCTGGAAGGGGTTGGAGGTAGGAATGGCCTACTCATCCAATCGGACAAATCATGCCATAGGATGGGATTTCCTCTTAGCAGAGAAGCGATCGGCATTTTCACCTCTGTCGATAGGAAAGCAGCCAGCCCAGCACTATCACGGGTTTCTGGTGAGGCTTCACCCTCCATGGACAACATGTCTTTGAATCCGTACAAGTCTCCTTCATCTTGTAGGTTATGCAACACTGGGTCTTCTTGGAACATCTTTTGCATTAGATCCAGAGCTTCTGACTACTCTAGGCTGAGGTGTTCCTCTTCCTCCACCCTTTCTGGCAGCTTGAGTGATTTTGCCCCTCAGTGGCCCATCAAGTGGGCTAGATGAATAGTATCTGACCCCCGACTATGCTTTAGTCGATGCTCGAACTTATCCAGGCAATCCCATACCAAGTTCTTGGCATCCTTTGTGTATTTATTTTCTAAGACCGAGTTAGGGTAGTTCTCCTTATAGGTGGGT
The DNA here is from genome assembly GCF_047967505.1 of Dipteris shenzhenensis. Lineage (NCBI taxonomy): Eukaryota > Viridiplantae > Streptophyta > Polypodiopsida > Gleicheniales > Dipteridaceae > Dipteris > Dipteris shenzhenensis. The sequence goes on from NC_141613.1 coordinate 17,822,477, forward strand.
GCGGGTGGAGAGACAGAGAGCCACACAAGTTTTTGTGGGTGCAGAACCACCCTAATCTTCTTTTTCATTCATTTATATATGTGTTTGAGTATTGTACATAACCGGGGTTAAGGCACAGTGACCTTTAACCCCCACAACCTCCCACTTAAAGGACAATGTGCCTTTAAGAGAGAACAACTAGTGAGCATACTATCCAATGCCCATCAATACACGACAATACTCAAACCGCTGACTAGATAGACTCTTCGTCAGCATATCTACAGGGTTATCATCTGTATGAACCTTGACAAGCTCTATGCGCTTGTCCTCAAGTACCTCCCTGATGAAATGGTACCTAACCTCAATGTGTTTGGTCTTTGCATGAAAGACCGGATTCCGTGCTAGCTGAATAGCACTCATGGAATCACTATGCAATGTCGGTACACCTGTATGAATCCCCAAATCTCCCACTAGCCGATCAAGCCATATAGCCTCCTTGCAACCCTCTGTGGCTGCAACATACTCAGCCTCTGTGGTAGACAAAGCAACACACTTCTGTGCGCGAGACATCCACGACACTACACCACCTGCAAAGGTGAACACATAACCAGAAGTGGATCTCCTACTATCCACATGCCCTGCATAGTCTGAATCTGTGTACCCAAGTACACGCATGTCTCCTCTACCAAAGCAAATGCACATCTCCTTGGTACCCTTCATGTACCTCATGATGCACTTAACTGCCTCCCAATGCCTTCATCACTGCTACTGTCAGTGGAAACCCTGGCATCCATGCCTTGAAGCTCAACATGCTTCTTCTCCTTCTTCTTGTCATTCTTAACAATAGCATTCGGTAAGACTTGCATACCGTAGCATGCTACCAATCCTGTCTAAGAGAATCCGATTTATGCCTTCTGTTAAGGCATCGTGAGCAAAAAGATGAGGAGTGGTTAACACCCTCCTGATACCAAGTGTATCACATAGATGCTGAAATCTAGGAGAGGTAAACTCTGCATCACCATCAGTCATCAAGCTCAATAGCTTCTTTCCTGACTGATTTTCAGCATTACCCAAGAAGCGCTGAAATGTATCATATACATCATGCTTCTGTCGAATCAGATATACCCATATGTACTTTGTAGCAGCATCAATAAATGTCACAAAATAAGAGGCGCCACCCAGGAGATCTCTGAATGGTAGAGTGCCATTTGACTTCTTGACAGGCAGGGCACCATGTTATGAGCATTTACGTGTGTTTGGCTGTGAGGCTTATGCTCATGGTTCCCGATCCAGGAGGTGTATCTTCCTTGGATATAGTGAGTCCAGTGAGGACTACAGGTTATGGGATTCTTCAACTAGAGAGTTGATACGCAGCCATAATGTCTATTTCAGAGAGGATGCTATGTTTAGATAGCCCAGGTCTGTGGATAGCAGGAGAGTGGTGTTCCAGGAGGGTGTAAGTGCACTGATACCTCCGAATTCTTTGCAGGGGCAGCCCATATCCCTTGGAGTGGGAGGTTTTTCCCACAGTGAGCAGGTTATAAAGTTGGGACAGCCACGATTACTTCCTGATTTTGGTCAGAGACAATCAGATGTCTCGAGCATTCCACAGGTTTATACTCCTATGGAGATTGTTGATGCATCTTCTATGGACAGTTATAGTTTACTCCCAGGATGCGGAGTGCCTCTTGCAAATGAGGATGAGGCTATGCATGGTGAGGAGGATACCTTGGCTAATGATGCCCGGTATGATCCATTGGCTAGTTATGCCAGGACAGATGTGGTTTCTGCAGTTATTGACTCGGGTCATATTGTGCATGGGCAGGAATCATTGATATGTTTGCTTCGTAAGTGCCTTCATGGCCAGAAGCAATCCCCTTGAGCTTGGCTTCATAGGTTTGATACCGTTATGAGAGCTCAGGATGTGATGCGCAGTGAGACAGGTTATGGTCTCAGTATTCAGGAGGTTGCTATCCTTCTGAGGTTACTTGCCATATGGTTCCTTATGGACAGGGATGCTTTGCAGTGGGAGCTGCATGGTCTTGATGATGTTTGTCAGATACTTGGTTGTTTCAGTATGGAGAGGGGGAAGTTACTGAGTACTCCATTGCCTGTATTGGCTTCATACTTGAAACACTGCAGGTTTGACGATCACAGATCAGTTGAGCAGCAAGTTATGGTTGATATGGCAGCCATAGTACTTCATGCATCCATGACTGTGTTGAGACTTGGTTCTCACATGTTTGCCATTGGTGCTACACTTGTAGTTCTTGCTTCCGTTGCAGTGGGAGTTGGTAGCATGATTATGGTAGATTTTGGCAGTAGGGAAGCGGTTGTGGACATCAGGTCCTTATGCTTCCAGGAGCAGCATGCAGGTGATGCAGGTTGGGTAGACCAGCAGAGGTCTATTGTAGGTTATGTGCTTATGGTCACAGGTGGTACAGAGACATTTTCTCTGCACAGTGATAGTTTGGGTGCTATGGACTTAGCACAAGAGCACGTGGTGGTGAGAGTTCACTCTCCCAGTGAGATCTGGCATGAGATCTTGGTCGACAGGCATCTACAGCTTGTCATTTTCTATCCTGCAAACCTGATGTCTGCTAGCAGCTTATCCTCTATGCACTTTGCACATTGTAAAGTGCCGATAGGCATAGGATGATGGTCTGGTCATCTTGTTTTTCAGCCTATGGCTGATTGTATTATGTGTACTATACTCCCTTAAAGGCACACTGCCTTTAAGTGGGAGGTTGTTGGGGTAAAGGGCAGTGTGCCCACCCACTTGTACAGTGCCCATGTATACTCATATATATATGAAAGAGGAATAAGCTGGAGTAGCTTTTGCTCCACCACTTTTGGTGTCTCCTATCTCTTTGTGTGTGCTCTCCTCTCCCACACATGCTGGTGCAAATGCATCGTACTTTTCCATGTACAATTAACATTAAAGGCCTATTAATGCAAAATCATCATGGGAGGCTCATGAAACCATTGATTTGACAAGAGCCAAAGTTGCAAATTTGGATTGACTACATTTGTTCAAGAACTCTACTATTCAACCTCACTTGTAGATTTAGTAAACCTCTTTGGCATCGTCATCCTCATCATATTCAACAATCTTTTCTCTAATCTTGCTTGCTATAGCTCTCTGATCTCCATCATCCTTCTTGATCCCTCTATCTATGTTGTGTCAATCTATCTCTATTACCGAGCCCTTTCACTAGCCACCTTCCTACTCCTTCTGTATCTATGTTATCTTTGCCATCATGGAGGGAGAGGAGTGCCTCAATTGAAAAAATCATAAAGGATCTCTCGTGTTTCACCCCCACACCCAATTGAGGACTTCTCTAGTGATGTCCTCATAGGCATTCTAGAGACCAATAATCTACTGAAGTTTGCACAGTTGCCATGGAAAGAGGTCTATGATGAGGAGCTTGCAGAGGATATCGTTAACCCTGTATGATGAGGATGATCACATCCTCATATCAACAAGACCCATCTCAAGATTAGCTCAAACTTATTGAAGAGAGCTTTCAAGTTGAAGTAGTGCACCAACCCTAGAAAGTTGGTAGACGCCAAGCGGTGTGATGTGTACTTTGAAGACAAAAGCTACTCATCTTTTGCAGGATTACCTGATCAACAAGGTCGGCAATGAAATTTTGAAGACCACCTGCAGATTTCAATCCGATCTCATTGGATTGAAGAAGAGTGTAAGGTGCTTATCAAGATAGTATGCAGCTCAAGTGGTCACTAAAGTGGAGGACCAGGTGATTATAGATTGGTTCACCATCTTCAAAAAGGCATTTGAGAACCAGCTACGAGTGATGAACTGGGGCCAACAAACCCCACTACAAACCTTGCCCACATCTCTACATGTTGAACCAATGTCTGGTGTCAATATGGGTTCCTAGCCAGATACATTGCCTCTTTTTGGAAGAGCAAGGCCATTGAGAGTGCATAACAATGAGCAAGAGCTAGGTAGCCAAGGTAGGAAGTGGGCAAGTGCTGGGTGATTAGGAAGAAGAGCATGTTGACCAAGAAATTGAGAAGGATACACAAAATGAATAGGACGGGGATGATCAAGAGCAAGAAGAGCAGACCTTTGGGTAGGATGAGGGTGAAAAGAAGATCAAGAAGAGCAGGCCACTGGGAACAATGCTGAGGTGCCAAGGCACCTCTTACCAAAAACAAAACAACTCGGAGGGTATTAGTACCGAGGGCACCTCTGAGGGGCCAAAGCCGGACAATCCAAAGGGGAAAAACTAGAAAGACATCTCCAAGGACAATGAAATAGAGGGCGATAAGATATTCGAGCAGTGAGCAATCATCCAAAGAAAGTCTTCATATTTAAGAACTCGGGGAGCCACTACTTGGGCCAAGCTGAAGGCCCAGGTATGGGAATAAAATGAATCATCCTAGACAAAGGCAAGACAAACCTCGAAATAATGAATGACAAATGAATTCTACTTATGAGTCAGAGGCAGAACAAAAATGTAACCACAGTGATAGGCAGGATCTAGATCGAGAAGCGAGCTATGGACATGATGACAAGGCAAGCCAAGAACCATCTCAGGGTGCAGTACTCAAGCAAAGGACTTCAAGTTCTGCCATACCAGGATTCTGGCAGCAAGCACCAAGTCCCATGTCTCCTCAAGCCAAGTTTTTTGTAACTCCTACAAGTACCTTAATGAAAGCCATGATTCTTGGTAAAATATGGATCCAAGACATTCACAATGTTTGGTGATGAATAGACCCATTTAGATGTGCAAATGACTAGCAATGAGCCCAAAATTCAAGCATCAACATCATAGTCTACTTCCATCTCTCAACCTCCACAAGAGCCTCACCAACAAAGAAAATGAAGAAGAAGAGCAACTAAGCAAGTGTGGGTCCAAAAGACCTACTAGAGTCCCAAGGATACTTTAAAGGTGAATTGTACATTTGGGTTCCAATAAAACTTCAACATCAAAAGCCACCGCAGTATGTAAACAACAAGCCCCAACATTGAAGAACCATCCAAAGAGGAAGGTACAATGCCGTTGGATTCCCACAAGAATACTAGGGGCCCAGGGATATTACCTTGGAAACACTTATATTTGGGTACCTAAGTTACCTAGTGCAACAAGAGCACGTCAAGCAACAACAACAATGTACTAAATGAAAAGCAAAAGAATGAATGGAGGCCAAAGCCTAAAAAATTGTCATTACTAACAATGAGAGGCAAACATCAACTTCAAGCCTATCAATTATGAAAAACCAAGGCAAAGATTGCAGAAAAGAACCACAAGAACCTACCTTGAAAAACCAGAAGAATCTACTCGCAAGGACAAGGGAAAAGCACCAATATAAAAGGATCCCACACAAAGAACATCCTCTACCTCCTATCAAGTAGTTACACAAAAACCTGTCTCAAAAAAAGAGACAGTAACAAAAAAACCTACTCCACCATTAGCCTATCTGCCTTTGAATTCGCTACATCATCTTCAAAGCAAATGATGGTTACACTGAAACCTGTCTCCAAAAAAGAGACAATGCACAAGAACCTGCCATCAAAAGAATGGAATCTACTTTGGGAGCTACACAAGAACCTTCCTTAGTAAGAAGTTTGGCATCAAGCTTTTGACAACTCCACATGTCACACCAATTATGCCAGACATAGTGGAAGTCACACAAGGACCTTCCAATGAGAATGACGAATTATTTTCACTAGGCAACTTTCTCAAAAGCCACTTGGGCTAAACAAAAGTAGAAGATCTCTGAGAAATGCGTTCTTACTCACATTTTCTCCAGAGGACATACATCACTTTATTATAGTGAGACAATGGAAGTTGAACTGGTTAGAGGATGTAATTGAAAAGGGAAACAAAAAGATGGGATCAGGAAGGACTATTGCAAGCTCAAGTATCTTACGATGGCAATGTAGATCCCTAAGCATCGTCAACATGGCAGCCCACATTCTCGTGCTTGTACCATGGTCAGATTCACCCCTCCAGACCCACAAAAGTCAGAGGAGTGACCTAACAAGTTAGAGTCTACAACACCAACAACCAAGGATACAATAGCAGCAGATACATAAGAAGCTACTCCTAAAAACGGAGTAGTAACACAAGAACCTACTGCAAGGTCCACAATGGGCAAGGTAACAATAGTGTTAAGTCTTCCTTTTTTTCCCCACAAGAAAATACAAAACTACTCCTTGAATATGGCATTCAGTCCAACTCCATAGCAGTAGGCCCACAAGAACCTACTCATAAAAATGGAGTAGATCCACAAGAACATACTACGGCAAAAGATACTAGAGCCCTTCACAACACATTGCTACCATGGAAAAAGCTCCTCACCAACAAAGGTCTGGGGCTAGTCAAAGACACATCAATCCCCGGTATCCAAGGCACTCCTCCACATACAAAACAATAAGTGATCCTACACCAACATATCTATAAGATGAGTTTGATTGCAAGGTGAATCTGCTGACATCAAAATGGGACTGGATGAGTATCTTGTGATCTTCGAAGATTTGTTTTAACTTTCATTTACTAACACCACCCTGCATCAACTAACTCTAACTCTCCCTCCTCTTTTTGTTTCTTCTTATTCTTCTTCTTTTTAATGCTAAATTCTAGTAGCCACTTAACCATTTGAGCCTCCCAATATCGAGGGGTGCACTACTAAGAAACCCTACATATCACGTGCGTTCAAGTGCGTTCAAAGGGTATTAAAAAAACCCCTCAGCAAAAATTTATCCCATGATAAAAGCACCCCTCTTTACTTATGAACTAAGTGATTTTTTTCAAAAATTTAATTAAAAAACCCCCTCCTATTATTGCAATTCTTTTAATTTTTTTCAAAAATTTGGATTAAAATACCCCTTCTTTTGAATGCACGTGATACATTAAATGTTTTGAGGTGAACCCCCTGAGGTCCCAATGTAATATCAATTTTAATTTAGAGGACTTTCCTAGAACCAAGATGCTCTATACCTCTTTAGCCATAGTCCTCATTTTAGGAGTTTGTATAGTGTATTATTGATGACTCACACAAATAAATCTCTAGATTGCCGCAACCTTATTATGCAAAACTTTGGACTTACAAACATGGCATCCACAACAAGGGATCTAGTGAAGACCTCTAAAGCACTGCAAATGGGAAAATTTCACACAAGTACACACAACGAATGATCTTGATCGACGACCCTACAACAAACGTGATCTTTGCATGATCCAGGGGATTGGATTGAGAACAAGTTAACTACTATAGTTGGCAATGTCATTTGATGCCAGATAGTGTCAAGTCTATGGAGCTAGAAGTGTGTCTTGGAGCCAAATTGGCCCAATGTCATTTGATGGATAGTGGCAGCTCCATAGATCTAGAAGTGACCCTTAGAGCCAAATGGTCCCAAGATGGTTGTAAAGAATGAGGAAAGAGAGTGGTATAAAGAGATTAGGGTTGGCCCTCCCTTCACAAGGTGGCATGTATAAAAGGCCAAATGGTTGACTTTGGTCTTCACTTGTTGGTTGCACACATTGGAATACAAGCTCTCCTTCTCCTATTTTAAATACAAGCTCTCCTTCTACTCTTGTGAGTTGCATCTTGTTCCCTCATAATAACTTTCGTGAATGCCATGTTATCTTCTCCTCTTTCCTTCTTCTTCTTCTCCTCCTCCTCTTTCTTCTCCACTTCCATTTCTCTTCCCTCTTCTTCTCCTTATGGCTTCATGATTGCAACAATCCAAGAGTCTCTAGAGTGACACTAGTGGATGGCATTTGCATGCATTTCTCTCAATCCATAGGAGGAGTACTCCATTAGCATTCCTACAAGATCTCCATGACATGTGAGTCACCTCTAAAGACTACACAAGTAGTGACTTGCATTCTACTATCAAATATCCCTCAACTCAATGCAAGTTGATAGTTTGCTCCTCAAAGAATTGATTTACCTCCTCCCGATACTTCATCTATATGAGCAAGTTGTGTTCCAATACCTAGGGAGTAATCCACTAGTTGGCCATAAATTTCAAGGCCTATGACACATGCACCATGTTTTCCCTTAACAATTGCCACTGGCTCTCAGTAGTAGCCCGATCCTGATGATCATTGTTTGTAAGTAGAGAGTCTAAGGGAAATGGTTCTTGCCTGGTTGAGCCTCTGAAGAGGTGAAGGAGGTGTAGGCAAGGTATGTGGGGTGAATGACGAGCCACCTTTTTGTTGCTCAACTTTTTGCAAAGGCTCGGCCTCACCTTCCACTTGAACTTCCCTCTACTCTCAGGACGTGACGAACACGGTTATCAATGCAGTTACCTTCTTCCTTCATTCTTGTTCGTGTATCTTCTTGTTGATGTTTTGAGAGTCCGTCATGTATTCTCTTCCCTGTAGGGGCTGTTAGGGCCTCTACAATACTTCTGTTCTTTACTCATTTCATCCATCGTCACATGGTTTTCACCCATACAACAGAGACCCTATTAGTTCACAACGCCCATTCTACAATCAAGCACCAAGTAAGAATGCTTGTGACAAGCTATCTATGGAGTGCAAGAGAAGGCATCTTCCAACCAGGTACTGTGCGCACACCAATCACCAAGCACTGGGCACCATGTGATTATAGGGGTGAGTAGAACCAAGCATCAACATTTTGTGATCCTAATGGTGATAGACATGTTGAAAGGTTTGAGTGGGGAAGCATAGAAGGTTTAGGTTCAATTGCACAAAAAAAACTCCCAAGCCACAATTCATGCTGACAGGTGACGAGATATTATTGTTACTTAGTCAAGCACAGTATTTTAGAAGATTTCTCTAAGTGTCAGTCATTGATATCAAAATCCGACAGACGTGTTTAATGACTTGTGTTTGGACCGGGGAGTGTTGCTAGGAAACCGTTTGTATCATCCAAGTGTTTGAAGATGTATGATACCTGCATGTAGAGAAGATGACACAGAACTAGGAGACAGAGAGGTTGCAATGAATGCGGACAAACCCGTGTGGTGTAGCTACAACCCCCGGGGAAAGCTCTAGTGAATGTAGATAAGGCACTGGTCGTGGACCAAGAGGAATGGGTTTTGATTACTACATCGACACCAAAAGTGAGCTGTTTATGAGGAGCCATCCAAGATGACTTGAAGGCTTTGATCTAGAAGCAACCTTTAGGTGGTGGATGGAAGATTTTATGTGCCTCTTGGTATTCCCATGTGCACACACCTCTTGGCATCCCCACTTAGGGCTAAACCCTTTAGGCCCTAACAAGTATGCTAAAGAGAACAACTATATTGCAAAGGAACTTGTATTATCTAGAAGGCCTTGGTCAATACAAATAGTCAAGGTTTGCATGTACACTCGCCTCGGCTATAGGTGAACTACTCATTCACAACAAGACTCAAGACTCACTTGGACTTTCCACTCATACAAGACACTTAGCACAAGCCAAAAAGACTGTATCTTTTTTTTCACACAAAAAGGTGTATATTATTTACATGTCAACTTTTTACATCTTTGGGATCTTAAGAGATTCCCCATAATAGTCCTTCACAGTTGAAGTATTCTCTTAGACAAAAGATCTAAAACAAAAAACTTTCAGCATCTGGCTTTCACTCCTCTTCATCTTTGACATTCTAGGAAGTTGTAGTCTTTGTCTTGTTAACTCCAGGATCACGTGTAAGTGTTTTTTTTCCTAGGGTAAAATCATGAGGGGCAGAATTGGATGGAGCTTTGGAGATATCAACAATATGTCGAACAATGTTATCCTTTACAACATCATGTCGATTAGCCTCGGGTTCCATGAAATCAAGTCCTCTAGCAGTGAGAGTGGGGGATGTTGTCGGGGGTCTTCGTGGTGATGGAACTTTGAAAAAAGGAGCAGCAGAGGGGGGAGTCCTTACAACCTACGACAAGGCATCCGGGTCAGCATCAGAGTTCAAGAGAATCTCCTTGGATGTGACGTGCTGGTCAACTTCAATTGGTACTTTAATAACAACAGTGTGGGAATCTTCTAGGTAGCTACGAGCATGTAGCTCAATCTCCATAATCAACTAGGTATGTGCTTCATTGTATAGCTCAATGGCCTTGTGGATAAACTTTTGTTCCTATCCCATCATTCACAAAAAATGATGTCAGCAAACAACACAATCTTATAAAACTAAAAATTGTTTTTGGTAATCTAGATATACCAAATTTCATGTGCTCTAAACTGAAGCCAGCAGGTATCATTTTTTACTTCGGTAGCCTCCCCTAAAAGTGTAGCCTTCCAACTCAAAGGTTCACCCGTAAGCATGTGGACCAATTTGCAAACTTTTCCAGCATGAGGGCATGCCACAAAAAGGTGTAAGATGTCTTCTCTCACACTTGGGAATCTTTTACATTGACCCCTACTCCAGAGACTCCCTATTTTGGAATGTCTTCTTTTATTTGGACAACAATAAATGCTTTGTTCTGAAGGGAGGTTTCCTTCTCCTCTTGGGAGGTCTTGGGTAACTCCCCTTCGCAGTTAGGACCCTTGTTGTCAGTGACCATCTTGTCATTTCTATTAATGTCATCTTCAAACTCCTTAGACCATCTACGCTCAAAGTCATCATCTTGCATTTTGTATTGATCTTCTTTGATCCAATATTCAGTCTCGTCCTCAACTAAGGCTTCAAAGGAGTTTGTCATGAAAGGGACCTGAGGGGACTTAGGTAATTCCTACTTTGGAATAGATTTAGAACTGGAGGGAGATCCCACTTCTATAGTGGCCTCTCTACATTTCTGCTCAGCATGGGGACCTTGGGGCATTCTTCACAGCGTGACTTGCAAGTCCACATAGGAAGCATGAGTTAGGAAGATTTTTATATAGAAGTTGTTGTTCTTGAAAAACACTTCCAATTTTGTTGAGGATCACCAAAGAGTTGGGCAGGTCTCTTGTTATATCCATATAGAGATGCAAATTTGAGGATTCCCCCTCGGGTTGATAAAATTTTTAGTTTCAACACCTAAAACCTTTCCCAAACTACTACAAAGGGCACGGAGTTGGTTATAGAGGGACAATGGTAAGTTTGGCGATTCCACCTAGATGGGAATTCTAGTGGAACTTGGATTGTCTGGGGAGAAATCATGAGACCCCCAAGAGAGATACAGAGGTTGGTTTTGAGTGGTCCACCACCCATGTTGCAACGATCTTGTTGCCATATCAGCCCATTTAAAAAGTAAGTAAAAAAAATCTTTCAAAGGAATCTAATGTTTGTGACAACTCCCTTCCTCAACCAATTGGTTCAAATCCAAGTCTCTATCGTTATCAGGGGGGTCTAAAACCCAGCAGAAAACCAACCAACACATGTGTGTTAAGCCACTCCATATACTAAAGAAGGGGTTCATCATCGAGTGTAGCAGTGACATGAGTACCTAAATCAAAAGGGGGCACTACTCGACCAAGATGGCCTTTTTGATAACTTCCTCCAGCTCAAGTTCCTAAGGGGTGAGTCTATTGGATCTGTGTACTTTTTTTTTTCCAGGACTTAAGTTGTTTCATCAGTCTCTCCTTCATACGTTCTTTGAAGGACTTCTTTGGTTGTTGAAGAGCATTCTCTCACAACTTCTTGCTCAATTCCTTTGTTGGTGATGTTGTTGGACTTGCATGGGCTACCTTCTCCGCCATGGGGGAGGGATACTCTTTCTGCTTTGGCTTCTCTTCCCGCGTGGGTGAGGTCAAAGTTCTCTTCTAAGAAGGGAGTGCGAGGAGCAAATCGCAATCTGGCAGGAAAGAAAAAGAAATCTCTTCTAGTAGTATGAGCTATTGCCATGTATGAGGCCTTGGCGCCACCTCTCCTACCTCTTTTACTTGCCAACAATTGTAAGCGAAGGACTTTTGTTGCGCAACGCTTTCACCTCTCGCACCACTACCACCTCCACATCCTCTTGCATGGGTATTGTATCCAACCATGGATGGTTTTATCGAAGGTATATATATATAATAAATATAAATCCTAGCCAACGTTTAGCTAGCTATTTCTTTTAGTTTCACAACATTGATAGCATATAGCATAATTTTGTAACTTCTAATTTTTTCACATAAAAGTTTCAAATCCTAGTGAATGTTTCATTTATTTTTATTAGGGCATACAAACTTTTGACACCAATATAAAAGCTTTGCTTCTTAATGAAACTAACATGAAAAAATAATCCATGTATCCAACCTCTACTACCAGTGGGAGAGCGTCTTGTGTTGTCATAGCAAAGTTCTCTACCATGCTCAATCTCAAAACTCACACTCGACATCTACAAACCGTCACTAAAAGGAGCCTGTGTGACCAAGAAGTTCATCAAGGCAGGGAACTCAGAGTCATCAGCAAGTAGATTTTCCCACCTTGGCAGTTCTCCTTTCAATCCTAGATCTCATACAAGTATTGTGTGTAGCTCATGCTCAAGATGAGAGAGGGTACGATGTAGACAAGAAATCCCATCAAGATCACCACCACCACCATCACCGTCCTCCATCTCCAGCCATATGGTGCCTAGCTGTACCAAAAGCCCATTTCTTTGATACATCATTGTTCTTATAGATTGGTTCCCGTTCTTCTAGGTGGTTCTAGCAACCGATTTGCTAGGATCCTAACTAAGAATCTTCCTAGACTACTAACTATAATTGGACAAAAATGTTGGTGACCTGATGCCTCAAGTGTTGCTATGGTAATGTCACTTCGATCTAATGTCAAATAATGTCAATCCTCAAGCTGCACTTTTATTTGTTGTTTTTGCACGTGAATTTTCTATGCAAGCAATAAAAATGTTGGTGTTTGAATCATGTGAAAGCATTATATTATGAAAGTTATGAATTTTACAAGAGAGAAGAGCACCTATGCAATGCTCAACCTAGCCTTTAGTATTTTGACCACCACAATCAACCAAGGTAACATGAGCTTGACCTTTGGAACTAATGGCATATAGATTAAGCATATGGTTTACCCAGCCTTTATAATTTGACCACCAGAGACAACCAAGGGAACATGAGCTTGATCTTTGGTAGCAATGGCATATAGATTAAACATATAGTGGCAGACAGTACATGAGACAATGATAATGAATAAAAGGACAAAAGAAAGGAAAGTGGGGGATAGCAATAACTTAAAGCTATGCAAAAGAGAGGAGATAGTTCTCCTTCTCAAGTAAGGATATCTTGTCTATCCTCTCTTTGTTCTAATTGGAAGCTGGTGGTCCTAAGGGACACCAAGGGGTTGCCACCGACCTTAGTTGCTTGCTAGCAGTTTATACATATAGCTATCCTACTGGCTATCTGGAGTACTTGGAACAATCAAGTTTTTCATCCAAGGGTGCGCGTTGGTTTTAGAGAGCAAATTGATGGGTTTTCATCATGGGGTGTTGCTAGGGGGTGCAAGTGGGTGTTAGAGAGCAAGTTATGTTTGGGTTTCTTAAGAACTTGCTGATTGTGTCTATTTCAAGTAGGGATTCCAGGGTCGGAGATCATCTGAGAGAGTTGGGCTTGTGCCTTGTATGTAAGTGCTAAGTGTGCTTTTTTGGTGTAGGCAATGAGCAGTTTGCCCTACCAATTCTTTGTAAAGTTTTTTCTTATTAATAAAAGCCAGAACCCTTGTATTTAAAAAAAAGGTTTCTAGTCATTTCCAAATTTAAGAAAAAGGGCTATCTTGTCTATCTATTTGCCATAGTTTTGGAAAGAGAGAACATCATATATCTTGATTTGCCACCACTGAAGGCAGTCCAATGATTGATTTTTGCTTCCACTTGTTAGGTTTTTCTTGCATGTAAATTTTTTATGCAGGAAATAAAAAATCTTGATGTTTGATCTAGTGGTAGATGGTATAGAGACAATGATAAATTTAAAAAAATGCAAAATAAAAGTACAGTAATAACTTCTTTAAAAAAAGAAAAGAAAAAGCCAACTTTTATAATAAGGGAGAAACCCAAGATAAGTACAAAACTGGGCCAACAAAAATGGGCACCCAGCCAGTGGCCAACGCTGCAAGTAGTAGAGAAAAAAAACCCCAAGACAGGAGGAGGAAGCATATTTGGAGACACTTTGCCACTTCAAGAAGGCAATTGCCACCAACGAGCTATGCTTCATAACCACCCTAAGCATCCGTAAGCCCACCTCTAATTGTATTCAAGATCACCGATTCCGATACACCATCTTAACTGCATTACAAACACAATTATGTTCCTCGCCAGCCAGATTGCACTCAGAGCTACAGGCTGAATGTAAGGCTAGCATGCAGCGCTGTCGATGTGAACTTGGAATCATCACCTAACATAACTGCTTTCCAATTACCTCCCAAACAAAAGTGCACCATCAGCCCACATCTCCCATCGTCAATTCCAATTTTCTCCATATCCCTCTCACCATCCCCCTTCAATAAACCACTTGACGGCTTCTCAAAGAAAAATCGGGATAACCATTTCCCTATCAAAGATAGATTCTTAACTCGGATGTCCGGTAACCCAAATCCACCTTGCAAGTTAGGAACCTTCAGCACATCCCATGCCACATAATGCATCTTGCTCTTACCACCATCTTCTTCTCAGAGGAATACTTGGAGCAACCGATCAATAACCAACCAATGGCTCTGCTTAAAGTTTCAGGTAGTGGCAACATAGGTCATATCAGCAAAAAGGAGATGTTTGATTATGAGCAAAATGGCATTCCAGCCCAAAGGCAACAAACCATTCTAGCCTCTAAGCTTTGCCTTAACTTTCTCCAAAAACTGTCACCCCCACGCCTATAGGGACACTCAAATATATGAGGACCTCACCCCATCGCACCCAAGACATAGACACTTCCTCAGCCCAACTAGGAATGGCATCCAAACTAGTCCTTAGAGCAAAACTCTTTTGCTAGCTGCAAACTGAGCCAGAAGACTTACAACAGCATTGCATCACCTCCATTAGGGCATGAATAGTTTGCTTATCTTGTTGGGTAAAAGCCATAATGTCATCAGTAAAGAGCTGAGAACACAACTGAGAACCATCCGAGAGACTCAGTCCTTTAATAAGACCTTTGCCTACATTATTTTTTAGCAATGACATAAGGGAAACTATAATGATAGCAAACAAGAGTGGTGCAACCGGGAACCCTTGCCTCACCGAGCTATATAAGTCAAAGCATCCTACCACACCTCCATTGAGACACATAATAGCAGATGCATTCCAGAATAAAGTCGAGATCATGTTGAGGAAACTATCACCAAAACCAAGACAAGAAAGGACTTCCAGGATGAAGTCCCATCTCACCCTGTCATAAGCTTTGCCCAAATCCAAGACCAAACAGCATACACTTATGTCCTAATTTCAAGGCATAATCAAGAGCTATGGATATGTTCAGGACATTGTCAAAGACCCATGGACTTAACAAAACCGATCTGCTCCAGATCAACCACCTGATTACATAGATCTCAGCCAACGCCTTAGCCATTACTTTGTATGACATATTCAGCATAGATATGGGCCTCCAGTCCCCACCTGGCAATATGTTTTGCCGCTTAGGGAACAATTTTATAAATGCAATATTTATATCAGAGGAAAGTTAGCCCCTTTTAACTGAGGCATTAAACATCTCAGCCAAATCCTTGCCTAGCTTATCCTAGAAGAATAGGAAAAACTCAGTAGTCAATCCATCTGAACTAGGTGCTCGGTCCTTCTTCATCATTTTCAGATCATCCCATAGCTCATCCTGAGAAAAAGGCCGAGCTAACAAGCTTATTTGAGCATCCGAGACCTTACAATCCACACCAACATGAGCACTGTTCATAGCAGTCTTCCTACTCTAGATCTTGGTCTGGTTGATATCCAACAATGGCACTGAGCTAACCTCAACTACCTACTAAAAATCAGTCACTAACTGCCCCTTAGCATCCAAAATCTTGTCAATCTTTTCTCTCTGATGCTTACGCTTGACAGATTCAAATTTTGACGAACAATCACCGAGCTGAAGCCATAGTTGTCTGCTACTAAAAAACCTAGCACGTTCTACCTCTTCCATCTCCCTAATTTGAATGGCCAACTCCACTTTGGATAGGAGTGTAGCACATATTTTTTCCTTTAGATTAATATTAAGGGCATCAACCCTCAGGGCAATGCGTATTTGTACCAAGTTAAGCAATTTCAAATTAGTAGCCCTCTTTTGTTTCTCCCACTCACTTAGTTCCTTCACAATCGCCCTTATAAATGCATCCCACCTTTGGCAGGGTTCCTCAAACTATCTAGGGGATCGATTCGAGATGAACCGAATTCTGTTGCAAAACTCTTCATCTGTTAAGCACTTATTAAACTTAAAAGGATGAGCTATAGGAACCGGAGTGCTAAATACTCAGAAAGACAAGATTGAACTAGTTTTTCCCTTTCATTGGAGGAGATAATCACCATCCCTCATCAGAAATATAGAACCAGTCTATTCTTCCTACTCTAACTTCTGATGAGTAGATCAACAGATACCTCCCAAACCATTTGGATCCAAGACAACACAGTTAATAAGCTCGTGATTCAGACTCAACTCTTCCCAAGCCGATGCCTCGCTTCCCACTAGATGTTGATCCAAATGAGATGTATAGGCTTGTGAGTGTGTGAAATTCGAATCTCCCCCCATAACCCCAACACTTACTCCGTTCACCTGAGTGGTTGGGGGCCACTGTTCACAAAAAAACCAACTTTAGTGTCAAGTGAACGGAAGAATTTTGATTTTGACCCAAAGGAAAAAAAGTTGGAGGTCACCCAAAAAACCTGCAATTTTTTAGCAAATGTAGTGAGAACATAGACACAAGCTACATTGCAATCAAACCCATCTAACACAAACGTACCATCCCTTGTAGAGGACCGTTGATAAAATTATCAAACCCAGGCCTTTTGGAGAGCAATAATTCATAGACACAAGGGACATTGCAATCAAACCCATCTAACACAAACGTACCATCCCTTGCACACGACAGTTGACAAAATGATCAAACCAATGATACATTGCAATCAAACCAATCTAACACAAACGTACCATCCCTTGTACAGGACAGTTGACAAAATGATCAAACCCACGCGTAATAGAAAGTGTACAGTTCTCCTTCTCTACTACGGCAGCACTAATAAGGCTATCTTGTATGTCTGTGTTTTGCGCAGAGAAAACAGTATCTGCCACTGCAGAAAGCCCGTCCAACGATCGATGTCTGCTTCCACTTCCGCTTCTGCTGTTGCTACGGCCTCTTATGAGGTTTTCATCAGCCATCGTGGAAAGGAAATGAAGATGAGCTTCGCAAATCATCTTCACCATGCTCTTAAGGTCCGTGGAATCAGATCATTTTTGGACTTGGATGTGCTTATTCCAGGAGAAGACGTTCGCAAACCCATACTGGAAGCTGCTCCGAAGGCAGTCATTGGAGTGCCGATCTTCACTCAGATCTACGGCAGCTCAGACTGGTGTTTGGATGAACTCGTGGAGATGATGGACAGCCACCGGAATCACCTGGGCAAGGTCATCCCTGTGTTCTATGATGTGACGCCTGAAGAGCTTCGCATGGAGGACTACATTAGGGGCCGCGAGATCGAAGAGGAGAGATTCAAGCGGTGGAAATTTGCTTTGCACGACGCCTCGTGGCTCGGGGCCTTCTGGCTGAACGACTATGGCGGGTACGTTAACTTTTGCATTTCCGGCTTTCTTCTTGCATCTGTTTCTTGTGCTTAGCCCCCCTCCCGGGCTCTCTGGTTTGGTGGGATGAGTGTCTGAAGGGCCTCATTACTAATACTATTCTACTGAAGAAGATGTAATCGCTTGGAGAAGCTTCGATTACTTTTAAAGATCCGCAAATGCTTTCGTGATTCTAATTGCTGGCAAATTGCTGAGAAGATGTGGCCTCACGCAGGAAATCGTTCTAATGACTGTTCTCAACAAAAAATGCTGAGCTGCTTGATGATACAACGCATTTTATACCTTCTTCGTGTAAACATTTGGCTTGTTTATTTTGCTGAAAGATGAGGAAAGGAAATGCAGGACTGATACTAATACATTCAATCGGCTCAATGTGCAGACGTCAAGGGGAGTTGGTTGAAGCTCTCGTAGAAAAGATTGTGAATGAGATAGCTGACAGGCTTCCCGTGGACAGACTGCCTACAGCGGTTGGGTTGGACGCCAAGGTCCAGGATGTGATGCAACGGTTTCGTGTGCACGAGAAGACAAGTGTGTACGTTGTTCTGCTTTGGGGTATGGGGGGGATAGGTAAGACCACTCTTGCCCGAGCTATTTACGACAGGCATAGACAGAGTTTCGAGGGATCAAGCTTCATTGAAAACTGTGGAGTTGAGAAAGCTTTGGAAATTCAAGATCGTCTTCGCAAAGATTTACTGCTTGACAAGAATGAGATGGGGGGCGATCTTGCCAGAGGGAAAGCACGTTTAAAACGGGGATTAAGCAATCAGAAGGTTCTGATAGTACTGGATGACATGAAGAGATTGGATGGCATGAACAGCGACTTCAGCTCTGTTCAGGAGATCATAGATCCAGCCAGTCTCTTCCCTGGCAGTCTAATCTTGTTGACATCCAGGGACCAACGCTTATTCCCTCACAGAAATGACCTCTCTGATGTCTGGGGAGGAGACATACGAGCTATCAAACATGGATCGCAAGCAGTCCTGGCAACTTTTTTGTCTTCATGCTTTTAAAAGGGGCTCTGCAGATCCAGATTTTGAGGAGCTGGCAAAGGAAGTTGTGAAAGCTTGCCATGGGCTTCCCCTTGCCCTGGAGGTGCTTTGGCTGCATCTCAGCGGAATGGGAGAAAAGGCACAATGGAAAGAAGCTGTTGACAAGCTAAGGAGCAGCAAGTACAGAGAAATATCGGGTAGGCTGAGGATTAGCTATGAAGGTCTCGATGAGGAGGAACAGCAAATGTTTCAGGACGTGGCTTGCTACTTCAGTGGAGTAAACGAATGGCAAGTAAAGCTCTTTTGGGATGGTTTGGTAAAAGGCTACGAAATCCATCTAAAGAAGCTCAAACAACTGTGTTTGGTGAAGATGAACGAAAAGGGTTACCTCACTATGCACGATCATTTGAGGGACTTGGGAATTGATGCGAATAGAAGAAGCAAGAGATGGGTGCAGAATGACGAGGAATTGAAACAAATGTTAGCCAATGAGCAGGTACTTACTTTTCTGTTTTCACAGCAATGAGATTTTCTGTTGCTCAATGAGCATATTATGCACTGCGGCCTAAGTATGAAATGAAAGAATTGTGGTTGGTTGTGATGAAAGTGCTTTGTAAATTCTGTTGTTGCAGGGTCTTGACCAAATCCGTGGACTTGTCACTTCCCTGCCCCGCCTCCACTCAACTCAACTTTCCAAAATGCGATCCTTGCAACTCCTTCAGCTTGAGGGAACAGATTTGAATGGTACATGTAAAGGACTTCGAGGCCTGAAAATTAGGTGGCTGGACAGTCTCAGGGATTCTCCTAATGTGACACTTCCTAAAGATTTGCCCTTGGAGTTTCTTAGTGTGCTCTACATACAACAAAGGTTGTCTGAGAAGCACAAGGTACGTTGGTGGTATGGGAGAAGCACTTGCTTTCAATTAACCTCCATCACTAAGCGCCCTTCTTCCTTCGGGCAGCTGAAAAAGCTACGGCACTTGGACATTGGCGAGTGCACTACACTGAAGGAGCTGCCTGAAGACTTCGGCTCCCTTGTAAGTTTGGAATCGTTGGTGCCATGGAACTTAATCTCGATCACCAAGCTCCCTTCGTCCTTCGGGCAGCTGAAAAGGTTACGGGTCTTGTACACTTCCGAGTGCTTTGAGCTGAAGGCGCTACCTGAAGACTTGGGCTCCCTCGAAAGTTTGGAAGAGTTGCATTTATGGAAATCAACCTCCATCATCAAGCTCCCTTCTACCTTCGGACAGCTGAAAAGGCTACGGCACTTGGACATTGACGAGTGCACTGCGTTGAAGGAGTTGCCTGAAGACTTTGGCTCCCTTGAAAGCTTGGAATCCTTAAAGGCACGGGACTTAACCTCCATCACCAAGCTCCCTTCTTCCTTCGGGCAGCTGAAAAAGCTACGGGACTTGGACATTTCCAACTGCACTAAGCTGAAGGAGCTGCCTGAAGACTTTGGCTCCCTTGAAAGCTTGGAATCCTTGGAAGCATGCGGATTAACCTCCATCACCAAGCTCCGTTCTTCCTTCGGGCAGCTGAAAAAGCTACGGGACTTGGACATTTCCAACTGCACTAAGCTGAAGGAGCTGCCTGAAGACTTTGGCTCCCTTGAAAGCTTGGAATCCTTGGAAGCATGCGGATTAACCTCCATCACCAAACTCCCTTCTTCCTTCGGGCAGCTGAAAAAGCTACGGGACTTGGACATTTCCAACTGCACACAGCTGAAGGAGCTGCCTGAAAATTTTGGCTCCCTTGAAAACTTGGAATCCTTGAAGGCATGGAGTTCAGCCTCCATCCAGCTTCCATCTTCCTTTCAGCAGTTAAAAAGGCTACAACACTTGGGCTTGGACTGAGGTGAAGGAGTTTACTTGAAGATTTTGGTGTCCATGCATGCCTTCATGGAAAACCAGATCGATTTCTTCAAAAAAAATTATAATCTTGTTAATGTGTGTACAACTTTGTAAACAAAATACCTTAGAATTGATGAGGCATGTAATATACAGACGTAAAGAAGCAAAAGAAAGGGGAAAATCATAAGAGTGATTTGAGTTATAGATTCGATTAGGACTAGGATAGATAATGTAAGTCAAAGTGATAACGGTTCCAACTAATCTCTGAAAAAAAGGCAAAAAAAGGGATAGGTTTCAAAGGAATCTCTCTGTCT
The DNA here is from genome assembly GCF_047967505.1 of Dipteris shenzhenensis. Lineage (NCBI taxonomy): Eukaryota > Viridiplantae > Streptophyta > Polypodiopsida > Gleicheniales > Dipteridaceae > Dipteris > Dipteris shenzhenensis. Next base: position 17,843,225 of record NC_141613.1, read on the forward strand.
GTGTCTCTGTCTCTCTCTTGCTCGCTCGCTCGCTCGTGCTCTTTATTTTTTACAAGCATTTTTTGTGAACTAGTTGATAGCCTTCGTAGGGAGATACTTAAGTAAAATTCAAAAGCTTGTAATTGTTCATGTGTGGAGGTTGCATATTGTGTTCTTTCCTTTAGTAGTGGTATGGTTATTTACTGCAAGATGCCATAGTCTAATCTAAAATATATGTAAGTTCCCTTAAGTTCTAATTTCAAGTGAAAATTCTTTTTGAGTGGTTTATTTTGAGTGTATGGGCAAGCTTCATGTGAACCCTTCAGTTCTTTTATGTTTGCAATCAATAGAACTCTCTCATTTTTAGATCAAACACCATGTCTCAAGATTTTATTCATGGAAAATATGTTAGTCATAAATCATTTTAGAGCCATTTGGTCTTATATCTAATTGTAGCTTTGATGTTGCATGGGGAAAGACAATTACTAATATGTGCAAGAGTCAACCTTTACAAAAGGTGCAACTTGAAGTTGAAAATTATATCCACAGGAGGTTTTAAGATACATGCCTTGGTGGAAATATGGGTGCATTTTTTTCAGCACTCTTAATAGTTTCACATGTTTTAACACATTGTCATAACCTATTGTAAGTAAAAAGGCTTGATAGTCCAATATGAGATGTAAGGTGTTGATATTTTATGGTACGTGTTCTCAAAGGGCATGTGCTTTGAAACCTAGAATGATTTGATCCTACAATGTTTGAGGCTAGTTTTTCATCTTAGTTAGAGCCTCTCATATTGAGTTAAGCCACACTTGAAAGCCATTTCAAAATTTATTGAATTGGATTTCTTGATGTGTAGTTACGATATTTAGTCTTGGGATTTGCATCAATTGGTATCAAAGAAAGGCATTGATCAAGTTTGGAGGATACTCACCGATACACTTCTTCTTTTCTCAGAGATTTTGATTGGTTCTTTAGGACATATTTTCAACATGTCTACAAAGAAGAAAAATGGAGATGAAGGAGCTAGAGAACTTAAGAAAGCCTAAGATTCTTTAACAAAAGAGAATTCATAAAATAATGCTTCTATTACCACAAAAGAAGAAGAACAAAGTAAAACGAAATGGGTTCAACACAGGGGAGACATAGAATCTACTTAAGGTGTCGATGAAGAGGAATTTGAGAGAAGGAACATGGGCAAGGGAGTTTTTAGTCAAAGGCGAAGATTCTAGAAGTGGTTTTTTTTAAATCCAAGTAATTGGAAGATCCAATGTGGGTCTTATTTGCAATTACTAAGAAAGAAGGACATGATGCCCTTTGGTGGGCAAAGTTACAAAGGAAAAGTAGAGCACGAGGCATATGAGGTGGAGTGCCTTATGAACCTCTAATAGCCCTAGCACCACCAGCCTTCGTCAATTATGGGGTGCCACAGTTTCCACCCTATCGCCCACTGCATGGAACCAATGTTACCATGCCCCAGGACCCACAATACTAGCAACTACATGGGGACCACCACCTGGGCCAGCAACCTTGCATCCCGTTAGGCCCACAGTAACACCACCTCCTCAAACGGTGTTGACTAACATGAGGCAATGCGTATTTTGGTGAATGCCCTAGGAAGGGGGGAAACACCACCTCCACCCGCCCCAATGTTTCCTGCAGGGATGGTGAATCCCTCGAGAAGCCGTCCCATAGCCATCTCCAAGCTAATGACCAAGTTCCTAGGAGAAGGAGACCCGGTCTCCCACGTGGAACGGTTTGAACAGATTTGTGAAGCCTTTGGTGAGCCCGAAGACCTAGAGATGGCCAACGCATTTCAGCCTACATGGCAAGGCAGGCCAATGGTATAGGGCTCTCACCCCAGAACAAAAAATCAACTAGGAGACATTGAGAAAGGCTTTTATTATGGGGTTCGCCCCCAGCGGCCATAAATGGAGCTTGATCAACCAATTGTATGGGGTAAAATAGAAAGACAAGGAATCCCTGAGGGATTACATTGCTAGGATCAAGCACGTCAATGCCTGCTGTGAGCCATATGAGCGGATGAGCGACGAACAATTGTTGCCTCACTTCCTTATTGGATTGGCAGACCCAAAGGTGCACGACCACCTCATGGTGATGAACCCTACCTCCTTTGATCTAGGTAGCAAGGTGGCCATCCGTATATGTGACAACATGATGGACAAGGTGAATTCGGAAAAGGTCTCGGCTCCCTCAGAAATAGCTCCATCGATTAAGGTCCTCAAGTGTAGAGTCAATCAAGAAGGAGGCTAATGAGCCTAAAGGCTTGGATATGAGCTAACATCAACAGGTGCAACATGCCGAATACAAGCCATGGTATATTGTGGCGAGCAAGAAAAAACCTCATCTCCTGGGAGACATTAAAGCATCTCGGCCAGGTACGCCTTCAAGTATGTGATTCTAAAATTCATTCCTTAGAGGGTACCTCTATTAATGTTATTGATTCTTTAATGTTGAATGTTTCCTTGGACAATTACATTGTGCCTTGCAAGCTTTTTGTAGCTCCTATAGGTACCTTAACGGAAGCCGCCATTCTTGGTAAAATATGGATCCAAGACACAAAGGGTTATTTGGTGATGAATCATCCCATCAAGATGCACTAATTGCTAGCCAAGGATCAACATCAGCAACTACTTCGACCTCCCAACCTCAACAAGGATGCCACCAAGGAAGAAGATGAAGACAAAAGGAAACCAAGCTAATATGGGTCCAAAAGGATCTATTGAAGGCTCAAGGATACTTTAAGGGTGAATCATATTTTTGGATTCCAAAGAAACCTCAACATATAAAGCCACAACCTCCTCTAAACATCAAGCCTCACCATCGCCAGCCACCCCCTCATGTAAATAAGAAACCTCAACATCAAAGAAGAAGAGGATGCCATCCAACAAGAAAGGTACAGTACCAATGGGTTCCCACAAGACTACTCGAGGCCTAGGGATATTACCTTGGCAACTCTTATATATGGGTACTCAAGCCTCACCAGAGCAATCAACAGCCCACCATCCATGGTTGCCCTAAGCCTAAATGTACACCATCTCCATCACAAAAGCAGGAGAAGAGCCCCAAATCTAGTAATACAAAAGCATCAATGAGTGCAAATGCAGTAGCAGTAGTCACACAAGAACCTACTCTGCAAAGATGCCAAGAACAACGAGAACTTGCTTGTAAGGACAAGGGAAATGTTAGAAATGGAGCATAAGCAAGAGAGCAAATAAGAGAATGAGGGAAATAGCAAGTATGATTTCACTCATGAGTAGAGTTACATATAGTGGAATGCCCTTGAGTAGGTGGCTCTAGATCCATGATTATCTCCTCGATTGTCTCCATCAGTAACACCCCCAAGTCGTCCATAAACTTGACCACCAAGTCCCCAACTTATCTGAATCACACCAACATAGGTGACACCTAACTGATGAGTCACCTGACACACCTACCATGGTGCTCACTAGCACTCACACCATGTCGTACACAAGCACTAGCACACTGGCACACACTCACCACATGACCATGTCCATAAATGTGTCCCCTAAACATAGGGGACACCTAACTGATGAGTCACTTGACACACCTACCATGGTGCTCATTAGCACTCACACCATGTCCTACATAAGCACTAGCACATTGGCACACACTCACCACATGACCATGTCCATAAGTGTGTCCCCTAAACTTCAATTTATCCAACACCCCCCTTAAATTGATGACCTTCTACCTTGGCAGTAGCCCTTCATGTCTCACTCTAGTTGCATTGGCAGTAGGCACATGTGGATGCCCTAGCTCCACCATGGTCTCATTCCAAATCTGGTTACCTCAGTTTACAACAAGAGAGTCCACCTAGAATATGTGTCTTTGGATATCACCATAGGACATATGACTCAAAGCAGGCAAACAAGACTAACTAAAATGGAAATAACATATCATTTTAGGATGGACTATCCATGGCAGAGCACATTATTGACTCCAAACACACAATCCTAATCTAAGAGTTTAAGGCCAATGCCCTCTTGGATGAAAGTCTCCTCAGTTGATTCCTCATTGGTAGAGATATTTCTTTTCTTTGAGTCACACTCTTTCTGTACAAAGAAATCCCCTTTCCCATACATGTGTAGATTATTTGCCATGAAATCAAAGAATCCCAATTGCTTGGCATAATAATAGCCAGTGGGTTTCTCCCACAGCCTTTTCGGTGGTGTCTTCTTGATGACCTTGTACTTGGGCCTCCTTGTATTCTTCTTGCCCTTGGACTTTTCCTCCACCACCTTTGAGGGATCCATAATGAGTAGGTCTTACTTTCAGTAGAAAGTAGTGTCTAAACTCTTACAAGATTTGATTATCACTCCTTTTTTTGATTGGTTTGGAGAATCAAACCAAAGCAATCATAACATCAAATGCGAGATAGATACTCAATGCATTTCTGGAAATCAGAATTCAGGGAACTAGAACACATATATGAGCAACCTTTTGGATGGTCAATTGTAGGAAATAGTCAAACTTTGACCATTACCCCCAAATTTCCACAAACTAACAATTCAAAGATTGTAGGCTAAAATTGGAGAGATATGGTGCATCATACAGAGGGATTTTGGGTGGAAAAGATTGCCCTTGTAGTCGCCCATCAGTGCAAAAAGCATTCGCTCAGAATCGCACCATGTCGCCTGGCATTGCACTGACAAAATTAGAATTTGAAACAATGATTGTGGCCGATTCAGTGGACCAATGTCAACCAAAATTCATGAGTAGGAAGCTTGAGACATTGCTAAACCTCTACTAAGAGCTTGGAACCCAATTGCAACCACAACTCTAGAATTTTGCAAATTGTCGCTCAGCACAGATAGTGTCAGCACAGTGGATCCGCGATGTTTCTAGTCAATCCCCCCGGTTGGAAGGTGCGCCCTAAGGAGAGGAACCTTGACCTAGAAGAATTATGGAATCCCGGTTAGATTCGACAAATTTGATCCTGCAAGGTCGCCATAGAAGAGGAAAGAAAGAGGAAGCTCATGTTTACAATGGGGAAGAAGGTGGACACATGGCATAGGCTAGGTAGGCATGGCTAGAGGCTCTGATACCATGTTAGAAATGGAGCATGATCAAGAGAGCAAATAAGAGAATGAGGGAAATAGCAAGTATGATTTCATTCATGAGTAGAGTTACATAGAGTGGAATGACCCTGAGTAGGTGGTATAGTAACACAAGAACCTACCAAGAAGGAAGCTAAATCCATGTTGGGAGCCATGCAAGAACCTTCCTTACTAAGAAATTTGGCATCTATCATCAGGGAAGCTACACAATAATGGGCCACACAAGTAATGCCCATCACAATGAAAGTCCCACAAGAACCTTCCAATGTGAACAACGAATTATCTTCATGCCTAACACATCTCTTAGTTGAAACTTGGGCTCAACAAAAGAGAAAGATATCTGAGACATTGCGATCCTACTCACTCTTGATACATAGAACATATATCACTTTATTACGATCAGTATCATAGAAGTGGTACATGTGGGAGATTGCAATGTTCAATGGTGCAACACTGACAACAAGAAACATGCCAACAATAGATCCATAGGAACCTACTAAAAATGGAGTAGCTCCACAAGAACTTGCTACTGCAATCAAGGATCTCAAAGAACTTCAAGCAACGTTGCTACCAACGGGATGACAACTGCTCACCAACAAAGATCTCCAGTAATGTCTTAGAAACTCTCCTTTGAAGTGATTATCAAACTTTCTCTAGGAGTTTACAAAATGATGTTCTTGCTAGGTCTACGTCACAATTGGTCAATATGTTAATGCACTCACCTTCTAATGTACTCATAGGTACTAAGGCCATTTAGGTGACTAGTAACTCACTCAGTTCCAAGTGCCAGGTCTAGGTGTGTCCATAAAGAGCACTCAAGTTATAACATGTCAAAGTCCAACCTCTGTACTCACATGTGGAAATCCTAGGTGAAAATAGGCAGTCAGTCCTCTGTGCTGTGCTCTTGCACAACGACTGTGATCCCAACTCTCTGCTCTGTGCTCCCACGATTGTGTGACCATGCCTCCCATTACACGTATCAATCTCCTCCCACCCATACTCCAAGCTTTGTGCCCTCTCCCTTCATTGGCTCACATGAGCTAAATTCCTTGTTCGCTATTCGGACCAGATTCTGCACCATCATCTCACTCTACTATAGTCTTGTATTGCCACCCACGACCGCGCCATTACTCCAAGTCTCCAAGATGTCTCGACTTGTCCTATACAAAAATGTGATATTCCACTTCGACCTTCCACTCAAAATTGTGAGCGACCGAGGGATACACTTTGTAAACGACATGATTAGAATATTGATGAGTGAGTTTCTCATTCTGCATCAGAAATCCACCCCATATTATCCCCAAGCCAATGGCCAAGTCAAAAGCTCAAATATGTTTTTGTGCAGCATTATGACGTGCACGATAGAGGCTAGTCGCAATTACTGGGAGCACACTCACCTTGCTGCATTATGGGCATACTAGATGGCCTACAAGGTTGCTAACGAATGACACACCCTTTAACCTAGACTTTGGGGTAGAGGAAGTTATGCCAATGGAATTCATTGTGCCAAGCCTTAGAGTCACAGCTAGAGATTGAATATCTGATGAGGCAATCCTTGAGAGATAAATCAAGCTTGAAAAGTTGGATGAAACAAGATTGAGGGTGGCCAATGGCATAAAAGTGGAGAAGCTATGCTGCAAAAAATGGTTTGACCGTAGCCTATGTAATAGGGACCTAAAGGAAGGTCATCTCACGCTTCTATATGGCATATGGAACAACAACAAGAAAAAGTTGAAATACCATGGTATGGGTCCATACCGAGTTGTAGAGATCACACCTCAGGGGCCCTACAGAATTGCAACCCTTGATGGTATTGAGATGGATGGCTATATTAATGGTAGTAAGCTTAAGCGCTACTACAACCCCTTAACACTTCAGACGTTGTAGGCCATCCATCGGGAATAGGAATTTAAAAGGGAAGTCTCCCAAATGAAGCGACAAGGGTAGAAGAGGCTAGGGCGCATCAGGCCAAAGCTAAAAATTTAGGACTTATATCAATTTATAAGGCCTCAATAGAAGGGTTAAACCCCATGGAAGTCCTAACTATTGCCCTTGCAAGGGTACAATCTGATTTTCAGTTGTGTAGGGAAACAATCTGCTTAGTTGATGCCTCATTGATCTTGGTGCCAGGAACAACTTAATCTCTTATGAAATGTGTATCAGGTTGTCAACATTCAAGGTAGCCCTGGAACCCATGCCTATTATGGTACATGCAATAAATTGTAAAATTTTGCATGCTATAGGTTGCATTGAAATTTCTTTATCCCTTAATAATCATTGCATGGCAAGTAGGTTTTATGTTATGCTAGCAGGTGCCATGGAGGAACAAGTCATTCTCGGGAAAACTTGGTGCTGGGCAGTGAAGTGCCAAAATGATTAGCAAGAACGTATGGCGACTCTAACCAACAACAATTGCACCTTGGTTGTCACCAATCTATGAAGTGAATTCCATTCTAGCACCTCCTATACCAAAGGAAAACAGCAAGCCACCTATGATCCTAGCAATCCCAATTACTCCCTTATCTACTGTAGCCGCTACTTTGAATCTAACTGCAGCCATACCAATGAAAAAGAATGGGCCTACCACAATTGCAAAGTAAGCACACATAAAGAGAAGAGTCTTTACTGGCTCTCAAAGGATACAATCTCCACTTCTACCTCTCAGGTCATGCCAAAGCCAAGTAAGAATGCAGTTTTGTCTCTCTGATCCCGTTCTCCATCCAGAAAGGGTCAAGCTAAGTCATGGAGGAAGACCAGTTCTCGCAACAGCAAATGAAAGGCCAACGGTGGAAACATTCATGGTGGATAACCAAATATTTGGTAGAAGCTCAAGGATTCTACCAAGGAAACACCTTCATCTGGGTGCCCCAAATGTGCAAGTCTCCAGTGTGTACCACTCAACGCCCTACATCATCCATGATAAAGACCACAATAGTGCCACAAGAACTATTGGAAGCTCATAGATGAATATGGAAAATATACAACCATGGGACTCTCCCTTGTACCCTCGAGTGATCATGCTATGAGTAAATAGAAACAAAAATAGTTATGGTAGTTACACAAGAGCTTTTCCCTAGAAAGGGGGTAGTAACACAAGAACCTATTGTGCTCAAAGGAAAAGCCTAGAGGCCCATTGGGTTCCAAAGAGTGATTTCTCAGTTTCATCTTTTCCTTTTGCTTTGACAACAACACCAAACATGGTAGACCCACACAAACCTATCCCTAAAAAGGTGACAGACCCACAAGAACCTACCGTTGTTCCCACATTGCAACCACAGGATGAGAATGCCAATTCCCTCACAATAGCTTCTCGATCTTGGTGGATTCCGCAAGTTTATGCCAAACTTTAAGCAATGCTACAATTAATTGAAGAAGGAACCAATTGACGTGTGATACCCCTTTTGCAAGCTTCCCAACACTCTTTACAGGAGCACCAAGCAAGTATGTTGCCTAGAGAGATGCATGGAAATCTTGAGGTTTTTAGTCCATTGTTTGTGTAGTCTCAATGGTGACTAATGTGTAGTGGGGATGTTGAAGAGATGCCAATGGAGCCTCCACTCCAAGCTACTCCTTGTGAGAGCAATGCAAGGCACAAGCCATCTGCAAGTGTCACTCAAGAGGCCTCCGGATTGTTGCAATGTGTTTCCCCGGGAGAAAGAGGGAAGGGGGAGAGGGGAGAAGGGAGGGAGAAGGAGAAGGGAAGAGGAGAGTGAAGGGGGATGGAGTGGCAAACACAAGGGCACTACAATGGAAACAAGGGAACACCCAAAACACTCTTGGAAGAGAAGAGGGAGCTTGTATTCAAACTTGTGCAAACAACAAGGAAGACCAAAGTCAACCATTTGGCCTTTTATACAAGTCACCTTTTGAAGGGAGGGCCAACCCTAATCTCTTTATACCACTCTCTCTTCTCATTCTTTTACCATCCTTTTGGGCCCATCTAGCTCGAAGACACAATCTTGGCTCTATGGACTTGCCATTGTCCATCAAATCACATCACTTAACTAGCGGTGGTATATTGTTAACCAATCTATTAACATGTCTCCCTTTCTGATCTTGATCCATTCCTTTGGATCATGCAATGGTCATGGTTGTTGGAGTGTTGTCAATGAAGATAATGCAAAGTAGTCTTTCATGTGCACTGGGCTGAATCTTCTTTTGGTCCATTGCAGCACAGGGATGTAGTAGCTCCTTGTTATGGAATGCTTGCTAGAAGTATGGATGAGTGATTCGTATGGAACTAGCACTTCAGGGTTTGAGTGAGCTGAGTTGAGGACTTGTGACCATTCAAAGAAGGAATAGGAAAAAGAAAAAGAAAAATCTAAGGGGTAAGTTATTAGGAAGAAGGTGTTAGTAGGAATTGATGTAAGATCCTAGTGGTGTTAGTGTTAGTAGAGTAAGTAAAGTGCATTCTCATGCTCCTCTTAAGTTCCATATTTTATTTAAGTGGGACTTCCAATGGATTCTCATTAGACTATGTCTTTGACATGCCATGTTTGAACGTTCAGAGTTGATGAGCATGACATTTTGTCTTGCTTCTCTGCATTGAAGTCCCTTTAAAATCCATTTTATGGATTACATTTTATTGAGGGCTTTGCTTGGAAGTATTTAAGCCCAATAAGGTTGTGGTACCATATGGAGATTTATTTGTCTGAGTCATCAAATCAAGAGGAGTCTGACAATACACCATAGAAACTCCTAAAATGAGGACTATGGCTACAGAGGGTTATAGAAGGGGGCTTCTAGGAAAGGCTTCTAAGCTATAACTAAAAGAAAAGAAAAATAAAAAAAAGAGGATGAGTAGAAGTTAGATAGTTAATGGTGATGTTAGTAAAGAAATGTGAAAAAAGCTTCGAGGGTCACAAGAAACTCATCTAGACCCATATTGGTGTAATCATGTTCACCCTAGAGTTGAATGCACCCTCGAGAGCTGCTTGTGGTGGAGAACCACAATTTGTCATTCCATGTGTAAACTCGTATTCTAGACCCGGATTTAGGCATAAGTCTATGCCCTGTTTTGAATTGGCATTGTTGATGGGATTTCTTGTTGATTCTGATTGGTGTATTGATGTTCCCTAGTGTTTGTAATTTGCTGAGTGTGCTATGCTGAGGACCGCGGTGGGCAGAGGGTAGTGAAGGCTTAGTCAATGGAGTGAGAGGAGGGTAGAGTAGGTATTTTATAGGCTTAGCATGTAGTCGGGCATGTAGGTAGGCCCTAGGGTAGTCGGGTGTGTAATAAGTGTTTTAGGGAGGTGGGTCATTTAGGTGGCTCTAGGGAAGGCGTGAAACTACGTGCCGGTGGAGAAAAGATAGAGGGTGGAAACAAATGCAGATGGGGGGGAGTTTCTTTCCTTTTTTAAATAATTAAAATAGGATTAGAAAATCAACAAAAGGGAAAAGTAAAGGCAAAATAAATTAGGGCAAAGTAAATAATTAAATGGAAAAAAGTTAATAGAGGAGAATTTGAAAAAAAAGGAAATAAATAGGAAATATATTTTTAAAGGGGGTAAAACTAAAAAGGAAAAAAGGATTTGGAAAAAAAGATTTTGAACATCTAAAATAAAGGATAAAAAAGGGAAAATTATATTTCTAAAGGAAAGTATGGGGAGTTCTTTTTGGGTGTTCATCCCAAAAAAATTATGATTTGAAGAAGGAAATAGGGGCGTATTAAAGGGTGATGAAAAAAGGAAAATGGGAATTTAAAGGAGGTTAAAGAAAAAATAGGGGGGTTCAAAAGGAAGTGTGTGTGTGTGTGTGTGTGTGTGTGTGTGTGTCTATGTGTATGTGTGTGTGTGTACCCACCCTGACCTAGAGGGACACCATATGATGGGGACAGGACACCCATCATATGGTAAGTGTTAGTAGGGAAGAAGTATTGATACAACAACTAGGATAGTGATTCTCATATATAAATTTACTAATTGGAATTTCAATCTTACATTGGAGAGACCCATTGCCGCCAAATAGTTTTAGGAGTTTAGTCAAATCCAACCAAGCCATCTCATGGTTTAAAGAAGCATATATTATGGGGACAGCCTAAGATAAACATACTTTGTAGCAGTTGTTCTTGGGTCTATTGTGTTGAAGATGAATGAAGTACCCATTGGGGATAGGTAGCTTGTCTTTCTTCCATGCAATTGACTATATATAATTTCCGATAAAAGGTTTTTGTAATATGATAGTAGTACTGAGAAAAGTAGTGTCCTGAGTAGCAGACCCAATGAAATTTGAAGTAGGTTTTAAGGAAATGATGTTAAGTGGATAAATACACCACAGGTTATTGCGTGACCTTTCTTGAGATGGATCAAGGCACATCAAAATAAACTTATTATTGCAAAAGTTAAGATCATCTATGTATCTAAAAGAGTATAAAAAGTCTTCTACCATATCCCACAAATTAAGGCACATAAGTCTCTTGATAAAAGCACTCTCTAATTTGAGAAAATATAAATTGCACCATGAGGGTGAACATGAGTACCCCATGGGTATTCCAATTACCTGTTTAGCAATGTTCTTACCGATTTTCACAAACGCATTAGTCAAAACATAGAGATTAAGTTCTAGAAACTTGTCAAATGAAACGTTGGGTTTTCTTATCTTAGTAAGCACCAACTTGTGATTATGTGTTTTAAACCATGAATAACCTTTTTTATGAAGTAAATCTATGTGAAATTTCAAGGAAAACATCAAGCTATCCTCCCTCGTATGTGGAATGGCTTCATAGCAAGTAGTAATATCAAAGGTATGCATGGGAAAAATGGATGAAGGAAGATTAATCAAGAAGTCACAACAGATATTAATCATCCAAAAGCTATTAATCTTCTTATGACAAAATTTCCATGCATCATTATGTATATCAGCAACCACTTCTTTGAGTCCATTAATCATGCTTGCAAGGCTAGAGCTAATAACTACAGTAATATGTGAGAAAACACATGCATGAGCATTAGTAATCCATCAAAATTTCTTTTTGTGACATTTATAGTTACACATAAGATACGGTAAAGTAAAAACATCAGTTACCCCTAATTCAAATGATCTTAGTCTCTCTTTAATACATGCCATAATGTTATCTTCATCCCAACAAGTAGCCTCAAATTCTTTCCCAGATATCTTGCCAATAGCTAGTAGTTGGCATAACCTTTTGCATATGAAGGTGGGTGTTTGTGGTGATTTATCCAATCCTATTATAAACAAATGTGTGGTAATATATTAGACTTCATCCATTATGTGTTTATCTTTATACCATGGTTGGGAAGCATTCCAATTCGGACACCGTTTATCAATAATCTTGAGACATATCATTCTAATCTTGTCTTTATGATGGGTGCTAGGCATGATATTCAAAATCTTACATAACTCACCCCATGCTCTAAATAATTCTTCAATTGCTATGAAAGGGTTGGGTGGGAGTGGGGGGATATGATTCAGAGCTTTAGAAAGAAATTATTTAATCTTTGGATGATAACATATAGATATGTCTATAGTAAGCACGTGTGACTCCTCTAGAAATCCATCATTTAAAAAGGGTGCAAAGCATTTGCTTTATCGACATATGCATGAAGTGTTTTGAGAAGTGGTAAATGTGTCCATAGGACAATAAAACCAATTTGAGATATTTGGAGTATAAGACCATGCAAAGCCAATATTTTCAAACATGTATACCTTAGAGGGATCAAAACTTTTAACAACTTCCAAAAAGACCCATCTGGGTGTAATAAACTCAAAATTTTTTTAGGAAAAACAAACACTGATAAACATTTTGGAGATCTTCCTTTCCACAAAAAGGGTCCTCGTACCATTGATTTGGGTAGTCAATGATCATTGTGGGCCATTACTCAAATGTGATTTGTTTGGCAATGTCTGAAGCATCACTGTATCTTTTGGCTCCATGCATGGGGTGCTTGGAGGAGTGGGAAGCTGAGGATCCATGTGGAATAGAGAACCTTGATTTCTAGAATGATCCCTTGGACTCAATGGCGAGGTTAGTTTTAAGGATTTGTTCAATAATGAGAGCAAGAGGAGTATGGTTGATTTTTGGCAGGAGAGGGGAACTAGGAGTAGAACGTGTCAAATTACGAGCTCCTTCAAGCAGTTGTTATTGAAAAAGGTAGTAAACAATCAAACATGTCCTAGCCTCAAGAGGGAGAGAAGCAATCCAAGCTATAAAAGCATAAAACTTACCTCTGCCTAGATCTAGACCCACGAGCTATATCAAACGGCCCAGAACCTCTCTATTGGAACAAATAGAAGGCCTCGAATGCTCAGAACTTCTCTGATCATGATCAATAATAGCGTTGTCAACTTGTGACTCTGTAGTAATTTGCAAACCTACAAAAAGCTCCCACCATCTAGGTAACAAGCTGCAAAATGAATTCAATCACCCGTGAGCACTTGATAATGTCACTCATGATCATTCAATAGGAACCACTAGATGTGATCCCAAATCAACTAATCACTATAACCAAAGCAACCTAAACTGATCTAGAGCTCTTCTACAATTAGGATAAGATAATGAAAGCACCCACACAATGGATGACTCCCTGAACAAGAACTGAAAAATGAGCCCAAAGCTCATGAAATCCATGATCAACTGCATGAGCACAAAGATGGTTTGTGAACTGGTAGGTCTACCCATCTTAAAGAGAGAACCACTAGTTCCACTAATCCATGTCCTTCCTTTCCCATGCAAATCCTTGGCCATCGATTGGCTCCTTTTATCTCCACCAATGAGAGCTTCACTTTTATCTCGCTTTTCCACCCTTCTTTATGGTCCCTCTACCTTTTGTTGTGTCCATGCAAAGTAGTCCTTACCTGTAGTCTTTCTAGAAAAATACCAGTCCTTCCACAGTGTCTTAGTGACCATTCACTCCATCATCCATTCCATGTACCAAAGGCAAGATCCAAGGCCATCATACGAGCTCCAATGGATATCCAATCATCTCATTGGTGACAAGGTCTTCATCATCATTTCTTGCAATCAGGGTTCTCCATAAAGTGTACTAGTTATTTCCAAAATATATGTTCAATACAAAAATCATCTCAAAAAATAGAGGGAGCCAATGTCATGGTATTTCCTAGTTACTATCTTATACCCTATCCATGCTAGCTACATGTGCGCCTATTTGTGCTACTGCCTCCTACACATGAGTGCTCTTATCTTATGATTTACATAGCATTTTTTATCCAATACAGAAAGATACCAATCGCACAAAAAAAGCCCATCAACGCTACATGAAAAGGGACAAAGGGAGATTAAGGGATTCCACCCATATTGGGGTTTTGCAGGGCGGGGGAGAGTCTAGACTGAAAGAAGGCTCCCACAGTTGGACTGAGAGTGGTTGACTTTGTATCATCCAGGTGCCTTTTTGTACCATGTCAGTTGCCATCTTTGGCTTTTCAAATAAGAAAACAATGTACCCATTTCTTAAAAATCGAATACTTGTAACGATTGGACCTTTACGTGTCCAAAAGTTTCTTACCCAACCTTCTAGAAACATAGCAGGCGACGGGGGCCATGGATGTAACCAACTGTATAGGAACTAAGCCACTTGATCATGTCATTGAGGATGCCATTGTGAACTTTCACAGTAGGGAGCTTACCTTAACAGTGCTTCCATCTGCTCTAGTGTCTTTCTCATACGATCCGATTGCTTTAGCTGCGGTGTTGGTGAGTTCACTGAAGATGCGTCTGGCTTTGGGAGTGAGCTACTCCCATGCCGACTGTTTTGAGGCGTGGGGAGCCTTAAACAAGCTTCTTCCACCTCCTTGGAGAGCACCAACATACATGCCTCATGATGGCAGGTCTTGCATGGGTCTCCTTATCGATGTCTATTGCACAGTGCTTTGTCGAGGTGGTCCATTGGGCTGACGAGGTAGTTTGGGCACCGCAAAGGACACAGCCTTGGCATTTTCTATTTTTCTTGTTTCTTTGCGGAGTGACAAAAAGCTGTCAGGGGAGGTCTGAAATCTTTGAGAAGTCTTCTTAGCACCTCAGAGCCTTCAGGACTTTGCATGTCCCCTTCCTCCATGTGGAGGGTGAACCCAGGTATGAGGAGTGCGACATCCAACACATCATTCTTGTTTTGTACTATATCCTGTATGACAGAATCTAACTTGCTATTATCTTCATGATAATGACTCAGAATGGGGCCCTCAAGGTCTCTAGAGCTGTGGTGGCTGTCCCTAGCTAATGGTGGCACAACCCTATCTCCACCGCCATCGCTGCAGGAAGCCATGCTCAAAATTTTCTTGTCCTCTTCACCTTGCTCAAAATAAAATAGATAACACATATATTGTACTTTCACAAGGTTTCAAAACATTTGGGTTTTCAACCTCACAAAATTTTTCTTATTGACAACAATCAAGATGCTTTCCCTCCCTTCATGCTACTAAAGACATTTTGTTTTCATTCATGTTTTGCATATTGATCATAATGCCAAGGCCCCCCAAGAAAAAAATCACAAGCCTACATAGGAAATGCATCACATATGTCCTCATCCAAGAGGTTTCCAATACAAAAGTGTACCATTGGTGAGAAACATAATGGGGCTTCCTCTACAAGACAAGTCTGGACAATATGTTTGGACTAATAAGATTGTCATATGTTTGCATTATATATGATTACTATCAGCATTGCATCCCATTTTGCATCAAGTTCAAAATACTTTTCTTCCCTCCTTTGGATCCTAAGTGCCATTCCATAAACTCTCTATCAAAATTTTCTTCACATATTCTCCTTTATCATCTATGACCAATCTTTAATCCATTTTTTGTCCTTAAAAAATTATCCATTCCTCTTTATGTCCAACTTCTTCACATTGATAATATGTCACTTGGGAGTCTTTTTGAAATCCCTGTCTTCTTCCTCTTGCATTTCCTCATTCAAATACTCTTCCCACATTAAAGTATGGCATTGTCCTTCAATTTGCATTCTATCATTTATTAAGGGGTGCTTAATGCTTTATCCTTTTTGTCTTTTTGGACCTATTCAACTTGTGCTAGAGCTGAACCTTCCTAATCTTTATATTGCTTGAGCCAAGCTCCTCTTTTGTTTCTTATAAATATTGTATTCCATTTTCAATGACATGTGAGTGCTTGGATGGCCAAGCCAAGCTATGGAACCACATGGTTAAGCATGCTAATGTGTGAAGAAAAATAGGACGTGTGACCTCTTAGGAGGAGACATTTGTTTCGATAAATGCTATTAGAGCCTTCTTGTGTGGAATCTCATTTGGCCAATAGTGAGCTTTGATTGGGCTACAATGTTTGACCTACACACTTTTAAATTTTCTTTTAATTCTTTGGCTACCCCAAAGGTATTGTGCCAGTCGGTGGGATTCGATATTGCACTGGCGATGGGATATAGGTTTAGCGGCGGGCGGTGGTATAAGTGTATAGTGATGGCAGTAGAGTAAGAATAACCATGGGCAGTGGGGTAGAGGTATCACAACGATCGGTGAGATAGGTCTTGCCACATGGTCAGTGGGAACAACCACAGGTGCTATCCCCACAGGCATAGAGATACAGAATAACAACGGGCGGAGGGATAGGGAATCGGTGGGATCTTACCAATGCACCAGTTGGTGGTGTAGTTATGGCGACAGACATGGGGATCGAAATGGGGATGATCGGTGGAATAAGCGTATCACGATGATGGCGGAGTAAGCGTATAACACCAAGCAGTGGGATCAAAATAGCGATGATCGATCGAATAACAATAATGATGGGTGGCGTGATCGGAGTAACGTGACGAGTGAAGGGATATGAATATGACCACGGGTGTGGGGGTGGGTTCACCATGCTCGTAGCGGGGTATCAAGATAGCAACAGTCGGCAGGATATCTCTATAGTGACAGGTCAACGGCTGTCAAATCGACGAGATAGTAACTCTGACACGCATTAAATCGGTGTGACAGGTTAGGCCGTGGTCAAAAGTTAGGTCGGCAGGTTAGCTCTATGGCATCGGGTCAATGTGGTTTGACTAGTGGGTTACAGCTAACACACGATCGGTGGGATATTTGGTCGACGTGATAGGGCTATGGCATTGACTCGGCGGGATAGGAAAACACAGTGTCGCCGATTGATTTTTGATGATTTTTGAAGATTTAGCTGTTTTTGTTCATGAATTTTTGTGATGGGGGGATGCTACACTACTTAATCTACCTACTCAATGAAAAAAACTTGAAAACAAAACACTTTTTGAAAGCCAAAATGCAAAATTTCAGAAAGGGTGAGTTCTAAGACACAAATTCAAGATTTGTCAAGAATCCTTATTATTGTTGTTTTTTGAGGTGTTTAGACCTCACACACACCCGAGAAATCAAACCCACTAAGTTTCTATCAACTTGAAATACTAAAAAGCATCAAAGACAAGCTTCAAATGCTCTCAAATGGATTTCACACAAGAAAAAATAGTTTTTCATCCTCAATCTCACTTTCTCCCTCTCTTTTCTTCTACAACTCCACTAACAAGCTCCAAGCTAAGCTTGAAGACTTGTGCAATGGGAATGTATCGAAGTAAGACAAGTGCAAATGCAAAAGCATACCTTTTCTACCCGGAAGCAGCGCCAAAAATGTTGTGGGTCTCGAGATGGTGACTCATGTGTCATGGTGGGGATGTTGAAGATATGCCGACGGAGTCCTCACTCCTGGCTACTCCTTGTGGGAGTAATGCATAGCACGAGTCGTCCGCAAGTGTCACTCGAGCAGCCTCCAGATTGTTGCAATGTGTCTCCACGTGAGAAAGGGGGAAGAGGAAGAGGGAAGAAGGGGAGGAGAGGGAGAAGGGATGAGGAAGAGGAGAGGAGGGGGAAGGGGGATAGAGTGGCAAAGACAAAGGAACTATGAAGGAAACAAGAGAACACCCAAAAAACTCTCTTGGAAGAGAAGAGGGAGCTTGTATTCAACTTGTGCAAACAACAATGAAGACCAAAGTCAACCATTTGGACTTTTATACAAGTCACCTTTTGAAGGGAGGGCCAACCCTTTTCCTTTTTAGTACTCTCCCTCTCTTTACAACCAGAGGCTCTTGGGCCCGTAGGGTGCCAAGGCATATTGCCATTCTTTCCATCTCTCCCTACTAGCAAAAATAGCGCTTGTGTTAGCCTTGCGCCTCCTAGGCTTAGTTGATTTGGGGCTCAAACTCCCTGAGAACCCTCACGCCTTAAACCATTTGGGGCTCGAACCCCGTGAACGTGGCTCAAAACCTAGAATGGCAAGGCTTATCTTCCGTGAAACACTCAACGGTAACCGTGCATGTTACCTGCAATCTTTTGCCTTAGGATATTTGGGGATCAAAATCCTTGAGTTTGAGCTGTACTCCTTTCATGGTGGCTATTTTTGTTGATGTGGCTATTTTCATGGACATAAACCTGAAGTGTGCACGTTGCTTACAATCTTTGGTCTTGGTGTTAGCTAGAACATACAACCTGTGCCTGGAATCCTTGAATCCTTGGACTTTGGAGTGGACTTTGGGTATTTGGGGATCAAACTCCTTGAGTTTGAGCTATACTCCTTCTATGTGCACATTGCTTGTAATCACTGGCTTTGGGGTATTTGGGGGTCAAACTCCCCGAGCTTGTCCGTTAAAGTAGATCATGTGGCCTAGTCACCTTTAATCATTGATTACCCTACATTTGGCGACTGTACTCTTTGGATGTTAACATGTGGGGATAGGGCTAAGGCAACGACCTGCGGGATAGCCTTATGGCATCGGGTCAATGCATGTTTGATCGGAAGGATAGTTGACTGATAGTAATTAATTAGGGCGATGGGTTAGGTACTGACATGTGTCAGGTCATGGGGATAGGGCTAAGGCGACGGGTTAATGCAAGTTTTACGGGCAGGATAGAGCTATGGCAATAGGTCAATGCAAGTTTGACTGGTGGGATAGAGCTATGGTGATGAGTCAATGCAAGTTTGATCGATGGGATAGAGCTATGGTGATGGGTCAATGCAAGTTTGATCGGTGGGATACGGCTATGGCAATGGTTGGCGTTGACCAGTGGTGATAGAGAAACACTACGTCACCGATTGGTTTTTGGTGATTTTTGGGGGATTTTGAGTTTCTGTTCAGGTCTTACTATGCTAGGGGGGTGCTAAACTACCTAGTCTATCTACTCAATGAAAAGAACTTCAAAGAAAAGCAACTTTTGCAAGCCAAAAAGCAAGATTTCTTTAGGGGTGAGTTTTACCACACAAAACCACTTCAAAATTCAGTAAGAATCATCATTTTTTGTTGTTTTTTGTGTGCTTAGACATCTTACACTCAGCAATCTTACAAACTATCTTCCTACCAACTCAAAACACTAAAAAACATAAAAAACAAGCTTCAAATGATAAAAAAGTCTCTCCAATAGAAAATGACATCTATCCTAACTTTTTTTCCCAAAACTCTCACTTCTTCAATCTTTCCTCTCCTATAACTCCACTAACAAAGCTCCATGTTAAGCTTGAAGCCTTGTGCAATGGGTAGATAATAAAAGAAGACAAGTGCAATGCAAAAGAATACATCCTTTCCCTGGCAGCGGTACCAAAAACGTGTAGTCTCGACGATGACTCATGTGTTGTGGGGATGTTGAAGAGATGCCGCGATGGAGCCTCCACTCCAAGCTACTCCTTGTGAGAGTAATGCAAGGCACGAGCCATCCACAAGTGTCACTCAAGTGGCCTCCGAATTGTTGCAATGTGTTTCCATGAGAGAAAGAGGGAAGGGGGAGAGGGGAGAAGAGAGGGGAGAAGGGAGGGAGAAGGAGAAGGGAAGAGGAGAGTGAAGGGGGATGGAGTGGCAAACACAAGGGAACTACAATGGAAACAATGGAACACCCAAAACACTCTTGTAAGAGAAGAGGAGCTTGTATTCAAACTTGTGCAAACAACAATGAAGACCAAAGTCAACCATTTGGCCTTTTATACAAGTCAGCTTTTGAAGGGAGGGACAACCCTAATCTCTTTGTACCACTCACTCTTCTCATTCTTTCACCATCCTCTCGGGCCCATCTAGCTCC
Organism: Dipteris shenzhenensis; assembly: GCF_047967505.1. Taxonomy (NCBI): domain Eukaryota; kingdom Viridiplantae; phylum Streptophyta; class Polypodiopsida; order Gleicheniales; family Dipteridaceae; genus Dipteris; species Dipteris shenzhenensis. Next base: position 17,863,314 of record NC_141613.1, read on the forward strand.
AAGACACAATCTTGGCTCTTTGAACTTGCCATTGTCCATCAAATCACATCACTTAACTAGCGGTGGCATATTGTTAACCAATCTGTTAACATCCTCCATGCACGAGGTCTCGATTGAGAATAGAAAGTCAAGGTCATAGGTGAGAATAGGGGTTGGTTCATGTCACATCATCTTCTGATAAAAAGGAATCTATGTCATTCATTTTCAAGTTGTAAGGCCTCCACACCATATGGGTTCAGTCTGTCTACACTAGATGATTAGGCTCCATGGGTTTACTCACGCTCCATTCACCAAGTCACTCACTCACCAACATGCGGCCAAGATCACATCAAATTACTTTCAAATTCCACCATCGTATCATTTGTACCACTTCACATGCACTAGCAAACACTTAGGTGAAGTAGAGGAAAGTGAGTTAGGCAGTCAGATTTCTCAAGAGGGCCCATAAAGTTGAGTCGCTGCTATAAAAATAATGCAGTGAGATGGATAACATGATGATTGACTCAGTCACAATGCTATACTGATAACGTAACAACTCCACACCTGCTATGCTAAAATAAAGCCAATCTCACTGCCATATCAATGCCACCCATTTCTTTATTGTTGATAACGCCCCCACTAATGCCAATCACTGCTTTAATAAAAGCAACTCTCCATTGTCTATTGACTATGATAAATCAAATCTAGATCCACACATATACATGTCCACATACACAATCAGGTATGCAAACTCTCCTCTTCAATAAAAGTGGAACTTGCCAAGACTTATCTAAGCTCTCAACTTTTTGTAAATTTTGCAATGTGTTGTGCTTGTGGAACACCAACTTGTCATGAGCACAGTCTAACATAGTTCTTATCCCCTCATTGTTTAGAGCTACATGTGTTTCTGCATTTTAAACTCCATGTTCATTTTGATTTGTGATTCTATCCTCTTTGTTAAATGCAAGTGTGGAAATTGTTAATAATTCCCACACACTACAAATGAAATTTCAACAATTGGTAACCAACATTACCTGGACTTGCAATGTTCAATCAAGGCAACAACACTCTTTAGTAATCTTGCCTCACACAATGTGTCACAAACCTGTGCTACCATTGTAGTCCATCCACACGCCCTTCAAACGCCCTCAAATTATACCCAATACTTTTCCAACTCATTTATTGGATGCATGCTTTTCATAAGGACAGGTCAATAGAATTCAAAATCTAAGAATCTATGAAGTTCAAGATATTGACATGGGAGCTAAATTTGGGCTTGTAGAACCCAAAATTTTGAGAATTTCTTACTAGATATTGGTTTTGAAGTGCAAAAATGGACGTGGCCTTGAATAGTAAAGGAGACCATCAATGAAGTTGTTCAAATATCATGGGTTCATGGTAGATGGGGCCCACATTATTTGGCAAGTAGTGTACATGTAGGGCAAGACAATGTCATTGAAGGAAAAGTGTGATCCCATATTTTTCATTGAGAACAAGCATTATTTTCATTCCACCAAAGATATTGACAAACACACTTGGAACCCTATAAGGTTTGGAGAAACAAGGATGAAGTGAAAGAGCAATCAAATATTGTGAGATCATGGCAGAGAAACAACCAAGACCAAGAAAATGATATTCCATACTTAGACTGATGGATGTATTGGTGGGAGGACATGATAGCTCATTAGGGTAATTTATCGGTTTAGGCAAGTAATATACACTTGGGTGTGAGTTCTTTTTTTAAGTTATTAACATTCAATTTAAGCATCTTATTGGTGATGGACATTGAGGTTTGCCAATAGTCCAAATACAAATTTGTCACATCAAAACACTGAAGCTAGTTGGCATAAGAGGGGCACATAAAATAGATATCATCGCAATGTGAAAGACTAGGACTGCATATTGGATTAAGTACTTCTCTAGAAAATCTACTACATTAGATTGTTCAGGCCAATCAAGCTACATTAATCCAGATCAAGCAGTCAAATTTCAAAATCAAAGAGTTAGTGTTGCAGGCATTGGCATGGATCCAACCTATCTCCTTGGTGACCTTGAAAGTGTAAGCCAAATGAAAATGGTAGTGATGGATTAGGGATTCACAACAGTCATAGACATAACTATAAATATGTGGTCCAATCCTAAGAAAGGCCTCGTAACATCTATAGCGGTAAAGTATTCAAATATTTTGATGGTATAGAGAGGATTGATCTTCCTCTAACATTTGAAGTGAGTAGAATGCATCTAATGTTGTGTTACATCAACAATAATACCGAGGTCATGATAGGATGTGGGAAACCAAGAGGGATCTTCCGTACTACTGTGGACACAAAGGTTAAAGGCTAGGAATGAGATCATGCCTATCATTAAAGACGAATCGCCAAGCAAGGTTAAAGGTCCTATAAAAGACACTTGGCAACCTAGAAGTGCACATGATAGGCACTAGGTACAGGGGAGAGTTCTAGAGAAAAGGAGAGAGAAAGAAGAAAGAATGAGGGCACTCTCTCATATGGGGTTGACGGGGGTTTTCTCAGGACTCATGGTTGGGTGGTTATTTGAGAAAATCCCTTCATTGAGGTTTCAATGGTATTAGAGCTGGATGCAATCTTGAGGAGCTAGAAGCATGAATGGACAAGCTACAAAGGCACAAGTTTGAAGCAAGCAATGACTGTGTAGCTGAGGAGTGCACAAATTGTTTGGATGGACATATCAAAGTTTTGGAAGTGTTTTGATGGGTGAGACGCCATCAACCTTTGCAGCATGATCTTGTCCAAAATATAGAAATAGATTCTCGCGATGCCATCTAATGCTATATATAGCTTGTTTGATTGGATGCCAATTCAATCTAGTCAATGAACTACTGACTAGATTGAAGTGGCATCCAATTTGTAGAGTAGAGCGCATCAACTTCCATGTATCCTTATTCAATGAGACCACTGAGACGTGACTTGCATAGAGGAAAGCATGCGACCACTCTACCAGCTTTTCCAAGCCTTTGACATCTAAAGTTGGATCATCGAGTGCAATTATCTTGACAAGGCTCATGGCATCTCAGTTACTAGATGATGTTGCACAAAAATTCAATTTGAGACAAAAATTAAATATCCTAAAGGCTTGATGGATATTTGAGAGCCTTGTAAGGTGGTTTAACTTTGAAACAGATATAGGGAAAGGAGCCGCTGTGATGGTTTCATCATTTGCGCAGAAAAAAAAGAAAGAAATCACCATAGTAGCCACATCATCCAAAGGTTTGAAGACCTTATAAAAAAAGACACATCACAATTTCTTTGTCACCCTCTCCCTTTCTAAGGGTCATTTTCCACTTTCTTTTTTTCAAATATCCCTCTTTTCCTCCAAGGTATATTACTCATAAGCTCCAAAACTCTTTAGCCTTGCCATAATCAAAAGAAGAGTATCAGAGTTTGGGATCAAGGGAAGCAAAAAAGTAGGATTGAAAGGCAAGAACAAGAATTAAATAAAATCAAGATGACTTTGAATCCAAAATCCCAAAACCTTGAATGAATTCCAGGGAAGTGGTCCATCATATTTTTCTCTCGATAAAGCCTTTTGCTTTATAATATCTAGAAAATTCTCATTTTTAAAATGACAAGTCCAAAAAGAGAGGAGACGATCACGGAGAGAGAGGAAAGGGCTAGAAAAGGTAAGGCAATTTTAGAAGAGGAAACACATGAGGAAGTACATAACAATATTCAAGAGGATAGGATGGAAATGGAGAATGTCATTAAACTCGAAACTCAAACACAATGTATAGAAAATTAGTTAGGGATAATTAATGATAAATTAATCAGTTAGGGACAATTAATGATAAATTAATCAGTCCTAACCAAAGCTATTGACTATGTGTCAACATGGACTTAAGTAGGTGTGTGTAGAGTAGCAACAAAGCCCTGCTTGTACTTGCATAAGGCTAGGAATAATCCCTCTTAGGAATCCAACTTGCATGTTCTACATGCAAGTTCTACGTATGATTCCTTCCTACATGCAACTCCTATGCAACTCCTACATGCATGTTCTACATGCAACTCCTACATGCAACTCCTACATGCATGTTCTACATGCAAGTCCTACATGCAACTCGTACATGCATGTTCTACATGCAAGTCCTACATGTAGTTCCTACATGCAACATGCAACTCCTACATGCAACTTCTATATGAAAGTTATACATGTAGAGAGAGAATGTCTTACAATTACTACATGCAAAGAGAGAAATTCTCCAACTTGTATAAATACCCCATAATGGAATGAAACCCACACTCTTTCGGACATTGTGTTGAATTCTACTTTGGTATTCCAAGCAATTGTCTCCAAGTGTCCATGCTTCCTTGCACTCCATGTCCAAAAGCATGTCCTAACCTTGCCTCCTACTCCGTCTCCTTCAACCTTGCAACTCCTTCTCTCCCACTCCTCCTCCATCTTGTCCTCCCTCTCCTCCTTTCTTCTCCTCCCTTCTCCTCCTCCGTTCTCCTCCCTTCTCCTCCCTCTCCTCCCCCCTTCTCCTCCCTTCTCCTCCTCCCTTTGCCTCCCCCATGCTCTTACATCTTCTTCTACTCCCACTCCTATGCTCCTCCTAAACCCTTCTCCCTTAGATTAGTCCCTCAACCCTTGACCCCCATGATCTACGAGGGAGACGAGTTCTCCACCATGAACTCTACTCTGAACCTTGGATCCTCCTAACCCTTAAACTCCTTCTAAATGAACCCTAAACCCATTTTGAACCATGAACCTACCTCTAACCCTTAAAATCTTTCTAAGCCTTCCAACCCCTAATGGAGGCAAAAGCCTTCATTACCCCAAAGTGGCTCAGAACAGAGCCTTGATGATGAGTTGGGTATTCCTTCTGTTGTTACACCTAGAGTAAGGAAGACAAGGGATGTTTTGAGAGCACCTAGTAGTGAGCCTATTTTGTGCAAGTCTACTAGAGTTAAGTATCTTGTGGATAGGCTGAAATATGATGGATTTACATCCATTCACTATGCCTATATGGTCAAAGTGATACATGAACCAGAACCCACTTCTTTTGAGCAAGCCATGGGAAAAGAAAAATGGGAGAAAGCCATGGATTAAGAAATGGATGCCTTGCAAGAAAACACTACATGGGAATTGGTGCCTTTGCCTAAAGACAAGAATGCAATTGGCTGCAAGTGGGTCTATAAGGTGAAACACAATGCAGATGGTTCTGTGAGCAGATACAAGGCAAGATTAGTTGTCAAGGGGTATGCACAGACATATGGCATTGATTATGAAGAAACATTCAGTCTAGTTGCAAGGATGGCAACCATAAGAGCAGTCATTGCTATGGCTACATCAAAGGGATGGTCTTTACATCAGATGGATGTAAAGAATGCTTTCTTGCATGGCGACTTGCAAGAAGAGGTCTATATGAAGCAGCCACCAGGTTATGTGCATGCTGTTCATCCTGAGTTTGTTTGCAGGTTGAAGAAAGCCTTGTATGGCTCGAAGCAAGCACCCAGAGCATGGTCTAATAAGATAGGACAATATCTTGTCACTATTGGCTTTCAGATTTCCACGGCAGATTTCTCACTTTATGTGAGAAAAACAGAGAAAGGTATTATGCTGCTTGTCATTTATGTTGATGATTTGATCATCACAGGTGATAGTGATGAAGATATCCTTCATGTGAAAATGCTATCACAAACACATCTCCACTCCTGACAATAAGGTGCCAGCAGTCGGAGTATAGTCGACTATAAAAGACTATCACGAGATGTAAAGAGGACAGAGAGGAAATCATGCAAAAGGTAGTATGCTTCTTGTATATTATGTTTTGACAGAGAATACATCAACTCAACAACTCAAACTCTCAATAGGAGCTGATACAAGTTTTTGTAGCCATTCGAGATCAGTCTCGACTATTGTAAGGCAACAGTAAGTTTCAAAATGTAATAGTCCTAGTCAAAAACATTATGTGGTGGATCAGGCCACTAAGGAGTGATGTTAGGCACAGTTACAATTGTTCTTACAGTTACAAAATGATCCCATTACCTTGTTCTAATAACTCCCTCTTACCAGAGGTGTATTTAACCTATCCCATGGTTAGTGTTCACGTGGGTGGAGGCTATGCCTTCAACAAAGGACATGAAAAGAAAATGGGTTAAAATAAAATAAAATAAGACTCCTCCTTGAGCCTCCTGATGGTCTCACACACCCTTCTGGCATCATTGTCATCTACACAATGCCCTCTATGGTATCAAGCAAGCCTCCCACTCATGGTACATGAAGAGTGTGGGGGTTAAAGGTCACTGTGCCTTTACCCCGGTTATGTACAATACTCAAAGACATATATCAATGAATGAAAAAGAAGATTAGGGTGGTTCTGCACCCACCAAACTTGTGTGGCTCTCTGTCTCTCTCTCTCCTTCTTCCGTTCTTGCTTCCGTTGAGAGCACTCTCAACTGGTATCAGAGCCCGGGTGATGTAGCTGAGCGTGCGTGAATGCTTGTAGCTCAGCAGCTCTGTGGGAGGAAGGAGAAGCTTTGTGGGAAGCTTTGTGGGCGACTTTACTTGCATCCGAGTGTGCAGAGACCTTGGAGGAACCTTTGGAAAAGTCACTTTGGCTTTGCGAAGTGGTTTTGAGAGCATGTTAAGTGTTTTAAAAAAAAAAGTCGTTTTTTGAGCTTTTCCCTGTTCCATTCGATGACAGAGACTCCGTGTTGACTTGTAGAGGCAACTATTGCTTGCTTTTGGTGTCCACATTACTTCAGGAGCTTGGAAACACCTTCATTCTTGAATGTGGGATCATTTCAGTGGATTTCTGACTCACTGTGTCAGTTTTTGCGTTTTTTGCCCGGGTGTTGGAACTCAAGTTTGGAGCAACCATTTGCAGATCTGTCAGTTCCGGTGGACTCAGGAGGTCCTAAAACTTCTATGTTGCTCATCATTCGCACTCCGATGGAGTTTACAAACAGCTCTGTTTCAAAAAAGTTTTTCAGTCCGTGTGTTGGACCCAATGATTGAGACCACGGTGTCCAATAACCGTCTGTCCCATTGCGTTCCGGACACCCAAAAACCCCTACCTGTCAGTTCTTGCATGATTCGGTGGAGGATTTTCAGAGTTATAGATCTCTGTGTATTCGATTTCGTCTCTCTGTTATGCATTTTTCATTCTAAGGTTTTGAAACCTTAGATTTATGCCACATGGCAGTGGATAAGTGTTGACTCGCATTTCTCACTCATCGGTTGGGATTTTGGAGTTCTGGCAGAAGAGAGATATTTGCAAATTTTCTTGCTGATTCCGATTATGCAATGGCGCCCATGTTTTGAGGCATCTCAGGTTCTATTTTTAGTAGCGCTCATTACCGTGGGACTATGATTTCTTGAGCATACCTTATGCAGATCACTCTGGTTGCAGTTTGAGCAGTGTGCGCTCATTCGTGGTGTGCATTGGGTTGCAGTGGATGATTTATAGGCCATTTCGATGCATTGCGGTCCTTATTGGATGCGCTGATAGGCCCAAATTGCCTTGTGGGATGCTATTTTTATGGACGCTTTGCACATGGATGCTATTTTAAGCTGAGGGATAGCTTTGACACATTGCAAGTGATGCATTGATAGTGCTATGCTCTCTTGGATGAGATATTATTGACACATATGCCAGTGGACGGTGTTTATGCTTGAGTCATTTGGCACTTATTGGCATTTTCTTTTGGGCCAGATTTGCTCATATGGATGCATAGTATATGCACATGAGTCAGATGCATCTTTTGATGCTTTGAGCTTTGAATTTTGGTGATATTTCACTCTATTGTGGCATACACATTTGGGTGCACCTAGTATTTGGTGTGATTCTCTCTTGCAGGTACTAGCATTTGGGATTTTGTTTCATTTGCATCATGGCATCCTCTTCCATGTCTGAAAAGGAGTTTTTCAGCATTAAAAAGTTTGATGGGACAAACTTTTCTTTGTGGAAAGAACAAATAAGGGATGTGCTTATTCAAAAGAAGCAGATTAAACCCTTGGCAGGTATTGAAGCTAAGCCTGCGGATATGTCTGAGGATGATTGGAATGAGTTGGATGCATTAGCAAAGTCTACTATTAGACTTCATCTTGCAGAGTCAGTTTATTTCACAGTAGTAAATGAGCAGACTACGGAAGATTTGTGGAAGAAACTGTGTGCCACTTATGAGAAGGAAACTGCCTCTAATAAAGTTTACCTCATGAAGAGGTTGTTTGAGCTGCAGATGAAGGAAGGGGTCTCCATTGCTTCTCACTTGAATGAATTCAATATTATTTTCAGCCAGCTTCAGGCTCAGAAGATGAATTTTGATGCGGAGACTAAGGCAATATTTCTCTTATGTTCATTGCCATCCTCATGAGATACCTTCCGTACAGCTGTCAGTAACTCTGCACCTGGTGAAGTACTGAAATTTGATGATGTTGTGGGTAGCTTGTTGGCCGAGGATATTAGACGGAAGTCTATGGAAGGCAACAAGCAGGATGCAGCCTTAAATGTGCAAAGGGGCAGACACAGTTCAGGGGGAAGTCCCAAGAAAGAGGGAAGTCTCGTAGCAAATCCAGGGCACGGAACATTGAGTGTTACCATTGTGGCAGGAAGGGCCATATGAAAAAGGATTGCTACAAGCTGAAAAGAGAGCAAAAGGATAAGAAAAAGAATGCAAATTGGGGTGCAAATCAAAAGGAAGAGAGTCCAAGGGAGGACAAAGGAAAAGTGAAGATCGAGGAGATCAATGCAGTCACACATGATAGTGACAATGATGTTCTCTTCATGTCTAGTTCATCTGCAGAGTTGCTTACCACTTCAGATGATGCATATTCCCAGGATTGGATTTTGGATTCTGGTGCTTCATTCCATGTTACTCCCCATAGGGAATGGTTCTCCACTTATGACAGTGGAAAGACAGGTTGTGTGCATCTTGGAAATGACTATGCATGTGACATAGTGGGAGTAGGTGACATAAAGTTTTCTTTTGCAAATGGGTCTGCATTTGTTTTGAAACATGTGAGACATGTGCCTAAGCTGACCAAGAGTCTTATTTCAGTGGGTCAGCTAGATGATGCTAGTTTTCACACCACTTTTGGCTTTCAAAGTTGGAAAATTCAGAAGGGCTCTATGCTTTTGGCCAGGGGTGCCAAGTGTGGGACTTTGTATCTCTTACATGTATCAGGGGTATTTGATCATGTTGTTGCAATAACCGAGCAGCCAAGCACTTCTTTGTGGCATTGCAGGTTGGGGCACATGAGCTAGAATGGAATGAAACTCTTATGCCGTTTGGGTTATGTACCGCATTTGAGTTTCTCTGATTTTGAATTTTCTGAGCATTGTCTCTATGGGAAGCAGACTAAATCAGCCCATAAAAGAAGGGGAAAGAAAGAGTTTGAAAAGCTTGATTTGGTGCATTCAAATGTATGCGGTCCCATGCCTACACGGTCATTAGGCGGGGCTGAATACTATGTGACATTCATTGATGATGCAACTAGGAAAGTGTGGGCTTATGCTATAGCTCGGAAGAGTGATGTGTTCTAGGTATTTCAGAAATGGCTGGCCTTGGTTGAGAATCAGTCAGGTAGAACGCTTAAATACCTACGGACTGATAATGGTGGAGAGTATCTCTCTCATGACTTTCAGCATTTTTGTGATACACGTGGGATTAAGAGGGAGCTCACATCCCCTCATACTCCAGAGCAAAATCCAGTTGCATAAAAGATGAACCGTACCATTCAAGAAAGGTTGCAATGCATGCTTTCCAATGCAAGTCTTTCTGGTGGTTTTTGGGCTGAGGCAATGAAGACTGCAGTGCATGTGATCAATAGATCACCTAGTAAGAGTTTGGATGGTGGTATTCCTAAAGAGGCATGGAGTGGCAAGAAGCCCTCTTACTCTCATTTGCGTATATTTGGGTGTGAGGCATATGCACATGTGCCAAAAGAGCTTCGAAAGAAGCTAGATCCTAAGTCTAGGAAATGCATCTTTCTGGGTTATGGTGAAAGTGGAGAGATGGGCTATCGTCTCTGGGATCCAGAAGCAAAGAAGATCATACGCAGCCATGATGTGGTCTTCAATGAGAAGAAGATGCATAAGGCACCCATGAGGGATGTGGAAATGAGGAGAATCACTTTCCAGGATGTGAATCCACCTGCATATGTTGATAGACAGCAAGCTGTCCATGCACCAAATGTGCAAGAAATGGTACCACCAAGTACTCCCACAGGTATACAATCAAGGGTAGATGATGGATCATCTATTGGTGGAAATGATGAGCCAAATGTGGCTGATATGCAAGTGGGACAGCAAGCTGAAATGCCCTTGAGAAGATCATCTAGAGTGTCTAGACCGCTTGATAGGTTTGTTCCAGGGGTAGACTATGTGATGCTTACTGATTGCGGGGAGCCTTCTTGCTATAGAGAGGCTATGATGCGTGAGGATCAATGCAAGTGGGAGTATGCTATGCAATCAGAGATGATTTCACTTATGAAGAATAAGACTTGGGACTTGGTTTCTTTGCCACATGGAAAGAAAGCATTGCCATGTAAATGGGTCTACAAAATGAAGGTCACAGGTGATGATGTGCCTAGGTACAAGGCCCGTTTGGGTGCTAAAGGGTTCAAGCAAGAGAAGGGTGTGGACTTTAATGAGATATTCTCTCCGATTGTGAAGATGACCACACTTAGATGCATGCTTGGACTAGTGGCATCAGAGGATATGGAGCTTATGCAGATGGATGTCAAGACAGCTTTCTTGCATGGGGATTTGCATGAGGAAATTTACATGGTGCAGCCGGAAGGCTTTGAAGAAAAGGGCAAAGAGCATTTAGTTTGCAAGCTGAAGAAGAGTCTCTATGGTCTTAAGCAAGCGCCTAGAGAATGGTATCAGAAGTTTGATGCTTTCATTCAGTCCCAGGGTTTTAGAAAAAGTGAAATTGATCACTGCCTCTACACTAAAAGGGCTCAGGATAGTAGCTTGATAATCCTGGCACTATATGTGGATGATATGCTATTGGCTAGCAAGAATACTTATGAGCTAGATGCATTAAAGGACAAGTTGCATGAGGCCTTTGATATGAAGGATTTGGGACTTGCAGGTCATATTCTTGGTATGCGCATCACGTGTGATCGGAGTAGGAAACTCCTTTGGCTTTCACAAAAAGAGTATGTTACAAAAGTATTACAGCGTTTCAATATGGAGGGGGGGAAGGCAGTGAGTACTCCATTGCCTCCATATGTGAAACTGAGTCATACAGATAGTCCCAAATCAGATGAGGAAAGGGCCATGATGGCCAAGGTTCCTTATGCATCAGCAGTTGGGAGTCTTACGTATGCTATGATAGCTACTAGACCAGACATTGCATTTGCAGTGGGAGTTGTTAGCCGATATATGGCTAATCCAAGAAAGAGGCATTGGGAGGCAGTTAAGTGCATCATGAGGTACATGAAGGGTACCAAGGAGATGTGCATCTACTTTGGTAAAGGAGACATGCGTGTATTTGGGTACACAGATTCAGACTATGTAGGGCATGTGGATAGTAGGAGATCCACTTCTGGTTATGTGTTCACCTTTGCAGGTGGTGCAGTGTCGTGGATGTCTCACGCACAAAAGTGCGTTGCTTTGTCTACCACAGAGGCTAAGTATGTTGCAGCCACAGAGGGTTGCAAGGAGGCTATATGGCTTGATCGACTAGTGGGAGATTTGGGGATTCATAGAGGTGTACCGACATTGCATAGTGATTCCATGAGTGCTATTCAGCTAGCACAGAATCTGGTCTTTCATGCAAAGACCAAACACATTGAGGTCAGGTACCATTTCATCAAGGAGGTACTTGAGGACAAGCGCATAGAGCTTGTCAAGGTTCATACAGATGATAACCCTGCAGATATGCTGACGAAGAGTCTGCCTAGTCAACGGTTTGAGTATTGTCGTGTATTGATGGGCATTGGATAGTATGCTCACTGGTTGTTCTCCCTTAAAGGCACATTGTCCTTTAAGTGGGAGGTTGTGGGGGTTAAAGCTCATTGTGCCTTTACCCCGGTTATGTACAATACTCAAAGACATATATAAATGAATGAAAAAGAAGATTAGGGTGGTTCTGCACCCACCAAACTTGTGTGGCTCTCTGTCTCCCTCTCTCCTTCTTCCGTTCTTGCTTCCGTTGAGAGCACTCTCAAAGAGCAATCTATATTTCATTCAATATGGGTTCCATCCTTGGTATAGTGACCCCAACCTCCACGCATGTACCATATTTAATATTTTTTTGATTGTCACATTCATCCCACTTGGAATTGTTTAAAGTAGACAACCAACAAGTTTTCCATGATAGATTATGGCGAGCTCCATTCTTGTCTTGGAATACAAATTCAACACGACTGACAATGCAGGAAAACTTGCCTTCATTCATAGTGCTACATCGACCATATGCTCTAATGCTACCACATGCCCGACTACACTCCATTTAGCACTCCTCTGGATCACAATGTCAAGCTCACCCTTGCCATATGTACCACTTGTGATGATGAATGTGCAACCATGCAAAGCATTTGCTATCGTAGCCTTGTGGGTTCCCTGATGTACGAAATGACCTACACGATAGTAACTAAACTTGCATATTTCAGGATAAAACCATGTTAAGGCTAGGCCTATATATAAGAAAATCACTGATGCTATTACGGTTTAGCCATATAACCGCTATCTAGGAGTAAGGCATAAAGTTTTGAGGAGAGCAAAGAGGTAGAATCAAGGACTATCCTCGCTTGTTCTTAGAGTATGGAGTTGAGGAAATTAGGTCAATAAGTGGCATACTTATGTTCAGAGACCCATAATGCATGATTCCTTGGATGAACATTACTCTAAAGATGTGTCGATATAAGAAGTTAACATAGAACTAAGGAGGAACCACAATTGGTCAACCTAGGTTTTCAATTGAGTGTTAGGGAAAGGGATGATTATGCAACCATCATTACTAAGTTTAAGGTTGTGTTAGCTTGGTCTTATATAGATTTAAAGGATATTCCCACTAAGGTTTGTAAGAATAGGATTCATTTAGAGGACCATGCCAAGTTAGTATTTCAAAGGCCATGTAGATTTAAATATGGATATTAGAAAGGTGCTTAAGATTTTTAGCACTATACGTTCCGCAAAGTGATGTTGATTTGTATTCTTTCCTTGATCATTTGGATTTTATGGATGATTTTTTCAGTTTTATGTGGATAAGGCTTTACCATTGACAATGTTGTTGAAAGAAGGGTGCTAAATTCATTTGGGATTATGAATGTGAGCAATACTTTTTCTAGCTTTCTTAGCCATTAATGATAACTCCTATATTAGTTTCTCTAGATTGGGAGAAGAAATTCCATGTTCGATGTTGGACTTTTTGGTAAACTAGGTGGGGGAATAGCCCTCATAAGGTTATTGCATGGAGGAAGCCACATGTTTGTTGCTCATGCATGTCTGCATGAGAAGGCTCTACAAGCCTTGTAGGGACGTTTTTCCTATCAATGTTCTTGGAAAGACTTTCCCTCCATGAGAGTCAGGAAACATAGTGAGAGCTGCCTTCTCCTTGATGGAAGGAGTTAGCCCTTGGATTGAGCATGGCACCAACTCATTGGTTGACAAAGGTGGTAGCTTGCAGGCAGATCTTTGGCAACCTCCTAGAAGTGGTATCTCTTTTGCAAAAGCTAGTAGTTTTGAGTTAGTTGTGATGCACTAGGACTGTGTGGCTTTTCTCTGCAAACTCTACATACTGCCAGTCTTTGTGGCACCAACAGTGATTGTTTGTCGGTTCTTGGCCATTTTATGTCGCATACTCTGGGAGTCTCAAGTCAACTGTGTGTTGAACTTCTTGATCATCTCTAGTAGTAATTTTTGCTTATTTATAGCCTTTGTGGCTTTACATTATGATATATTTTGTTAACCTCTAGTACAAGCCCTACAGGTTTGCATTAGGGTATATAAGTTTCACTCAATATATAACGTGTTTTTGGGTTTTCCACAAAAGCATCCTTTTCATATTTTATGTGAGCAACTCTTCTAAGTTGTGAGCTTAGCAAATATTAGAGTCTCTAAATTCTAGCACCAGATATTAGAGTGCGTCAATGAGGGTGTAAGAATTGTCTAGAAGCTCATGGTAGATCCTTTGTCAATCGAGATGGAGAGTGGGTCAAAATCCATCTGTAATTTCGGTTTGCCACACACCCCTGTAGTCAAGTTTGATGGATGAAAATTTCCATCATGGTAGTTATTTGTGCGACTTCTTTTCATGGAGAAGGGTCTCTAGGAGGTTGTGTTAGTGAGAGACTAAGAAGAACCCCACAAATAATAAGGAACAAGACAAAATGCAAGCATGGGATTTAAAAAACGAGTGAGCCTTGGGTCTCCTAGGGCAAAAGCTCTAGGCATGTAACATTTCCACCATGTTGATGTTACGAAAATAGCTACTCAAAAATTGGTCAACGTTATAGAGAGTTTGTTTGGCTCAAGAGTAAGGAATCCGAAAATAATGTTGAATCAAGAATTCAAAGATAATGTTGAATCAAGAACTATTTTAACTCCAGATGGGAGATCATAATTCATTAGCTGTCCACCTTAATCGGATTATGTAGCAACTCTTGGCATTGTCTGTTTGAGCAAATGATGGTGACGTCAAAGAAATATAACTTATCAGTCTACCACCGAGGCATAATGAGCTTGTGACACATTTCCACCATGTTGATGTTACGAAAATAGCTACTCAAAAATTGGTCAATGTTAGAGAGTTTGTTTGGCTCAAGAGTAAGGAATTCGAAAATAATGTTGAATCAAGAATTCAAAGATAATGTTGAATCAAGAACTATTTTTACTCCAGATAGGAGATCATAATTCATTGGTTGTCCACCTTAATCGGATTATGTAGCAACTCTTGGCATTGTCTGTTTGAGCAGATGATGGTGACGCCAAAGAAATATAACTTATCAGTCTGCCAAGAGTTGCTATGATGCCTCGGTGGTAGACTGATAAGTTATATTTCTTTGGCGTCACCATCATCTGCTCAAACAGACAATGCCAAGAGTTGCTACATAATCCGATTAAGGTGGACAGCCAACGAATCTGATTCAGGTGCTTGTCAGCTAGAATTCTAACCTTGTGTCAAAGACTTATAGGCCGAGGGACACAGTCTCAGGTAGACAGTTTCTATGGGGTGTAGGCTCCCAAAAGGTAATGGAGGCATGCAAAGGTTTCCTTAGGCTGGATGGAGCTACGTCACAAAATGATTCTGAATCTCATTCACCAATATTGACTCCGAGGAGCAGTTTTCTCAATCCTTCATGAATCATTAATCTATGGTGGGAACTCGGCTCCCTCCCGTAATAAGTATGAGGGGGAATATCCCTTGCCTCTTGAGTGAAAATCACTATTTTGAGGATTAATTCAAATGCTTTAAGTTTTCAAGATGTGGTTGCTATTCTCCTCAGTGAGGAGTGAAAAAATTGAGCATAATAGGTACTGGAGATCAAGGCTTTGTCATCGCCAAAGAAGAGGAAAGCTAGAGATTAAGGTAAAAAAATATCATCAATTTGTTGTTATTGTGGATAGAAAGGACATGAGGACAAAGAGCTACTACCAGAAATCCTAAGACATTAGGAGTAAAGAAGCTATTAGTTTGAAGGTTTGCTTGTAAATGAAGAAGAGGAAGATCAATATGTAGACTTAGCTCAAGCAGCACCTCCTGTGAGTGATAGATGCAAATGAAGATTATGATTTTTTTAATGTCAATTCAGTTGCGACATTTTCAAGGTTTAGACAATAGTTTTGGGTTTGTGAATGCTTTTCATAAATAGTATTTGACAGTGTTATTCCCCCGCTCAGTTTATGGGGGATTGTTGGCCTTTCTGGTAAACTATGTGGGATCACTAGCCCTCGTAAGGTTTTTTCATGGAGGAAGTAATGTGTTTGTTGCTCATGCATGGCTAGGTGAGAAGGGTCTACAAGCCTTGTAGGAGGATTTTGCCTATCGATGTTCTTGGAAAGACTTCGCACCACGAGAGTCAAGTGGCTCAATGAGAGATGCCCTCTCCTTGATGCAAGGAGTTAGCTCTTGGGCTAAGCATGGCAACAGCTCATTGGTTGGCAACAACTTGCTAGTAGATCTTCAAGCCACCTCTTGGAATTGGTATCTTTTCTACAAAGGTTGGTGGTTCAAAGCTAGTGGTGATGCACTTGGCCTGTGTGGCTTTTCTCTACAAACTCTACATACTACTAGTCTCTATGGCATCAACACCCAACTGTGTGTGTTAGTTCTTGGTCAATTTATGTCGTATACTCTAGGAGTCTCAAGTCAACTATGTGTCAAACTGCTTGGTCATCTTTAGTAGTCATTTTTTATTATCTATAGCC
The DNA here is from genome assembly GCF_047967505.1 of Dipteris shenzhenensis. NCBI lineage: Eukaryota > Viridiplantae > Streptophyta > Polypodiopsida > Gleicheniales > Dipteridaceae > Dipteris > Dipteris shenzhenensis. Next base: position 17,879,653 of record NC_141613.1, read on the forward strand.
TTTGTGGCTTTACATCTTGAAAGATTTTATAACCCCCCACTACAAGCCCCGTAGGGATGCATGGGGTAATATTATTTTTGCTCAATATATTACGTGTTTTGGCATTGTCCATGAAAGCTTCCTTTTGATATTTTATGTAAGCATCTCTTCTAAGTTGTCAACTCAGCAATGTTGAAGTTTTTGAATTCCAACATTCAAATGCATGCTTTAACTTTTCTATTGGTAGTGTGTTATTCCAAGTTGACGATTTACCTTAACGAGAGAAAATTGAAAAGATATTACAGTCCCCTCACCCTACAAACCCTCCAAGCCATCCATAGGGAAAAGGAGCTTAAGGACGAGGTAGCCCGGATAAAACGTCAGTCCATCGAAGAAGACAAGGCACCTAATGCCAAAATCAGACAAAAAAGCAAATGGACATGTTTCAGGCAACACTCGAACATCCAGGACCGACAGATGAAGTAATTCTAGATCCATCCAGGTTGACTGGCCAATTGTAGGGCCCAAGCTTATGCATCCAGGCACTCATGGATATTGAAGGGTTTGATCATTCTATTTATTATGCTAGCCAATAGTTGGTAGTTACGCCGAGGAATTATTCTACCATGAAAAGAGGAGCCCTTGACACGGTGTTCTTGATTCACATATATAGTTAGGAGATCTATTTGTGTTTTATGTCGATCACCAAGACCTGAAGTATTTGATCTTTTGTAATAGTTTTAGCATTGGGAAGAGCTGAAACCCAAAAAGGCCCATCTTCTAGTTGATTACCTCTCTTGAATAATAAGGATAATAAATATGTGGAAGAGGGGGGGGCTCTGATGACTTTCCCAAGGCTTCCTTATTTTTACTAGATGTGCTACCTGAATGGTATTTTGGTATCATTGAGTATTTGAGTCAAGGTCAGTTCCCTGAAGGATTACTCTCTAATTAGCATCTAAGGATTAATCCTTAGGTATAAGACCTGATTGGGGGGGGGGACTAGCTATGTCGAGACTTTGTCCTCCACTGCTGCATTTTATCTCATGGACTCTTGACTATCATTTTATAAGCTATGTCAAGACTTGGTCCTCTATTGTTGCATTTTACCTCATGAACTCTCAACTATCATTCATGGATGCCATGACGATGTATGTGGTGAACATTTTGTTGGTCTAGCTACTACTCGCCAAAGGGTGGTGTTTTGATGTGTTTTGGGACTATAAAAGTCATGTGAAAAGGTGTGACTTGTTTCAACAAATTTATAGCCTATGCCTTAGTGATAACATGGCTTTAACTCCCATCATTTTGATTAAATGGTTTGAGAAATGGGTAATGGTGAGTCGAAGGAGTTCTCTATCTTTGGAAGTTCTATCAGTATTGGGTAGAGATGGATCATCATGGGTATTGTTAGATGCTATTGTAAAAAATGAGGGAGAGAGATAGGAGACTCAAGTTCAGCTTTCTTCACAACACACAAAAGAGAGAAGACACGAGGTTGGAGGGTGAAGCCTTTCTTCACTTTTGCACACAACAATAATACAATAGAAGAGGGAAATACCCTATATGTCAAACCCTAGAATACGTGGTTCATATGTGAACCCAAACCAAAAACATACGTGGTAGTCTAACTACACCACGAGTACAACTAACATAGGCGGTGACATAAATGATAGTCATCCAGGAGATATATGGGGGGTAGAGCTTGATATCTCAACACTCCCCCTCAAGCTCAAATCCATCTCACGTACACCAAGCAAGCTCCTAAATCTGCGAAGCTTCTCGGTACCCAATGCCTTCGTAAAAATATCAGCCACCTGCTCCTCAGTGCTGACATAGACAAGATTAATCTCACCAGCTAGAACCTTCTCTCTCACAAAGTGATAATGCACCTCAATGTGCTTCGTTCTAGCATGATAAACTGGGTTATTAGCAAGCATGATGCTGCTAATGTTGTCACAATGAATGACAACTGCTGCATGAACTGACTGTCCCATATCTGCAAGTAGCTTCCGTAACCAAGCTACCTCACATGCAGCCATTGCTGCACCCCTGTACTCAGCCTCTGTGCTCGACAAGGCAACTGTTGGCTGCTTCTTACTGCTCCAACTGATGGCACCACTCCCAAGGGAAAACATAAAACCACTAGTAGATCTCCTGTCTGAGACACTACCAGCCCAGTCAGCATCTGTGTATCCATGTACCTGTAATGCACACCCAGCTTCATAAAACAGTCCATAATGCAATGCGGACTTCACATACCGCAGTATGCGCCTAGCCGCATCCAAATGTGGCTTCCTCGATGCCTGCATAAACTGACTCACCAGCCCCACAGCATAGCTCAAATCTGGTCTGGTTATAGTCATGTAAATCAAGCTACCTACTATGCGCCTGTACATAGTAATATCTTCAAGAAGCTCATCTGTCTCTGCATTGAGCTTCACATTCTGCTCCAATGGAACAGAGATAGGCTTACAGCCTGTCATCCCATATTTGGACAGCATGTCCAAACCGTATTGCCTTTGCAACAGCCATATCCCACTCGGGGATCTAATAACCTCAATGCCCTAGAAGTAACGCAGCTCTCCCAAATCCTTCATCTCAAATTTTTGCTTCAACAGCAGCTTCACTTCATTAATGTCTACATCACTATCACCTGTAATAATCAAGTCATCAACATAGATGACTACAAGCACAATCCCTCTGTTTGTCCTTTTCACATAAAGTGAAAAATCTGAATTGGAAATCTGAAATCCAATAGTGACAAGATATTGCCCTATCTTGTCTGACCATGCCCTCGGCGCCTGTTTTAAGCCATACAAGGCTTTGTGCAACCTGCATACAAAATCGGGGTGTGAATTATCCTCATAACCTTCTGGCTGCATCATATAAACCTCTTCCTACAAATCACCATGCAAGAAGGCATTTTTCACATCCATCTGATGCAAAGACCATCCCTTTGCAGCAGCCATAGCAATTACTGCTCTCACGGTTGCCATCCTTGCAACTGGGCTGAAAGTTTCCTCATAGTCAATTCCATATGTCTGTGCAAAACCTTTGGCAACCAATCTTGCCTTGTACCTGCTAACAGACCCATCAGCATTGTGCTTTACTTTGTAAACCCACTTGCAGCCAATAGCCTTCTTATCATGAGGCAAAGGCATCAAATCCCAAGTGTGGTTTGCATCCAAGGCAGCCATCTCTTCATCCATAGCTGCTTCCCAATTTTTATGCCCTGCTGCATCCTCAAAACATGTGGGCTCTGGCTCCTCTAGAACCTTGACCATATAAGCATAGTGATGTGCTGTATACCCATCATATCTCAGCCTATCAACTGGATACTTAATACGAGTGGACCTCCGTACAACTGGATCAGTTGCAGGAGTCTTTAAATCATGCCTGCTTTTCCTTGCACCAGGTGTAACAACAGAAGGAATCCCAAGTTCCTCATCAAGGCTCATTTCAGAGCCACTTGACTCTCCATCAACATGAGAGCTACCAGCAGACACATCAAACACTGGAGCATGGTCCACTTTTTCTTTTCCCTTATGTGATACCTGCACAACACTATTAGGACTGCCATGTGACGATTCACTAGATCTAAATCTCGCTATCCATGCATTAGATCCACTAGTAGAGGACTCTCTGGGTCCACTCAAGGCTTGAGATTGCTGCTCTGGATTTATTGCAGCATTCCCATTTCCTGCATCTGCATCTCCTACCATAACAGTTGGTGCATACCAGCTGCTCATTTCATCAAAAACAACATCTCTGCTCACTTGCATTTTGCGGGTGGAAGGGTTATAACAGCAATACCCTTTCTGGTGCAGAGCATATCCAATAAAGATGCATTTTTCTGCCTTTGGATCCAGCTTTGTTCTCTTCTCATCAGGAACATGAACATAAGCTATGCAACCAAATACCTTCAAGTGAGAAATATCTGGTTTTTGGCCTGTATACATTTCTTCAGGCGTCATGCCATGGACAGCTGCAGTGGGGGTTCTGTTCATAATATAAACAGCAGTTGCTACTGCTTCAGCCCAAAAATAATCAGGCATGTTTTTCTCATTTAGGATCGCCCGTCCTACTTCTGCAATATGCCTGTTCTTCCTTTCTGCAACCCCATTCTGCTGAGGGGTAGACCTGCATGAGTACTTCCTTTGAATTCCCTGTTCTTTCAGATATTCACAAAATTCTTCTGAAAAGTACTCTCCCCCTCCATCAGATCTTAGCACTTTAATATGCACACCTTTCTCTTTTTCAACCATGGCCTTAAAAGCCTTGAAATGGCTGAACACTTCACTTTTGTGCTTCATAAAATAAATCCACACCTTCCTAGTGTAGTCATCAATAAACGTCACATAATAATGGCATCCACCAATAGAAGCAGCTTTGGTTGTCCAAACATCTGAATGGATCACTTCCAAAGGTCTTCTGCTCACCTTAGCATTTTTGGGAAATGCATGTCTGGCCTGCTTACCCATTTGGCATGCTTCACATACCTTTTGCATTCCCTCAACTCTGAATTTAGGCAAACCTGCAACAATGTTTTTCGTTTGCATAGATTTCAGCCTTTGTATATTCACGTGCCCAATGCGCTTGTGCCATATCTCAATATCTGCAATGACACCTCTCCCATGCGCAAACATAGCAGCTTTCACCTCAGGCATATCAACATCCAAGGTGAACATTCTGCCATTTTTGTTGCCTTTCGCAACCAAGCGGCACTTATTTTTCAAGTCCTCAACAAAGCATGCATCAGGATTAAATCTAACCTGCAGACCTTGCTCAACCATCTGGCCAACTGAAACCAGGTTCTTAGTGATTTTTGGAACATGAAGTACATCTGCCAAGTACTTCGTTTTGCCATCCTGCATAGCCAATGGCACTTTACCAACCTGCGTAATTGGGTGCGCAGTATCATCACCTGTTTCAACATAACCTGGCTTATCCAAATTTCTAACATCATGAAACCACTCACCATGACTGGTCATGTGGTTAGAGGCACCTGAATCAACATACCAAACATCATTGCAAGCTACAGCATCTCCTGACATGGAGTTAACCATATGCTGCATCACAAAAAGGTGCTCATTTCTGTCGTCACCATGCCCACTTGATGATGCATAGTTGCTTTGCTACAACTTCCCACTTTTGATGTCATTCTGCTTTTTATAGCATGTATTCTCCTTGTGTCCAGGCTTTCCACAATAATAGCATTCTGTGCTGCTATTTACTTGCTGGTTCCTTTGCCATGAACCACGGCCTCTTTGGCTCCCCCTGCCTCTAGAACTACCACGTCCTCCTCCATAGGACTGGTTTTCCTGTTGTTGCTGCTGGTTCTGATTTCCTGCACGGCCACCAAAACGGCCTCTTCCTCTACCCCTGCCTCTACCTGTATTCGAGTAGAAAGCAGTCTCTTGAGAAGTTGAGGTGGCTGAACCACCATTCCTTTGCTCTTCACTCAGCAAGAGAGCAATAAGTTCCTGAAAATCAGGAAATGTTTCATGGACTCCAATGGATGTTCGAAACTGTGCATAATCTTTCCCAAGACCATTCAAGGTCACGGACACTAAGTCCTCATCATCAACAGGTGCTCCAATGGAGGCAAGAGAATCTGCAAGGCCTTTCACCTTCAAGGAATACTCATTTATATTCATATTTTTCCTTTGCACATTGTGCAACTCTTGCTTTAGCTGCATCTTTCGTGCTTTGGTATTTGTGCTATACAGCTTCACCAATGTATCCCATGCCTCCTTAGGTGTCTCTACATCCTGTATATGCACAATCATAGAATCTGAAATGCTAACAGACAGCCAATACAAGCATTTTCTGGCTTTTTCATGTCATTCTTTAAAGGCCTTCAATTCAGCAGGAGTGGGAGCAGCACCCAACACTGGTTCTGCAGTTTCACCACTGATGTACTCCCAAACTCCCTTTCCCATAAGGAAGTTTGTCATCCTGAACTTCCATGCTTGGAAGTTGTTCTTGTCAAGCTTCTCACTGATAATGGTAGACAGATTCTCAGACATTTTACAAATCACGAATTGCAACAGCAACCTGTAAACACAGCAAATGCCTCACAAGGGCAAATAGCAAAACTTCTGCAAACAGCCTCACAGGGGCAGATCCGCAACACTGACGAAAGTGGTATTTCACCACACAGTCACTTCCTAGTGACGATTTTGCATCAACAGGCAACAGGCATGAATCTGCAACTCCCAATATCTCTGCACACAGGCATACGATGCAATTTCTGTGGCACCTTTCCACCGACTAGCCGCGCAGTGGTCACACAGCGAAAAACAGGGCCTTTTTTCTGAGTGCCTGTGAAGAACTTCCGCCTTCAAAACGGGCCCCGAAACGGCCTCAAATCAAAAAAATAAAGTCACCAAGGGCTTTGCCCTTGTCCCGCAGCATATACTGCGCTCTCGCCACACCACGAAGGGCCTCTCAATCTGAAACAGTGCACTCCTGCACTTCTGGCTGTGCTACCTGCAGAGATTTGCTCCCAAACTCGAAATAGGAAAGCAACACTGGTCCTCTTACCAGGACACCACAAACTTGGCTTTCTTTCTTGAGCTCCTTACCACGAACAAGGCTCTGATACCATGTAAAAAATGAGGGAGAGAGATAGGAGACTCAAGTTCAGCTTTCTTCACAACACACAAAAGAGAGAAGACACGAGGTTGGAGGGTGAAGCCTTTCTTCACTTTTGCACACAACAATAATACAATAGAAGAGGGAAATACCCTATATGTCAAACCCTAGAATACGTGGTTCATATGTGAACCCAAACCAAAAACATACGTGGTAGTCTAACTACACCACGAGTACAACTAACATAGGCGGTGACATAAATGATAGTCATCCAGGAGATATATCGGGGGTAGAGCTTGATATCTCAACAGCTATGGTTCTTTGATGAGTGGAAGGAGAAGCTTGATTCTTGGTTGAGAGATTAGCATGGAGACTTGATCTTTTGTTGTGATAAAAAGCCATGGAGCATCTTGTATGGATGCTGAGTTGTCACAACTTATCTATTCTAGGCTAAGGGAGTGGCATGACATTTTGTCATTTTGTGGATCAGACTACACTTTGTTTCTTGAGGGAGTAGTGTGGACTTTTTTCTGTGCATGGCTCAAAAATTGGCAGTGTGTTCCATAGTCCCAAAAATGCCATTTCAGAAGGTTCAAAATAGTATGGTGTTTCTGAGCCATTTTTGAAATGTCAAACAACATTTTGGAGAGGATCTTTTTCTTCCCCTAATTTTTTTTGCGTGGTGCTCGACAGACCATTTTCTTGCATTAACAATTCATGACTTTTGCAACGATCCCTTTTGCTTTGCTCCCCACTTGCTCTCCTTTGCTTCTTCCTCTACTTGTTCTTCTTCCTTTGCTTCTTCCTCTACTTGTTCTTCTTCTTCACCTACACCACCTTAGGATTCTTCCTTTGTCCTTTTTCCTTGGTCCTTTTCCTTCTCTTGAATCTCCACCTTCCTTCCAAATTCATTTACTTCTTAAATCCTCATTAGTAATCTTCCCCTTCCTCTGCCCTACTATACTTTCCCACTTTGAGATTTTGTAATGTTTTCATTAATGATATATGTATGTATAATATATAATAGATATACATTATTAACCATTAAAAAAGCCAAAACTCCATTTCCACTGTTCTTCTGGTGGTCGAAACTCTGAAACACTATTTTTGGCCTTGCCCCATATTATTGTTTTTGAAACTCTTGGGAACTATGGTGCATCTAAGCTATAGGTCTTTATTTGAACGTATAGTCTTGGTTCAAAAATCATTTAATACATGATGCTACATCTTCGTATTTGCTGTTCCTACACTATTGATTGTCTTTCACTTGAAGCTGCTGGTGAATGAGGTTGGGTCATCAGCCTTTTGTTTGGTTACTCTTCTATCAGCTCAATCGTTCTCTTTGATCCTATGGTTGACCACGCTTCATGCTCTTTTGATTTTTTTCACTGAAGAACGTCTTGCATGTGCCTTCTGTGATCTTTCTTGGTCCAATTGCTTGTTTCCAAGTTGTTGCATTTTGAGTTTGTGTTGCTTTTTATGTTGTTGGCCAAAGGTCTTGAATGCATAGATAGGGGGGGAGGGTATTGGGGGATTCTACGTCGAGAGCAATCAATTGCTTATCCTATGGCACCCTACTTTGTTTTTTGTTTTGCTAAGTAATGCTTTGAGAAGCTGAGTTTGACTTTAGCAAATTGGACCTCCAAACATTTTTGTATTAATTGGTTTGAGAGGCCCTTGGGTTTTATGATATGTGATCCTGTGTCTAGATAGGACTTTGTGTGTATATGTTCCTTCTTTACAGTTGTGTTTCTATGTTATGATATCTGGGCCATCTATTCGGATGTCTTTGATTGCATCTATTGCCACATCTAGCACATATTTGCCCTTGTGTTTGTTGGTGCACTTGGAACCAAATATTTTATATCATTGGATGCTACTAGATTTAGAATGGTGTTATGTCCAATTGAAAGAAACTATCTAGGATTGTGTCAAAAATTTGTGATGATTTTTGAGCTCAAACATTTTTCTTTGTTGGGGCAATTGGAAGCAAATACGTTGTCCTGGTAGATGTAGAATCATGTAATTCACAATTGGAGAAATATCTATGATCTATTGTTAGAAATTCATCATGATTGTTGAGCTGAAGCATCTGTGTTTGTTAATGAACTTTGAAAGAAATAATAGCTTCCTGTTGGTTGATTTAGAATCATATAATTTGCAATTGGAAAAAATCTATGATCCTCTGTCAAAATTTTATCAAGATTGTTGAGCTCAAACACTTGTGTTTGTCAACGCCCTTTGAAAGAGATAATGGATTCTAGTGTTTGAATTGATGATGGTTTTTTGTGATTGAAATGATGATTGCTTGCACCTTCATCTTGTGTTGCAACTTTGAATGGTTGCTGCTATGTCATCCCTAGCTATTCGTAGGATTGAGGATTATGGCTTGTGGGCTTGTGATCATTTTGCATGAGGTAGCTTCAAAACATGGATGTTGTGTGGCTTGCTGGTTGATGACCTAAGGTTTTTTTTTTAGTCCATTGGTTTACTAGGCTTCTACACTTCCACAAGGATTTGAGTTGTTGTTTGGCTATGTGATCTCAACCTAGGCATTCTGTGTTGGGCATTTTGGCATGCCATGAGGTTATGATTTTTGGATATTTTGCTATCCCTGGGCTTGGAGTTTCATGCTGCTTTGTGGATTGCTCATTTCATAAGTTAAATCCTTACAATTTTGGGACTCCAATAGCAATTTCTGATAGCTTGTGGCCCATTTCTCTAGACCTTAATGCTTTCAATAATTCTTTGCTACGGTTTTCGACTTCTAGACAGATTGATGATGTGGTGATTTGTAGGCGTTCAATTGTTGATTCACAGCCTTCAAGTTCTCATATCGCAAGCCTTAGTTAGATCAGTTTGTGTATTGGATACTCAAATGTAAGGTTTGGCAACATGCTTCTTGAGAAATTTCCATAGTGTGTATACACACAATGGGCTTTTGTGCTTCGAAAGACATCTGAACTACTGTCTGGCTACGTAGTATCCATCTAGACATTTCGCATCGTAGATTCTAGCATCTTGCAACATTGTTGCTTCTAGCTAATTTGTTGTCCTTTGGCTTGCAGCTCCATGATGCTTTTTGGATTCTTAATTTCAATTGCAATTTTCAAAATCAAATTACGAATTTTGATACTTTGGGATCCATTTTTTTCAACTTGGTTGATGTCAATCCTTTCAATCATTCTTTGCCTATGTGATATGGTTTTTAAAATCTATTGTGATTGTCATGATGCAAGGCATAGTTTGTGATCAATTTCCCTAGGCTTGATTGATGTACTTTTAGTGATTCTTTGCTTTGAACACTATTGTGTATTACATGAGAACTATTGCGTGTCATCCACTTTTTGAAATTCCCTCAAATAATACTAGATTATTGTAACTAAATTCTAAAACTGAGCTGAAATTTAAATCTATCTATTTAAAAACACATTAGTTTTTTGTAGATTTTTGTTTGGTAGATAATTTCAATTGCAATTTTTAAAATCAAATAACGAATTTTGATACTTTACGGTCCATTCTTTTACGACTTGGTTGATGTCAATCCTTTCAATCATTCTTTGCCTAGGTTTTTAGGCTTTTGGATAGATTTGTGATATCGTGTTTAAAATCTTTTTTGATTGTCACGATGCAAGGCATACTTTGTGATTTATTTCCCTAGGCTTGATTGATGTTCCTATGGATAACGGAATTGAGAGAGAGGGAGAGAGAGAGAGGAGTGCACACAATATAGCTACCTGTACACTAAGTGTATTGACAATGAACATGAAGATATACATGTGAACCCCTTAGGGTTAGGGTTAGGGTTAGGGTTTGCCCCTATGCCCTATGTGGATAGTGCAATTTACACTATCTTTAACACCCCCTCTTAAATTGCACTGGGTAAGTAGAGGATGCATGTACAAGACCTTTTTGTGGATTTTGTTTGGTGCGTATGCTAGCATCCAAAACTGAAAAGAAATCAGAGTAGTATGTGCATATGTGAGCACAATGACTATGTAGCAGAAGCATGTACAATGAGTACAACTTATGATCCTGTACATATCATGGATTTCCCCCTCTTAAGTTGTGGGTCATCCTTCGCCTTTGGGAATAAAACCCAGAAGATAGGCCGAAAGGAAGAGGAAGGAAATATGGAGAAAGTCAAGTCCACCTAGATCAAAGACTAGTCGATCAAAAGATGATTGCGTGAATGTCTGCATGTATGGCTGCGTGTACTAAACATGTCAAAGCTGAACATGTCATGAGTCATCGTGGACTGTGCAGCTGCTCTGAAGAAGAGGCATCCAGATGTGAGGCTAGTCGATGTAGCTATGGAGAAACAATGCGGTAGGTTGTGACATATAAGGTTGTCACCAACCCAAAAGAACTGACAGCAATGTGTGAGGTATGCTGCAATAGAAGTATAATCTCTGTCGAATGATGCGGGGTCGAAGAAGACTGCATAGTCGATGTGGACAGAGTGATCCAGGGGCTGAAAATCTGGGGCTGAAGGTGCAGGTATGATACACTGCTCTACTGAAGAAGAAGCCCATAAAACTGACAAGGTATGGAAACCTGTCAAACCTATATGCTCAACTGTCATGAGTTGAAGCTCATCTGCTGTGTGCATGGCTAAACATCCATCGGCATGGGATGTAGTATTTGTCATAGGCTCATCAAGAAGGAGCTGACAGTGTAAAGGCCTAGAAGCCTGGAATACAACTGAGAATGCATAAAATGTCCCTGAAGCGAATATGGTGCCGAATATACTGATGTAGGGACTGATCTATAATCTTGGATCCAACCACTGATCTGCATCAAGTATGGACAAAATACAACAGCCATAAGTGCATGATGAAATACTGAGTCTCCCCAAGTTGCGTTATGGCTGAACCTGATGATGTCTACTGCACTGGAGCACGACCATACTGATGCATAAGTATCCTCATACTGAGGAATGATCTGCTGATCGAAAGTGGTGGTCATAACTGGATCCAAGGATGCAATGCGGCATGAGTGAGCCGATGCTGAAATGTCTTGAAGACTGATCTGCTGATCTGAACTACTGAAGGGAGCTGAGCCCAAGGTATGCTCTATGTTAGAGGTGAAAGCATCAGTGATGGATGCTAGAATGGAATCACCTGAAGAGCTGAATGCGCTGGGGCATATATCTCTGCATGTGGCAGAAGATGAGTGCCTCGTGCTGAGGACTTACCTGCTGAATAACTGCATGATCATAGGTGAACTCCTGCTCAGTATCTGCATATGATGTGACAGTAGATGGAGTCAAATCCATGCATAAATGTGATGGCTGTACATCACTAGAATCAGCCTATGCTGATGTAGATGGGACTGCCTCGTACTGAGGACTTACCGTCAAACATGCCTCGTGCTGAGGGCGTACTATTGAATTTGCCTCATGCTGAGGGCTTACCAAGAAGTGTGCCTCATGTTGAGGGCTTACCGAGGAATGTGCATGATCAGAAACTGCGGGCTGATCCATGCTAACGTCTAAGGCATCTGCAACTGCATCTGATCTATCAAGGCCAATGAGGCTAGAGTCTGCATCATAGATTGGTACATACCCTGTGGCAATGAATGGTCGAAGTAGGTTCTCTTTCCACTCACGGATCTCGTTCGGAGTCATGACTGGTGTATCATCAACTGTGTGATGTGGATAACTCCATGATGGAGGCGGTTTGGTGCTCTGTGCAAGAGGCTTACCCGTGTATCGGCGAGAGTGTCTACCCATGAGAACACTGTAAAGGAGCTGCCACTGGGGCGGCTTATGCTAAATTGTCAGAACCAAGTCATGGTGGAAGAACTGCAATGTACCAAGAATCAAGCCTGGAATCAAATGATGACAGCTGAGTGTCGGGAGTAGCCAAGAGGCTATACAAGACTGATGTATGTGTGTGGAAACCAATGCCAAAAATAGTCAACAAATGTGACGTCGTACATGGGTGGCATATTGCGTGCAAAGGTGCAACAATCCTGAATCCGAGGAGGAAGATCACTCTACCAAGTGTCACACTGAGTAATGAAGTGCCAAATGCCAAGAGGACTGAACTAGTGTCAGATGTGTGAAAGTGAATACTGATGATAGATCCGATGGGACTGATGCCAGTGGGAACTAATCGGGTAATGTGGCAATGGCTGACTTGGCTTGGTGGAGTTGGATCTCCTCTATGGTGGTGCTAGTCTATAGCTAGACTACACATCGAATCGCAAAATGCAGTGAATGAATTTTATCTTAATTCATTTTAAGTACTGGGTGCGCTGCAAAGGATCAGGAGGTGGTTCCGATGATGAGGATTGAATGTTGCTGACCTATGGAAAACTCAGAATGCAAATTTGAGGTGCTCACTGCATAGAGCACAAGATGGCGATCATTTTTACTTTTTGGATCACCTCCAAATTCCCCTTGGATAAAAAGTTATGGCTCTCGGAAGGATGGCCAAATTTTGATCCAAGGAGGGGGTCCAAATTGATGATCTGGCCTATGGTGATGTGGCAAACTGGTGATCACATGCAGAATACAACTGTGCCTATGAAGAGGCAACTGTGCCTGTCTGGCACTCTATGTGTTGAGGTGGCACATGGGTGACTGTGCTGCTGAGGTGTCCCCTGCTGATGTGGCAGGCTGACATGTCACTACTGATTGGGCAGTTGAGGTGGCTAGTGACTAAACCAAGGGGAACTCCACCTAACCCTGGCTAGACCACCAAACTAACTTGACCAAGTCCTCAACTAACTTAACCAACCCTATCTCTTTAGGGTTGGCTTAAGTGATGCCACGTGTCATCTCCTAAGGTTTGAAACCTTAGAGGAGATGGAAATGGCGACGCGCTGTAGGTTCGCTGGTCGTCGCGCAGAAGAGCTCGTTTGGCTCACAGAGTTAGAAGCTGCCGCCGTGCGGCCTGAAGTTTCTTTGATAGAGTTCGACCGTCGATGAGGCTTGTGCTGGAGCTAATATGGTCGTGGTGTATTTCTCGTAGCTAGCCATCCCGTGATCTCGTGGCCTTCTATTGAAGAGGCGCTGTGAGGGCATGGAGCATTAAGAGCTTGTTGTAGCCGTTTGGCTGTTGATGGCGTTGCATCAACATTGGTCACCACTCCGTAGGAGCTCATTGAAGGCTAAAGCTCATGGACTAGTGGATGTTGAAGCGCAGCTTGGTGTGATGCCTGTCAAAGGCAAAGGATGACCGTCGATACTCTGTGTTGGAGGTCATTTCTACTGAAGTCGACCTTGTCGATTGTTGAAGGAGCCGGTGCTATGGGTGGTCGCCTCTGCAGTCCAAGCTATGATGGAGCAGCCTGTCGTCGAGAAGCCCATCTTCTGCAGAGTTAGCGTGGAGTGATTGTCGTAGAGACGAGGAGAACCGTTGAGGAGTCGTCTTGCTAAGCTACCTGTACACTAAGTGTATTGACAATGAACATGAAGATACACATGTGAACTCCTTAGGGTTAGGGTTAGGGTTAGGGTTAGCCCCTATGCCCTATGTGGATAGTGCAATTTACATTTACACTATCTTTAACACCTACTTTTAGTGATTCTTTGCTTTGAACACTATTGTGTATTACATGAGAACTACTTGTGTCATCCACTTTTTAAAAATTCCACAAATAGTACTAGATTGTATCTAAATTGAGGTGAAATTATTTAAAAACACAATAGTTTTTTGTAGATTTTTGTTTGGTAGATAATTTTAGAAAAATCCCTCATGATTGTTTGGGGGACCTCCTACCTAAACACAATAAAACAAAGAAATGAAAATTTGAAGAGAAACATTCTTATTTAAATAATTATAATATTTAAAAGTACATAATAAAACATAGTAAAGCTTGCTCAATGATTTATTATAAATAAAATAAAAAATATTCAATAATCAAGATTTGTAAAAAACTTAATTATAATGACACAAACAATATAAAAGAAAGTAAAAAGAAGCCTTAATTTATTATTCAAACTATCAATTATTTTCAAACTATCAAGAACAAAGTGAAAATAATAATTGAACAAGAATTTCAAAAATTTATCGCCACGACACATAAATACCATGACACAAAGAAAAGAGAGTCTCATATTAATTGAAGTGTCTGCTGTCATCACATCATATATGTGCTATACATTAGATGAATGATCTCACATACTAAATATCATAAAGCTGATAATCAAGATTCTCATTAGGTTGCTGATTTGCTTGCTCTTTAGCATCATCAGGAACCACTTCAGGTGTTGTTTCCTCAAACAACTCTACTAGCTTAGATTCTTCATTATTAAAGATAGGCTCACAAAGAACCACCCAAGACTAAGCCTAAGCGAGCAAGAGCATAGACGAGCAAGACGATCAAGACAGCCAAACCACACACAATCACCACCAAATGCCAAAGCCAAGCAACTGAACCAAGCAGCCATCGAACGTACATAATTGAATTACCACCCGCCTCCCCTAACCCCCAACACGCCAGTACAACCTTGCACATTCCCCATAGAACATGAAAAACCATACCCACATGCTTAGGCCAACCCCATGGGCAGGCCAAAAAGGAGTGAGTTTTGAGTTAGCTCTGTGATTTCTGGGTAACACTTTCACAATCTTCCACTATGCGGGAGTTTTTAGCTACAACAAGCAACCCCCCTCTCATCTCTATTTTCTAACAGAGAGGAGGCCCATGCTTCCATGGATCCCACTCCCCAACAGGTCCTCAGGAAAGTTTGCAAACCAATAACTTTATGACATTCGTGAGTTCCCAGATAACCATCAATTTAGGAGGTTGATTCGCAGCTCCAGGAGGTTCCTCAAGTTCAACAGACCCAACAGGATCCAACTGTCAGTCAGGCAGTCAAATTCTTTACAAACTGTAACAGCAAGTTGTCAGTAGCAGCCCATGCACTGATGAGAGCTTACTAGCCACTGCCACCCAAATTACAACTGCAAAATTAATAATTACAACTGCAAAAACCACACTGTTCTAATGCAACTATCAATATATTAGACCATATTTGGAAGGAAAATCAAGTACATTATTCTGAAAATTGTAACAACACTGAAAAAAATATGGCAAGCAATTATATTTTATAGAACAAAATTAGCAATTCCAGCATCTAAAGGGACACCCCCCCCCCATATGCCTTGTTAAAACCACATCCATATTTCTTTTCATCAAAGAGCCATATTATTACAAGTCAAACATAAGGACCGCACTTCCATGCATCTATTGCATGCATGCAAATTTTGATAGTATAAACAGGCCTGATGGGCACACCTCCCGTGTTCCGACCAGTTCTCATAGGATGATATCCGGAAGTTGTGATCATTTGTAAATTGCATATATGGATGATTCATTCATAGACTTCAATATATGGATAATTCATTCGTAGACTTCAATTTCCATCTTCCAGACAAAGGGCTTTCAAATAGCATACACATCCTTACCTTATCACATTCAACATGCAATTGAGAAGCGATCAACGCATATGGTAACGTCTTTCCCATTAATAGCCTGATGAGAACACTTACATTGTTTGGCAATGAACTTGTTCCTTTTGTCTTACTGTCATATATGCACCAGCCATATTCGTGGAGCATAGGTACTTCTACAGCATACAAAATTTGTATTGCAATGTTACTCATCTGCACAATTATCTTTCCCTCTGAGAGACAACTTATAGCCTAAAAGGTGTCTGCCCAATATTTGGAAAGCAGCTTTTAGGAAAGTAAATGCTGCTGACTTCAGAGCAGAATTATACGACAAAAGCTGTAAGCTTACACAAGTAGATGGTTGATTTGTTATAGTGTCCAATAAAATATAAGCTTCGTCTTTCCTTTTCTAGCCACACAGCAAGGCTACAAGAGATCTTCCTCTGTGCCTGAGCGGGATCTCGCATGCAAAACTGTATACCATGGGAGGTCAAAATTTGCAAGTTATTGCAACTAAAGTGAAGTAGGATAACTTATTATATATTGCAAATTTTTAGAAGCAGCCCAAAATGATCACTTGGTAATACTGGCAGGGTCACATTTTGGACCTGTTTCTTAACCTTCATTTCTTTCTGAAAGCTCACCCCAGGAATGGGATTTGTTCCAACCCTCTCAATACTCTCAAGCCTGAAGTCCTGAAGGTGACAGAATATTCTGTCTAGTCGCTTTCTCAAGCGACTACCAGTAAGCATCGGGTTCTCCTTGCTATCATACGTCAGACCATCCTGTTCAATGCACTTCAGTTTTAGATCAATACATGAACATATACAAGCAAATCATGCAATAAAAAATAAACCGCAGTTTTGAGTACCTCTCCTGACCGGAGCTGCATCCATGCATCGCACCACCCTTGTGGAAGTGGTGGGCTGCCATCTAGCTTGTCATCCCAATTCATATCTCCACCAAAGACTACATTTGAATGATCTTTTAGCAAAAGAAAAGCTTCATTAGCCTGGGAAACTCTTTCAGCGCTGAACATTTGGTTCCATGTTGGAGGGGCAGGACATGGGCTCTCAAGATGAGTTGTTGCAAAAATAAGCTGCTTTTGTCCAGTTAAATCCACCTTTGCAATGCAAAGTTCTCTACCCATGACTGTGTTACGAAACGGATTCCGGTGAAAGGCTGCAACAGGCATCCTGCTCAGCTGCAAGTCATTTTCTACAATTGATGAGTATACCTTCACTCAACTAATCCCTTCCATTTCCAAGCCTGATATACATTATAATCAAATCTGAAACTTGTCCAAGTGGAGGCAAAGAAAGGGATACACACCACTGACATAACAATTGCATCACTCAGTTACAAATAGATCCCATTTTCACCTGCCCAGTACAATGTTTTTTGTCTTCGGCCTTTCGACATGTTTCGAGGCCTTAACTTTGTTCCCATGAGCCGAACCACAAGCGAAGATCTTCATTAAGAGGACTGTAGATTTAGGTTTCTGACCTGGATACAAAAATATGGCCGTTTGGAAACCAATTCTGGAGTTAAAGAGCAATGATATTGTCCCCACCATGCTGAGCGCTGAAAAATACTGTAGATATTGGGAGTCACTTCCTGTCAAAAAAGGCCAAGGTTATGAATAATTCCAAATACATAACCAAAAACCAGCATGCCTACTATGATGTACCCAAGTACCTACACCACTTGTGAATCTAAAAAAGGAGGAAGCTAGCTGGCAAAGAAGGAAAAAACTCATGCAGCCAAAGTCGTAATCCTAAACTAACCCCAGTCAGTCTGTATCTAACACTTAGGCATCATATGTATTAGCAAAGGTGATTTACACTCAAGGCTAAGAACCATTGGATGAGCTGGGCTCAGGGTTAAGCCCCAACAGGGGAATTTTCACAAAGGTCGCCTGAACTCAAGAACTTGTATACATGTGTGACCACGAGTGACAGGGGGACACAGTATTCTAAGAGAATAGAAACAAATCAAAGTGTATATCATGCTCCACTAGAGTGGATGGAACTGATACGATCACCTAGACAGAACGTAGCAGCAAATAGGTCTGCCACATGGCAGTAGGGAGACTGCACATGTATGCCTTTTAATCCCAGCCAGATAAGGTGGGTACAGAGTGCGTACGCTATTAGCAACATGAAAGATATCACAGCCCTCACGCACAATTTACATAGTCCTTTAGCACTTCTGCTAAAGAACAGGTATCAGTCTAGAGAGTCTTCTAATTTCCCCACAATACACTACAACGAACTTTCTTCAAACGCCTAGGCCATATGATATCCTGAACTGCCAGCATCTTTTCTCTCTCAAGACCATTGCAAGGTTTACCTAATTGATGAGATGTCATTAAACTAACGTAAGCGGGAGAACTGAAGAGATTATCACCCCCCCCGCCTCTCTCTCTCTCTCTCTCTCTCTCTCTCTCTCTCATTTCTGATTTAGAGATAGCTGGACAAGAAAATTATTTCATCTATATGAAGCACCTGGAAGCAGATAAGATGAGGATTGTGTTCCAAAATAATAGCACCGATAGCGTTCATCCTTGCGTGCAACTCAAGATCCTCCCGGAACCAAACGTTGTACGTCAAGATAACTATGGGTTGGAGCTCATCTCCCACTGAGCTGGAAGCACTCGCTACAAAGGGCACCGCAGGCACGCTCAACAATGACGAGCTTTCCCCATTCGAGTCTGCTCACTCAGTATAAACCACGCATCAGGCATTCCACCTTTGCAACCATAAACGATACAGCTTATTAGGTAGAAACAAACCCATTTATTTCTTAAAGCAATATAGCTTGTCAATGCACCTCCATCTAATCCTTTAGTCCTCGCGATCCTTTCCAGATGCAGTTGTCCAAGAAAATTATTGGAGACCGCCTTAGAAGTCTCGCAATCGGACTGCATGCTTCCGACGGCCTGATCCTCTGCCTTTCTCTTTTTGGAAATACTTGAGAATTCGACGAAGGAGTTGAAGGCTTTCGTCGCTTGCAGGCTGTGACTACGATCACGAGGTTCTGATAATGGACGCGTCACAGCGCACGACCTTAGTGGCCAGAACTTATTCCCTTCTACCTGTTCTTCGTCTACTATGTCATCTATCTCTGAAAAAGCATCCAGCGAGACTTCGGACTTAAATACACCCAAAATTTTCTGCTGTAGTCATCAATAAAAGTGATAAAATAATGACACCCTCCAATAGATGCACCTTTAATAGTCCACACATCAGAATGGATTAATTCCACTGGCCTCTTACTCTCTTGAACATGTCTTGGAAATGGTTTCCTTGCAAGAAAAGAAATTGATACAAAGAGAAAAGAAGAATAATCAACACAAGATTTAAAAATATCAAAATTAATCGAGTTATTTTTAATAGTTAGGATCTTAACACCACACCGAGTATACCTGTTAGCTAGGCAGAAGACTCCCTTTACTATTTATACAAGTAAGTACTTTTTGCATTCTTATCATGACATTTCCAGTTTCTTTTTTGAATTCTCCACACTAGTTGATCTAACGTGCAATTCAGCATAGGAGCTATGGGGGCACTCCAGGAGGCTGTGGAGCAAGTGACCACTACACTGTACTGATATACTGTACTGATATAGTAATATAAATTCATGGCGAAAGTTTATTGAGCTAGTTTTTTTAGTTTCACAATATTGATAGAACATAGTATGCTTTTATATTTTTTCTTTTCAATTATTAAGTAAAAGATGTAAATCTTGGCAAAAATTTATTTCTTTTTGCATAAAAGTTTCAAATCTTAGCAAATGTTTCAAACATTCCTTTTTATTTTGGCATACAAACTTTCAATGCCATTATAAAAGTTTCGCTTCTTAACGAAACTAACATGAAAAAAGCATCCATGGTAAAATTGTTCAGTACTGAAGAGAGTGATAGTCACTGGTATCTCAGCAATATCCCTTTATGTGAAGAGAGTGGGAGAGAAGTAAGGAGTCTCACTTGCAGCTTTCTCACATACACAATGGGGGAATATACAAAAAGGTGGAGGCTGAAAACAATTTTCCTCTTCTTAGTTATGAAAGCCAAAAGAACTCTCTCTAAGTACAAAAGGAATAGGTGAATACTATATGTGGGTCTCAAACCAAACTCAACTAACCTAGGTGGCATATTAACTGAGCCACAAACTAGAGTACATAAAGATAGCTGTCATCCAGCTATTATTCATGAGTAGTGTACCAACCGCATCTACAGCTAACAAGTCGGTGACATAAATGCACAATGGTCACCCTAGCATATCACGAGTGGAGCTCGATATCTCAACACTCCCCCTCAAGCTCAATCCCAATTCTTGCACACCAAGCAGGTCTCTTAACTTGCGCAGCTTCTCTGCACCCAATGCCTTTGTGAATATGTCAGCTACCTGATCCTCTGTGCTGACATAAACTAGATCAATAAAACATACTAAAACTTTCTCCCGCACATGGTGATAATGCACCTCAATGTGCTTTGTTCTAGCATGATAGACTGGGTTATTTGCCAAGTGTTTACTGCTCATGTTGTCACAACAAATGACAATTGGCCCATCTGTAGACTGATGCATATCATAAAGGAGCTTATGCAACCAAGCTACCTCACATGCAACCATTGCTGCACCCCTGTACTTAGCCTCTATACTCGACAAGGCAACTGTAGGTTGTTTCTTGTTGCTCCAAGTGGCTTCAGCACTCCCAAAAGAGAACACATATCCACTGGTAGATCGTCTATCAGAAATACTACTAGCCCAATCAGCATCAGTGTATCCATGCAACTATATCTGAAACCCCAGTCTCATAAAAGAGTCCATACTGCAATGTGGACTTCACATACCTCAGTATGTGTCTAGCTGCATCCAAATGCAGTTTCCTTCGAGCTTGCATAAACTGACTTACCAACCCAACAGCATAGCTCAAATCTGGCCTGGTAATAGTCATGTAAATCAAACTTCCTACTATGCGTCTGTACATAGTAGGGTCTTCCAAAAGCTCACCTGCATCTACGCTCAACTTCACATTCTGCTTCAAAGGAACTAAAATAGCCTTACAGCCTGTCATCCCATATTTGGACAGCATGTCCAATCCATACTGCCTCGCAAGAGCCATATCCCACTTGTGGATCTAATCACCTCAATACCCAAGAAGTAACGCAGCTCTCCCAAATCCTTAATCTCAAACTTCTGCTTCAATAGCATTTTCACATGATGGATATCTTCATCACTATCACCTGTGATGATCAAATCATCAACATAAATGATAAGCAGCATAATACCTTTCTCTGTTTTTCTCACATAAAGTGAGAAATCTGCCTTGGAAATCTGAAAGCCAATAGTGACGAGATACTGTCCTATCTTGTCAGACCATGCTCTGGGTGCTTGCTTCAAGCCATACAAGGCTTTCTTCAACCTGCAAACAAACTCAGGATGAACAGCATGAACATAACCTAGTGGCTGCTCCATATAGACCTCTTCTTGCAAATCACCATGCAAGAAAGCATTCTTTACATCCATCTAATGTAAAGACCATCCCTTTGATGTAGCCATAGCAATGACTGCTCTTACGGTTGCCATCCTTGCAACCGAACTGAATGTTTCTTCATAATCAATGCCATATGTCTGTGCATACCCCTTGACAACTAATCTTGCCTTGTATCTGTTCATAGAACCATCTGCATTGTGCTTCACCTTATAAACCCAGTTGCAGCCAATTGCATTCTTGTCTTTAGGCAAAGGCACCAATTCCCATGTAGCATTTGCTTCCAAGGCAGCCATTTCTTCATCCATGGCTTTCTCCCATTTTTCTTTTCCCATGGCTTGCTCAAAAGAAGTGGGTTCTGGTTCATGTATCACTACTGTAGCAACTGCTTCAACCCAATAATAATCTGGCAAGTCTTTTTCATTGAGCATGGCACGAGATACCTCTCCAATATGCCTGTTTTTCCTTTCTGCAAGTCCATTTTGCTGTGGGGTATGACTGCATGAATATTGTTGCTTTATGCCATGCTTTTGCAGGAAACTTGCAAACTCATTTGAGAGGTACTATCCCCCTCCATTTGACCTTAGGCCTTTTATTTGCAAGCCTGTTTCTTTTTCAACCATAGCTTTAAAAGCTTTGAAATGACCAAACACTTCACTTTTCTATTTCATAAAATAAACCCAAACTTTTTTACTGTAGTCATCAATAAAAGTGACAAAATAATGACAGCCTCCAATAGATGCAACCTTAGTAGTTCACACATCAGAGTGGATTAATTCCAATGGCCTTTTACTCTCTTGAACATGTCTAGGAAATGGTTTCCTTGCCTGTTTTCCAAATTGACAGGCTTCACATACCTTATGCATTTTTGCAACCTTGAACTTAGGCAATCCTGCAACAATATTTTGGCCCTACATTACTTTAAGTCGCTGTACATTAACTGTTGAGATATTGAGCTCCACTCGTGATATGCCAGGGTGACCGTTGTGCATTTTTGTCACCGACTTGTTAGCTGCAGATGCGATTGGTACATGAGATTGGTACACTGCCCATGAATAATAGCTAGATGACAGCTATCTTTATGTACTCTAGTTAGTGGCTCAGTTAGTATGCCACCTAGGTTAGCTGAGTTTGCTTTGAGACCCACGTATAGGGTTCACCTATTTCTTTTGTACTAAGAGGGATTCTTTTGGCTTTTACAACTAAGAAGAGGAAAACTGTTTTCAACCTCCACCTTTGTGTGTATTCCCCCATTGTGTATTTGATAAAGCTGCAAGTGAGACTCCTTATTTCTCTCCCACTCTCTTCACATGGTATCAGAGCTTGGTTCATGGTAAGGAGCTCAAGAAAGCAAACCAAGTTCGCAGTGTTTTGGTAACAGGATCAAAGTTGCTTTCCTTTTTCGAGTTTGGGAGCAAATCTCTGCAGGTAGCACAGCCGAAAAGTGCAAGAGTGCACTGTCTCAAATTGGGATGCCCTTCACGATGTGGCGAGAGGACAGTATATGCTGCGGCAAGGGAAAAAGCCCTTGGTGACATTATTTTTTTGATTCGAGGCCATTTTAGGGCCCGTTTTGTTGGCGGAAGTTTTTCGCACGCACTCAAAAAAGTGCCCTGTTTTTGCTGTGCGACCACTGTTCTACAGGTCGATGAAAAGTTGTCGTAAAAATTGCATCGTATGCTTGTGCGCAGAGATATTAGAAGTGATAGAATCATTCTTATTGCTTGTTGATGCAAAATAGTCACTAGGAAGTGACTGTGTGGTCAAATACCACTTTTGTCAGTTTTGCAGATTTGCCCTTGTGAGGCAGAGTAGTGTTTTTTGCAGTGATAGAATATTTTTACAGTGTTTAGTAATGGAGTTTGATGCTCTTTCACAGATAGTCACTAAAAAGCTTGACAAGAACAACTTCCAAGCATGGAAGTTTAGAATGACGAATTTCCTTAAGGGAAAAGGCTATTGGGAGTTCATTACTGGAGCTGAACAAGAACCAGTTATTCCTAATGTTCCCAATCAATAGGAGTTGCAGGCATTTAAAGGCTGGCATGAGAGAGCCAAAAAAGTTATGTACTGGCTGTCTATTAGTATTTCAGATTCTATGATTGTGCATATTCAGGATGCAAGCACGCCAAAGGAGGCGTGGGATACTTTGATAAAAATGTACAACACAAATACACAAGCCAGGAAAATGCAGCTCAAGAAAGAGTTGCATAATGTGCAGAGAGAAAATATGAGCATCAATGACTACCAGATGAAGGTGAAGAAGATTGCAGATGCACTTGCTTCCATTGGGTCACCAGTGGAAGATGATGATTTAGTTTCTATGACCTTGAATGGTCTAGGAAAGGATTATGCACAATTCCGGACATCCATTGCTGTCCGTGAAAAATTTCCTGATTTTGAGGAGTTGATTGCTCTTCTAATTTATGAAGAGCAGATAAATGGTGGTGCATATTCTTCAAGAGGAACATCAAAAGAAACTATCTTCTACTCAAATGCTGGAAGAGGTAGAGGCAGAGGTAGAGCAGGCCGATCTGGAGGCGGGTGGCAAAAATCAAAATATGCATCAAATTCAAGAAAACCAGTCTTATGGAAGAGGACGTGGTAACTTTAGAGGCAGGGGGAGCCAAAGAGGTTGTGGTGGATAGCAGAGAGGCCAAAATGCAAACAGCAATGTTGAATACTACTACTGTGGTAAAATGGGTCATATGGCTAAAGACTACTACAAAAAGCATAATGACATCATGAATGAAAATTTGCAGCAAGGCAATTATGCATCCTCTAGTAGACAGGGTGATGACAGAAATGAGCATTTGTTTATGGTGCAGCACATGACCAATTCTATGACAAGTGCAGAAGAAAGCAATTATGTGTGGTATGTTGACTCAGGTGCGTCAAACCACATGACAGGTTATGCATAATGGATGCAAGATGCAAGAAAAATGGAAAGACCAAGATTTGTGGAGACTGGTGATGATACTGCACATCCTATTGTGCAGATTGGTAAAATTCCTTCGTCTATGCATAATGGGAAAAAGGAATACCTGTCTGATGTATTTCATGTCCCGAATATCACCAAGAACTTGGTTTTTGTTGGTCAAATGGTTGAGCAGGGCTTGCAGGTCAGATTTAATCCTCATGGATGCTTTGTTGAGGATATGAAAAATAAAAGTCGCTTGATAGCAAAAGAGAAGAAGAAGGGCAAGATGTTTACGTTGGATGCGGACATGCCTGAATTGAGTGCAGCAATGTTTCCACATGGGACCGGTGTAGTTGCAGATATTGATATCTGGCATAAACGCATTGGTCATGTTAATAATGTACAACGACTTAAATTAATGCAGGCCCAAAATATTGTTGTAGGATTGCCTAAGTTGAAGGTTGTAGAAATGCATTAAGGTATGTGAAGCCTGTCAATTTGGAAAACAGGCAAGGAACCCATTTCCTAGACATGTTCAAGAGAGTAAGAGGCCATTGGAATTAATCCACTCTGATGTGTGGACTACTAAAGCTGCATCTATTAGAGGCTGTCATTATTTTGTCACTTTTATTGATGACTACAGTAGAAAAGTTTGGGTGTATTTTATGAAAAAGAAAAGTGAAGCGTTTGGGCATTAGAAAGCTTTTAAAGCTATCGTTGAGAAAGAAATAGGCGTGCAAATAAAATGCCTAAGGTTAGATGGAGGGGGAGAGTACCTCTCAAATGAGTTTGCAAGGTTCCTGCAAGAGCATGGCATAAAGCAGCAATATTCATGCAGTCATACCCCACAGCAAAATGGACTTGCAGAAAGGAAAAACAGGCATATTGGAGAGGTATCTCATGCCATGCTCAACGAAAAAGACCTTCCAGATTATTATTGGGCTGAAGCAGTTGCTACAACAATCTACATAATGAACAGGACTCCCACTGCATGCATGACACCAGAGGAGAGGTATACTAGTAGGAAACCATATATTTCTCATTTGAAAGTTTTTGGTTGCATTGCCTATGTTCATGTGCCAGATGAGTTGAGATCCAAGTTGGATCTAAAAGCTGAGAAGTGCATCTTTATTGGTTATTCTCTACAGTAGAAAGGGTATAGATGCTATAACCCTTCTACTCGTAAGTTTACAGTGAGCAGAGATGTTGTTTTTTATGAGATGAGCAGCTGGTATAAACCAGTAAATGTGATTGATGATGTAGATGCACAAAATGGTAATGTTGCACAGAATTCACAGCAACAATCACAAAATATTAGTGGACCTGTAGTGTCCTCTAGCAATGGTTCACCTACTTCACCATGGACAGGCAGATTGAGACCAGGAGAATCTCCTCAAAGCAATGCAAATAGTGGTATGCAAGTATCACGAAAGGGAAAAGAGAAAGTAGATTAGCCCATGGTTGATGTGAATGCAGATCACTCTTATGTGAATGGTTAATCCAATGGCTCAGAACAGAGCCTTGATGATGAGTTGGGTATTCCTTCTGTTGTTAAACCTCGAGTAAGGAAGACAAGGGATATTTTGAAAGCACCTGGTAGTGAGCTTATTTTGTGCATGTCTACCAAAGTTAAGTATCCTGTGGATAGCCTGAAATATGATGGATTTATAGCCATTCACTATCCCCATATGGTCAAAGTGATACATGAACCAGAACCCACTTCTTTTGAGCAAGCCATGGGAAAAGAAAAATGGGAGAAAGCCATGGATGAAGAAATGGATGCCTTGGAAGGAAATGCTACATGGGAATTGGTGCTTTTGCCTAAAGACAAGAATGCAATTGGCTGCAAGTGGGTTTATAAGGTGAAGCGCAATGCAGATGGTTCTGTGAGCAGATACAAGGCAAGATTAGTTGTCAAGGGGTATGCACAGACATATGGCATTGATTATGAAGAAACATTCAGTCCGGTTGTAAGGATGGCAAATGTAAGAGCAGTCATTGCTATGGCTGCATCAAAGGGATGGTCTTTACATCAGATGGATGTAAAGAATGCTTTCTTGCATGGTGATTTGCAAGAAGAGGTCTATATGGAGCAGCCACTAGGTTATGTGCATGCTATTCATCCTGAGTTTGTTTGCAGGTTAAAGAAAGCCTTGTATGGCTTGAAGCAAGCACCTAGAGCATGGTCTAACAAGATAGGACAGTATCTTGTCACTATTGGCTTTCAGATTTCCAAGGCGGATTTCTCACTTTATGTGAGAAAAACAGAGAAAGGCATTATGCTGCTTGTCATTTGATCATCACAGGTGATAGTGATGAAGATATCCTTCATGTGAAAATGCTATTGAAGCAAAAGTTTGAGATGAAGGATTTGGGAGAGCTACGTTATTTCTTGGGCACTGAGGTGATTAGATCCACAAGTGGGATATGGCTCTTGCAGAGCCAGTATGGATTGGATGCTGTCCAAATATGGGATGACAGGCTGTAAGCCTATTTCAGTTCCTTTGGAGCAGAATGTGAAGTTGAGCGCAGATGCAGGTGAGCTTTTGGAAGACCCTTCTATGTACAGACGCATAGTAGGAAGTTTGATTTATATGACTATTACTAGGCTAGATTGGAGCTATGCTATTGGGTTGGTAAGTCAGTTTATGCAGGCTCTAAGGAAACCGCATTTGGATGCGGCTAGACGCATACTGAGGTATGTCAAGTCCACATTGTAGTATGGACTAATTTATGAGACTGGGGTTCAGATACAATTGCATGGATACACTGATGCTGATTGGGCTGGTAGTATTTCTGATAGACGATCTACCACTGGATATGTGTTTTCTTTTGGGAGTGTTGCAGTCAATTGGAGCAGCAAGAAATAGCCTACAGTTGCCTTGTCGAGCATAGAGGCTGAATACAGGGGTGCAGCAATGGCTGCATGTAAGGCAGCTTGGTTGCATAAGCTACTGTATGATACGCATCAGTATATATATGGGCCAATTGTCATTTATTGTGACAACATGAGCAGTATACACTTGGCAAATAACCCAATCTATCATGCTAGAACAAAGCACATTGAGGTGCATTATCACTATGTGCAGGAGAAGGTTCTAGTCGGTTTTATTGATCTAGTTTATGTCAGCACAGAGGATCACGTAGCTTACATATTCACGAAGGCATTGGGCATAGAGAAGCTATGCAAGTTCAGAGACCTGCTTGGTGTGTGTAGGAATTGGGATTGAGCCCGAGGGTTGAGCTCGAGGGGGAATGTTGAGATATCGAGCTCCACTCGTGATATGCCAGGGTGACTGTTGTGCATTTATGTCACCGACTTATTAGCTGTAGATGCGGTTGGTACACTGCCCATGAATAATAGCTAGATTACAGCTATCTTTATGTACTCTAGTTAGTGGCTCAGTTAGTATGCCACCTAGGTTAGTTGAGTTCGGTTTGACACTCACATATAGGGTTCACCTATTCCTTTTGTACTAAGAGAGATTCTTTTGGCTTTTACAACTAAGAAGAGGAAAACTTTTTTCAGCCTCCACCTTTGTGTGTATTCCCCCATTGTGTATGTGAGAAAGCTGCAAGTGGAACTCCTTACTTCTGTCCCACTCTCTTCACATTAACATGACCAATACGTTTATGCCAGATATCAATATCTGCAACTACACCGGTCCCATGTGCAAACATTGCTGCACTCAATTCACGCATGTCCTCATCCAACATAAACATCGTGCCCTTTTTCTTCCCTTTTGCTATCAAGCGACCTTTATTTTTCATATCCTCAACAAAGCATCCATGAGGATTAAATCTGACCTGCAAGCCCTGCTCAACCATTTGACCAACAAAAACCAGGTTCTTGGTGATATTCGGGACATGAAATACATTAGACAGGTATTTTCTTTTTCATCCTGCATAGTCAAAGGAATTTTACCAATCTGCACAATAGGATGTGCAGTATCATCACCAGTCTCCACAAATCTTGGTCTTTCCATTTTCCTTGCATCTTGCATCCATTCTGCATGACCTGTCATGTGGTTTGATGCACTTGAGTCAACATACCACACATTATTGCTTTCTTCTGCACTTGTCATAGAATTGGTCGTGTTGCACCATAAACAAATGCTCATTTCTGTCATCACCCTGTCTACTAGAGGATGCATAATTGCCTTGCTGCAATTCTCCAGTCATGATGTCATTCTACTTTTTATAGCAGTCTTTAACCATATGACCCATTTTACCACAGTAGTAGCATTCAACATTGCTCTTTGCATTTTGGCCTCTCTGCCATCCACCACGACCTCTTTGGCTCCCCCTGCCTCTTAAGTTACCACGTCCTCCTCCATAGGACTGGTTTTCATGAATTTGTTGCATATTCTGATTTCTACCACGACCTCCAAATCGGCCTGCTCTACCTCTGCCTCTACTTCTTCCAGCATTTGAGTAGAAGACAGCTTCTTTTGAAGCTCCTCCTGAAGAAGATGCACCACCATTTCTCTGCTCTTCAAAAATTAGAAGAGCAATCAACTCCCCAAAATCAGGAAAATTCTCACGGACGGCAATGGATGTACGGAACTATGCATCATCATTTCCCAGACCATTCAAGGTGACAGAAACTAAATCATCATCTTCCACTAGCGACCCAATGGAAGCAAGTGCATCTGCAATCTTCTTCACCTTCATGTGGTAGTCATTGATGCTCATATTTTCTCTCTGCACATTATGCAAGTCCTGCTGGAAATGCATTTTCCTGGCTTGCATATTTGTGCTATACATTTTTGTCAAAGTATCGCACGCATCCTTCGGCGTGCTTGCATCCTGAATATGCACAATCATAGAATCTGAAATACCAATAGATAGCCAGTACATAACTTTTCTAGCTCTCTCATGCCATCCTTTAAATGCTTGCAACTCCTGTTGATTGGGAGCATTAGGAATATCTGGTTCTTGTTTAGCTCTAGTAATGAACTCCTAATAGCCTTTTCCCTTAAGGAAATTCATCATTCTAAACTTCCATGCTTGGAAGTTATTCTTGTCAAGCTTTTCAGTTGTGAAAGAGCATCAGATGCCATTACAGAACACTGTGCACTCCTTTCACTTTCTGTAGGCCATTTCTTAGGTTAGAGAGCATCTCCTCATGGGCGTGCATCTCCTCAGGTGTTGGTAGGGTTGTTACTCTACAAACTTTAGGGTGTAGGCTAAAGCTTTTGAAGACTCGAGACTGGTAATCACTTGAATGGCCTGATGTTGTTGCCTCAAATTCTCCCACCAATCGTGACATCACAGCTCGTTTTTTTTGCTTCGATGGCATTGATCAAATGCGTGCATCTGCAATCGCCTCTTGCTATTGCTGTGCAAGGAGTCTTCTTTCTTCTCATTGTTTCTCCCTTCGTAGATGTTTGCAAAAGTGTCTTCCATTGCTGATTTGATACCATGCTAGCGCTTTCCTTGAACCGTACTCTGTTCCTTGTGCCTTGACCTGGCTTTTCGGCTTTCTTGTCTAGTAGCCTCTGCGGCTTCACTTGCAAGCCATGGCGACCTGCATGTTGCCATTGACACTATGGCCACGATCAGTCTAGAATAGACCCAGAGAACCTAGCTGGTGAGGCAAGCAAAGAATAGAAGACAACTTACCCAAAAGAAGACAATGGCAAACCAAATTCTGTGCAATGTCACGTCGAGGTGTGTGTGGGTTGTAGGGCATTTGCAGGGCGGGGGCAGGTTGTAGGTACTTAATCTTCCAAAATTTGATAGGCGGGAGGTGTGAAAATTAGAAATTCATGGGAGTAGCAAAATTTCAGCCTTCAATTTCCCCCGGTGATACACGTCAGTAGAATTGGATATCCCAAACAAGTGCAATGTGGCCTAAAATGCTTCAAAACACAAATAGGCCAAGGGCACACTATCGGATTCGATGTTGTGTATTATTAAATGCAATGAACTTTGGCATGCTTATGAGCCATATAGCAAGCAAGTGCATGGAAAAAGAAACAATTCAAATTTGTAAATAGTGTTGGATTTAATAAAATACATTTTCACATGCACAAATTGCACTTTTCCAACTTCTTCCATTTTAGGGTGAATCTAGATACCAATACCAACAACTATCAATGTTTTAAGACCACCATGCAGTAGTCCCACTAGTTTGGATTCCAAATTTTCAATCCATTTTGGTTTCAACAAATCAAAAAAAAGTTATGGAGTGTGCCCTCAAATGGGTATGCATCACTTTAGCACAACATTGGAGGCCCATTAACCCATGACTAATGTTCTCATTTAGGTGTATCCTTGGGTTGAGGAGAAGCTCACATAGTGTACTTTTGAATGATTACTTGGTTGCATGTATCTATAGAACAAAATTTTGATGTTTTTGAATAAATCGCTATATCCTATAGTCTTCAGGATGCATGCTTCACATGCAACGTAGCACTTGTAATGCTTTAATGGTCTCGTTCCAAATCTTTATTCCATAAATTTTTTCTCTCATGTTCAATTTGGAGTGTGTACTACAACTTGAAGACAAAGTTTATTGAATTCCATTGAGCAATGCATAAGTTATGGGGCATGCAAGAAACCTATATACAGAAAAGTCCCTAAACCTCACCAAAAATGGCTACACACCCAAGCAAACAATGACCCAAAGTGTATTTGAAAGTGAAAAGGGAAGCACTACATATAATTCTTGGAATAATATCTTTGTATATCTTGAATAACAGCAGAGACTAATGGTTGAGTTCTACAATATCACATTTGAAGAATGTAAAGGAGTTTTGAAGTTTGTTGCGAAGCTAGATGAGTGTAAAATTGTCAAAAGGAAAAAAAGATAGAGAGAGTTTCTATCACTTTTATGAATCAAGCACTTGATCAATCGATCACAAAGTCTAGCTCAAAGTACTTCAGTATGCAATCGAAAAAGCACGTGTGGTGGTTGGGTGCATTTGAGGTATGTAAACTATTGCCTTCCAAATTAGTCTTTGCTCAACATGCTATAAGTTTTACATAACATAGCTTGGAATCCTTCTTGTGACTTTGATTGGAGACCTTTTTTTCTTGAGCTAAGGAGCAACTGAACTCTTCTCATCTTGTGCAAGAGTTGTTCTTGTTGCAGTTTGCTCTTCATCAGTTTTGTCGAGAAGGGCTACCAAAGGAGGCTATCAATTCTGTATGAGCTTATGCTTTCCATAACCCTCCAAGGTGAGGGGATTCTTTACACCACAACATAGTGCCTAGGAAGTATATGTCAAAAAGTAACCATCTCTTGAGCCTTGCTTTCTAGCATAACACCCAAAAATAATTAAAGCAGACCGCTTCTCTATCAAAGTGATCTTATCTGTTTGCCATGATATAGGATGACCACCCAAAATTTGTGACAAACACTTGAAAAAATAAGTAATAGCAGCTCCATTGTTACTAAGCGATTTCTGAAAAATCAATATCTTTGCAGCAAACAGGTCTTTAATATAATGCAAAAGGCTTGATAGTCTACCAAGCCCTAGAATTCTACTTCTAGCTGGCCTCAGGAGGACTGTGTCATCTTCAACGAACAATTGCCATACATGAAACACACTCAGATTAAAAAATAGATCATTAAATTGCATATCTAAACTCCAAATCCAAGAAAGGTACGTGCTTTACCTCAATATTCTCATCTTTCTGGAGCACATCATCATTAAACAAGGAGATACACATCTCCTCCTTCCCCTTGAAGCTTTGACTGATATCCAAGCTTGTTGTGAGCTTCATTCTTGCTTGCATTTCTTGGAAGATTGTCTCATCCACATCTTCATCCATTTTGGCTTGCTCAAAACAGATGGACAATTCTTCTAAAGGATTGAACTTGTCCTCCATCTCTAACAAAGGATCGTCATCAATCTTTACTCCATTGTCAACCCTGCAAGACTAAGCAATAAGGGCAATTACATAATCCTCTCTCAAATTGAAGAGGCACTGTATGTCATACCAAAGGACATACCCTTTTCCCTCAATGTTGAAAGAGGGAAGAATCGGCATAGTGAGGTCATAGCTTTCAGCCTCAATGTCATCCACTATGATAGCATCTCTTAGTATCCCATTTTTTAGAGCCACTAGATCTAATGCTGCAACTGCAAGCTCCTCCTCTTTTGGGTCAATCTTCTCTTTTGCATATGCTATATCCGACTTTTCTTCTGTTTCCTCTTCCTCATCACTATCCTTTGTGTCCTCAATTGACCCATCAGCATAGTGTACGTACATTTCAAATGCAAGGGACTCTTCAAGTATCCTATAATCGCCCTTGTGTATAGTGCAGATTTCCTTGTTGCAGTCTTCAAAACTATCAAATAGTTTGTGCATTTGATACCTGATCCCATCATTTTTGGCAATGTCCTTGATATGTACAAAGGTTTTATTGTTGACAACTTTAGATCCTTTAACTGACAACTTGTTGAAAGACTCATACACCTCTCCAAGGAAATCCTTGTGCTGTGCTAGAAGAGAATGCAAATCCATCTCCTTATTGAACGTCTCATGGTATTTATGATACTGCATTTGACAATCAGACTTTTGTAAAAATTCAAAAAGCTACAGTTGGGGTGACTTCTTTTTCTCCTTGTCCTTTCCCTTAACAACTACTTGTCCACCTTTGTCTGAACCCCTCTCATTGAGATTTCTTCTCTTGACTGCATAATACAAAATTAAATTTGATTCCTGCACGTAGCTAAATGAAACAGAAACACTCAAAAAGCAATTCTCACCAGGAGATTCCTCCTCCCTTAGAGCATAAGCTGATAGGTCAATGGTCTCTATGAATGGTCTTGCTGCATCACCTGCACAAACACACATAAGGGTTAGGTTCCCCTCTTTGAATGTTTGCACATAAACGTGATATGATGGCTTTTCTAATTAAATACCCTTAACTATCGTTTTCAAGCAAATAATTTTGTTTATGTAAATAATACTATGTACCCAAACATTGGATAAATCAAATGCATGGAACTAGGTGCAGTAGTAACAGATTTTGCCCATAAATGTGATATAGGGTGTTCCTCAGCTATATAATCTCAAATAGCATTTTCAAGAAAACACCTTGGCCTCAAAGTAACAATATCCAGGCTCCATATAAAACATCAGGTCTTGACAAATTTAGATAATTATTAAAAGAAAATGGTCTTAGATCATGCAAAAGTTGAAGCAAATGCCTAAGATCTGGTGCAGTGGAATTGGGTTTTTAAGCAAACATATAGAAATATAGATCAAGAAAACACTTGGAAAGGTAGATCAAGACTGTGGTGTATTTAAGTACCTAGATTTTTTCTCTCCATGGCTTTTGCACAAGTGTAGGTAGGCGAGGATGATGGTGGGAGACAGCCAAGGCTAAAGTGTTGTCCAGATGAAGATGAGTCTACGGTGTAGGAGAAAAGTGATGAAGATCAAAACTATTGAATGGATGGATAAAAGTGAAAAGAAGAGGGGATGGCATAGATATCTATGCAAGTCACACTCGTTAGCCACACATGCCAAAAATGGTCTTCAAGGTACTAGTGAATTAAGTATGTACTGATTGCTTGCACCTATTATTAGACCAAGCCACCAGTAAGTAGATTTAATCTCCCCTTGTCATCTCCATCTCGAGTTTCATCTTCCTCCCTATAGGCTTGTGCTATCCAACCTCACCAACTCTATCACACTGACCCACTACAGCTCCAGCTCCATGACCCAGACCCACTACAGCTCTAGCTCCACCCATCAAGCTATCACCCATCAATCTCATATTATCTACATACCAATAAGGTTAGTTGTTTTGGTAAAATGGTCTTTCTCTATGTATTCTAGAGACTGTTGCACAACAATTTGATCAAAAATGCGATTTTTCCAGTATCTTCAAGTATATTGCTCCAAATCGCATTTTCAAGCAAATCATGGCAGACATAGCATGTTTTGACCATAAACGCGGTATGGGGTCTTTTTTAGCTAAGATAGTCTCAAATCGCATTTTTGGGAAACAATCCTGTCCTCTAAGGAACAAGGATTAGGATCTAAGGAAAACTAAGGCCTAGAAAACACAGATCAAGAAAACACTATTGCCCACAAATATAGCGATTCCAAAGTGGGATATATAAATACTTGGATTTTTTCTCTCAATGGCTAGCTAGGCTTAGTGACTTGTCTATGTCTCTTGCATAGGTGCACAAAGGTGGGGATGATGGCAGGGATGATGTTGTCCAAATGCAAATAAGGATGTGGTGTTGGAGAAAAGGAAAGAAGATCAAAACTATTGGAGGTATGGAGAAAAGTGAAGATAAGAGGAGATGGCACAATTAACTGTGCATCAGTCCTGTCAACCACACATGCAAAAAATGGTCTTCTAGGTACACGTGCATTTAAGTAGCTAATCATTTCTTGCACATATTTTGAGACCAAGCCCCCACTAAGTAGAGTTAACCTTCTATTTTCATCTCTATCTCGAGTTTCAATTGCCTCCTTACTATCTTGTGCTTTCTAACATCACCAGCTCTATCACACTAACCCACTGCAGCTCCAACTCCATCTTGAACCATCACCTAGACCTATCTATCATCAGGAGACACAGTCCAAGGTAAGAAATCTATCACCCATCAAGCTCATATTACCTTCATAACTATAAGGGAGTCATTGTGTTCTGTCTATTGTTTAGGTGAAATAGCCTTTCGCTACCTTTTTCTCAAAGATACTATATGACTTGTTTCTGTTAAGCACATCTCATCTGCATTCTAGAGTATGCTACATCAAATTTAGGAGGATGCTGCATCAAACATAGTTGTTAGAGTATGCTACAAAGAAATTTTCTCTTAAACGTGATTTCATCAGTTTCTTCAAATATTTTCTCCAAATTGCATTTTCAAGCAAACGTTTGCCTGGCTTATTTCTTTGTTATGCTTGGATTTATGTTAAGAGAAGACAACATTTGCATTCTAGAGTATGCTACATCAAAATTAGGAGGATGCTGCATCAAACTTTTTTGTTAGAGTATGCTGCAAACAAATTTGCTCTAAAATGCGATTTCATCAGTTTCTCTAAATCTTTGCTCCATATCGCGTTTTCAAACAAATGTTTGCATGGATTATTTCTTTGCTATGTTTGGATTTAGTTTTAGGAGAAGACAACAATAGAGTATGGCAAGAACAAAAGCAATAGCCAGGAAGAAAGGTAAGGGATCTGACATTGTAGGGGTTGCCATAGCTCCATCAAGATCAAAATCCTCAAACAAGGGGAAGCCTATGCATATGCTAGCAAGGAACAGGAAGAAAAGAGTTAGCCAAGGTAGATCTATCTTGATGGAGCTCAGGAAGGCACATAAATCCATTGGGTATGCAATACCCATGGCACCATCCCAGAGGCTTGTGAGGGCGATATGCATCAACTCGAACTTGGACTTCAGGTGGCAAAGGACTGCACTACTTTCTCTCCAAGAAGCTGTTGAAGAGTGGCTGATAGAGTTTTTCCAAGACACAATGCTGGTAGCAGCACATGCACACAGGGGGACTATAATGAGAAAATATATCCAAACACTTGTAAGGTGGTAGGTGAAGATATGATAGGATCCTTAATGCAGAGGATTGGGATGATCTTAAAATGAGAAATATCCTATTGATACCTCCAACCAAGAAACCTAAAGCAGATGCAGTAAAGATAATAGAGATCACTCACTCACATGAGACTAGAGGCAAGGCTGCATATGAAGAGTCTCTAAGGGAGAAAGTTAAAGAAACAATGTCTGCCTTGGAATCCGAGATGTTACTGAGGCAGTTGCAAATTCAGCAGAATCTACTGTAACTTGGACCAAGGATCAGAATATCTATACAGGCTGTGAATGATGATATGAGCTGGGATTTGACACAGGATTGCATAAGTGCTTCAACACAAAAAGAAAACCATGTTACTTGCACAATCATGCTTGCACCTCTATAGTAAGTATATCTTTCAAGGTCAATTGTGTTTATGTCTTTATAGCACTCACTTTTTTATAGGCTAAGTGAGGTGGTTTTTTGAAAATTCAAATCCACCAGAGCCTTCAGCACACTATATATATAGTTGATCCAGCAATTTCATTCAAGTTGAAGGATAACAAGACATCAACAAAAAACATTTCCAAGTGGTTTCATTTTTGCAATCTCGATGTGGTTGATATTCTTCTCCTCCCATATTGTTCAGAGTATGTTCCTTGACCTTTTCCACTAATACCCTCTATTGACAAAATCTTGATATGTTCCAATTGTATTGACACCCTCTTGGTATAATCCCCTCACGTTTGTTGTTTTTCTTGCAGCAATCACTAGAGTTTGGTGCATATAGACATACAAAAAAATTTATGCTATACCTTCAACTCCTTAAAAAGCACCCACTAGGGTTTAGAATTATAAGTCAGTCTTCCCGCATACTTTTGCTGCAAAACGCGTTTTCTATGTCTTCTCCTAAAAAGTAAGCCATACTGCCTTTACATGCAGAAGTATGAATCTTATATTTTGTTGCCCAATTTAATTGAGTAGTATGCATTCCTGGAACCTTCATTCCCATTGCAGCTACCTCAAAAGACTAATGGATGCACTAGACCTCCGTAATTTGAGCCCACCATGCACAAGGAGGCAGGGACATCAAAGTAGTGTGAGATCGAGCCCATGCACGAGGAGGTAGAGACATCAAAGCAACACGAGCCTGAGTCAATGCATGAGAAGGAAGTATGATTGCAACAAGCCGATCTCATGCCCATGGAGGAGTCAAGTCATCCGAAGGATGTACAGTGGAATCCACCTAACCAACATGTGGAAGAAGCTAAAGACAACTCTTCTCAGAAAGAGTCTCCACTGCACAAAAATAAAGAGAAAGATTCAGAGTACCAGTAGAAAAACACATGATACTTGTACTCATTTTGTATTAATAAATCACGTCAAATTTTTTTTTGGATTGCAAGTATTACGTGGAGTCAATAGCTTTAAATTATCTCAATTGTTCTATTTACAATGTCCTTACATTGAATTTTTCTTTCACTCCTTTGTAGTATCTGCAAAAATAAGTTTTTAGCAATATCATAACTTTAGAAGTGATAGGTGAATGTATCATGCAAATGTAAAGAGAATAGATTTAGAAGGAACGCAGGGTGGAAACCAACTTACTTTCCTATTGTTCAAAAAGAATGAAAATTCTTTTTGGATATTGTTCTCAGTCTCCATAAAAATGTCATTGCGTAACTAAGAGAGAGTGCAACATTGTCCTAGTGAGATGGATGTTAGAAGGATGTCATTCTCAATAACATTTATTTCAATTATTGGACCTAAAGAACTCTCGTCTTGGTCCATTGCCACAAGTTTTGTGCCTATCATCCTACTGCATTTATAGTAAAAAGAGAAGATAAAGTTTTGTTAGGCAATCATGTACTTAATGTTGATGGAGTTATGAGCAACCTCACAATACACATTGTTGGCCACCATTCTATCCCAACCATTATCCAAAAAATTTGGAATTGGAATTTTATCATATCCTTTTGCTCTGAAAGTCAACATTGACATACAAACTTTAACTGGATAGTCCTGAAAAAGCTCTACAAAAATTGTAAGTGGCATGAAAATGTTGATTTTAACTATTTTGGTAGAAGTATTTGGTTTCAGGGAATGTTGTACTTCTAAAAATAGTTTGGATCTATATGATTCTATGACGCTACCATCAGGGACTGGCCAATCAACCATATTCCACAATGGGAGATCTTGCTTTTTTAATAAACCGTGTGAGTGAGCATTGTCCATCAATTGATAAAAGTGATTATTAAAAAATATACCCGATTCTGCCAGATTTGTTGATTTTCTACCTTTGTACTCTAACTCCCCAATAGCACCATGTAAAGCATCAAAGGATCCCAATATGCACTCCATTGGTTGCCACTCTTCGTATGATGAGGGATATATATCTGAACCAAAACAAAGATGTTGTATGTCATAGAAAGCAAAAGTTCTTTTGTTTCAACTATTTCATTATACAAGTACACTTACAATTGGGTCTATGGTGTAAAAGATAAGTAGGATAATCTCGCAATACAAGTTCTCAATGCATGTAGACATGTATCCGAACCTCTCTTACACATTTTGTGCCTTCTTTTTTGACTCTAAAATCTTTCACTCTACCCTTCCAACAAGAAGCCAAAAAAGTGTTAGTCGATTGTTGCTTTCTCTGCTTGTTGGGTTGCATTAGCACCCACACTTCTTTTGCCACACCTATCCTTTTTTAGCTACCGTCCACGGTCATAGTATTGGAAAATTCTACACATAAGATCAGTGAGGTGGGTCTTCGTGGCAAAGAGATAATTACGGTACATCCACATCTTTGCTAAGTTTAGCGACATACTGTTTCCTAGTGGCATGGCCATAGTTTTTTGTTGCCATATGAAATCCTCACTCTAATACCTGTGAAGTCAAAGAAACACACAACAAAATAGTCAGAGATTATACTTTATCACTCTGAAGTATTTTACCCAAAGTAATCGACGTTTAAAAAAAACTGAACAAAATTGAGAACAAGCGAATGAAAGGTGAAAGGAGCTTATTGTCTTGAAATTTTAAGATCATCACAACAACAATAATGCACGGAGGAATGCTTATTGAAGAGAGAATGGAATGGCTCGTGGTGAAGGTAGAGGAATGCTTGTTGAAGAGAGAATGGTGCCTGAGAACAAGAGAAATTGGATGGTTTTTTTGGGTCACCACACGGGAAGGTTTCAAAATGGAGCTCTATTTAGATTTTGGGTCCACATCTCTTGATAGGGACAGAAAAAACTGTAAAAGAATGAAAAATCAAAATTTTTATTAATGCCACGCTTGTAGCAACATAAAAAACTATTTTTTTCATATTTTTGCCTTTTTTTGGTGGAATTTCTACGTTATGATGGGCTTCTCCTCATTGGTTGAGAGACATTTTTTCCAAACCCTAAAAGGCCCCAAAATGAGCTCTCTTTTTTCCTAATGATGCAAAGTCTTCCATGAAAGTGGATGATGTTCAAAGGAGAAGCCAGCATGATTGCAAGAAAATTAAAGTAGTTCGTGGTCTGCACAGCATATGGGAATTTTCAAAAAATCACTTGATTAGAACAAGAAAACTTTCTTGTTTTTGCGGTGTGTGCATCATAGGGGATCATGACTATTGTGTGAACATTACAATTGTGAAGACATGGGAGCGAGTTCAAGTTTTCCCTCTACATTAAGATGGAGTGACAAACAATGGAGAGACAAACAACGACTTGCCACAGTTTGGGGAGAGTGTCAATGACCTCACTAACTGTTAGGAAGAGGGGGATAACTTTGCCATTGTCGGTATCTTTAGGGAGAACAAGAAGATGACCCATACTTTTTCTTGCAATGCACAAAGCCTAAGCACAAGGTTGAGGAAAAATTTAAGGATAATTGGGGAACAACCTATGAGAAGTGGGATGTAGTGGTTGGA
The DNA here is from genome assembly GCF_047967505.1 of Dipteris shenzhenensis. Lineage (NCBI taxonomy): Eukaryota > Viridiplantae > Streptophyta > Polypodiopsida > Gleicheniales > Dipteridaceae > Dipteris > Dipteris shenzhenensis. The sequence goes on from NC_141613.1 coordinate 17,919,487, forward strand.
GCTTTTTGGTACAAAAAAACATCCAAGAGAGGCTGCAATCACGCACTGCTACATAAGAGTCCACAAACATTTGTGTACTCTCATCTAGTAAGAGCTATTAAATTCCAGATCTAGCCTATTTCACAATGAAAGAAGGGAAAGAGTGTTTTCAAATTGGATTTAGACACGCATGAGCACATCTTGGGGTGTCTTGGAGTGGTGGACGAGGATGACTAAGAAAGTACTAAGAAAATGTAGTCTCATTGCAAGGAAACATATCCCCCTTATCCTGGAAAATGAAAAATGTATTTGAGACTACGCTTACTTTAGTAAATCTCAAACTAACCACCGCACTTGTTTTTGTAAGTCCCATGCTTTTTTTTAGTATATCCGAAACAACCATCGCACTAGTTTTATTAAATCCCATAATGAATCCACAAATCCTAAACGAATGAATTGTATTCCATTCATCTTGTAGTAATAAAAGCAAACCACCATGCTGGTGGGCTATTAATATCCTAGTGTGCAACCAACCACGACGTTGGCGACCAGTTATCCTACACTACCACCATGCTATCCTCAAACTCATAGCAAAGTGCTATACTAAAATAGTTCCCTTTAGGTTGGTTGTCTTTAACTATCAAATTTTAGCCACTAGGCCTTTGTATGGTAACACCAACATTCCTCTTTCTAGGTATTTAAACACAATATGCATGTCATTCCATGCTTTCTTTGTTTCTTGGTTTTCTTTGTCTCACGTTCTTAATCTCACTCGGTTTTCTTCGCTTGCCTTTTTGACTGCCTGATGGAGCACTCTATACCCAGATGTTGTAAAAGGCTATAATAATTATGCTACTTAAGACATTAGAGTAGTCCTGATTCATCACTTCATCCTATTTCATCGCTTTATCCACCTTGTGTATTAAGCAGTCTTGTATAAAATTGATATCCATCTGAGTTTACTTTGGTCGACTAAAATAAGATCGGTTAACATTTTACTCAAATACACATGAGATAATTTAGTATATGCTCATAAAATATTATGCTCACACATTATTGACACTAAGAATAAACCAACCGTCTTTTAGAAGACATTTTAGTATTGACATGAAAGCAAGTTGACACAAAATCAGGTATTACAAGCACCATAGATCACGAATGATGGCAGTCCGAGAAAATCAATAAATGCTTGCAAGGTTTTACATTTTCAAAATTACAACGAAATTTTACGGCTCAAGGGAATTCCAAACTCCCAAATATCTTATCAACCTCTCTATAGCAAGCATCTCCTAATTCCAACGGTTGAATGTAGAGTAGAAGCAACACATATTCATCCCGATCTGAGCAGTCTGTGGGCTTCAACAAAACACAAAAGAAGGAGAGATAGCCTAAGTGTGAAACTCATTGCTAGAGTGACGATGTTTAGGCATGAAAATACGAGAGTTTCTTTAAATAGAAAGGGCATCTGTAGAAAGTGAAAGGGATGCAAGGTGTTTGATGATCGCACTATAATGCAGGTCAATGGTGCCTAAACTAGCTCGGTGGTTATTTGTGATTGAGCTTTGGGATAGTTTACTTGTTTTATTTCTTAAACTAGGCTTGGACTTAATATAATTGCCATAAACTTGCCCGGTGGTTGGAACATCATGCACCCATGGTGGCTGGTTCATCTCAAACACCAGTTATGTGATTGTCCTAAACCAACGTGGTTGAACAAACATTAATTGTTGACCAGCCCGGTGGCACGGTTGAGTAGAAATGAACAACAATATATTTTGCAACAAAAAAGAAACATATTGTTATGTTACTAAACTAGCCTGGTGGTTGGAACATCCTATAACCATGGCTGCTTCAGCTCAATCACCAGTTATGTGATTGTCCAGAACCAGTGTGGTTGAACATACATTAGTTGTTGACAAGCCCAGTGGTTAAAATTAATGTGTTTCTTAGTTAAATTTAATTTTTTACTATTCAGGTCATATACCAGTTAATTTCTAGACCGAGATGGCTTGGAACTAATGTGATTCTCCTAAACCATCCTGATACTGGTTCAAGACAAATAGCAGTTACTGATTGCGATTGTGAAATTTAGAAATGAAAAGCAATATATTGTTATTTTCTAATTGCAAAATTCAAAAATGAAAAGAAATATACTTTTTATTGTCTAATATGTGAAGTTGAGACCGTCGGGCTAAACCAGCCCAGTGGTTACAGAATCATTACAAGTATCATGTGTTTTTTCTATTGTTGCTCAGAATCTCTCTCTTGACTTTTTTGCAGTGGAGACAGTGGGGTTACAACATGTGTCAATTTGATTGTAATTTACATGTTCATATGAAATAACATTGTAAAAGGAAACCTAAATGTTACCAGTATGGTGGTCTTCCATACACTGGATAAGTGTCTCCAAACAATGGCGATGTTGGGCCATAAAATTTTCATTTTTAGGCATAAAAGAAAAATTCCGAACAACATTTGAAGCAGCCACTGCACACTGTTGCCGCTCAGCACGGCCCTCTTCATCCAAATTAAAAAGACCTTCCTCGTCAAGCCAGTAATTCACATCTTTCCTCTGCCCTTCCCTATCTGCTGCTGCATCATCAACATTAAAGCCCTCTTGGATTGACCTGCCACACCAACACATTTGGAAAGCAAGTTTAATATAATGACTATAATGCATCCATTAACTAACTCCTCTTCACTTTCTTAGAGAAGTCTTAATACAATGACTTTCATGGAGACACTAGAAGGAACATGCTACTCTATGATTGGCACCCTCATTTAATCCTCCTATATGCAAACAATGTAGTCTTACTTCCATCTTCAATAGAGGGCCCTCAATGACACTTGGATTCATTTCTTCTTGGCTCTTCAATTGTTGTTCTAGCTGCTGGATGTAGCTTTGCTTTCTCTCAAAAATTTGAAGGCCCTATGTTTAGAAATGAATCAGAGTTTTGAAAAACTCCCGTTCTCTGTCCGGTACATCAGCATGCATCTCTCTATACTTCTGGTATGCTTGATCATCCTTGTAATTATCCGATGTGGTTGAAGCCATTGCCTGTAATGCCTTGAATGCGTTGTCCTCTTGTTGTTCTTCTTGAGCTCTAGCTCTCATTGTTTGCATCAAAGTTGATGCTAACAAGAGGCTATTGAGTCTTGTTGTATCGATATCCTGTTGTGTCGGCATCTCAAACTCGGGCATGTCTTGATATATATCTTCTTCTTGGACCTTTTCCTTCCCCTTGCTTTGTTCTCTTAGTTTTCTTTGCTGCTAGGAGTGAACATGGGTGACAGAGAGGTGAACATGGGGAGTTGACATAGGAGTGAACAAGGGTGACCTAGGAGTGAACAGGGGTGACCTAGGAGTGAACATGGGTGACAGAGAGGGGAACATGGGGAGTTGACATAGGAGTGAACAGAGGTGACCTAGGAGTGAACAGGGGTGACTTGGAGGTGAACATAGGTGACAGAGAGGGAGTTGACATAGGAGTGAACAGGGGTGACCTGAGGTTCAACCTGAGTGACAGGGGTGAAGAGGGATTAAGGAGAAGTGTGTGTCAGAGAAGGCAAGGGCTGTTTCCGTCTTGCCAGAGAAGGAGAAACTCAGTTTTTATTGGTCTCCCACCAAAGAGTGCAACTGGGCAGAGAGTAGAAGCTTGACAGGGTTAGGAAAGGGAATACATTGTTGTTGTTTTTTTTTTTTTTGAATAAATAGAAATTCAACTAATAGGAATGGAAATCCTTATCCAAAGAGAGAGAGTCAATGTGGATGATACTTCTTTACCCGTGAGCCATTTACAGGTGCTGGTAACTTCTTGCCCTCCAAGGTGGCCAAATATACCCCTCCACTGGGAATAATCCTTGTGATAAAGAAGGGCCCTGTCCAGCCACTGACAAATTTGGGTTTATGCTTCAGGAACTTACTGGAATATAACAAGACCAAGCTGCCAACTTGGAATTCCCTCTTCCTGAGATTTCTGTCATGCCATGCCTTCTGCCTTCTTTGCCAAACTTCCTGAGCAAGGATCGCTTCACGACGATGTTCATCCAAGGCTTCAAGATCCCATAATCTCTCAAGTGTGCATGCCTCCAAGTTATCATCCATCTCTGCCATGACCCTAGTGGTCTTCATGTGGAACTCATAGGGCATAACCGCCTCCAAGCCGTAAAGGATAGTGAAAATTTCAACTACCAGGCTAGTTTAGGACAGTCACAATTTCAACCACTGGGCTAGTTGATGTTGATGCTGTTGATGCCACTGATCTACCACCTAGCAGCATGGAAGCTGGAAAGAGCACGGTTCGGGTTTGCCGACAAAAACAGAGAAGAACTACAACACCTCGCACCACTGCCTGAACTCAAGAAGCCCAAGACCAAAATACCAGCTAGAAGGATTACTAGAAGTCAAGGGTAGGAAGAGGCATTATAGCAGGAAGAACAACGAAAACAAGAGGAAGAAGAAGCTGCAGCCAAGTGGAAGAAGATTTCCTTAAGGATGACGTATTCTGTGCTGCTGCAAATTCCCCACAACATCCAAGAAGGGCTTGAGTGGTGATGGAACACCAAAGGTGTATGACCAGGGGGAGCTCATTACAAGTAGAGCAGTCTGGATGGGATTACAGATGGTAGATTCTAGGATTGGGATCCTGAACATGTATGCCCCTGCTTGTAGACAGCAACGCCCAGCTTTCTGGAGGCGCTAGACCGATTGTCTCTCGGATTTAGACTTGTGGATTATTGGAGGGGACTTCAACAATCTTGAGTTTGGAGAAGACAAAAAAGGGGGTGCTTCTTTCTCCGAGATGCCTGTAGCGGAGAAGAAAACTTGGGAGCAGTTTATCTTTTTGGTCTGCGGCAGGGACCCTTGAAGGGAGGCTAAGTTCTCCAAGACCCCTGGCAGTCTTAGTTCTCCTTTGGCTAGCACCGGCATGATGGATTGCTTGAGAGGCTGGATAGGTTCTACGTTGGAGATTGGGCCATGCATAGAGGTGGTTCCATGGGCATTCTTGCAGGGACTACCCTCTCAGACCACTCGCCGATTGTGATTCATTTGGACCATCCCCGTCGAGGGCTCCCACAGAGGGGGGTTTTCATCACAGATGCATTGATGTGGGAGGAGGAGGTGTAGCAGGTCATATTGGAGATTTGGCAGCAACCAGAGGACACTCAGGAGGGTGGCTGGACATCTTGGACAGTCGAGGCAATTCAGAGGAGCAATGAGGAGCTCCGCACCCAGGATCTCTACCATCATTTTTCCCTTTAGGAGAGAGAGAGAGAGCTTTGAGGCATGACTTACATCCATTGAGCGTCTCAGGGAGCAAGACATGGAGTCTCAGTGGCTTGCTAATAGATATGAGTGTGCACGTCTGGAGTTTCAAGACACAGAGTTGAGGAGGGATGAGTATTCTTACCATTTTGCTTGTGCTCATTGGGTACAATAAGGGGATAGGATGAGCCGCCAGTTCTTTCAGGCAATGGGGCCTAGGTCGGCAGGTGCCCAATTGCAAAGACTGAGAGATGCAAGCGGCAAGGTGGTTTTGGACCCTCATGAGATTATGGGAGCTAGCTTCGTATTTCTATCGTCACCTTTTTCAGGCTAAGGAGGAGTTCCCCCAGGTGTGGGAGGCCCGTGAGGTGGTATGGGAGCATGTACCGGCTGTGGTGTCTCAGGGCATGAGCAGCCAGTTGGACTCTCCCTTCACATATGATGAGCTTCGGTAAGCTCTCAAGGCACTTTTGACTCAAAAGTGCCCAAGGGAGGATGGGCTGTCCCTGATCTTCTTCAGGAGCTTTTGGCCCTTTGTGCACAGCCCCCTTCGACTGGCCTTTGAGGAGATCTTTGACTCAAAAGAACTCCCACCGTCCTTGAGCAAAGACTGGATTTGTTTGATCCCCAAGGGAGGGGACCGCTCGAACATTCGACAGTGGAGACCGATCACTCTGCTAGACACCACATGCAAGATCTTAGCCAAGGTCTTGAGTTTGCGGCTACGACCCCATCTAGTCGACATCATCTTGGCCATGCAGACAGGTTTTGTCCGAGAGTGTAGCATCCTCAACAACATCTTCACCTTTTAAGATAGGGAGGAGGCGCAACTCCTTGCGATCTTGCTGCTGGATTTTGATAAGGCCTACGATCAAGTAGAGTGGTCCTTCTTAGAGGGCACGATACAGAGATTAGGCTTCTCAAACAGGTGGATCAGAGGGGTTTCCACCTTGTATGTAGGGAGTTCCAGTCAGATGTTGATTGGTGGGTTCACCTTCCCACTCACCCGCTCCATGAGACAGGGCTGCCCACTGGCTCCCTTCCTCTTTCTCTTTGTCACAGAGGCATTGGGCTATTTCCTGAGGTCGCAAAATAGTTGGCCTCAGGGGGATGAGGCTATCGACATGAGGAGGAGCTTCTGGACTCAAAATTCAAAGATGATACGGCCTTGTACATGGAGGGTTTAGAGGAGAGCCTGGATGTAGTCAGGGGGGCTCTTGAGCTTTATTGCACTGCTTCAGGGGCAAGGATCAACTGAGGCAAATCAATTAGTTTTCTTTCAGTGATTGAGGAGTCCTAAGAGATTCTTTGGTGGGGCACATTGGTAGGCTTCACGTGGATCCTGACAGTGAGGTACTTGGGATGCTATGTGGGCATTGGCATCTCTGTAGAGCAGTAGATAACCTCGGTCCTTGAGAGCGTGAGGTGTAAGCTTCTTTACTGGAGCTCAACCAAACTCTCTCTAGCAGGCAGGGCCTTGGTGGCTAACCAAGTCCTGTTGGCCATAGCCTGGTATATAGCCTCTTGCTAATGTTTTCATAGGGGTTGCATGGGACAGTTGAGACACTTGGTGTGTAACTTCCTTTGGGCAAGATTAGATGGCACTCGCAACACCAGAGCTAGAGTTGCATGGCAAACAATGATACTATGATAGGCACAAGGAGGCCTAGGTATTATAGATCTAGAGATGCAGAACAGAGCCCTGTTGGGCAAGTTGATAGTCAGGGATCTCACTCCAGGCATGGAGCCTTGGAAACTTCTCCTGTAGCGCAGTCTCTTGAGGAACACCCCCCGCATAGGTGGTCAATGGCAGCCGTCCCATAGGTGGATCTTTTTGGAGGCCCCTCTCATGGGGAAGGGCTCACCCCTGATGAGGAGTCTCTTGAGGGTCTGGAAGCAGATCTCAAGAGGTCTCATTCAAGTCAGCCCCCGGTATGCAGAGGAGTTTGCACGCTAGCTACTTATCTGGCACTCAAAGGTCAGAGACCAGGATGGTTTAATGCTAGGATAGTGGCTACACATTGGTTGGGCATAGTGGATAGCCGCTCGGCTCACTCCCTGCAAACATGGTCTAAACTCCCAACAGAGGCAGAGGCACGATTGGAGGTCATTTCTCATCTGAGAGGGGCCAGCCATTGAAAGATTACAAGTAGTGGCCATAACCATTCAAATATAAAAGTTAACAACAGTGCATACTGAGAGCCTCAAATTGAACAAAAAGACATTACATAAATGCCTTAGAGACCAAAACATTATATCCAGTGAGCCAAAAGATCATTGAGAGCCCAAAACATTACATCCAGCCATTGCTGAGAGCCTCGTCTAAGCAAGAGGGATTTCGTACAACTCGGTTTTTTGCCAGTCTAGCTTATTGCATTTAAAACTTTTAGGGAGCCAAAGGAGGATACGATGGAGAGGCCGAAGACCATGCACATTGCCAGGACTCAGATTATGGCCCCCCAGCAAGTCGAGAGTACTCTGCTCTGAAAATACTAAGGCCTTCATTAACATCTAGGGGGAACCCATACAGCACAACCATAAAGAGGCCCTCTGTGAGCATGTCATCTAATGTGATGGCATGTAGATGTGTGGGGAATCGATTGTGGGAATGAAGGGTCTCCACTAGTGCTAGCATTTCTAATCTAGGTGAGTGCCATGCAATCACCTTATATGAGAAGGAAAATAACATTGGGATCACAGGGCATCGAGGGGGGGTGGTAGTAGGCATGCTAAAGATGAGTGGGTGAGCAGCAGATGAGTAGGGGAGCAGATGAGTGACAAGAGTTGGACAAGGGAGCATGGAGCAAAGTAGAGCAGGGGCAAAAAAGAGGTAGAGTATGGGTGTGGAGCAAAGTAGCAGAGCGTGTGGAGCAAAGTAGCAGAGCATGCACAGACAGAGCAACGTAGTAAAATTCCAAATGCCACATATCTTATATAATTTGTAAAGTTCGAGCCACCGTGTTGGCTAGAGCTTGGGGTTCTATCCATATTAATTGCACACCACCACGGTGGAATCTTAGATGCCACCCTAGATGGGTTGGTAATCATGCAAAAGACGTCATGTGGTGCCACTTTGGTGGCTGGTAATTAACTGCCATCCCAATGGAATCTTAGCCACGACAAACGTGACTGATGAGAGCCACCACCATCGGGTAGTAATTCCCACAAAGGTAAGTCATGAAGCTCTAATCACTCATTACTATGCACTCTAGTTCTCTACTCAGCATGCGAGCCCGGTGACTGGTAATTTTTACTACACTCGTACTAATCATGCATGCTTAAGCACGGTGGTGGGTGAGCAGTGGCACGGTGGAATCATAGGCACGACAGACATCACTGATGACAGCCGCCACCATCGAGCAATAATTCCCGCAAAAGTAAATCATGAATCCTAATCACCTCTAATCTCTCATTACCATACACTCTAGTACTCTCCTGAGCATGCAAGCCCGGTGACTGGTAATCTACTGCACTCGTAGTAGTAATCATGCATGCAAACCTGGCAGTGGTAACTATGTTGAGATATCGAGCTCCACTCGTGATATGCCAGGGTGACCGTTGTGCATTTATGTCACCGACTTATGGGAGTTCATTACAAGAAATGAAGAAGAACCAGTTCTTCCTAATGTTCCCAATCAACAGGAAATGTAGGCATTTAAAGGATGGCATGAGACAGCCAGAAAAATTATGTACTGGCTGTCTATCAGTATTTCAGACTCTATGATTGTCCATATTCAAGATGCAAGTATGCCAAAGGAGGCATGGGATACTTTGGCAAAAATGTACAGTACAAATACGCAAGCCAGGAAAATGCAGCTCAAGCAGGAGTTGCACAATGTGCAAAGAGAAAATATGAGCATCAATGACTACCACATGAAGGTGAAGAAAATTGCAGATGCACTTGCTTCCATTGGGTCGCCAGTGGAAGATGATGATTTAGTTTCTATGACCTTAAATGGTCTAGGAAATGATTATGCACAGTTTCGGACATCCATTGCCGTCCGTGAAAAATTTCTTGATTTTGAGGAGTTGTTTGCTCTTCTAATTTCTGAAGAGCAGAGAAATGGTGGTGCATCTTCTTCAGGAGGAACTTCAAAAGAAACTGTCTTCTACTCAAATGTTGGAAGAGGTAGAGGCAGAGGTAGAGGTAGAGGTAGAGGCAAAGGTAGAGCAGGCCGATTTGGAGGCTGTGGTAGAAATCAGAATATGCAGCAAACTCAAGAAAACCAGTCCTATGGAGGAGGACGTGGTAACTCTAGAGGCAGGGGGAGCCAAAGAGGTCGTGGTGGATGGCAGAGAGGCCAAAATGCAAACAGCAATGTTGAATGCTACTACTATGGTAAAATGGGTCATATGGCTAAAGACTGCTATAAAAAGTAGAATGACATCATGAATGGAAAATTGTAGCAAGGGAATTATGCATCTTCTAGTAGACAGGGTGATGACAGAAATGAGCATCTGTTTATGGTGCAGCACATGACCAATTCTGTGACAAGTGCAGAAGAAAGCAATGATGTGTGGTATGTTGACTCAGGTGCATCAAACCACATGACAGGTCATGCAGAATGGATGCAGGATGCAAGGAAAATGGAAAGACTAGGATTTGTGGAGACTGGTGATGATATTGCACATCCTATTGTGCAGATTGGTAAAATTCCTTTGTCTATGTAGGATGGGAAAAAGAAATACCTATCTGATGTATTTCATGTCCCGAATATCACCAAGGACCTGGTTTCTATTGGTCAAATGGTTGAGCAGGGGTTGGAGGTCAGATTTAATCCTCATGGATGCTTTGTTGAGGATATGAAAAATAACGATCGCTTGATAGCAAAAGGCAAGAAGAAGGGCAGGATGTTTACGTTGGATGCGGACATGCCTGAATTGAGTGCAGCAATGTTTGCACATGGGACCGTGTAGTTGCAGATATTGATATCTGGCATAAATGCATTGGTCATGTTAATGTACATCGACTTAAATCAATGCAGGCCCAAAATATTGTTGCAGGATTGCCTAAATTCAAGGTTGCAAAAATGCAAAAGGTATGTGAAGCCTGTCAATTTGGAAAATAGGCGACATGTTCAAGAGAGTAAGAAGCCATTGGAATTAATCCACTTTGATGTGTGGACTACTAAAGCTGCATCTATTGGAGGCTGTCATTATTTTGTCACTTTTATTGATGACTATAGTAGAAAAGTTTGGGTGTATTTTATGAAGCTATGGTTGAAAAAGAAACAGGCTTGCAAATAAAATGCCTAAGGTCAGATGGAGGGGGAGAGTACCTCTCAAATGAGTTTGCAAGGTTCCTGCAGGAGCATGGTATAAAGCAGCAATATTCATGCAGTCATACCCCACAACAAAATGGACTTCCAGAAAGGAAAAACAGGCATATTGGAGAGGTATCTTGGGCCATGCTAAATGAAAAAGACCTACCAGATTATTATTGTACTGAAGCAGTTGTTGCTACAACAGTTTACACAATGAACAGGACTCCCACTGCATCAATACATGGCATGACGCCAGAGGAGATGTATATTGGTAGGAAACCAGATATTTCTCATTTGAAAATTTTTGGTTGCATTGCCTATGTTCATGTGCCAGATGAGTTGAGGTCCAAGTTGGATCCAAAAGCTGAAAAGTGCATCTTTATTGGTTATTCTCTGCAACAAAAAGGGTATAGATGCTATAACCCTTCTACTCATAAGTTTACAGTGAGCAGAGATGTTGTTTTTTATGAGATGAGCAGCTGGTATAAACTAGTAAATGTGATTGATGATGTAGATGCACAAAATGGTAATGCTGCACAGAATTCACAGCAGCAATCACAAAATATTAGTGGACCTGTAGTGTCCTCTAGTAGTGGTTCACATACTTCACCATGGATAGGTTGAGGCATACTTCTAGAATATCCTATCTCTTCCACTACTTCTCGAAAAAGTGTGCTTTGCAAATTGCCTCCAGAAATTCCTAGAGCATTTTCAATCACGCTTTGATTGATGGTAATCTTCTGACCTTGACAGACTAGTTGCCCCTCCTTCACGTTCACCTCCTGTACTAACCTGGTGAAGTTTTGTAGAGCATCCAAATTGGGCTTTTGAAGATTGAGAGAGGAGCTCCCATATGTCACAATTTCAAGATTAGGGGAGGAGGGGCTCTTGCACTGTGCTGCAGAGGGGAGGAAAGATTGTGTGAGGAGCTCCCACACTATGCAGGGTCCATTACAAGAGGGGATAGAAGGTTAGGAAGAGTGCAGGGGAGATAGAAATGGTCGAGAGGGATAGAAGATGAAACACTAAAGGAAATGGAATAGTGGAGGCTTGAGCTTGCAGTCCAATTGCAACGGAGAAAGAAATGGTTGAGATGGATAGAAGATGAAGTAGTGAAGGAAATGGAATAGTGGAGGCCTGAGATTGCAAGGGAGAACAAAATGGTCAAGAAGGATAGAAGACGAAATGGTTAAGGGAATCGAAAAGTGGTTTGTAGCCTAACTACACTATCAAGGTGAGAGCCACCGTGGTGGTTGTAGCCTGACTACTGTTAAGCTGAGAGCCACCACGGTGGTTGGCCCGAATTTTGATTAATTCAAGGCAGTAGTATTGACTTGTATGGTAATGAATGATTAGAGATGGTGGCATCTAATATTACCACCCATGTCTGTGGTGGCAGCTAAGACCCAAGTTAATTACCAGCCACCGCAATGGCCTACAATTACTCAGCTTTCAGTTTGTGAAGATAGTGGTAGAGAAGGAAGGAGTCTCACTTGCGGCTTTCTCACATACACAATGGGGGAATACACACAAAGGTGGAGGCTGAGAAACAGTTTTCCTCTCCTTAGTTGTGAAAGCCAAAAGAACTCTAGTACAAAGAAATAGAAGAACCCTATGTGTGGGTCTCAAACCAAACTCAGCTAACTAAGGTGGCATACTAACTGAGCCAGAAACTAGAGTACATAAGGATAGCTATCATCCAACTATACTTCATGGGCAGTGTACCAACCGCATCTGCAGCTAACAAGTCGGTGACATAAATGCACAACGGTCACCCTGGCATATCACAAGTGGAGCTTGATATCTCAACACTCCCCCTCGAGCTCAATCCCAATTCCTACACACCAAGCAGGTCTCTAAACTTGCACAGCTTCTCTGCGCCCAATGCCTTCATGAATATGTCAGCTACCTGATCCTCTATGCTGACATAAACTAGATCAATAAGACCTAGTAAAACCTTCTCCCGCACATAGTGATAATGCACCTCAATGTGCTTTGTTCTAGCATGATAGACTAGGTTATTTTCCAAGTGTATACTGCTCATGTTGTCATAATAAATGACAATTGGCCCATCTGTAGACTGATGCATATCATAAAGTAGCTTATGCAACCAAGCTACTGTTGAGATATCAAGCTCTATCCCCGACATATCTCCTGGATGACTATCATTTATGTCATCGCCTATGTTAGTTGTACCCGTGGTGTAGTTAGACTACCACGTATGTTTTGGTTTGGGTTCACATATGAACCACGTATTCTAGGGTTTGACATATAGGGTATTTCCCTCTTCTATTGTAATTGTTGTGGTGTGCAAAAGTGAAGAAAGGCTTCACCCTCCAACCTTGTGTCCTCTCTCTTTTGTGTGTTGTGAAGAAAGCTGAACTTGAGTCTCCTATCTCTCTCCCTTATTCTTTACATGGTATCAGAGCCTTGTTCGTGGTAAGGAGCTCAAGAAAGCAAGCCAAGTTGTGGTGTCCTGGTAAGAGGACCAGTGTTGCTTTCCTATTTCGAGTTTGGGAGCAAATCTCTGCAGGTAGCACAGCCAGAAGTGCAGGAGTGCACTGCTTCAGATTGAGAGGCCCTTCGCGGTGTGGCGAGAGCGCAGTATATGCTGCGGGAGTTTCGGGGCCCGTTTTGAAGGCAAAAGTTCTTCGCAGGCACTTAGAAAAAGGCCCTGTTTTTGCTGTGCGACCACTGTGCGCGGCCAGTCGGTGGAAAGGTGCCACAGAAATTGCATCGTATGCCTGTGTGCAGAGATATTGGGAGTTGCAGATTCATGCCTGTTGCCTGTTGATGCAAAATCGTCACTAGGAAGTGACTGTGTGGTGAAATACCACTTTCGTTAGTGTTGTAGATCTGCCCCTGTGAGGCTTTTTGCAGAAGTTTTGCTACTTGCCCTTGTGAGGCATTTGCTGTGTTTACAGGTTGCTGTTGCAATTCGTGATTTGTAAAATGTCTGAGAATCTGTCTACCATTGTCAGTGAGAAGCTTGACAAGAACAACTTCCAAGCATGGAAGTTCAGGATGACAAACTTCCTTATGGGAAAGGGAGTTTGGGATTACATCAGTGGTGAAACTACAGAACCAGTTTTGGGTGCTGCTCCCACTCCTGCTGAATTGAAGGCCTTTAAAGAATGGCATGAAAAAGCTAGAAAATGCTTGTATTGGCTGTCTGTTAGCATTTCAGATTCTATGATTGTGCACATACAGGATGTAGAGACACCTAAGGAGGCATGGGATACATTGGTGAAGCTGTATAGCACAAATACCAAAGCACGAAAGATGCAGCTAAAGCAGGAGTTGCACAATGTGCAAAGGAAAAATATGAATATAAATGAGTATTCCTTGAAGGTGAAAGGCCTTGCAGATTCTCTTGCCTCCATTGGAGCACCTGTTGATGATGAGGACTTAGTGTCCGTGACCTTGAATGGTCTTGGGAAAGATTATGCACAGTTTCGGACATCCATTGGAGTCCGTGAAACATTTCCTGATTTTCAGGAACTTATTGCTCTCTTGCTGAGTGAAGAGCAAAGGAATGGTGGTTCAGCCACCTCAACTTCTCAAGAGACTGCTTTCTACTTGAATACAGGTAGAGGCAGGGGTAGAGGAAGAGGCCGTTTTGGTGGCCATGCAGGAAATCAGAACCAACAGCAACAACAAGAAAACCAGTCCTATGGAGGAGGACGTGGTAGTTCTAGAGGCAGGGGGAGCCAAAGAGGCCGTGGTTCATGGCAAAGGAACCAGCAAGTAAATAGCAGCACAGAATGCTATTATTGTGGAAAGCCTGGACACAAGGAGAATACATGCTATAAAAAACAGAATGACATCAAAAGTGGGAAGTTGCAGCAAAGCAACTATGCATCATCAAGTGGGCATGGTGACGACAGAAATGAGCACCTTTTTGTGATGCAGCATATGGTTAACTCCATGTCAGGAGATGTTGCAGCTTGCAATGATGTTTGGTATGTTGATTCAAGTGCCTCTAACCACATGACCAGTCATGGTGAGTGGTTTCATGATGTTAGAAATTTGGATAAGCCAGGTTATGTTGAAACAGGTGATGATACTGCGCACCCAATTATGCAGGTTGGTAAAGTGCCATTGGCTATGCAGGATGGCAAAACAAAGTACTTGGCAGATGTACTTCATGTTCCAAAAATCACTAAGAACCTGGTTTCAGTTGGCCAGATGGTTGAGCAAGGTCTGCAGGTTAGATTTAATCCTGATGGATGCTTCGTTGAGGACTTGAAAAATAAGTGCCGCTTGGTTGCGAAAGGCAACAAAAATGGCAGAATGTTCACCTTGGATGTTGATATGCCTGAGGTGAAAGCTGCTATGTTTGCGCATGGGAGAGGTGTCATTGCAGATATTGAGATATGGCACAAGCGCATTGGGCATGTGAATATACAAAGGCTGAAATCTATGCAAACGAAAAACATTGTTGCAGGTTTACCTAAATTCAGAGTTGAGGGAATGCAAAAGGTATGTGAAGCATGCCAAATGGGTAAGCAGGCCAGACATGCATTTCCCAAAAATGCTAAGGTGAGCAGAAGACCTTTGGAAGTGATCCATTCAGATGTTTGGACAACCAAAGCTGCTTCTATTGGTGGATGCCATTATTATGTGACGTTTATTGATGACTACACTAGGAAGGTGTGGATTTATTTTATGAAGCACAAAAGTGAAGTGTTCAGCCATTTCAAGGCTTTTAAGGCCATGGTTGAAAAAGAGAAAGGTGTGCATATTAAAGTGCTAAGATCTGATGGAGGGGGAGAGTACTTTTCAGAAGAATTTTGTGAATATCTGAAAGAACAGGGAATTCAAAGGAAGTACTCATGCAGGTCTACCCCTCAGCAGAATGGGGTTGCAGAAAGGAAGAACAGGCATATTGCAGAAGTAGGACGGGCGATCCTAAATGAGAAAAACATGCCTGATTATTTTTGGGCTGAAGCAGTAGCAACTGCTGTTTATATTATGAACAGAACTCCCACTGCAGCTGTCCATGGCATGACACCTGAAGAAATGTATACAGGCCAAAAACCAGATATTTCTCACTTGAAGGTATTTGGTTGCATAGCGTATGTTCATGTTCCTGATGAGAAGAGAACCAAGCTGGATCCAAAGGCAGAAAAATGCATCTTTATTGGATATGCTCAGCACCAGAAAGGGTATCGCTGTTATAACCCTTCCACCCGCAAAATGCAAGTGAGCAGAGATGTTGTTTTTGATGAAATGAGCAGTTGGTATGCACCAACTGTTATGGTAGGAGATGCAGATGCAGGAAATGGGAATGCTGCAATAAATGCAGAGCAGCAATCTCAAGCCTTGAGTGGACCCAGAGAGTCCTCTACTAGTGGATCTAATGCATGGATAGGGAGATTGAGATCTAGTGAATCGTCACATGGCAGTCCTGATAGTGTTGTGCAGGTATCACATAAGGGAAAAGAAAAAGTGGACCATACTCCAGTGTTTGATGTGTCTGCTGGTAGCTCTCATGTTGATGGAGAGTCAAGCGGCTCTGAAATGAGCCTTGATGAGGAACTTGGGATTCCTTCAGTTGTTACACCTGGTGCAAGGAAAAGCAGGCATGATTTAAAGACTCCTGCAACTGATCCAGTTGTACGAAGGTCCACTCGTATTAAGTATCCAGTTGACAGGCTGAGATATGATGGGTATACAGCACATCACTATGCTTATATGGTCAAGGTTCTAGAGGAGCCAGAGCCCACATGTTTTGAGGATGCAGCAGGGCATAAAAATTGGGAAGCAGCTATGGATGAAGAGATGGCTGCCTTGGATGCAAATCACACTTGGGATTTGATGCCTTTGCCTCATGATAAGAAGGCTATTGGCTGCAAGTGGGTTTACAAAGTAAAGCACAATGCTGATGGGTCTGTTAGTAGGTACAAGGCAAGATTGGTTGCCAAAGGTTTTGCGCAGACATATGGAATTGACTATGAGGAAACTTTCAGCCCAGTTGCAAGGATGGCAACCGTGAGAGCAGTAATTGCTATGGCTGCTGCAAAGGGATGGTCTTTGCATCATATGGATGTGAAAAATGCCTTCTTGCATGGTGATTTGCAGGAAGAGGTTTATATGATGCAGCCAGAAGGTTATGAGGATAATGCACACCCCGATTTTGTATGCAGGTTGCGCAAAGCCTGTAAGAAAATAGTACGCAGCGGAAGATAACAACAAAACGCAAGTACACGATGGAAAGCTGGAGAGAATACAAAAAATTCTGATATACCAAACTGCTGATACAACTGATGGTTGGCTGTCCACCCGTGCGCTCTACAGACAGAGCTTTGATGGTGATCTAGACAGATGCTGGACGGAGGACTATGAGCGTGAAGAACTGGTGATCTGACGATAGGGGGTGGCCACTTATATAGTGTAAGTGGTTGACGGTCGGCCCTGTAATAGGCAGTCGGCCTAATAGACAGTCGGCCTGGAAGACCAACCGACCCTTCAGAAAACATGCCGTCGGGCAGATGAAGGATCGCACATAGGTCATACCGTCGGGCCCTGCCGCTGGGGGCTTTGCCCCCAGACCCCCACCGGGGGCCTGCGCCCCCCGGACCCCCTGCTATCGGGGGGGCTATCGCCCCCCCGAACCCCCCCTTTGTGCAGACGGGTATCTACTCTTGGCTCCTAAGCCGTCTCATAACCATCTGGTCTACTCTAAGACCCCTTCCAGTGTCTAAACTGGGGATCCCTCCCAATATCTGATACCCATCATGGCTTCTCCTCATATGGGGGCCTTACAACATTGGGTACACAGAATATTGGTGGGTTACATGAGAGGTGGACATTTGAGCTAACTCTAACAAAGCCTTGTATGGCTTAAAACAGGCGCCGAGGGCATGGTCAGACAAGATAGGGCAATATCTTGTCACTATTGGATTTCAGATTTCCAATTCAGATTTTTCACTTTATGTGAAAAGGACAAACAGAGGGATTGTGCTTATAGTCATCTATGTTGATGACTTGATTATTACAGGTGATAGTGATGCAGACATTAATGAAGTGAAGCTGCTGTTGAAGCAAAAATTTGAGATGAAGGATTTGGGAGAGCTGCGTTACTTCTTGGGCATTGAGGTTATTAGATCCTCGAGTGGGATATGGCTGTTGCAAAGGCAATACGGTTTGGACATGCTGTCCAAATATGGGATGATAGGCTGTAAGGCTATTTCTGTTCCATTGGAGCAGAATGTGAAGCTCAATGCAGAGACAGGTGAGCTTCTTGAAGATATTACTATGTACAGGCGCATAGTAGGTAGCTTGATTTACATGACTATAACCAGACCAGATTTGAGCTATGCTGTGGTGTTGGTGAGTCAGTTTATGCAGGCACCGAGGAAGCCACATTTGGATGCGGCTAGGCGCATATTGCGGTATGTGAAGTCCACATTGCATTATGGACTGTTTTATGAAGCTGGGTGTGCATTACAGGTACATGGATACACAGATGCTGACTGGGCTGGTAGTGTCTCAGACAGGAGATCTACTAGTGGTTTTATGTTTTCCCTTGGGAGTGGTGCCATCAGTTGGAGCAGCAAGAAGCAGCCCAACAGTTGCCTTGTCGAGCACAGAGGCTGAGTACAGGGGTGCAGCAATGGCTGCACATGAGGTAGCTTGGTTACGGAAGCTACTTGCAAAATATGGGACAGTCAGTTCATGCAGCAGTTGTCATTCATTGTGACAACATTAGCAGCATCATGCTTGCTAATAACCCAGTTTATCATGCTAGAACGAAGCACATTGAGGTGCATTATCACTTTGTGAGAGAGAAGGTTCTAGCTGGTGAGATTGATCTTGTCTATGTCAGCACTGAGGAGCAGGTGGCTGATATCTTTACGAAGGCATTGGGTACCGAGAAGCTTCGCAGATTTAGGAGCTTGCTTGGTGTACATGAGATGGATTTGAGCTTGAGGGGGAGTGTTGAGATATCAAGCTCTATCCCCGACATATCTCCTGGATGACTATCATTTATGTCACCGCCTATGTTAGTTGTACCCGTGGTGTAGTTAGACTACCACGTATGTTTTGGTTTGGGTTCACATATGAACCACGTATTCTAGGGTTTGACATATAGGGTATTTCCCTCTTCTATTGTAATTGTTGTGGTGTGCAAAAGTGAAGAAAGGCTTCACCCTCCAACCTTGTGTCCTCTCTCTTTTGTGTGTTGTGAAGAAAGCTGAACTTGAGTCTCCTATCTCTCTCCCTTATTCTTTACAGCTACCTCACATGCAGCCATTGCTGCACCCCTGTACTCAGCCTTTGTGCTCGACAAGGCAACTGTAGGTTGTTTCTTACTACTCCAAGTGACTGTAGCACTCCTAAAAGAGAACACATATCCACTGGTAGATCGTCTATCAGAAATACTACCAGCCCAATCAGCATCAGTGTATCCATGCAACTGTATCTGAACCCCAGCCTCATAAAATAGTCCATACTGCAATGTGGACTTCACATACCTGAGTATGCGTCTAGCTGCATCCAAATGCGGTTTCCTTGGAGCCTACATAAACTGACTTACCAATCCAACAGCATGGCTCAAATCTGGCCTGGTAATAGTCATATAAATCAAACTTCCTACTATGCGTCTATACATAGTAGGGTCTTCCAGAAGCTCACCTGCATCTGCGCTCAACTTCACATTCTACTCCAAAGGAACTGAAATAGGCTTACAGCCTGTCATCCCATATTTGGACAGCATGTCCAATCCATACTGCCTCTGCAAGAGTTGTATCCCACTTGGTGATCTAATCACCTTAATGCCCAAGAAATAATGCAGCTCTCCCAAATCCTTCATCTCAAACTTCTGCTTCAATAGCATTTTCACATGAAGGATATCTTCATCACTATCACCTGTGATGATCAAATCATCAACATAAATGACAAGCAACATAATATCTTTCTCTGTTTTTCTTACATAAAGTGAGAAATCTGCCTTGGAAATCTGAAAGCCAATAGTGACAAGATACTGTCCTATCTTGTCAGACCATGCTCTAGGTGCTTGCTTCAAGCCATACAAGGCTTTCTTCATGAATAGCATGAACATAACCTGGTGGCTGCTCCATAAAGACCTCTTCTTGCAAATCATCATGCAAGAAGGCATTCTTTACATCCATCTAATGTAAAGAACATCTCTTTGATGTAGCCATAGCAATGACTGCTCTTACGGTTGCCATCCTTGCAACCGGACTCAATGTTTCTTCATAATCAATGCCATATGTCTGTGCATACCCCTTGTTAACTAATCTTGCCTTGTATCTGTTCACAGAACCATCTGCATTGTGCTTCACCTTATAAACCCACTTACAGCCAATTGCATTCTTGTCTTTAGGCAAAGGCACCAATTCCCATGTAGCATTTGCTTCCAAGGCATCCATTTCTTCATCCATGGCTTTCTCCCATTTTTCTTTTCCCATGGCTTGCTCAAAAGAAGTGGGATCTGGTTCCTATATCACTTTGACCATATAGGCATAGTGAATGGCTATAAATCCATCATATTTCAGCCTATCAATAGGATACCTAGCTCTAGTAGACCTGCGCAAATTAGGCTCACTTCCAGGTGCTCTCAAAACATCCTTGGTCTTCCTTACTCCAGGTGTAACAACAAAAGGAATACCCAACTCATCATCAATGCTATGTTCTGAGCCACTGGATTCACCATCCACATAAGAGTGACCTGCATTCACATCAAACATGGGCTGATCTACCTTCTCTTTTTCTTTTCGTGATACCTGCATACCACTATCTGCGTTGCTTTGAGGAGCTTCTCTTGATCTCAAAAGATGGTGGAGTCAAGATTTTGAGCTTACAAACAGACCTCCAAGATGTGCTAAAGAAGACCATTCACTTCTTTCCTAATATGAGAGGAACCTGCAAGTTTTGGCAGGTTCAAGCAGCAGTACAGCAATTGAAAGGACGTGATGTATATTTGTCAAGGGCTGTCTCCAAGAGTGTGTTAACCAACCTAAAGAATTGCATGGATGGCAAATCCTAATTGTCATATCAGTCCATTGGAGTTGCAATGCACTTGATGGCATCTTCCCTGAAAGAGATTTTTGAGCAATACAATAAGCAGATGTCTCAGAAGTTGACTTTTCTACAAGAGAAAGCCACCGATGCAGCAAAGGCAGCGCAACTTGAGAAAAGTCTCAGGAAAGGTGCAGAAGCCAAGGTAGAGGAGGCATAAGAGCAAGCTGAGGTCACTACAAAATTGGCTGACATGGAAAGGCATAGAAGAGAAGAAGGAGAGAAGCACATGAAGGAGCTCTGAGATAGGCTCGAAGAAGTTAAAAATGATGGTGACATCGCGAACAAGGAGCTAGAAAAGATGCAAAAGGATCTTGAAGATCAGAGAGCCAAAAAGGAGGGTCTTTACAAACGGCTCTACAACATGCAGAACGCATTGAACATTGAAAAACACTAGATGATGGAGGAGCTAAAAAGGGAGAATGCAGAAACCAAAAAGGTGATGCAGCAACTACAAGAGAGCTTCAAGGCTAGGAAGGATCGGGCAGAGAGCAACCAGGGTGGAGAAGACAACGAGGTAGCTCCTCAGGCCAAGAAGGATGCAGAGAGTAGCCACCACAGTGGAGCAAGTTCCAACCACCACGGTGGAGCAATTTGCAGTAGCCATCATGAGGGTTGTTTTTTTGAAACACTATTGGAAGTCTAAAGAGAAAGTTACAAGACCCTGCAAGAAGATCAGGATGGATGTTTGCATGAGCTTGCCATGGCTTTTGATAGTTATGAAAAGCAGTCCGTTGTCCTGATAGAGATATTTCCAAACTAGAGTGGAAGTCCTGGAAATAGTCCATGAAGATGTTTTTCAGCAATTTACGCAGCTTCAACAGATGTTGAGGGATTCAAATGAAGCTATTGCATAAAGTGAGCAAAAAGTGGAGGAGATGAAGGAGAACATCCGTAGCCTTAGGATGAGGGAGGAAGGAATCAAGAAGCAACTTTGTCATGTACAGAGCAAGACTGTGGTATTGATGGCTGCAATAGTTAATTCGGATGCCTATCCTGCTATGCATTAGGGTCCAAAATGCATGGCCTACCATACCCCCATCATAGATGACTATTGTATCCACCGATGGCTTGTGTGCTACCACCTTGTGCACGTTTTTTGCTTTAGAGTGTTTGTGCATACAAAATTGCTATGTAGAGAAGGTCATTTTCCATTTGCCAAGGTCATGGACAGATCAAATGTGCCTGCCTGCTATAGCTATCTACGATGAGAAAGTAGACATTGTAGCTCAATTTGCCCTTCGGCAAAAGATATTAAAGACAAGGAGCTCAAATTGAAGAAGGCCAAGACTGAGCTTGACTGCAAGGAAAAGGAGCTTGAAAGGAGGAACCAGCCCCCTTTAAGAAAGGAGCAAGAAGGGCCGAGCTTGCAACCAGGAAGCTCAAATCAAGGAAAGAGGAAGCGGCATGAAGGGAGGAGCCGGCTACAGGAAGGAACCAGCCCCATTCTGGAAAGGAGCAAGGAGGGCCGAGCCTGCAATTAGAGAGCTCAACAAGGAGTCCTTGATATGTAATTTGAAGTAAAGGAGTCTTTGAGATTGTAATCTATGTAATCTGTGTGTAATCTATTGAATTGTTAATCTTCTCCAGAGTTTACTTGGCCAATGTTTTCTTAGCTATGTGACTAGATAGTGTCCTTTGATCCACATCAACCCCAAAGTAGCTTTGAGTGTGTTCTTGTAAGTCAGCATTGAAGAGGGCAACCTCTGCTTGGAAAGTGTGGATCAGTTCTATGATTTTCTTTTGGTCCTATTCAGCTAGTTAACAAACAGTAAGTCAGCTTGCAAAATAACTTGATTAAAGTGAAGATTATTCTTGGTTACCCATATAAACCAAAGAGAATGTGCTCTCAGGTGACCAGGTGTCTTGTTTTGTCCTTGAGGAGTCTCCAAGAAAGATGGCCTTCCAATTCACTGGCTCCCCTGACTATTTTTCATACCTTTCTGGCCACCGGACAAGCCACAAAGAGATGGAAGATATCTTCATTGGCAGAGGGACAATTCATACATTTACCATTACCCTTCCCAATCCTGAGTCCTCTGATATTGGTCCACATAGCTTTATGCAATATGAGCCACATCAGGGCAGATAGTTTGTCTGGAATTGAAGGAGACCAGATGGCACAAAACCTAAATTTCCATTTCTCTTTGGAGTGATGAAGTTTCCACCTGTCATTAAGAACCCTATAGAGATCGCCCATGTCCCTGCTTGGAGTGGGTATAGGAAGAAAGAGGAACTTTCCACCCAGCTGAACTCCCTACTATACACAAGGAAAGATCCCCCCTTCCACTGTTGGTTGCCACTCCAAAGTTGTATTCTACTCATAACAAGTGACTGGCTTTTTTTGTTTAGACTGAACTCTCTCCTAATCTCTACCTAAGTTTTCCACCTTAGTTCAGATCTATTCCACAGCTGCCCCCAGCTTTGCAAACCCTTTTTAAATAGAAGAGCTACCTTGGTTATCTCTTCATCAGAAAGCACAACTTCTTTGAAAATAACAGAAATCCAAATTGAGTCCAAGGTCATAAAGGCACCTTTACCTGAGCAGACAATTTGGCTTTTAATCCCTTCAAAATATGTCCAAAGAGAGACACAAAGCTGGCTACCTTTAGGTTTGTATGATTCTAGGTTACGTATAGCTGATAGCATGGGGTAGTTTTTCCACTTGAGGACTCTGAGGGGTCTTAGGGAGCTGACATTCCTAAGGAGAAGTTGAGGCCAGTCTTCAATTGGGTTTAGGATTGCCTTTAAAATCTAGGTTGAGGAGAGTTTCAGAGCAGCCTGTTCTATGTCAATAACTCCTAATCCACCCTCCTGCTTGGGTTTGATACAGAAGTTCCACCTGACCTTCGGTATATTGCCTCCCCACGGAAAAAATCTGTAAGTTTTTATGAATCCAATTTCAACTTTATGATAGTTACTATAACAAGGTTGAAAACCATAAACTCCACCACGCATAAGGTTGCATGGATCCAATCCCTCCAAATTGATTCTGTATTCTGCATGGAGATTTGATTGCATGATGTATAACTTTCTTTGCTTTGGATTTTCTATTGGTGGTGCCTTCCAATGGCCTACAAACCCATGAATGTGGCATCAATTTCAACTTATGTAATCACTTACAATGAAGGAAATGCTCTATATAAGTTTATGAAAGAGCCTTGTATTTTGAATAAAAATTTTCAACTGAGTTCGGGGTCCAATCTTTAGAGAAATCTTCTACTTTCTACTTCATATAAGCATGTATACATTTCTTTATGGTGCATTTTTTCCCTATCTAAATCAACACATACTTTTACTCTTTAAGAATTCAGTTTTCACTGATGCCTTTTAATGTGGCAATTTGTTTCCTTTATACAATCTAGAGTAGGCCAAATGTGATCTTCTATTCATCAAAACCTTCCTAAGTTAAACACCCAACCACATAGGGAGAGAGAGAGAGAGAGAACACGAGAGAAAGAGACATCTATATCAAAATATGATGCCACTGATGTTGGCTTGCATGGATGCAACATCTTGGTTTGGTTTAGCATTTGTGGTGAGCTACTCCTCGTCTTTGGACTTTTCCAAGTCTATGGTGACAATGGTCATATCTATCCTTAGTCTTCCTCTTCATGGTACCCATTTTTTGTTTTCGTCATGTTACATTCGTTAAAAAAAACGGTCCTAGGTATGTTATCCAATCAAGTACTTATTTGATTGACACGCTACTTTTCATGCAGCTCAATAACACCTAGGTTGAGATGGGTGCAAAGTATTGTGCCTATCGGATGTGCTTTGCATGATATATCACGCATTAAACACCGTTTGTGCCTCAGTGTCATGTGCAACCATAAAAAAACATGCTTTTAGGTGTGTAATCCGACCAAGTGCTTATCAGATGGGTGTACCACTTTGCATGCACTGCAATACCAATATGTTTGAGGCTCATGCAAAATATTATGCCCATCGAATATGCTTTGCATGGTCGAGGGAGCATTAAGTACCACTTTTGCCTTAGTGTCATGTACATCCGTCAAAAAACATGGTCCTAGAAGAATTCCATCTTTGGAGGGGGACCAAGTTGTGAGGTAGAAGATAACAATAGGATAAATGCAATGGTTAGAACACTTCTTCTTCTTGCCAGACTAGCCTGAAATCCTCTCCACTTCTCCATCTCATTTTGGAATCTGTTCATGAACCACTCCCACCTTTGCTTGAGGGAAATATCAAACCCCATGGGGATACCCAGCAATCTGAAGACTGAGCCATGCTTGACCCTCTGGCATCCCATCGCTTCTAACACTTGCTGTTCATCACCTTTGAGAGTTGCATATCCAGTTTTAGAGTGATTGATTTTGGACCCAGAGGCTTTGCAAAATATAACTAAAGATCCATAGCCACCTTGATATATTATGACTCATTCTTGAGGGTTAAGTTTGTATCATCAGCAAACCGCTAATAGATAAGGTGCTTGCCTGAGGGTAGCTCAATACCTTTCAACTTGTTTTCTTGGCTTTGTTGATGGAAAAGCCATCCCAGGGAGTCTACTGCAATTGCAAAGAGTAGAGGGGCAATAGGATACCCCTGCCTTATAGATCT
The DNA here is from genome assembly GCF_047967505.1 of Dipteris shenzhenensis. Taxonomy (NCBI): domain Eukaryota; kingdom Viridiplantae; phylum Streptophyta; class Polypodiopsida; order Gleicheniales; family Dipteridaceae; genus Dipteris; species Dipteris shenzhenensis. Next base: position 17,944,624 of record NC_141613.1, read on the forward strand.
TTTAAGCTCAAATGGTTGGCTCATGATCCCATTTCCACAAATCTTTGCAGTAGCATTTGTGAGGAGGAGTTTGATAAAAGAAATGTAAAGGGGGCCAAGACCCATATCAGCCAGAGCTTGAATGATGAACTCCCATTCAAGTCTATCACAAGCCTTATCAAAGTCAACCTTGAAGAAGCATATGTCCTATTTTGTTTCTCTAGCATACTCACATCCCTCCCAAATGTTGACGATGATAGCTTCAAGTAAATGTCTGCCCTTTATGAAGCCTTTCTACTCTGGTAGGATCCACTTGGCCATTCTATTTTTAATCCTCAGAGCTAAAGCTTTAGCAAATATTTTATAGCTACAGTTGAGCATAGTAAGAGGTCTCCAGTTCCTTAGCTCAGTCTTATCTCCTTCCTTAGGAATAAGTTTTATAACACCACCATTGATATGTGTAGGCAGGCACCCACTTTTAGCACTTTCTTGCCATAAAAGGAGGTATGGGCCAATAGTGGACCAAAATCCTTTGTAGAATTAAATTGGTAGTCCATCCTCTCCTAGTGTTTTACCATCAGCCATCACCTTGATAGCTTCAAAAAGCTCCTCTATAGTCAGAGGTTTCTCCAGGTACTTGTTATCAAAGCTGATGAGAACAGTGCTTTTTCTAGCTTACTTGCAATGTTCTCTGGCTATAATCACTTCATTGTCTATTTGAATGGTGGAGGACAGTAAACTAAAAATGAAGCTGAATGAGGTTAATGTTCTCCTCATTGGACAGGGCCAAAGAGTTGTTAGCTTTTCTAAGAAGGGGTACCTGTTCATTAGACCTTTTCCTTCTAATACTTTTAAAGTACTCCTTGGTAGGTCTATCAGCTTTGCTAGCCCATCAATCTCTAAAGTATACCATAGAGTCATTTAGAAGAATCTGCTCTTGAATCCTAAACTCATTTCTTTTGAGCACCAAGTTAGCCTGTGCATGAGGGTCCCCCTGTCTAGCTAGGGTCTCCAAGGTAGTAATCATGCTATGAATGCTATCCATCCTCTTGGCCCTAATTTTAGCTCTAACCTTTCTAGCTTTCCTGAGGAACTTTTGGGTTTGGTCAACTGCAGTATACCAGGATTCACTGGCAGAGGGAGACTCAGTGAAAGCCTTGAGCCAAATAAGTTTAACACCTTCTTGAACACTCAAGTCAAAAAAATTGGGATCAGCGTTAAACCATGATGTGGTTTTTTGGCCCAGGCCAAAGTCACACTTGAGCAGGATTGGCTTGTGGTCTGAAAGAAAGAAAGAGGAAAAAACCTAAGTCTGGCAAGAGCTAGTTGGCTAACTAGATCTTGTGAGACATATACCCTATCAAGTCTAGCCTCTCTTCTGTTGTCCCCCACTTTATTGTTTGACCATGTGAAGGTGTCCTTCATCCCCATGTCCACTAGACTTAGCTCTTCTTTCAAGTCCTCCTAGAAAGTCAGTTCTTTGCCTCTGATGACTGTTCCTTTACCCATCCATCTCTCCTTGGAGCTTTCCACCATGTTAAAGTCATCAGCCACAAAGAATTTATTTCCTACCTAGCAGTTGTGATTCCCAGCTAATCATTCTTTCCTGTGAATTGCTAGAAGCATAGAGTGACACCACTGTGAATGTCTACCCATGTATCATGCATTTAACCATAATCCATATGTTATGTGTATCCACTTCCACATCCAAAATACCCTGAGCATAGTTAGATAGTATACCAATTGCTACCCCACCCTTGCCCTCCTCATGGTCAGTGAAGTACCATTTCCTTATCTTGTCAATAACAGTCAGTCTCTTCTCCAAAAAAGGACCAAAGACTTTAACTTCTTGTAGAGTAAGGAAAGTAGGAGGAAGAGCATTAGTTCTCAGCCAAAAAGCTAACTCTCCTCCTCTGCCAGGGTCAGTAAGCCCTCTAACATTGAGTGAGGGGATGGCTATTAGTTTACTTGACATTCTTCTTAGTTCCCTTTCTAGCCCTGGGATTGGGGTTTTTTATCTAAGGGGAGGCATTTTTTCCTTAAGAGAGTTTTCTCTTACTTTGTACCTAAGTAAAAGCATTACCTTGGTCAGTAGTATCCTTTTTAGCCCCCACATCTTGATCACCTCCTAGGTCTTCCTCACCACTAATTTTTGAAGATGCCATCTCATCCTCTCTGTTTATATCCTCCTCAAAATCTTTTGACCATCCTATTTCAATCTGAGAGTCAATGTCCAATTTTTGATTTTTTCTTATCTACTCCTCAGTTTCACTATCTGCCAGGGTGTCAAAAACATTGTTCAGAACTATGGTGTCCTCAATCATCCCTTTTCCTTTATCCTAAGGGAGCAAGGGTTTGACAGGGTTTATCTTTTGGAGAAGGGTTTTTTCAGTAGAAACTGGCTTGGAGATCCCTTTTTCAGCTTGTTTATTTTTACTGGTGGGTGCAAGATCCTTGGGCTTAGTTTTGGTCCACACAAAAAGCAAGAATTTGGAAGATTTTTATAGAGAAAGGGTTGTTTCTTGTACACACTTCCACTCCTGTTGACCATTACCAAGGTGTTGGGAAGGTCCTCAGCAATATACCCATCTTAATACACACTTGTGGGTTAGCTCTAGGATTGATGAAGTTTTCCTTCTCAACTCCAACTACCTCACCCAAATAGATGCACAAGGAAGCTAGTTGGTTGCAGAGAGAGAGGGGCAGATCTGGGAGCTCTACCCACACATGAGTAATAGTGGATCTAGGGAGATCAAGGTTAAAGTTATGCTTCTGCTTCTCTAAGTAGAGAGGTTGGTGTCTGATAGTCCAGAGGGTGTAGTTGAGAGCCTTGGAGGCCATGCTTGGAGACTCAAATAGGAAGACGAAGATCCCTTTCCTTAAAAATCTAACATTGGTAACACTAATGCCTTGTCTAACCCAATTTGCTGTCACCCAATTCTCAATGAAGGCTAGAGGAGGTCTAGGCCCTTGGAGGAAACCAATTAATGCATGGGTACTAAGCCATTAAATGGAATCATAAATCAAGTCTTCATTGATGAAGGCAGCAATCTGCTTACCTCTTGGAGATTCTTGGCCCTCACTACAAGTAGCCTCTTCTTCTTCAGCTGGTTTGGTGCTATCTTCTGGGGTCTATGCATCATTCTTTTCCTTCTTGTGGTGAAGGGCCTCCTTGTTTCCTTCTTCTTCTCCCCCCTGGGGTCTGTCACTCCCACTTTGATGGATTTTGGCTCTTGGAGAAGTTCCAAAGGTTCCTCTTTCACCTCCTTTGCTACGATCGAAGAGCTTTGAACTACTCTGGGGGGCTTTGGTTTCTCGTGGGTTGGGGGCTGAAGTAGAGGTAGCAAGTCCTTCCTTGGCCTCCTCTATCCTTCCTAAGCTGGCAAAGCAAGAAGTAGGCTCCTTTCTTGCTGGAAGGGAGAAGAACCCTCCTCTAGCTTTATGAGCAGCCGTCGAGTAAGATATCGTGGCGCCTCCCCTCCCAGCTCTGAGATCTGGCAATGCGCGTCCATTCTTTTCTTGAGGCGTTGGCTTTTCACTCAAGGTGGAAGAAATTCTATCTTGTCTGAGGGTCCCTGAGCCCCTTTTTAGACTCAACTAGCAGAGGTTGGCTACGAGTGTTCTTTCTCTGAGGAGTTTTGGAAATATGTCTCAGAAGACCAATTTCAAAGTGTTCAATTACCAAACTAACATGAGACTAAAGAGTGAGAAGGTCGAGCTCAATGAACTCTCTCCCTATATTTAAGTGCACTACAGACACAACTAAGAGCCCATTACAAAATCTAGCCCCAAAACTCTATACACCGACCCACCTACAGTGAATATATGGCATACCCAAATAACTTTGAATGCTATTGTTCCATCTAAAAACAATGTTGGATGGCATCCTTACAGAAACAAACCCAGAGAGAAGGAGGAAAATAGCTGCTACAAGGAGGGCATGCTTTGGTGGTGGGTGTATTACTTGGAGTTGACAGAGACAGTGAATATTAATTTCCCTGGCTATTGTTTTTCCTGATCCTTTAAGTTACTTGTCAAGCTCATGATGTAGGTTTCTTTTGGCAGGACATGATAGAGGCATGAAGATGTATAGAGCACAAAGACCAGGATGAAGAGGACCTCCAGTGAAAGGAGGAGTTCCTATGGGTGTATAAGTCAGTAGAGTTCAGCAAGGAGTGTGTAATTTGAGTGTGTGAAGAGGTCTGCCATTGTGCAGTAGACTGGCCTCAAGAGCTAGGAGATGATTGCCCATACAGAGGTTGATAAGATAGTTGGGAGTCTGGAATTTCCTTAAAAAAGTAAAATGTCATGTTCTAAAACAATAAAATCTTGCAGACATTTCTTGAACTTCTGGATATTCTCATGGTGCTCATAATACCTGATTTTGTATCAACATTGTTCCATGCTAGTACTTAAATGTTTTAAGTAGCTCGATTGTTGAAATCTGTCCGTTAATAATAACCAGTCTAAAGGGCACTAGCACTGTGCAACAAATTATAGGATAGCATGGCAGTAGTGTAGGGATAGCATGCTAGTAGTGTAGGATAAGTTATTGCCAGCGTAGTTATTGGCTCTTTCCTATACGGCTTACATAGGAAGAGCAAGGTATTCTCAGTATGCAAGGTTCCAAGTCTTTTTGTCACCTACAGATATATTGAGGTTGTCGTTTGTAGTATACGTGTAGCTTAGGACCTCGAGTCATGTTCCGGTGAGAGATGTAGGCTTAAGTGTGGTAAGCAAACATAGTGCATGCATGTGTAAAAGGAACGTGTATCATCATGGTTGAGGTTATCAAGGCTTTCACCTTCATTGGGGGTTGCAAGGTTTAGGAGGAGTTTAAGGGTTAGAAGGAGGTTCCAGAGTTTAGAAGGAGGTTCCAGGGTTTAGAAGAGGTTCCAGGGTTAGAAGGAGGTTCCAAGGTTTAGAAGGAGTTCCAAGCTTAAAAGGAGTTCCAAGGTTTAGAAGCAGGTTCCAAGCTTTAGAGAGAGGTTCCAGAGTTTAACAATGCCCCAAAGAGTGTAGGCTTCATTCCATTATGGGGTAGCTATACGAGTTGGAGATCTTCTCTCTCTGCAAGTAGGAATTGTAAGACATTCTCTCTCTACATGTAGAACTTGCATATAGAAGTTACATGTAGGAGTCGCATGTAGGAGTTGTATGTAGAACTCGCATGTAAGAGTTACATGTAGGAATCATATGTAGAACTTGCATGTTGAACTCGCATGTAGGAGTTGCATGTAGAACTCGCATGTAGAACTCGCATGTAGGAGTTGCATGTAGAACTCGCATGTAGGAGTCACATGTAGGAGTTGCATGTAGAACTTGCATGTAGAACTTGCATGTAGGAGTTGCATGTAGAACTTGCATGTAGAACTCACATGTAGGAGTTGCATATAGAACTCACATGTAGGAGTTGCATGTAGGAATCGTATGCAGAACTTGCATGTAGAACATGCAAGTTGGATTTCTAAGAGGGACTATTTCTAGCCTTATGCAAGTACAAGCGGAGCTTTGCCGCTACTCTACACACACCTTCTGTTCCACCTAAGTCCATGTTGGCACAGAGACAACATACTCTTGGATCCATTTTATTACCTGTCCTCGGGTTATGTCTTATTTTGATTTCGGAGTTGGGATGCCATGTGCGTAACCCAGTGGCTGTTGAGCTTGTGGCATGCGAGTCATTCCTGTTGTAATGATTTTGCACCATACAATTTGTTGTTTGTAGTCTTAGGAAGCTTATCTCCTCTTAAGGAGGGGTAGATGGCTGTGAATTTCAGAGGGGATCTCATTGCTAAGGTTGCAGACTCTACCATCGAGTCTTCTTGGGAAGACGTTTGGCGAGGGTCTCGTTGTTGAGGCTGGCATTTCTTGCTATCTTGCATACATGTTGGATGCGATTGCACCCATATCATTGAGCTTGTAGATAAGTTTGTATTATGCAAGTCTGATATTTTTTCATATAGGAGATGGCTGTGATGTTTGGCGGGGGTCTCGTTGTTGAGGCTACAAACTCTTTTGCCAATTCATCTTGAGTTTTGGCATAGCTTCTTGTCCTACTTGTGAATTCATTGCATGCTTTGAGAGTATGGAATGAAAGTGTGTGATACTATTATTGATGCAATCTATTATGTGCCTATGCAAAATCATGTGAGTGCACGTGATGTGTCTAACTATATGCTTATTTGTGGGATTTAATAGGGAAATTAAGACTCAATCATTCCTAATACAAAATTGATTAGGTCTTCCTAAATGTGCAAAAACGTGCATATGCTAGTGAGTGTGCGTGCAACAATCTAGTGCAAACTAAATGTGCAAAAACGTGCATATGCTAGTGAGTGTGCGTGTAACAATCTAGTGCAAACTATTGAAGAGTTGGGGTTTCCAAAACTTCATTACTTTTGGGGATGGCTTGCATGATGATGTTGTAGCACTTCAATCGGCTCTCATTTATGGTTGTGTTGAATTGGACTCCGTCCAATGTTTCTAGCAGCACAGCTTGAACTTTAGATTCTTTTAGTGGTCTTGGCATTGCTATGGGGCCACTGCCACTTGTGTAATTCTTGAAGTAATCCGGCACTTCTTGAAGATCAGCCTTTGATGGTGTTGAACTAGCTTGACATGTGCCATGTGTATGGGGTGGCATAGTATTATAACCAATTTGTTTGTCTCTTGGAGACCTTTTCTTTTCTTTTCTTCCCTTTTTTTCTTTTGGTGAATTCTTTTGATCCATCTTCATACGCACATGTGCTTATACTTTATAAACTTCTTACACTAAGAACTATGGGGTAACTTTTCCACTGGTAAGGTGTTTCCAAGTAAGGGTTCATTTGCTGCACATACTCCTTCCAGTCCCTCAGGGGACCATTCTGTTGGGATATCTCAAGGTGTATGCCTCAGGCACACCTTGGTTTCTATGTGTGAGTGCTAGAGGCACAATTAGGTGCCCACAAGCATAATTAGGTGGTGGAGAGCCACATAGGATGATTGAGAGAATCTAGGAGCAGATTGAGGAGATGATTGTGGAGCTCTGAAGTCATCACTGATGTCAGTGAGCATGTATGAGGTGCCTACTGAGTTTTTGTTCACTCTTTGCTTTCCTTTCAGCTTACCAACATGGTATCAGAGCCCTTTGATCCCCCTTGAGCCCATTTCTGCCACATCATCTTCTTCTTCTTCATCTTCTTCTTCCCCATTTTCCTCCTTCTTCCCAAAATCTTTGAGAGCTTGGTTCTCTGCCTACAAACGATCATTGCCCAAACCCTCTGAGCTGTAAACTCCTCTAGTATGGGCAAACTTCCACCCGCAAGCAATTGAAAAAAAAACTTCTCTGTTGGCTGTCATTCTCCAAATAGCGCATTTCTTCTATTGCTCAATACTCCCTGCCTGCTATGCCATTGCTTGAGCCCTCTTAGGAGTAGATGGGTGACCTCAAGAAAAAGATTTTGAGTCATTTTTCAGCTCATTTGGTTTAGTAACGAAGGAGAAATCGTCAAAACTCAAGTTCAGACTACAGCAACTCCCCCGGGCAATAGCGCATGCCATTTCGTCCAACCTCTGTGCTAGATCCTCTCTGGTATATGGGCTTTCTTTTGCTTCAGAAATCCCTCTTTTCCTTGCTTTGAAGAGTGAGATACAAGCCCTCCAAGTTCAGCCTTTTGGTTTTGACAGTTTTGACAAGTTTTTGAAGATGATGCTACATAAGATGCTATTCTAGCATTTCTATTTTTTTGAAGTTTTCAATAGCATCAGTACAACTATGGCTTCAGCTTTGCTTTGAGTTGCTATACTTGGTTTTGTTTGGAAAGCTTTCATTTAGCCACCTCTGTGAAGCATATAAGTGAAAGCATCATTGTTTAAAATTTGGTCACAAGACTTTGCTACATTAGATGCTTATATTTTGAAGCATTTCAGTTGTTATTCTAAGCCCTGTAAGAGAGAAGACATTGCCCAATACCTAGGTTAGACCCTCTCATGGCTTGCTTATGCAAAATATGTGAAAAGCCTAAACATAAAGCAATGTCTTGTTATGCTACAAAGGATGAAAATGCCAACCTGACTTCCTTGTTGAAGATTGCCAAAACAATGGTTGCCAAAAAGGAAGCAACTACAAAGCCAGAGATCTACCCTCTCATGGCACCTTCATTTGACTCCAAGTACAAGAAAAAGATGAAGGTCAGATACCTAAGATATGCTTCTCTACACAACTATGGAGATGACAAGATAATTGTTCTCTTGAAGGATATGATTTTCAGATCCACTTCTTTTATCATGGTACCATCTTATAAGGCACTAGACACTGCCCATGTGGTAAGACCTTGCCTTGACATGGATATTTTGCCTCCACATGATTATGCATTTTAAATCATCTCTATGTATACTCCAGATCTCTCTTTTTATGTCAAGGTACTCAGCTTGGATAGTCCTCCAAAATGAATGAAATAAACTATTGTGTTTTGTATGTTTTGTAAACACCTTTGGTCACCTTATGATGTAGGCCATGTGTATGTTTTGCTCCATGGTACCTCCTGCAGACATTGTGTGCATGTACATGCAGGGGAGATAACCATTGGAAGGTTTTTTTGTATTCCCTTTTGTTTACCTTACACCCAAGGGAACCCTTGCTAGCATGAGAACCTAGCCATAGATTTATCCTTGACCACCATGAGATGGCATGAGAAACTATGAGACTAGATGTATCCTTGACATAGCCTGAGGCATTCCCTTAAGGGGGGGTTTGTTGGGATATCTCAAGGTGTATGCCTCAGGCACACCTTGGTTTCTATGTGTGAGTGCTAGAGGCACAGTTAGGTGCCCACAAGCACAGTTAGGTGGTGGAGAGCCACATAGGAAGATTGAGAGAATCTAGGAGCAGATTGAGGAGATGATTGTGGAGCTCTGAAGTCATCAGTGATGTCAGTGAGCATGTATGAGGTGCCTACTTAAGGACCTCACTCTTCTTCATTCCATAATGCAAGTTGTTGAGATATCGAGCTCCACTCGCGATATGCCAGGGTGACTGTTGTGCATTTGTGTCACCGACTTGTTAGCTACAGATGCAGTTGGTACACCGCCCACGACGAATAATAGCTGGATGACAGCTATCCTTATCTACACTAGTTCGTGGCTCAGTTAGTATGCCACCTTAGTTAGTTGAGTTTGGTTTGAGACCGACATATAGGGTTCTTCTATTTCTTTGTACTAGAGTTCTTTTGGCTTTCACAACTAAGAAGAGGAAAACTATTTTCAGCCTCCACCTTTGTGTTTATTCCCCCATTGTGCTTGTGAGAAAGCCTCAAGTGAGACTCCTTCCCTCTCTCCCACTATCTTCACATGGTATCAGAGCCTTGTTCGTGGTAAGGAGCTCAAGAAAGCAAACCAAGTTCACAGTGTCCTGGTAAGAGGACAAGTGTTGCTTTTCTTTTTCGAGTTTGGGAGCAAATCTCTATAGGTTGCACAGCCGGAAGTGCAAGAGTGCACTGTCTCAGATTGAGACGCCCTTCGTGGTGTGGCGAGAGGGCATTATATGCTGCGAGGGAAAGCTAAGCCCTCGGTGACTTTATTTTTCTCATTCGAGGTCATTTCGGGGCCCGCCGTTTTGGAGGCGGAAGTTCTCCGCAGGCACTTAGAAATAGGCCCTGTTTTTGCTGTGCGACCACTATTCTGCAGGTCGGTGAAAAGTTGCTGCAGAAATTGCATCGTATGCCTGTGCGCAGAGACATTGGGAGTTGCAGAATCATCCTTATTGCCTGTTGATGCAAAATCGTCACTAGGAAGTGACTGTGTGGTGAAATACCACTTTCGTTAGTTTTGCAAATCTGCCCGTGTGAGGCAAAAGCTGTGTTTTTTACAGTGACATAATATTTTGTAGTGTTCTGTAATGGCATCTGATTCTCTTTCACAGATTGTCACTGAAAAGCTTGACAAGAACAACTTCTAGGCATGGAAGTTTAGAATGACGAATTTCTTGATGGGAAAAGGCTATTGGGAGTTCATTACAGGAAATGAAGAAGAACCTGTTCTTCCTAATGTTCCCAATCAACAGGAATTGTAGGCATTCAAAGGATGGCATGAGAGAGCCATGAAAGTTATGTACTGGCTGTCTATCAGTATTTCGGACTCCATGATTGTGCATATTCAGGATGCAAGTACACCAAAGGAGGCATGGGATACTTTGGCAAAAATGTACAGTACAAATATGCAAGCCAGGAAAATGCAACTCAAATAGGAGTTGCACAATGTGCAGAGAGAAAATTTGAGCATAAATGACTACCACATGAAGGTGAAGAAAATTGCAGATGCACTTGCTTCCATTGGGTCGCCAGTGGAAGATGATGATCTAGTTTCTGTGACCTTGAATGGTCTAGGAAAGGATTATGCACAGTTTTGGACATCCATTGCCGTCCGTGAAAAATTTCCTGATTTTGAAGAGTTGTTTGCTCTTCTAATTTCTGAAGAGTAGAGAAATGGGGGTGCATCTTCTTCAGTAGGAACTTCAAAAGAAACTGTCTTCTACTCAAATGCTGGTAGAGGTAGAGGCAGAGGTAGAGGAGGCTGATCTGCAGGCCATGGTAGAAATCAGAATATGCAGAAAACACAAGAAAACCAGTCCTATGCAGGAGGACGTGGTAACTCTAGAGGCAAGGGGAGCCAAAGAGGCCATGGTGGATGGCAGAGAGGCCAAAATGCAAACAGCAATATTGAATGCTACTATTGTGGTAAAATGGGTCATATGGCTAAGGACTGCTACAAAAAGCAGAATGACATTATGAATGGAAAATTGTAGCAAGGCAATTATGCATCTTCTAGTAGACAGGGTGCTGACAAAAATGAGCATCTATTTATGGTGCAGCATATGACCAATTCTGTGACAAGTGCAGAGAAGAAATAATGATGTGTGGTATGTTGACTCAGGTGCATCAAACCACATGACAGGTCATGCAGAATGGATGCAGGATGCAAGGAAAATAAAAAGCCAGGATTTGTGGAGACTAGTGATGATACTGCACATCCTATTGTGCAGATTGGTAAAATTCCTTTGTCTATGCAGGATGGGAAAAAGAAATACCTGTCCGATGTATTTCATGTCCCGAACATCACCAAGAACCTGGTTTCTATTGGTCAAATGGTTGAGCAGGGCTTGTAGGTTAGATTTAATCCTCATGGATGCTTTGTTGAGGATATGAAAAATAACGGTCACTTGATAGCAAAAGGAAAGAAGAAGGGCAGGATGTTTACGTTGGATGCGGACATGCCTGAATTGAGTGCAACAATGTTTGCACATGGGACCGGTGTAGTTGCAAATATTGATATCTGGCACAAATGCATTGGTCATGTTAATATACAGTGACTTAAATCAATGCAAGCCCAAAATATTGTTGTAGGATTGCCTGAATTCAAGGTTGCAGAAATGCACAAGGTTTGTGAAGCCTGTCAATTTGGGAAACAGGCAAGGAAACCTTTTCCTAGGCATGTTCAAGAGAGTAAAAAGCCATTGGAATTAATCCACTCTGATGTGTGGACTACTAAAGCTGCATCTATTGGAGGCTATCACTATTTTGTCACATTTATTGATGACTTCAGTAGAAAACTTTGGGTGTATTTTATGAAAAAGAAAAGTGAAGTGTTTGGGCACTTCAAAGCTTTCAAAGCTATGGTTGAAAAAGAAATAGGCCTGCAAATAAAATGCCTAAGGTCAGGGGGAGAGTACCTCTCAAATGAGTTTGCAAGGTTCTTGCAGGAGCATGGTATAAAGCAGCAATATTCATGCAGTCATACCCCACAGCAAAATGGAATTGTAGAAAGGAAAAACAGGCATATTGGAGAGGTATCTCGGGCTATGCTAAATGAAAAAGATCTACAAGCAGTTGCTACAGCAGTCTATATAATGAACAGGACTCCCACTGCAGCAATACATGGCATGACGCCAGAGGAGATGTATACTGGTAGGAAACCAGATATTTCTCATTTGAAAATTTTTGGTTGCATTGCCTATGTCCATGTGCCAGATGAGTTGAGGTCCAAGTTGGATCCAAAAGCTGAGAAGTGTGTCTTTATTGGTTATTCTCTGCAGCAGAAAGGGTATAGATGCTATAACCCTTCTACACGTAAGTTCACAGTGAGAAGAGATGTTGTTTTTGTTGAGATGAGCAGCTGGTATAAACCAGTAAATGTGATGATTGATGTAGATGCACAAAATGGTAATGCTGCACAGAATTCACAGCAGCAATCACAAAACATCAGTGGACCTGGAGTGTCCTCTAGCAGTGGTTCACATACTTCGCCATGGACACGCAGATTGAGATCAGGAGAATCCCCTCAAAGCAATGCAGAGAGTGGTATGCAGGTATCACGAAAAGGAAAAAAGAAGGTAGATCAGCCATGTTTGATGTGAATGCAAGTCACTCTTGTGTGGATGGTGAATCCAGTGGCTCAGAACAGAGCATTGATGATGAGTTGGGTATTCCTTCTATTGTTACACTTGTAGTAAGGAAGACCAGGGATGTTTTGAGAGCACCTGGAAGTGAGCCTATTTTGCGCAAGTCTACCAGGGTTAGGTATCCTGTGGATAGGCTAAAATATGATGGATTTATAGCCATTCACTATGCCTATATGGTCAAGGTGATACAGGAACCAGAACCCACTTCTTTTGAGCAAGCCATGGGAAATGAAAAATGGGAGAAAGCCATGGATGAAGAAATGGATGCCTTGGATGCAAATGCTACATGGGAATTGGTGCCTTTGCTTAAAGACAAGAATACAATTGGCTGTAAGTGGGTTTATAAGATCAAGCACAATGCAGATGGTTCTATGAATAGATACAAGGCAAGATTAGTTGTCAAGGGGTATGCACAGACATATCGCATTGATTATGAAGAAACTTTCAGCCCGGTTGCAAGGATGGCAACCGTAAGAGTAGCCATTGCTATGGCCGCATCAAAGGGATGGTCTTTACATCAGATGGATGTAAAGAATGCCTTCTTACATGGTGATTTGCAAGAAGAGGTCTTTATGGAGCAGCCACCAGGTTATGTGCATGCTATTCATCCTGAGTTTGTTTGCAGGTTGAAGAAAGCCTTGTATGGCTTGAAGCAAGCACCTAGAGCATGGTCTGACAAGATAGGACAGTATCTTGTCACTATTGGTTTTCAGATTTCCAAGGCAGATGTCTCACTCTATGTGAGAAAAACAGAGAAAGGGATTATGCTGCTTGTCATTTATGTTGATGATTTGATCATCACAGGTGATAGTGATGAAGATATCCTTCATGTGAAAATGCTATTGAGGCAGAAGTTTGAGATGAAGGATTTGGGAGAGCTGCGTTATTTCTTGGGCATTGAGGTGATTAGATCACCAAGTGGGATACAGCTCTTGCAGAGGCAGTATGGATTGGACATGCTATCCAAATATGGGATGACAAGCTGTAAGCCTATTTCAGTTCCTTTGGAGCAGAATGTGAAGCTGAGCACAGATGCAGGTGAGCTTTTGGAAGACCCTACTATGTACAGACGCATAGTAGGAAGTTTGATTTACATGACTATTACCAGGCCAGATTTAAGCTATGTTGTTGGATTGGTAAGTTAGTTTATGCAAGCTCCAAGGAAACCGCATTTGGATGCGGCTAGACGCATACTCAGGTATGTGAAGTCCACATTGCAGTATGGACTATTTTATGAGGCTGGGGTTCAGATACAATTGCATGGATACACTGATGCTGATTGGGCTGGTAGTATTTCTGATAGACGAACCACCAGTGGATATGTGTTCTCTTTTGGGAGTGCTGCAGTCACTTGGAGCAGCAAGAAACAGCCTACAGTTGCCTTGTCGAGCACAGAGGCTGAGTACAGGGGTGCAGCAATGGATGCATGTGAGGTAGCTTGGTTGCATAAGCTACTCTATGATATGCATCAGTCTATAGATGGGCCAGTTGTCATTTATTGTGACAACATGAGCAGTATACACTTGGCAAATAACCCAGTCTTTCATGCTAGAACAAAGCACATTGAGGTGCATTATCACTATGTGCGGGAGAAAGTGTTACTAGGTCTTATTGATCTAGTTTATGTCAGCACAAAGGATCAGGTAGCTGACATCTTCACAAAAGCATTGGGCGCAGAGAAGTTGCGCAAGTTCAAAGACCTGCTTGGTGTGCAGGAATTGGGATTGAGCTTGAGGGGAAGTGTTGAGATATCGAGCTCCACTCGCAATATGCCAGGGTGACTGTTGTGCATTTATGTCACCGACTTGTTAGCTACAGATGTGGTTGGTACACCACCCACGAATAATAGCTGGATGACAGCTATCCTTATCTACACTAGTTCGTGGCTCAGTTAGTATGCCACCTTAGTTAGTTGAGTTTGGTTTGAGACCCACATATAGGGTTCTTCTATTTCTTTGTACTAGAGTTCTTTTGGCTTTCACAACTAAGAAGAGGAAAACTGTTTTCAGCCTCCACCTTTGTGTGTATTCCCGCATTGTGCTTGTGAGAAAGCCTCAAGTGAGACTCCTTCCCTCTCTCCCACTATCTTCACACAAGTATTTTGAGTTTGTGTTCACTCTTTGCTTTCCAGCTTACCAATGTTGAGATATCGACTCCACTCGCGATATGCCAGGGTGACTATTGGCATTTATGTCACCGACTTGTTAGCTGGAGATGCGGTTGGTACACGGCCCACGAATAATAGCTGGATGACAGCTATCCTTATCTACACTAGTTCGTGGCTCAGTTAGTATGCCACCTTAGTTAGTTGAGTTTGGTTTGAGACCCACATATAGGGTTCTTCTATTTCTTTGTATTAGAGTTCTTTTTGGCTTTCACAACTAAGAAGAGGAAAACTGTTTTCAGCCTCCACCTTTGTGTGTATTCTCCCATTGTGATTGTGAGAAAGCCTCAAGTGAGACTCCTTCCCTCTCTCCCACTATCTTCACATGGTATCAGAGCCTTGTTCGTGGTAAGGAGCTCAAGAAAGCAAGCCAAGTTCGTGGTGTCCTGGTAAGAGGACCAGTGTTGCTTTCCTATTTCGAGTTTGGGAGCAAATCTCTGCAGGTAGCACAGCCAGAAGTGCAGGAGTGCACTGTTTCAGATTGAGACGCCCTTCGCGATGTGGCGAGAGCGCAGTATATGCTACGGGAGATGGGCGAAGCCCTTAGTGACTTCATTTTTCTGATTTGAGGCCGTTTTGGGGCCCGTTTTGGAGGCGGAAGTTGTCCGCAGGCACTCAGAAAAAGGCCCTGTTTTTGCTGTGCGACCACTACTCGGCTAGTCGATGAAAAGTTGCCGCAGAAATTGCATCATACGCCTGTGTGCAGAGATTTTGGGAGTTGCAGATTCATGCTTGTTGCCTGTTCATGCAAAATGGTCACTAGGAAGTGACTGTGTGGTAAAATACCACTTTCGTCAGTTTTGCAGATCTGCCCGTGTGAGGCAAAAGCTGTGTTTTTGCAGTGACAGAATATTTTGCAATGTTCTGTAATGGCATCAGATTCTCTTTCTCAGATTGTCACTGAAAAGCTTGACAAGAACAAATTCCAGGCATGGAAGTTTAGAATGACGAATTTCTTGATGGGAAAAAGCTATTGGGAGTTCATTACAGGAAATGAAGAAGAACCTGTTCTTCCTAATGTTCCCAGTCAACAGGAAATGCAGGCATTCAAAGGATGGCATGAGAGAGCCAGGAAAGTTATGTACTGGCTGTCTATCAGTATTTCGACTCCATGATTGTGCATATTCAGGATGCAAGTACACCAAAGGTGGCATGGGATACTTTGGCTAAAATGTACAGCACAAATACGCAGGGGCCAGGAAAATGCAACTCAAACAGGAGTTGCATAATGTGCAGAGAGAAAACATGAGCATCAATGACTACCACATGAAGCTGAAGAAAATTGCGGATGCACTTGCTTCCATTGGGTCGCCAGTGGATGATGACGATTTGGTTTCTGTGACCTTGAATGGTCTAGGAAAGGATTATGCATAGTTCCGGACATCCATTGCCGTCCGTGAAAAATTTCCTGATTTTGAGGAGCTGATTGCTCTTTTAATTTCTGAAGAGCAGAGAAATGGTGGTGCATCTTCTTCAGCAGGAACTTCAAAAGAAACTGTCTTCTACTCAAATGCTAGCAGAGGTAGAGGCAGAGGTAGAGGAGGCCGATCTGCAGGCCGTGGTAGAAATCAGAATATGCAGCAAACGCAAGAAAACCAGTCCTATGCAGGAGGACGTGGTAACTCTAGAGGCAGGGGGAGCCAAAGAGGCCGTGGTGGATGGCAGAGAAGCCAAAATGCAAACAGCAATGTTGAGAGCTACTATTGTGGCAAAATGGGTCATATGGCTAAGGACTGCTATAAAAAGCAGAATGACATTATGAGTGGAAAATTGCAGCAAGGCAATTATGCATCTTCTAGCAGGAAGGGTGATGACAGAAATGAGCATCTATTTATGGTGCAGCATATGACCAATTCTGTGACAAGTGCAGAAGAACAAAATGACGTGTGGTATGTTGACTCAGGTGCGTCAAACCACATGACAGGTCATGCAGAATGGATGCAAGATGCAAGGAAGATGGAAAAGCCAGGATTTGTGGAGACTGGTGATGATACTACACACCTATTGTGCAGATTGGCAAAATTCCTTTGTCTATGTAGGATGGGAAAAAGAAATACTTGTCTGATGTATTTCATGTCCCGAACATCACCAAGAACCTGGTTTCTGTTGGTCAGATGGTTGAGCAGGACTTGCAGGTCAGATTTAATCCTCATGGATGCTTTGTTGAGGATATGAAAAATAATGGTCGCTTGATAGTAAAAGGAAAGAAGAAGGGCAGGATGTTTACGTTGGATGCAGACATGCCTGAATTGAGTGCAGCAATGTTTGCACATGGGACCGGTGTAGTTGCAGATATTGATATCTGGCACAAACGCATTGGTCATGTTAATATACATCGACTTAAATCAATGCAAGCCCAAAATATTGTTGCAGGATTGCCTAAATTCAAGGTTGCAGAAATGCACAAGGTTTGTGAAGCCTGTCAATTTGGAAAATAGGAAAGGAAACCTTTTCCTAGGCATGTTCAAGAGAGTAAAAAGCCATTGGAATTAATCCACTCTGATGTGTGGACTACAAAAGCTGCATCTATTGGAGGCTGTCACTATTTTGTCACATTTATTGATGACTTCAGTAGAAAACTGTGGGTGTATTTTATGAAAAAGAAAAGTGAAGTGTTTGGGCACTTCAAAGTTTTCAAAGCTATGGTGGAAAAAGAAACAGGCCTACAAATAAAATGCCTAAGGTCAGATGGAGGGGGAGAGTACCTCTCAAATGAGTTTGCAAGGTTCTTGTAGGAGCATGGTATAAAGCAGCAATATTCATGCAGACATACCCCACAGCAAAATGGAATTGCAAAAAGGAAAAACAGGCATATTGGAGAGGTATCTCGGGCTATGCTAAATGAAAAAGATCTACCATATTATTATTGGGCTGAAGCAGTTGCTACAGCAGTCTATATAATGAACAGGACTCCCACTGCAGCAATACATGGCATGACGCCAGAGGAGATGTATACTGGTAGGAAACCAGATATTTCTCATTTGAAGATTTTTGGTTGCATTGCCTATGTCCATGTGCCAGATGAGTTGAGGTCCAAGTTGGATCCAAAAGCTGAGAAGTGCATCTTTATTGGTTATTCTCTATAGCAGAAAGGGTATAGATGCTATAACCCTTCTACACGCAAGTTCACAGTGAGCAGAGATGTTGTTTTTTATGAGATGAGCAGCTGGTATAAACCAGTCAATGTGATGATTGATGTAGATGCACAAAATGGTAATGCTGCACAGAATGCACAGCAGCAATCACAAAATATCAGTGGACCTGGAGTGTCCTCTACCAGTGGTTCACATACTTCGCCATGGACAGGTAGATTGAGATCAGGAGAATCCCCTCAAAGCAATGCAGAGAGTGGTATGTAGGTATCACGAAAAGGAAAAGAGAAGGTAGATCAGCCCATGTTTGATGTGAATGCAGGTCACTCTTATGTGGATGGTGAATCCAGTGGCTCAGAGCAGAGCATTGATGATGAGTTGGGTATTCCTTCTGTTGTTACACCTGGAGTAAGGAAGACTAGGGATGTTTTGAGAGCACCTGGAAGTGAGCCTATTTTGCGCAGGTCTACCAGGGTTAGGTATCCTGTGGATAGGCTGAAATATGATGGATTTACAGCCATTCACTATGCCTATATGGTCAAAGTGATACAGGAACCAGAACCCACTTCTTTTGAGCAAGCCATGGGAAATGAAAAATGGGAGAAAGCCATGGATGAAGAAATGGATGCCTTGGATGCTAATGCTACATGGGAATTGGTGCCTTTGCCTAAAGGCAAGAATGCAATTGGCTGTAAGTGGGTTTATAAGATCAAGCACAATGCAGATGGTTCTGTGAATAGATACAAAGCAAGATTAGTTGTCAAGGGGTATGCATAGACATATGGCATTGATTATGAAGAAACTTTCAGCTCGGTTGCAAGGATGGCAACCGTAAGAGCAGTCATTGCTATGGCTGCATCAAAGGGATGGTCTTTACATCAGATGGATGTAAAGAATGCCTTCTTGCATGGTGATTTGCAAGAAGAGGTCTTTATGGAGCAGCCAGCAGGTTATGTTCATGCTATTCATCCTGAGTTTGTTTGTAGGTTGAAGAAAACCTTGTATGGCTTGAAGCAAGCACCTAGAGCATGGTCTGACAAGATAGGACAGTATCTTGTCACTATTGGCTTTCAGATTTCCAAGGCAGATTTCTCACTCTATGTGAGAAAAACAGAGAAAGGGATTATGCTGCTTGTCATTTATGTTGATGATTTGATCATCACAGGTGATAGTGATGAAGATATCCTTCATGTGAAAATGCTATTGAAGCAGAAGTTTGAGATGAAGGATTTGGGAGAGCTGCGTTATTTCTTGGGCATTGAGGTGATTAGATCACCAAGTGGGATACAGCTCTTGCAGAGGCAGTATGGATTGGACATGTTGTCCAAATATGGGATGACAGGCTGTAAGCCTATTTCAGTTCCTTTGGAGTAGAATGTGAAGCTGAGCGCAGATGCAGGTGAGCTTCTAGAAGACACTACTATGTACAGACGCATAGCAGGAAGTTTGATTTACATGACTATTACCAGGCCAGATTTGAGCTATGCTGTTGGGTTGGTAAGTCAGTTTATGCAGGCTCCAAGGAAACCGCATTTGGATGCGGCTAGACGCATACTCAGGTATGTGAAGTCCACATTGCAGTATGGACTATTTTATGAGGCTGGGGTTCAGATACAGTTGCATGGATACACTGATGCTGATTGGGCTGGTAGTGTTTCTGATAGATGATCTACCAGTGGATATATGTTCTCTTTTGGGAGTGCTGCAGTCACTTGTAGCAGCAAGAAACAGCCTACAGTTGCCTTGTCGAGCACAGAGGCTGAGTACAGGGGTGCAGCAATGGCTGCATGTGAGGTAGCTTGGTTGCATAAGCTACTCTATGATATGCATCAGTCTACAGATGGGCCAGTTGTCATTTATTGTGACAACATGAGCAGTATACACTTGGCAAAGAACCCAGCCTTTCATGCCAGAACAAAGCACATTGAGGTGCATTATCACTATGTGCGGGAGAAGGTTCTACTAGGTCTTATTGATCTAGTTTATGTCAGCACAGAGGATCAGGTAGCTGACATATTCACGAAAGCATTGGGCGTAGAGAAGCTGCGCAAGTTCAGAGACCTGCTTGGTGTGCAGGAATTGGGATTGAGCTCGAGGGGGAGTGTTGAGATATCGAGCTCCACTTGCGATATGCCAGGGTGACTGTTGTGCATTTATGTCACCGACTTGTTAGCTGGAGATGCGGTTGGTACACCGCCCACGAATAATAGCTGGATGACAGCTATCCTTATCTACACTAGTTCGTGGCTCAGTTAGTATGCCACCTTAGTTAGTTGAGTTTGGTTTGAGACCCACATATAGGGTTCTTCTATTTCTTTGTATTAGAGTTCTTTTTGGCTTTCACAACTAAGAAGAGGAAAACTATTTTCAGCCTCCACCTTTGTGTGTATTCCCCCATTGTGATTGTGAGAAAGCCTCAAGTGAGACTCCTTCCCTCTCTCCCACTATCTTCACAACCAACACATTCAAGAGGTGGTGGTTCTAATTTTGAGGGAGCTGCAAGGTACAATTATGTTTGGACTCGTTCAAAGTCATTGAAGTGTTTGGCCTTGGATTTTCTATGATGTCCTCCTTCAACTTTCTTGTGGGATCTTCTGCTGTTATTCAACTTTGGAGGTTCAACTTTTGGGAGTTCAACTGCCATTAGGGCATGCAGAATGGCTAAGTCATTATCAAAGATTTGATCTTCAATTTCAGCATTCTCAGCCTCAATTTCAAGGTCCCAAGGAAAATCTGAGTCATCATTGGTATGGGTACCTTCTTCGAGTTCATTATCCCACTCGAGGTTAGCAATAAAGAATGGCATCTCTAGATCGATTGGTTCTTCATGTGTCGGTGGAGGATCTACCTGTAGTGCCTTAGCATCTATTTGTGAGAAGATGGGGTCTAATGAATCGCAGTTGTTGATGGTTGCCAATGTTTGTATCCAATTATTGACATTGTTGTGTGAGTCACCCGCTATGGCATGCTATTGTAAGGAAGCTGATTTGCTTGATATTGTCGGGGAAAGATGTGTCATCCAATGCTCTAGGCACAATTGGTTTTATAGCTTCTGTTCCCACATTCACCCTGACTGCAGTGTCGCAATTCTAGATTGTCAGTCTATCAATTCCCCAGTCATGGAGACCTGATGCTTCCTGTAACCAAGGATGTCCCAGTAGGATTTGATAGGATTTTTTGGGAAGACCCAAGATTGTGAATTAAAGGGAAAAGTGGACTCATGCGACCTTTGTGGACACGCCATTTACTATTCCCAAGGGTTTAGCCCGTGAATCATCGGCAAGGCGTATGTTGAAATTAGCCTTTTGCATTGGTGGGAGACTCCATTCTTTGTAGAGCTCCTTTGATAGAAGATTTACACCCGCTCCACCATCCACTATGGCTTGGACTTCATTATATGCCTTGTGGATGAAAAGCATAGTACTGTTGTGTATGTCATCTCTCTCACCCATCCACATAGGGATATCTTTGATGTCATTCATAGGTGGAGGCGGATTTGCAAGTTCAATCCATCCTTTGAAACTCTCCCAGAGATTGGGACAATTCCGTAGGAGGATTCTGATGGGAATTGACACAGGGCAACTCAGGATGCTAGAGAGTGCAGCTCCTTCAAGTTGATGTGGTGGTACATTATGTTGTGGAGTCTGTTGTTAGAATAGAGGCTCGAGTATAGTATCAATACTTTGTGGGGCCAAGTCATGGATTGGGTCTTGAGCTTGTTTCTCAGCCTCAAATTGAGCTTATTTCTCAATCTCAAATTGAGCTTGCTCCTTTTGTACCCATTGGTTAAGTGCCTGAAAACAAGCCTTCTCCACCTCTGCATTTGGGTATGGAGCTTCCTTTATTTGAGGCTCGATAGTTTATGTGGATGAGCTCGGCTGCTCATTGCTTGGTGGAGGTGGAGGCACTTGTGCTTTCTTTTTAAGAAGTCGCTTTGGTTCGATTGGAATGTTAGGGTCCTTGGTGGCCTCTTTCTGTTGGCATGTAATTACATTTACAGGTTGTGATATTACACTTGCCAGACCCAAACTTTGATGGTCCACCCCAATGATGCCGATTGGGATGTCATGCTTAACCTCTGTTTGTTCTAGGCCTTTATTTTTCATGGGACAATCCATACAAGCATGTCCTATGCCACAATCTCTGCAGAGTGGTTGGAAAGTAGTGGTGCTACCACGATGAGGGCACTCTGCGATCCGGTGATTTTCGCCACAACCGTAGCACTTGATTGGTGCTCGATATGTGTTGGGATGTACTTGATTTTCATAAACTAGTATTAGACCCTCTACACCTTCTACATAGTACACTGGGTACTCTGTTTCATACTCAAATGATGACTCTACTTCCTCAGCTTGTAATTGATGTATTGGAACTGCCTAAGGAGCTAGATTTGGTGCTCTTGGATATGGTCGTGGATTTGGATTTCTGAGTAGTTGTGGGACGTGTCTGAATGAGAATAGGATTTAGCCTCGGAGCTGGGGGGAGCTTGTGCAAGTGCCGACTGGCATGGGTGCCGCTTGGTATTGTTGAGGTCGAGGCGGGTTGTTGCACATGTTGAAGATGCAACTATTTTCATCATGGCCGCCGACGACGCAGATATGGCCACAACCTTGGTGGTGGATTTGCTTGTGCAGTTATCCTAGCTCTTAGGATTGGGCACTCATTTGCTGTATGATTGGCCATGCAGTGTGGACACCATACATTTTCTCGTCGTGGATATGTCTAAGGTTGCGGTTGAGACAAGTGGAGTTTTTATTCCATGGCCTGCATCATGTCTTCTTTCAGCTTCATGGTCATGGCCTCTAGGCGATCTTCATTTGATGTTTTGGCAGTGGACTTTGATTTGCCCTTTTTCGAGCACTTATCTCGTGTACTAAATCTGTCGTCCTCACTGCTAGTGTCTGAATCGGTCATGCCATCCTCAATGTTAATGGTTGTCGCATGAGCAGCACTGAATGTTTCATAGCTGCTAACCTTTTTCATATCCTTTTGGATTTTCTTTCTTAGTCCTGCAATGAACCATGCCGTGACGTACTTTGCATCTGGGCGTGGGTCACATTTGGCGATTAATCTTCTCATCTTACCCAAGTATGTGCATACATCTTCTCGACGGCCTTGTTCAATCTTGCTTAGTTGGAGAGCGGGATCATCTTGTAGCCTCTCCGTTTGAAAGCATCGTTGAAATTCTATTTGAAGTAGGTCCCATGTGGCACGCTCGTCCACTAGAAGGATTAGGTACCATTCAGACGCTTCATCAGTTAAGGCCATGGGAAACCAAGCCACCTTGGTTTCATGGGATTGATCTCCACCTACACAGCATGCGGCATCAAAATGCTAGAGGAATCGGGCTGGATCTTCCCTACCATTATATTTGGGAAGTTCCAGTTTTCCCAAGGGGTGCCTGCCTTGAGTGTTATTATTTCTTCGATTAAAGAAATTGTCAAAGGAGTCAAAGGGAGTGATTGAATTCCAAGGGGGGGATTTAAAGTAGAGGATTGTCAGAGGTGGTGGTTGCAATGGAGCTGTATGTGGATTTGGCGAGAGTTGGAGTCGGAGGCATTGGCTGAAACGTAGCTACATGCAGATTGGGCGAGATTTGCAAAGGGTGTCTTTGCCGCAAGTGTGGGAGTGGATGTAGTTTTGTTGGGAGGGTTAGAGTGGTGTTAGTTTGTGTAGGGACCGTTATGTTTATAATGTGCCTAAGATTGTCCTATGTGTGTAGGGAGCTATGCCAATGTAGATGGATCATTAATCGGATGTCATGGCATGAAGATACGAGTGAATTTGGGTGAAACGAGACCCTTTAATGAGCGAGCACTAGTGATGCCGAAATGGTGTGCAATGGGCTAGAAAAATACCCCGTAGTGTGGTGTTTTCATGTGTGAAATCTAGGCTCAAGCGAGGTCTAGTTTGGAGACCAAACGGATGAGTTACGAGGGGTTAAAGTAGGGGTAAATTTGGCTTTTTTTGGGGGGGGGTTCTTAAGGGTGGTGTGAATGGACTTTAAGTCCAACTGAGGGGTTTGAAGCAATTTAATTCTAGTTAGATAAACTAACCTATATCCTCCCAGTCACTGTAACTGGGAGGTTAATCTAACTAGTTTCACTAACTATAGTTAGTTACTAACTAAAGGTTAGTTAAACTAACCTACCTGTTAGTAACTAACCTAGGTTAAACCTAACTAAGTTAGACTAACCTAACCTAGGTTTAACTAACCTAGCCTAGGTTAAACTAACCTAGAGTTAGATTAATGGTTTGGTTAGGTTTTTTTTAATAAACCTTTTTTTTAAATTTAAAATTTGTTTGTGGGGGGGGTTTTCGCCCCCACGGCGATGGGGGGGGGCGTGCAGGGGAGGGGAGGGGAGGGTGGAGGGGAGAGGAGTGGAAAGAGCACGGGCAAGACGGGGTGGGGCACGGGTGCAGGTGGGCTAGGCCGACCCCGGCGCAAGGCGCGGGTGCGACGAGGCACAAGCGGGGCATCGACGGGGCAGGGTGGGGCGGGGCGCCATGAGGTGTGGGCAGGCAGGGCGACGCGAGGCGAGGCGGGGGGCGAGGGGAGGAGGAGGGTAGAGAGAGAGAGAGAGAGAGAGAGAGAGAGAGAGAGAGAGAGAGAGAGAGAGAGAGAGAGAGAGAGAGGGAGGGGGAGGGAAAGAGAGAGAGAGAGAGAGAGAGAGAGAGAGAGAGAGAAGAGGGAGGGGGGGAAAGAGAGATAGAGGGAGGGAGAGAGAGAGAGAGAGAGGAGGGGGGGGAAAAGAGAGAGAGAGGGGGGAGAGAGAGAGAGAGAGAGAGAGAGAGAGAGAGGGGGGGGGAAAGAGAGAGAGAGGGGGGGGAAAGAGAGAGAAAGAGAAGGGGGGAAAGAGAGAGAGAGAGAGAGAGAGAGAGAGAGAGAAGGGGGGAGGAGAGAGAGAGAGGGGGGAGAGAGAGAGAGAGGGGGGGGGGGAGAGAGAGAGAGAGAGAGAGAGAGAGAGAGAGAGAGAGAGGGGACAGAAACAAAGAGAGAGAGAGAGAAGATGGAGGGGGAGGGAAAGAGAGAGAGAGGAAGAGAGAGAGAGAGAGGGGGGGGGGGATGGGGGGTGGAAAGGGGGGGGGGGAAAGGGGGTGGTGAAGGGAGATGAGGGAGTGGTGGAGGGGGGGGTGGTGGTGTGGAAGGGGGAAAGGGTGGTGGAGATGGAGAGGGGGTGGGGGGAAATGGAGGGATGGAGGGGAAGAGGGGGGGTGGAGATGGAGGGGGGGTGGGGGGAGGGGAAATGGACAGAGGGAGGGGAAATGGAGGGAGGGAGGGGGTGGTGGAGATGGGAGGGAGGGTGGGGGGGGGAGGGGAATGGAGGGAGGGAGGGGGTAATGGAGGAGGGAGGGGGTGGTGGAGATAGAGGGGGATGGGGGGGGGTGGGGGGGAGGGGAATGGAGGGAGCGAGGGGGTGGGAGGGGGGAAATGGAGGGAGGGAGGGGAAATGGAGGGGGGTGGGGGGTGGTGAAGATAGAAGGGAGGGTGGAGGGGGAGATGGAGAAGGAGGAGGGTAGAAGAAAAAGAAAAAAACAAAAAACTTTGACAGAAAAGGGAAAACTTTGACGAAAATCCAAATGGGAGGAAGAGATGGTCACCTGAATGCTCTCCAAGTCTTTCTCGATATAACGAGATTATTGAGGACCAATGGACGGTGGGTGGATGGCTTAGGTTATCGCTGTGAGATGGGCTCGAAGTAACTTACTATGTGAGGATGGGAGTAGGGTGATGGTCGATGGAGAGGAGGAGTGTCTTGCGCAGGGCTCGGAATGTGGAAGAGGATGGAGGCAAGATGTGAAAGATGAAGCATGAGGGAGTGGAGTCGATTTTTATAGGAAATGGGTTTAGGTTTAGGGTGAATTCCTAAACTCTTCCCGAGCCATAACTTTTTATGGTCAGCTCAGTTTGCTCTTCTGCAAAAAGGTGAAATGATCGAAATTGAAGCTCTATGCATTTGTGTCCGCTACCTAGCCTGATTGTTTACAAGTGGCTTCTTTTTAAGAAACAAAGAAATTTCTTAAGTTAGTAACCCAAGGTGATGCTTGGGTTGATATGTTTGGCTAGAAATGGAAAAAATTTTACTCTCCTTGCCCTTGAGTGTTATGTTCGTGAAAGTTCGAAGTAGTTTGTTTTTACACATACCTACATATGTTTACTCATTACTTGACATGCTAGTCTCCCTGGCAGTGGCGGTGCCAAATGTTGGCTCTTTCCTACGATTTCCATAGGAAGAGCAAGGTATTCTCAGTATGTAGGGTTCCGAGGCTTTTTGTCACCTACAGATATATCGGGGTTGTCGTTTGTAGTATGCGTGTAGCTTAGGACCTCGAGTCGTGTTTCGGTGAGTGACGTAGGCTTAAGTGTGGTAAGCAAACATAGTGCATGCATGTGTAAAAGGAACGTGTATCATCATGGTTGAGGTAATGAAGGCTTTCACTTCATTGGGGGTTGCAAGGTTTAGGAGGAGTTTAAGGTTTGGAAGGAGGTTCTACAGTTTAGAAGGAGGTTCCAGGGTTTAGAAGAGGTTCCAGGGTTAAAAGGAGATTCCAAGGTTTAGAAGGAGTTCCAAGCTTAGGAGTTCCAAGGTTTAGAAGGAGGTTCCAAGTTTAGAGAGAGGTTCCAGAGTCTAGAAGAGGTTCCAAGGTTTAGAGTAGAGTACATGGTGGAGAACTCGTCTCCCTTTGTAGATCATGGAGATTAAGGGTTGAGGAACTAAGGTTTAGGGGGAGCATAGGAGTGGGAGAGGAAGAAGGTGTAAGAGCATGGGGGAAAGAAGAGAGGAGGGAGAGGGAGGAGGAGGAGGAGAAGGAGGAGGAGGAGGAGGAGGAGGAGGAGGAGGAGGAGGAGGAGGAGGGAGGAGGAGGGGAAGAGGGAGGAGGAGAAGGGAGGAGGATGGGTTGCAAGGTTGGAGGAGAGGGGAGGAGGAGTTGCAAGGTTAAGACATGCTTTTGGACGTGGAGTGCAATGAAGCATGGACACTTGAGACAATTGCTTGGAATACCAAAGTAGAGCTCAACACAATGCCCCAAAGAGTTTGGGCTTCGTTCCATTATGGGGCATTTATACAAGTTGGAGAGCTTCTCTGTCTGCATGTAGGAATTGTAAGAGATTCTCTCTCTACGTGTAGAACTTGCATACAGAAGTTGCATGTAGGAGTTGCATGTATAACTCGCATGTAGGAATTGTATGTAGAACTTGCATGTAGAACTCACATGTAGGAGTTGCATGTAGAACTCGCATGTAGGAGTTGCATGTAGGAGTTGCATGTAGAACTTGCACATAGAACTCGCATGTAGGAGTTGCATGTAGAACTCGCATGTAGGAGTTGCATGTAGGAGTTGCATGTAGAACTCGCATGTAGGAGTCGCATGTAGAACTCGCATGTAGGAGTCGCATGTGGAACTTGCATGTAGAACTTGCATGTAGGAGTTGCATGTAGAACTCGCATGTAGGAGTTGCATCTAGAACTCGCATGTAGGAGTTGCATGTAGGAATCGTATGTAGAACTTGGATTTCTAAGAAGGATTATTTCTAGCCTTATGCAAGTACAAGCGGAGCTTTGCCGCTACTCTACACACACATTCTATTCCACCTAAGTCCATGTTGGCACAGAGACAACATACTCCCAGATCCATTTTATTACCCATCCTCGGGTTATGTCTTATTTTGATTTCGGAGTTGGGATACCATGTGTATAACCCAGTGGCTATTGAGCTTGTGGCATGCGAGTTGCGTTGAGATACCGAGCTCCACTCGTAATATGCCAGGGTGATCGTTGTGCATTTATGTCACTGACTTGTTAGCTGCAGATGTGGTTGGTACACCACCTATGAATAATAGTTGGATGACAGCTATCTTTATGTACTCTAGTTAGTGGCTCAGTTAGTATGCCACCTAGGTTAGCTGAGTTTGGTTTGAGACCCACATATAGGGTTCACCTATTCCTTTTGTACTTAGAGAGCGTTCTTTTGGCTTTCAAAACTAAGAAGAGAAAAACTGTTTTCAGCCTCCACCTTTGTGTGTATTCCCCCATTGTGTATGTGAGAAAGCTACAAGTGCGACCCCTTACATGTCTCCCACTCTCCACATGGTATCATAGCTCGGTTCATGGTAAGGAGCTCAAGAAAGCCTCAACAAAGCATCCATGAGGATTAAATCTGACTTGCAAGCCTTATTCAACTAACCAATAGAAACCAGGTTCTTGGTGATATTCGGGACATGAAATACATCAGACAGGTATTTCTTTTTCCCATCCTACATAGACAAAGGAATTTTACCAATCTGCACAATAGGATGTGCAGTATCATCATCAATCTCCACAAATCCTAGTCTTTCCATTTTCCTTGCATCCTGCATCCATTCTGCATGACCTGTCATGTGGTTTGACGCACCTGAGTCAACATACCACACATAATTGCTTTCTTCTGCACTTGTCACAGAATTGGTCATGTGCTGCACCATAAACAAATGCTCATTTTTGTTATCACCCTATCTACTAGAGGATGCATAATTGCCTTACTGCAATTTTCCATTCATGATGTCATTCTGCTTTTTGTAGCAGTCTTTAGCCATATGACCCATTTTACCACAGTAGTAGCATTCAACATTGTTGTTTGCATTTTGGCCTCTCTGCCATCCACCACGACCTCTTTGGCTCCCCCTGCCTCTAAGGTTACCACATCCTCCTCCATAGGAGTGGTTTTCTTAAATTTGTTGCATATTCTGATTTTGGCCATGGCTTCCAGATTGGCCTGCTCTACATCTGCCTCTACCTCTTCCAACATTTGAGTAGAAGACATCTTCTTTTGAAGTTCCTCCTGAAGAAGTTTGATGGGATATCTCAAGGTGTATGCCCCAGGCACACCTTGGGTTCTATGTGTGTGTGTTAGAGGCATAGTTAGGTGCCCATAAGCACTGTTAGGTGGTGGTAGATGCCACATAGGATGATTGAGAGATTCTAGGAGCTGATTGAGGAGATGATTATGGAGCTTGGTGGCTCTTGTAGAGGTGTCTACATATGGACCTTATCCTTCTTCATTCTATATTCATTCTCTTGTTTCGTGTTCAGCTTCATGCTTTCCTTTCACTTCTTCAACATGGTATCAGAGCACTATGATCCTCCTTGAGCCCATTTATGCCATGTCATCTTCTTCTTCTTCTTCTTCTTCTTATGCCATTTTCCTCTTTCCTTTGAAAATTTTGTGTGAGCTTGTTCTCTACCTACAAGCAACCATTCCTAGAGCCCTTTCAGACCAAGCATCCTTGAATATGGGCGACCTCCTGGCGGCAAGCAATTAGAAAGATATTCCCGCATACGCTCGTGCTGATAGCTTCTTCGCTCGACAAACTTTCACTCAATTCTGCCCAATGCCTCGACTATTTGAAAATTCCTCTGAGCACAAGTTGGGCGACACTACAAGCAAGCTGCTAATGAAGTTTGAGCTCGTTTGGTTAAGCATTTGAGGAGAAACAGACAAAAAACCAGTCGACAATCAAGCTAGTGGCTATGGCAACGTGACATGGCATTTTGCCTTTCCTCTTCAGTGGCTCTTCTCTGGTATACCAGCTTTATTTCTATTTAGAAAGCCCTTTTTTCTTTGCCTTGAAGAGTGAGATACAAGCCCTCCAAGATCAGGCCTCTGTTTTGGATAGTTTTGACAGTGTTGTGAATTTGGTGCTACATTAGATGCTACTTTGGCATTTTTGATACTTTAAGGTGTTGAATAGCATCACTACAATTGTGGCCACAACTTTCCTTTAGGTTGCTATACCTGGATTTGCTTGGAATACTTTCATTTAGCCACCTCTATGAAGCATGCAAGTTAAAGTATCATTTCCATTATGATTTTTATTATGGAAGTCTTTGCTACACCAAATGCTTGTACTTTGAAGCTTTTCAGCTTTTTCTAGCCTTGTAAGAGAGTAGACACTACCCATTTTGGGTTAGACCCTCTCATGGCTACCTTCTTGAATATTTATAAGTTCAATGGTAAGGGCTTTCACACATGGCAGATGAAAGTTAAGTTTGCATTGATGAGGCAAAACCTCTGGGGGCTTGTCAAACCTACTTTAACTTCTTCTTCAACAACCTCTAATGCTAGAGAATCCTCAGCTCCTACATGCCTGGCACGAGATCCTGCTAGAGAGGAGAAAGCATATGGCATTATTGCTCTTGGCTTAGGAGATGACTATATTCATCACATTTCTGATATGGAGTCTCCTTCTGAAGCTTGGCAAAAGATTGATATTCTTTTTGGTGCTAGCTCTCACATCTCAAAATTGTCACTGAAGATTGCTTTCTTTGAATTGAAGATGGCTAGTGGCACTCCCTTGGCTACCCATGTCAATCACATGCGGAGTCTCATGACTCAACTTGCTTCTATCAACTCTCCAATCACTACAGATGATGCAATGGCAGTATTGCTCAAAAGTATGCCTGAAGATTATGATCATATTGTCACCACATTGAAAAATCTTCCTAATCCTAATCTTGAAGGTCTTATTACTACTCTTCAAGAAGAAGAAAGACACAAGGAACTCCGGAGAAGCAATGACACAGCCTATGCCATAAA
This sequence comes from Dipteris shenzhenensis, assembly GCF_047967505.1. NCBI lineage: Eukaryota > Viridiplantae > Streptophyta > Polypodiopsida > Gleicheniales > Dipteridaceae > Dipteris > Dipteris shenzhenensis. Next base: position 17,974,874 of record NC_141613.1, read on the forward strand.
AACTCAAATGGGCAAGTTTCCACCTTGCAAACATTGTGGGAAGACTAATCACCTCTCAAAAGATTGCTTCAAGATCAGTCCTTGCAAATATTGTGGCAAAAACAATCACCATGAAAAGTTTTATAAGGCCAAAAAGGAAGCAACTACAAAACCAGAAACTACCAATCTACTTTTAGTTGATGTGCCTCCACAAGATGAGGCCTCCTATGATGATTATGCTTTTTGAACCAGCTCCACATATGCTCTAGATCTCTCTTTTATGTTGAGTCAAGGTACTTTGCCTAGATAGTCCTCCAAAATGAATGGAATAAACTATTGTGTTCTTTGTAAACACCTCTGGTCACCATATGATGTAGGCCATGTGTATGTGTTTAGCTCCATGGTACCTCCTGCAGACATTGTGTGCATGCACATGCAGGGGAGATAACCATTGGAGGGTCTTATGTATCCCTTTGTTTGACTTCACACCCTTCGTAACCCTTTCTAGCATGAGATCCTAGCCATAGATTTATCCTTGACCACCATGAGATGCCTTGAGACACTATGTGACTAGATCTATCCTTGACATAGCCTAAGGCATTCCCTTGAGGGGGGGGTTTGATGGGATATCTCAAGGTGTATGCCCCAGGCACACCTTGGGTTCTATGTGTGTGTGCTAGAGGCACAGTTAGGTGCCCATAAGCATTGTTAGGTGGTGTTAGATGCCACATAGGACGACTGAGAGATTCTAGGAGTTGATTGAGGAGATGATTGTGGAGCTTCGTGGCTCTTGTAGAGGTGCCTACATATGGACCTCATCCTTCTTCATTCTATATTCATTCTCTTGTTTCGTTTTCAGCTTCATGCTTTCCTTTCACTTCTTCAACATAAGATGCACCACCATTTCTCTGCTCTTCAGAAATTAGAAGAGCAATCAACTGCCCGAAATCAGGATAATTCTCACGGACGGCAATGGATGTCCAGAATTGAGAGGTAGAGGTAGAGGTAGAGTAGGCTGATCTGGAGGCCATGGCAGAAATTAGAATATGTAGCAAATTCAAGAAAACCAATCCTATGGAGGAGGACATGGTAACTCTAGAGGCAGGGGGAGCCAAAGAGGTCATGGTGGATGGCAGAGAGGCCAAAATGCAAAGAGCAATGTTGAATGCTACTACTGTGGTAAATTGGGTCATATGGTTAAAGACTGCTATAAAAAGCAGAATGACATCATGATTGGAAAATTGCAGCAAGGCAATCATGCATCCTCTAGTAGACAGGGTGATGACAGAAATGAGCATTTGTTTATGGTGCAGCACATGACCAATTCTGTGACAAGTGAAGAAGAAAACAATGATGTGTGGTATGTTGACTCAGGTGCATCAAACCACATGACAGGTCATGCAGAATGGATGCAGGATGCAAGGAAAATGGAAAGTTTAGGATTTGTGGAGACTGGTGATGATACTGCACATCCTATTGTGCAGATTGGTAAAATTCCTTTGCCTATGTAGGATGGGAAAAAGAAATACCTGTCTGATGTATTTCATGTCCCGAATATCACCAAGAACCTGGTTTTTGTTGGTCAAATGGTTGAGGAGGGCTTGCAAGTCAGATTTAATCCTCATGGATGCTTTGTTGAGGATATGAAAAATAAAGGTCGCTTCATAGCAAAATGGAAGAAGGGCAGGATGTTTACATTGGATGCGGACATGCCTGAATTGAGTGTAGTAATGTTTGCACATGGGACCGGTGTAGTTGCAGATATTGATATCTAGCATAAACGCATTGGTCATGTTAATGTACCAAGACTTAAATTAATGCAGGCCCATAATATTGTTGCAGGATTGCCTAAGTTCAAGGTTGCAGAAATGTATAAGGTATGTGAAGCCTATCAATTTGGAAAACAGGTAAGGAAACCATTTCCTAGACATGTTCAAGAGAGTAAGAGGCCATTGAAATTAATCCACTCTGATGTGTGGACTACTAAAGCTACATCTGTATGAGGCTACCATTATTTTGTCACTTTTATTGATGACTACAGCAGAAAATTTTGAGTGTATTTTATGAAAAAGAAAAGTGAAGTGTTTGGGCATTTCAAAGCTTTTAAAGCTATGGTTAAGAAAGAAACAGACCTGCAAATAAAATGCCTAAGGTTAGATGGAGGGGGAGAGTACCTCTCAAATGAGTTTGCAAAGTTCTTGCAGGAGCATGGCGTAAAGCAGCAATATTCATGCAGTTGTACCCCATAGCAAAATAGACTTGTAGAAAGGAAAAACAGGCATATTGGAGAGGTATCTCATGCCATGCTCAACGAAAAAGACTTGCCAGATTATTATTGGGCTGAAGCAGTTGCTACAGTAGAGTACATAATGAACAGGACTCCCACTGCAGCAACACATGGCATGATGCCAGAGGAGAGGTATATTGGTAGGAAACCAGATATTTCTCATTTGAAAGTTTTTGGTTGCATTGCCTATGTTCATGTGCCAGAGGAGTTGAGATCCAAGTTGGATCCAAAAGCTGAGAAGTGCATCTTTATTGGTTATTCTCTGCAGGAGAAAGGATATAGATGCTATAACCCTTCTACTCGTAAGTTTACAGTAAGTAAACATGTTTTTCATGAGATGAGCAGCTGGTAGAAACCAGTAAATGTGATGATTGATGTAGATGCACAAAATGGTAATGCTGCACAGAATTCACAGTAGCAATCACAAAATATTAGTGGACTTGTAGTGTCCTCTAGCAGTGGTTCACATACTTCCCCATCGATAGGCAGATTAAGATCAGGAGGATCTCCTCAAAGCAATGCAAATAGTGGTATGCAAGTATTACAAAAAGGAAAAGAGAAAGTAGATCAGCCCATGTTTGATGTGAATGCAGGTCACTCTTATGTGGATGGTGAATCCAGTGGCTCAAATTAGAGCCTTGATGATGAGTTGGGTATTCCTTCTATTGTTACACATGGAGTAAGGAAGACAAGGGATGTTTTGAGAGCACCTAGTAGTGAGCCTATTTTGCGCAGGTCTACCAGAGCTACGTATCCTGTGGATAGGCTGAAATATGATGGATTTACAGCCATTCACTATGCCTATATGGTCAAAGTGATACATGAACTAGAACCCACTTCCTTTGAGAAAGCCATGGGAAAAGAAAAATGGGAGAAAGCCATGGATGAAGAAATGGATGCCTTGGAAGCAAATGCTACATGGGAATTGGTGCCTTTGCCTAAAGACAAGAATGCAATTGGCTGCAAGTGGGTTTATAAGGTGAAGCACAATGTAGATGGTTCTATGAACAGATACAAGGCAAGATTAGTTGTCAAGGGGTATGCATAGACATATGGCATTGATTATGAAGAAACATTCAGTCCGGTTGCAAGGATGGCAACCATAAGAGTAGTCATTGCTATGGTTGCATCAAAGGGATGGTCTTTACATCAGATGGATGTAAAGAATGCTTTCTTGCATGGTGATTTCCAAGAAGAGGTCTATATGGAGCAGCCACCAGGTTATGTTCATGCTGTTCATCCTGAGTTTGATTGCAGGTTGAAGAAAGCCTTGTATGGCTTGAAGTAAGCACCCACAGCATGGTCTGACAAGATAGGATAGTATCTTGTCACTATTGACTTTCAGATTTCCAAGGCAAATTTCTCACTTTATGTGAGAAAAACAGAGAAAGGCATTATGCTGCTTGTCATTTATGTTGATGATTTGATCATCACAAGTGATAGTGATGAAGATATCCTTCATGTGAAAATGCTATTGAAGCAGAAGTTTGAGATGAAGGATTTAGGAGAGCTGCGTTACTTCTTGGGCATTGAGGTGATTAGATCCACAAGTGGGGTATGGCTCTTGCCAAGGCAGTATGGATGGGACATGTTGTCCAAATATGGGATGACAGGTTGTAAGCTTATTTCAATTCCTTTAGAGCAGAATGTGAAGTTGAGCACAGATGCAGGTGAGCTTCTGGAAGACACTACTATGTATAGATGCATAATAGGAAGTTTGATTTATATGACTATTACAAGAGCTATGATGTTGGGTTGGTAAGTCAGTTTATGGAGGCTCCAAGGAAACCAAATTTGGATGCGGCTAGATGCATACTGAGGTATATGAAGTCCACATTGCAGTATGAACTATTTTATGAGAGTGGTGTTCAGATACAGTTGCATAGATACATTGATGATGATTGGGCTAGTAGTATTTATGATAGACGATCTACCAGTGGGATATGTGTTCTCTTTTGGGAGTCCTACAGTCACTTGGAGTAGCAAGAAATAGCCTACAGTTGCCTTGTCGAGCACAGAGGCTGAGTACAAGGGTGCAGCAATGATCTAGTTATGTCAGCATAGAGGATCAAGTAGCTGACATATTCACGAAGGCATTGGGTGCAGAGAAGCTACGCAAGTTCAGAGACCTACTTGGTGTGTAGGAGTTGGGATTGAGCTCGAGGGGGAGTGTTGAGATATCGATCTCCACTCGTGATATGCCAAGGTAACCATTGTGCATTTATGTTACCGACTTGTTAGCTATAGATGCAGTTGGTACACCGCCCATGAATAATAGCTCGATGATAGCTATCTTTATGTACTCTAGTTAGTGGCTCAGCTAGTATGCCACCTAGGTTAGCTGAGTTTGCTTTGAGACCCACATATAGGGTTCATCTATTCCTTTTGTACTTAGAGAGAGTTCTTTTGGCTTTCACAACTAAGAAAAGGAAAACTATTTTCAGCCTCCACCTTTGTGTGTATTCTCCCATTGTGTATGTGAGAAAGCTGCAAGTGAGACTCCTTACTTGTCTCCCACTCTCTTCACAAGTCGTTCCTGCTGTAATGATTTTGCACCATACAATTTGTTCTTTGTAGTCAAGAAGCTTATCTCCTCTTAAGGAGGGGTAGATGGCTGTGAATTTCAAAGGGGATCTTGTTACTAAGGTTGCAGACTCTACCATTGAATCTTCTTGGGAACAAGTTTGGTGGGGGTCTGATTGTTGAGGCTGGCATTTCCTGCTATCTTGCATACATGTTGGATGCGATTGCACCCGTATCATTAAGCTTGTAGTAGATAAGTATGTACGCAAGTCTGATATTTTTGCATATAGAAGACAACTGTGATGTCTGGCAGGGGTCTAATTGCTGAGGCTGCAGAATCTTTTGCCAATTCATCTTGAGTTTTGGCATAGCTTCTTGTCCTGCTTGTGAATTCATTGCATGATTTGAGAGTATGGAATGAAAGTGTGTGATACTATTATTGATGCAATCTATTATGTGCCTATGCAAAATCATGTGAGTGCATGTGATGTGTCTAACTATATGCTTATTTGTGGGATTTAATAGGGAAACTAAGACTCAATCATGCCTAATACAAAATTGATTAGGTCTTCCTAAATGTGCAAAAACGTGCATATGCTAGTGAGTGCGCATGTAACAATCTAGTGCAAATTAAATGTGCAAAAACATGCATATGCTAGTGAGTGCGCGTGTAACAATCTAGTGCAAACTATTGAAGAGTTGGGGTTCCCAAAACTTCATTATTGTCGAGGATGGCTTGCATGATGATGTTGTATCGCTTCAATCGGCTCTCGTTTATGGTTGTGTTGAATTGGACTCTGTCCAATGTTTCTAGCAGCACAGCTTGATCTTCAGATTCTTTTAGTGGTCTTGGCATTGCTATGGGGACACTGCCACATGTAATTCTTGAAGTACTCCGGCACTTCTTGAAGATCAACCTTTGATGGTGTTGAACTAGCTTGACATGTGCCATGTGTACGGGGTGGCATAGTATTATAACCAATTTGTTTGGCTCTTGGAGACCTTTTCTTTTCTTTTCTTCCCTTTTTTTTTTTTTTTGGGTGAATTCTCTTATCGATATTCATACACACATGTGGCTTATACTTTCTAAACTTCTTACACTGGGAACTATGGGGTAACTTCTCCACTGGTAAGGTGTTTCCAAGTAAGGGTTCATTTGATGTGCATACTCCTTCCAGTCCCTCAAGGGACCATTCAAGAGGCGGTGGTTCTGATTTTGGGGAGCTGGCTTTGCAAGGTACAATTTGGCGATCCTTGTTTGGACTCGTTCAAAGTCATTGAAGTGTTCGGCCTTGGATTTTCTGCGATGTCCTCCTTCAGCTTTCTTGTGGGATCTTCTACTGTTATTCAACTTTGGAGGTTCAACTTTTGGAAGTTTGACTCCGAGTAGGGCATGCATAATGGCTATGTCATTCTCAAAGATTTAATTTTCAATTTCAGCATTCTCAGCCTCAATTTCAAGGTCCCAAGGAAAATATGAGTCACTATTGGTATGGATACCTTCTTCAGGTTCATTATCCCACAGCCATAAAGAATGGCATCTCTAGATCGATTGGTTCTTCATGTGTCGGTGGAGGATCTACCTGTAGCACCTTAGCATCTATTTGTGAGAAGATGGGGTCTAATGAATGGCAGTTGTCGATGGTTGCCAATGTTTGTATCCAGTTATTGACATTGTTGTGTGAGTCACCCGCTATGGCATGCTGTTGCAAGGGAGTTGATTTGCTTGAGATTGTCGTGGAAGATGTGTCATCCAATGCTCTATGCACAATTGATTTGATAGCTCCTGTTCCCACATTTACCTTGATTGCGGTGTCATGATTCTGGAGTGTCAATCTTATCAGTTCCCTAGTCATGGAGGTCTGATGCTTCCCGTGACCAAGGACGTCCCAGTAAGATTTGATAGGATTTTTTGGGAAGATCCAAGATTGTGAATTGAAGGGAAAAGCAGACTTCTGTGACCTTTGTGGGCATGCCATTTACTATTCCCAAGGGTTTAGCCCATGAATCATCGGCAAGGCGTATGTTGAAATTAGCCTTTTGCATTGGTGGGAGACCCCATTCTTTGTAGAGATCCTTTGATAGGACATTTACACCCACTCCACCATCCACTATGGCTTGGACTTCATTATATGCCTTGTGGATGAAAGGCACAGTAATGTTGCGTATGTCATCTCTCTCACCTATCTGCACAAGGATATCTTCGATGTCGTTCATACGTGGAGGGGGATTTGCGCATCCAATCCATCTTTTGAAACTCTCCCAAAGATTGGGACAATTCCCTAGGAGGATTCCAATGGGAATTGACACAGGGCAACTTAGGATGCTAGAGATTGCAGCTCTTTCAATTGACGTGGTGGTACATTATGTTGTGGAGTCTATTGTTGGAACAAACACTCAAGCACAATATCAATACTTTGTGGGGCCAAGTCATGGATTGGGTCTTGAGCTTGTTTCTCAGCCTCAAATTGAGCTTGTTTCTCAGCCTCAAATTGACCTTGTTACTTTTGTACCCACTATTGAAGTGCCTGAAAACGAGCTTTCTCCACCTGTGCATTTGGGTATGGAGCATCCTTTATTTGAGGATCGGGAGTTAATGTGGATGACCTCGGCTGCTCATTGCTTGGTGGAGGTGGAGGCACTTGTGCTTCTCTTTAAGAAGTCGCTTTGGTTGGATTGAAATTTTAGGGTTTGGTGGCCTCTATCTGTTGGCATGTAATTACATTCACAAGTTGTGATATTACACTTGCTGAACCCAGACTTTGATGGTCCACCCAATGATGCCGATTGGGACGTCAGGCTTAACCTCTGTTTGTTATAGGACTTTTATTTTCATGGGACAATCCATACAGGCATGTCCTATGCCACAATCTCTATAGAGTGGTTGGAAAGTAGCGGGGCTACCACGATGAGGGCACTCTGCGATCCGGTGATTTTTGCCACAACCGTAGCACTTGATTGGTGCTTGATATGTATTGGGACGTACTTGCTTTGCATAAACTAGTATTAGACCCTCTACACCTTCTACATAGTACAATGGGTACTTTGTTTCATACTCAAATGACGAGTCTACTTCCTCGGCTTATAATTGGTTTATTGGAACTATCTGAGGAGCTGGATTTGGTGCTCTTAGATATGGTCACGGATTCGTATTTTTGAGTAGTTGTGGGACTTGTGTCCGAACGGGAACAAGATTTAGCCTCAGAGCTGGGGGTGCTTGTGCAAGTGCCGGTTGCCTGTACACTGGCTGTAAAGAAACAGGGAGAGAGATAGGAGACTCAAGTTCAGCTTTCTTCACAACACACAAAAGAGAGAGGACACAAGGTTGGAGGGTGAAGCCTTTCTTCACTTTTGCACACAACAACAATACAATAGAAGAGGGAAATACCCTATATGTCAAAACCTAGAATACGTGGTTCATATGTGAACCCAAACCAAAAACATACGTGGTAGTCTAACTACACCACGAGTACAACTAACATAGGCGGTGACATAAATGATAGTCATCCAGGAGATATATCGGGGGTAGAGCTTGATATCTCAACACTCCCCCTCAAGCTCAAATCCATCTCACGTACACCAAGCAAGCTCCTAAATCTGCGAAGCTTCTCGGTACCCAATGCCTTCGTAAAAATATCAGCCACCTGCTCCTCAGTGCTGACATAGACAAGATCAATCTCACCAGCTAGAACCTTCTCTCTCACAAAGTGATAATGCACCTCAATGTGCTTCGTTCTAGCATGATAAACTGGGTTATTGATGCTGCTAATGTTGTCACAATGAATGACAACTGCTGCATGAATTGACTGTCCCATATCTGCAAGTAGCTTTCGTAACCAAGCTACCTCACATGCAGCCATTGCTGCACCCCTGTACTCAGCCTCTGTGCTCGACAAGGCAACTGTTGGCTGCTTCTTGCTGCTCCAACTGATGGCACCACTCCCAAGGGAAAACATAAAACCACTAGTAGATCTCCTGTCTGAGACACTACCAGCCCAATCAGCATCTGTGTATCCATGTACCTGTAATGCACACCCAGCTTCATAAAACAGTCCATAATGCAATGTGGACTTCACATACCGCAGTATGCGCCTAGCCGCATCCAAATGTGGCTTCCTCGGTGCCTGCATAAACTGACTCACCAGCCCCACAGCATAGCTCAAATCTGGTCTGGTTATAGTCATGTAAATCAAGCTACCTACTATGCGCCTGTACATAGTAATATCTTCAAGAAGCTCACCTGTCTCTGCATTGAGCTTCACATTCTGCTCCAATGGAACAGAGATAGGCTTACAGCCTGTCATCCCATATTTGGACAGCATGTCCAAACCGTATTGCCTTTGCAACAGCCATATCCCACTCCGGGATCTAATAACCTCAATGCCCAAGAAGTAACGCAGCTCTCCCAAATCCTTCATCTCAAATTTCTGCTTCAACAGCAGCTTCACTTCCTTAATGTCTGCATCACTATCACCTGTAATAATCAAGTCATCAACATAGATGACTATAAGCACAATTCCTCTGTTTGTCCTTTTCACATAAAGTGAAAAATCTGAATTGGAAATCTGAAATCCAATAGTGACAAGATATTGCCCTATCTTGTCTGACCATGCCCTCGGTGCCTGTTTTAAGCCATACAAGGCTTTGCGCAACCTGCATACAAAATCGGGGTGTAAATTATCCTCATGACCTTCTGGCTGCATCATATAAACTTCTTCCTGCAAATCACCATGCAAGAAGGCATTTTTCACATCCATCTGATGCAAAGACCATCCCTTTGCAGCAGCCATAGCAATTACTGCTCTCACGGTTGCCATCCTTGCAACTGGGCTGAAAGTTTCCTCATAGTCAATTCCATATGTCTGCGCAAAACCTTTGGCAACCAATCTTGCCTTGTACCTGCTAACAGACCCATGAGCATTGTGCTTTACTTTGTAAACCCACTTGCAGCCAATAGCCTTCTTATCATGAGGCAAAGGCATCAAATCCCAAGTGTGGTTCGCATCCAAGGCAGCCATCTCTTCATCCATAGCTGCTTCCCAATTTTTACGCCCTGCTGCATCCTCAAAACATGTGGGCTCTGGCTCCTCTAGAACCTTGACCATATAAGCATAGTGATGTGCTATATACCCATCATATCTCAGCCTGTCAATTGGATACTTAATACGAGTGGACCTCCGTACAACTGGATCAGTTGCAGGAGTCTTTAAATCATGCCTGCTTTTCCTTGCACCAGGTGTAACAACAGAAGGAATCCCAAGTTCCTCATCAAGGCTCATTTCAGAGCCGCTTGACTCTCCATCAACATGAGAGCTACCAGCAGACACATCAAACACTAGAGCATGGTCTACTTTTTCTTTTCCCTTATGTGATACCTGCACAACACTATCAGGGCTGCCATGTGACGATTCACTAGATCTCAATCTCCCTGTCCATGCATTAGATCCACTAGTAGAGGACTCTCTGGGTCCACTCAAGGCTTGAGATTGCTGCTCTGCATTTATTGCAGCATTCCCATTTCCTGCATCTGCATCTCCTACCATAACAGTTGGTGCATACCAGCTGCTCATTTCATCAAAAACAACATCTCTGCTCACTTGCATTTTGCGGGTGGAAGGGTTATAACAGTGATACCCTTTCTGGTGCTGAGCATATCCAATAAAGATGCATTTTTCTGCCTTTGGATCCAGCTTTGTTCTCTTCTCATCAGGAACATGAACATAAGCTATGCAACCAAATACCTTCAAGTGAGAAATATCTGGTTTTTGGCCTATATACATTTCTTCAGGCGTCATGCCATGGACAGCTGCAGTGGGGGTTCTGTTCATAATATAAACAGTAGTTGCTACTGCTTCAGCCCAAAAATAATCAGGCATGTTTTTCTCATTTAGGATTGCCCGTCCTACTTCTGCAATATGCCTGTTCTTCCTTTCTGCAACCCCATTCTGCTGAGGGGTAGACCTGCATGAGTACTTCCTTTGAATTCCCTGTTCTTTCAGATATTCACAAAATTCTTCTGAAAAGTACTCTTCCCCTCCATCAGATCTTAGCACTTTAATATGCACACCTTTCTCTTTTTCAACCATGGCCTTAAAAGCCTTGAAATGGCTGAACACTTCACTTTTGTGCTTTATAAAATAAATCCACACCTTCCTAGTGTACTCATCAATAAACGTCACATAATAATGGCATCCACCAATAGAAGCAGTTTTGGTTGTCCAAACATTTGAATGGATCACTTCCAAAGGTCTTCTGCTCACCTTAGCATTTTTGGGAAATGCATGTCTGGCCTGCTTACCCATTTGGCATGCTTCACATACCTTTTGCATTCCCTCAACTCTGAATTTAGGCAAACCTGCAACAATGTTTTTCGTTTGCATAGATTTCAGCCTTTGTATATTCACGTGCCCAATGCGCTTGTGCCATATCTCAATATCTGCAATGACACCTCTCCCATGCGCAAACATAGCAGCTTTCACCTCAGGCATATCAACATCCAAGGTGAACATTTTGCCATTTTTGTTGCCTTTCGCAACCAAGCGGCACTTATTTTTCAAGTCCTCAACAAAGCATCCATCAGGATTAAATCTAACCTGCAGACCTTGCTCAACCATCTGGCCAACTGAAACCAGGTTCTTAGTGATTTTTGGAACATGAAGTACATCTGCCAAGTACTTCGTTTTGCCATCCTGCATAGCCAATGGCACTTTACCAACCTGTGTAATTGGGTGTGCAGTATCATCACCTGTTTCAACATAACCTGGCTTATCCAAATTTCTAACATCATGAAACCACTCACCATGACTGGTCATGTGGTTAGAGGCACCTGAATCAACATACCAAACATCATTGCAAGCTGCAGCATCTCCTGACATGGAGTTAACCATATGCTGCATCACAAAAAGGTGCTCATTTCTGTCGTCACCATGCCCACTTGATGATGCATAGTTGCTTTGCTGCAACTTCCCACTTTTGATGTCATTCTGCTTTTTATAGCATGTATTCTCCTTGTGTCCAGGCTTTCCACAATAATAGCATTCTGTGCTGCTATTTACTTGCTGGTTCCTTTGCCATGAACCACGGCCTCTTTGGCTCCCCCTGCCTCTAGAACTACCACGTCCTCCTCCATAGGACTGGTTTTCCTGTTGTTGCTGTTGGTTCTGATTTCCTGCATGGCCCAAAACGGCCTCTTCCTCTACCCCTGCCTCTACCTGTATTCGAGTAGAAAGCAGTCTCTTGAGAGGTTGAGGTGGCTGAACCACCGTTCCTTTGCTCTTCACTCAGCAAGAGAGCAATAAGTTCCTGAAAATCAGGAAATGTTTCACGGACTCCAATGGATGTCTGAAACTGTGCATAATCTTTCCCAAGACCATTCAAGGTCACGGACACTAAGTCCTCATCATCAACAGGTGCTCCAATGGAGGCAAGAGAATCTGCAAGGCCTTTCACCTTCAAGGAATACTCATTTATATTCAGATTTTTCCTTTGCACATTGTGCAACTCCTGCTTTAGCTGCATCTTTCGTGCTTTGGTATTTGTGCTATACAGCTTCACCAATGTATCCCATGCCTCCTTAGGCGTCTCTACGTCCTGTATATGCACAATCATAGAATCTGAAATGCTAACAGACAGCCAATACAGGCATTTTCTGGCTTTTTCATGCCATTCTTTAAAGGCCTTCAATTCAGCAGGAGTGGGAGCAGTACCCAAAACTGGCTCTGCAGTTTCACCACTGATGTAATCCCAAACTCCCTTTCCCATAAGGAAGTTTGTCATCCTGAACTTCCATGCTTGGAAGTTGTTCTTGTCAAGCTTCTCACTGACAATGGTAGACAGATTCTCAGACATTTTACAAATCACGAATTGCAACAGCAACCTGTAAACACAGCAAATGCCTCACAAGGGCAAATAGCAAAACTTCTGCGAAAAGCCTCACAGGGGTAGATCTGCAACACTGACGAAAGTGGTATTTCACCACACAGTCACTTCCTAGTGACGATTTTGCATCAACAGGCAACAGGCATGAATCTGCAACTCCCAATATCTCTGCACACAGGCATACGATGCAATTTCTGTGGCACCTTTCCACCGACTAGCCGCGCGGTGGTCGCACAGCAAAAACAGGGCCTTTTTCTGAGTGCCTGCGAAGAACTTGCGCCTTCAAAACGGGCCCCGAAACGGCCTCAAATCAAAAAAATAAAGTCACCAAAGGCTTTGCCCTCACCCGCAGCATATACTGCGCTCTCGCCACACCACGAAGGGCCTCTCAATCTGAAACAGTGCACTCCTGCACTTCTGGCTGTGCTACCTGCAGAGATTTGCTCCCAAACTCGAAATAGGAAAGCAACACTGGTCCTCTTACCAGGACACCACAAACTTGGCTTGCTTTCTTGAGCTCCTTACCACGAACAAGGCTCTGATACCATCTAAAGAAACAGGGAGAGAGATAGGAGACTCAAGTTCAGCTTTCTTCACAACACACAAAAGAGAGAGGACACAAGGTTGGAGGGTGAAGCCTTTCTTCACTTTTGCACACAACAACAATACAATAGAAGAGGGAAATACCCTATATGTCAAAACCTAGAATACGTGGTTCATATGTGAACCCAAACCAAAAACATACGTGGTAGTCTAACTACACCACGAGTACAACTAACATAGGCGGTGACATAAATGATAGTCATCCAGGAGATATATCGGGGGTAGAGCTTGATATCTCAACACTGGCATGGGTGCCGCTTGGTATTGTTGAGGTCGAGGCAGGTTGTTGCACATGTTGAAGATGCAACTATTTTCATCATGGCCGCCAACGATGCAGATATGGCACCACAACCTTGGCAGTGGATTTGCTTGTGCAGTGATCCTAGATCTTAGGATTGGGCACTCATTTGATGTATGATTGGCCATGCAGTGTGGACACCAGACATTTTCTCACCGTGGATATGTCTGAGTTGGCGGCTAAGACAAGGGAAGTTTTTGTTCCATGGCCTGCATCATCTCTTCTTTCAGCTTCACGGTCATGGCCTCTAGGTGATCTTCATTTGATGTTTTGGCAGTGGACTTTGATTTGCCCTTTTGCGAGTGCTTATCTCGTGTACTACATCTGCCGTCATCACTGCTAGTGTCTGAACCAGTCATGCCATCCTCGATGTCAATGGCTGCGGCATGAGCAGCACTAAACGTTTCATAGCTGCTAATCTTTTTCATATCCTTTCAGATTTTCATTCTTAGTCCTGCAATGAACCATGCCGTGAGGTACTTTGCATTTGGGGGTGGGTCACATTTGGCAATTAATCTTTTCATCTTACTCAAGTACGTGCGTACATCTTCACGATGGCCTTGTTCGATCTTGCTTAGTTGGAGGGCAGGATCATCTTGTAGCCTCTCCGTTTGAAAGCATCATTTAAATTATGTTTGAAGTAGGTCCCATGTGGCACGCTCTTCCACTAGAAGGTCTAGGTACCATTCAGATGCTTCATCAGTTAAGGCCATGGGAAACCAAGCCACCTTGGTTTCATGGGATTGATCTCCACCTGCGCACCATGCGGCATCAAAATGCTAGAGGAATCGGGCTGGATCTCCCCTACCATTATATTTGGGAAGTTTCAATTTTCCCAAGAGGCGCCTATCTTGAGTGTTATTATTTCTTCGATTAAAGAAATTTTTAGCCTCTGCATCAAGGTCAATATCCCCATCATTGCCGCGATGGTGTCCAACCATGTTGTGGTGTGGAGGAGTCAAAGGGAGTGATTGAATTTCCGGGGGGGATTCGGAGTAGAGGATTGTTGGAGGCGGTGGTTGCAGCGGATTTGTATGCAGATTTGGCGAGCATTAGAGTCAGAAGCGTTGGCCGAAACATAGCTGCATGCAGATTGGGCGAGATTTGCAAAGGGTGTCACATGGCAATCGACTGCCACATCATCTCATCTGACACCTCAGTAGCTCCATGAGTCTGCCCCATCATTGCCTTATCCATAGTGCCATGTCATCTACCATGGTGGCAACCACATCATCACTACCACATCAAAGGGCCATGTCATCCTACCAACTCATCAGCCACATCATCACTGACATGTCAGTAGGCCACGTCATTCTGCCAGCTCATCAGCCACATCACCTACCACATCATCTACCACATCACCTATGCCACATCATCACTACCACATCATCATTGCCATGTCATTTGCTGACATCATCATCTATGCCACCTCAATAATGCCACCTCAGCTGTCCAGTCAGCATTGACCTCTGCAGGCACACACTGTGCTCCACAGTCACTGCATGTGACCAATCCTGCCACCTCAGCACAAGGCTCCACTGGCATACCTCTTGCTAGGCACAATGCCACATCATCACTGCATGTGACCCACAATGACACATCATCATTGAGCACCATTTGCAATCCTTTTGCCCCTCCACCTAGATTAAGTCGTATCTCTTGATCCACGAAGAATTTGAGGCACTCCAAAAAGGAAAGTCGCTCATTTTTCTGTGCTCTACGTGCTCATCACATCACATGCACATTTTGGTGCAAGTTACACACATTTGAGCCTCGCCAACAAAACCACTTCCTTCACGCACATTCACCTCTACATCGATGCATCTGACCCAGCACTTAAAAAGAACAAAAGAAAAGGAATTATTTGCTATTCTTTCATCGATCGACGGTTGGTATAAATCTAGATCAGAGTAGAATAGATCGCCATAGAGGGGACGCTTTGAATTTCCCTAAGTTGCCAATCTAAGCCATGCCCAAAATTCCCGAGCCTAGTACACCTACTCAGAGTCAGCCCATATGCTCACATATGGTTTCACATCATTACATTACCTGAAACCTTACGTTCAGCAATTCAGCGAGCAGACTTCAGAGAGTACAGAGGCATTGCAGATTGTTTCAGTGGGCAGATAGCATTTGATTTCACACACACATGCCACCATTGTAAAGCCTACATGGCTGTTTCACAGCATTGTGCACATCATTTCAGCCTTGTAAAGCCTCTTGGCTATTTTCGACATCATTGCCACAAGCCTTGTAATACATATCAGATTTTATATATTGCAATTCTATCTTCATCGACGGTTCAGAGATTTCACTTGGCACAGTCAGTGTATTTGCAGTTGATTCATACAGAGATTTTCACGACACTTTTGAGTACATTTCTTGCGCCATGTGTACAACTAGCAACCTCAATCTAGAGGCATCTACTAAGTTAGACAACTCCAATTACGGTACATGGAAATACCGAATGGAGACCATTCTTATACTTCAAGACAAATGGGAGTATGTCGATGGGTCTACACTTAGACCATTGGACGATCCAGCCACAAGTAGCTCTACTCCATCTGTTGTCATAGCACTAGCAACAGGATCTACAACGGGATGTACAGCTACACAAATAGTTTTCGCACCTATAGCAAATCCTGCCATTGCTCGAGCTCAGGCAGAATGGGATAAGAAAGACAAGTACGCCTATCATCTGATCAAGCATAATGTGCAAGATGCCATGCTAGGACAGCTCAACACAGTCAAGACATCGAAAGAAGCATGGGATATGTTCACAACTCTCTACAGACTACGAGTCCAAGAACGCATCCAGGATTCTCACACTGAGAAACCAAATCAACCAGAGTTTCCACAACAGCAGTGAAACCGGTCATGCTTATGTACTTTGCATAAACGACTACAACAATCAACTTGCAGCAGTAGGAGAGACTATGAACCCCACAGAAATGGTTCAAGTAATCCTAAATGGACTAGGAGAGGGATACAAGAATCTAGTCCAGAGTATTGCCATTCAACGACAAATTCCGACACTGGAAGAACTTCAGTCAGTTGTACTTGTGAAGAACTCAAGACTCAAGCTATTCAAGCACGAAAAGGTCATTCTAATGATCACGCATTCACAGCTTCAGATAGAAGCAGAGGCAGAGGCAAAGGTAGAGGTAAATCAAACCAGAGAAGTGGTCATCATCAGCAACAGAGTCATCAGCAAAATCAACATCGACATCAGCATCAGCATCATCCTCAGCAGCATCAAAATCAGCAAAGAGGAAATCATTCCAACCGAGGAAGATTTCAAGGATGAGGGAATGCATCCACCAACATATCAAACATTCAGTGTAACTACTGTCACAAGTTTGGACACTATAAAAGATATTGCCACAAGAAGCAGTACGACCAAGGTGATCAATCTAGCAGTAATCGAGGGAATTTTCGAGGCAGAGGAAATCAACGTGGTGGACATTCTAGTCACAGTCATTTTGCAAATGAACATGGGAATATGTTTCTTGCAAGTGAGGAAATGCAACAAACTGATACAGTGTACCCAGACAGTGTACCCAGACACTGATTTCAATCCCAAACAGGATTTCATCTATCAAGCCAACCAAGTGGAATACGATCCTTGGTATATCGACAGCGGTGCATCATCTCACATGACAAATCATCAGGAATGGTTCACAGAAATGAAGCCATTAGAAGGTCAAAAGAATGTCATCTACACAGCATACAATACACTGAATCCAGTTCAAGGGACAAGTGTGTTGAGAGTTCATGCTCAACATCATGTGATCATGTGTGCATAGCACCATCACGTGATCATATGTGCATAGCACTAACTTTATAGAGTGCTATAAAGGAAAGGGTTAGATCCCCTAACCCTAACCCTAAAAGGGTATGTATATATTCTATTTTTTCAACTAAATCTAGTGTACAGTTAGTCATTTGTGGTGTGCTCTCTAGCTGTGCCCTCTCTCCTCATCTCCACTCTTCTCCTCTCCCCTCTTCATATTTTGTCATGGTATCAGAGCTTCCTTGTCTTCCGCCGAGACATTGAGATTCTTGAGAGTGTGAGATTGAGAGATTGAGAGGTAGTCTTTCATTCCATTCACTTCCGTTGAGTGAAGAATTTCCGTTCATTGAAAGAGAGAAATTTCCTTCTCATTGAGAAGAATTTCTGTCTATGGAGAGAGAGATTCTTGAGTTCTTTGAGAGAGTTTCCGTTGAATTCTATTCATGTTCCATTCTGTTACGAGAGTTCATGCTTGAGAGGTATATTTCAGTTTCTCAGAGACTAAGGTTCAACCTTCTCTGTCTCGTTTACTTTTGAGTTGAGAGAGATTCATTCTGTGAGGTTCTCCTCGAGTCGACAAGGCTCTGAGCTTTGTGACGTGCTATGGTTCTTTGAGGTCACAAATTTCTGGTTGTGGGTGAAGAATTGCTTCTTGTCAATGGTGCTCAGGATTCTAACGTAGTAATTGGAGCCAGTCGTCGAGCCCACGATCCCATTGCTTTGATCGACCATTTCCATGAATTGTCCGATGACGAGAGGGACAGACTGAATGCGCTTCACCTCCTCTTGGGCACGTAGAAGCTCCCGTTTCAGATTCTTTTGCTCATCCTTCACATACTCTTCCTGTATATCAAGGAACTCAAGCTGCCGCTCAAGGGTCTTCATTCGAGTGTAAAGGTCTTCCTCCTCCATTTTTGACAAAATTGTAGCGTCGGGCTTGAGGAGGGGAGGAGAATCGATTGCCATTGCACTGACGCTCTGCACTGCGACGGCCATCGAAGCGAAAGCTAAGTAGTTGTGCAAAGGCCAACAAGGGAAGAAAGAAAAGTAGAGTGCTTGCTTGTTGAAGGCTTTTCTGCTGCAAGACGTTTTCGATGGATCAAATAGAGAGTTTTTGGTAATTGGTGCAGTCGGTCACTGCCCTGCCACCACCTGCCACACCGGTCGTTTCCCCTCGCGATTCACAGCCGCTCTACTCCAACAGCCATGAGCTGTAGCTCCGCCATAGCTCCAATAGCTGCGCCACCAACTTAGCAAATGGCAACGACCAAGTAGCTTCGCCACGGACGAAAACCGCCAACTCCAAAGGCTCCAGTCGCAACCCATCTTCTGCAACTGCTCAGAGCTCCAATCGGCCTCTCCAATGAAAAAGACGATGGAATCTTCAAGATTCCATCAGCATCTCAGCAGATTCCGTGAGCTTCTCCAAGCGACACGTGGCAAGATAAGATAGCACGTAGGCTAGGTCTCCAGTGTGCCACGTGGCAACCTTATCACCAGTGCCTTATCATCTACCACGTCAGCATCGATAGCCACATCATCTGGCCACATCATCAGTGACATGTCATCAGCCATGTCACCTACCACATCATCAGTGACACATCATTAGCCACGTCACCTGCCACATCATCAATGACACGTCATCAGCCACGTCACCTACCACATCATCAGTGACACATCATCAGTCACATCACCTGCCACGTCATCAGTGACACATCATCAGCCACATCACCTGCCATGTCATCAGTGACACATCACCTCTGCCACATCAGCAGTGCCACCTCAGCACTGTCCCCTGCAGGCACAGTCCCTTGCCAGGCACACTGTTCACACACTGCATGTGCACACTCCTGCCACCTCAGCACAGAGCTTCACTGGCACACCTCCTGCTAAGCACAGTGCCACATCATCACTGCATGTGACTCAGTGACACATCATCATTGAGCACCATTTGCACTCCTTTTGCCCCTCCACCTAGATCAAGTCATATCTCTTGATCCAGGAAGAATTTGAGGGCGCTCCAAAAAGGAAAGTCGCTCGTTTTTTTGTGCTCTATGCGCTCATCACATCATGCGCACATTTCGGTGCAAGTTACACTCACATTTGTGCCTCGCCGTCAAAACCACTTCCTTCACGCACATTTGCCTCTACATCGACGCATTTGACCCAGCACTTAAAAAGAACAAAAGAAAAGGAATTATTTGCTGCTCTTTCATCGATCGACGGTTGGTTTAGATCTAGATCAGAGTAGACTAGATCGCCATAGAGGGGACGCTTTGAATTTCCCCAAGTTGCCAATCTAAGCCATGCCCAAAATTCCCGACTAGTACCTACTTGGAGTCAGTCCATACGCTCACATCCGATTTCACATCATTACATTAATTGAAACCTTACGTTCATCAGTTCAGTGAGCAGACTTCAGAGTTCAGAGGCATTGCAGATTGATTCAGTGGGCAGATATCATTTGATTTCACACACACATGCCACCATTGTAAAGCCTATTTGGCTATCTCACGACATCGTGCACATCATTTTTTAGCCTTGTAAAGCCTCTTGGCTATTCTCGGCATCATTGCCACAAGCCTTGTAACACAGATTAGATCTTATATACTACAGTTCTATCTTCACCGACGGTACAGAGATTTTCACTTGGCATCTTCAGTGTATTTGCAGTTGATTCATACAGAGTTTTCCAGGACACTTTTTTGAGGCACCATGTCAACTAGCAACCTCAATCTGGAGGCATCTGCTAAGTTAGACAACTCCAATTACGGTACATGGAAATACCAAATGGAGACCATTCTTGTGCTTCAGGACAAATGGGAGTATGTCGATGGATCTATACCTAAACCATTGGCCGATCCAGCCACCAGTAGCTCTACTCCATCTGTTGTCACAGCACCAGCAACGGGATCTACATCTACACAAACAGTTTCCGCACCAGTAGCAGATCCTGCCATTGCTCGAGCTCAAGCAGAATGGGATAAGAAAGACAAGTATGCCTATCACCTGATCAAGCAAAATGTGCAAGATGTCATGCTCGGACAGCTCAACACAGTCAAGACATCAAAAGAAGCATGGGATATGTTCGCAGCTCTCTACGAGTCCAAGAACACATCCAAGATTCTCACCCTGAGAAACCAGATCAACCAAAGTTTCCGCAATAGCAATGAAACCGGTCATGCTTATGTACTCCGCATCAAAGACTACAACAATCAACTTGCAGCAGCAGGAGAGACTATGAATCCCACAGAAATGGTTCAAGTAATCCTGAATGGACTAGGAGAAGGATATGAGAATCTAGTCCAGAGTATTGCCATCCAACGGCAAATTCCAACACTAGAAGAACTTCAGTCAGTTCTACTTGGTGAAGAACTTAGGACTCAGGCCATTCAAGCACGTAAAGGTCATTCTAATGATCAGGAATTCACAGCTTCAGATATAAGCAGAGGCAAAGGCAGAAACAGAGGTAGATCATATCAGAAAAGTGGTCATCATCAACAAAATCAGCATTAGCATCAGCATCATCCTCAGCAACATCAAAATCAGCAAAGAGGAAATCATTCCAACCGAGGAAGATTCCAAGGACGAGGGAATGCATCCACCAATGTGTCAAACATCCAGTGCAACTACTGTCACAAGTTTGGACACTATGAAAGAGATTGCCGCAAGAAGTAGTACGACCAAGGTGGTCAATCCAGTAGTAATCGAGGGAATTTCCGAGGAAGAGGAAATCATCGTGGTGGACATTCTAGTCACAGTCATTTTGCAAATGAACATGGAAATATGTTTCTTGCAAGTGAGGAATTGCATCAGATTGATACAATGCACCTAGACATTGATTTCAATCCCAAAGAGGATTTCAGCTATCAAGTCGACCAAGTGGAACAGGATCCATGGTACATCGACAGCGGTGCATCATCTCATATGACAAATCATCAGGAATGGTTCATAGAAATGAAGCCATTAGAAGGTCAAAAGAATGTCATCTACACAGCAGACAATACACCGAATCCGGTTCAAGGGACAGGTGTTATCCCTATGAACAATTTCACTGGTACAAAAGGATTAGTCAAAGATGTGCTCTATGTTCCGAAGCTCAGCAAGAACCTTTTGTCAGTAGGTCAAATGACGGAACACAACTACAAAGTCATCCTCGACGGTGATGAATGCACTATCAGAGACAAATCCAAAAGAGGTCAGCTAGTAGCAAAAGGTGTCAAGGAAGGATGCTTATACAGGATGCTAGCTACAGTACCAGATAAGCATGCCATGTCAGCTCAAACGCAACAGATGCCACTATCTACAAAATGGCACAAGAGATATGGTCATGTCAACTTCAAGTACTTGTTAGATCTCAGGAAAGCTACAGTTTTTTGGAAAAGTTTGCGAAGCATGTTGTTTTGACAAACAAAAGCGAACCAACTTTGTCAGAAGTACCTCTCATGCACGAGGTATTCTTGATTTGATTCATACAGATGTATGGGGTTAAGCCCAGACCCGCAGCATCAATGGTTCACTTTATTACTTGACCTTCATCGATGACTACAGCAGATATTGTTGGGTCTACTTTCTGAAAGAGAAATCTAAAGTGTTTTCCAGATTTCAAGAATTCAAAGCCATGGTAGAAAACCAAACAAGTAGAAAGATCAAGGTCATGAGATCAGACAGAGGAGGTGAATACATGTCTTCAGCATTCATGAACTTTTGCAAAAATCATGGCATTCGAAGACAATTCACATGTGCAGATACTCCTCAGCAAAATGCAAGAGCTGAAAGGAAGAATGGGACTTTAGCAGACAGTGCTAGAGCAATGCTTAGTGAAAAGCATCTTCCGAATCAGTATTGGGCAGAAGCAATAGCTACAGCTAACTACTTGCTTAATCGGCTTCCTACCGAACCGATACAAGGTATGACTCCTTATGAAGCATTCACTGGACACAAGCCACACATTGGGCATCTCCGCATATTTGGTTGCATAGCATATGCCCACATACATGATGATCATCGCAGGAAATTGGATGCGAAGTCACGCAAATGCATCATGGTTGGCTACAGTGAAGAAAGCAAAGCATACAAATTGTATGATCCCATCAACCGCAAAGTCATTATCTCCAGAGATGTAATCTTTGATGAGGAATCAGAATGGAAAACCTCACCTACATAGGAGATAGAAGCATCGATTTCACAGTCATCTACAGATTAGGTTGATGAAGAAGAGCAAGAATTGCTAGCAACACCCCAAGCAGCGCCACAGCAGCTCAGACGGTCTACTAGGGAAAGCAGACCACCAGCCAGATTGACATATGCTCAGAAAGGCAAAGCTATTCAGGTGGAAACCACCAACTATGCTCTTATGACTACCATCATGGCTACAGAAGAGCCAGTGTACTTCGAAGAGAGCACTTCATCAGAGAAAGAGTGTTACTTGGTGACATCACACTGCAGCATTGTGATAGCAAAGAGAATGTTGCAGACATCTTTACCAAACCACTCGATAAAGAGCTATTCAAGAAACACCGACTAGCTCTTGGTTTGACACAGAGGAAGAACATTCCCATCAAAGGAGTGTGATGGAATGTAATGTTTAGTCCTTCTTCGATTCCCCAGAATTATCATCTTGAGGGAAGGCCTACTTCATGATGTTGATCTTGAGGGAAGGTGTTGAGAGTTCACGCTCAACATCATGTGATCATATGTGCATAGCACTAACCCAATAGAGTCATGTGAAGAGAATGGGAGAGAAGTAAGGAGTCTCACTTGCAGCTTTCTCACATACACAATGGGGGAACACACACAAAGGTGGAGGTTGAAAACACTTTTCCTCTTCTTAGTTGTGAAAGCCAAAAGAACTCTCTCTAAGTACAAAAGGAATAGGTGAACCCTATATGTGGGTCTCAAACCAAACTCAGCTAACCTAGGTGGCAGACTATAACTAAGCCACTAACTAGAGTACATAAAGATAGCTGTCATCCACCAGCTATTATTCATGGGTGGTGTACCAACCGCATCTGTAGCTAACAAGTCGGTGACATAAATGCATAACGGTCACCTTGGCATATCACGAGTGGAGCTCGATATCTCAACACTCCCACTCGAGCTCAATCCCAATTCCTACACACCAAGCAGGTCTCTGAACTTGCGCAGCTTCTCTGTGCCCAATGCCTTCGTGAATATGTCATCTACCTGATCCTCTGTGGTGACATAAACTAGATCAATAAAACCTACTAGAACCTTCTCCCACACATAGTGATAATGCACCTCAATGTGTTTTGTTCTAGCATGATAGACTGGGTTATTTGCCAAGTGTATACTGCTCATGTTGTCACAATAAATGACAACTGGCCCATCTATAGACTAATGCATATCATAAAGTAGCTTACGCAACCAAGCTACCTCACATGCAGCCATTGCTACACCCCTGTACTCAGCCTCTGTGCTCGACAAGGCAATTGTAGGCTATTTCTTGCTGCTCCAAGTGACTGCAGCACTTCCAAAAGAGAATACATATCCACTGGTAGATCATCTATCAGAAATACTACCAGCCCAGTCATCATCTATGTATCCATACAATTGTATCTGAACCCCAGTCTCATAAAATAGTTCATACTGTAATGTGGACTTCACATACCTTAGTATGTGTCTAGCTGCATCTAAATGCGGTTTCCTTGGAGCCTGCATAAACTGACTTACCAACCCAACAGCATAGCTCAAATATGGCATGGTAATAGTCATATAAATCAAACTTTCTACTATGCGTCTGTACATAGTAGGATCTTCCAGAAGCTCACCTGCATCTGTGCTCAACTTCACATTCTGCTCCAAAGGAACTGAAATAGGCTTACAGCCTATCATCCCATATTTGGACAGCATGTCCAATCCATACTGCCTCTGTAAGAGCCATATCCCACTTGTGGATCTAATCACCTCAATGCCCAAGAAGTAACGCAGCTCTCCCAAATCCTTCATCTCAAACTTTTGCTTCGATAGCATTTTCACATGAAGGATATCTTCATCACTATCACCTGTGATGATCAAATCATCAACATAAATGACAAGCAGCATAATGCCTTTCTTTGTTTTTCTCACATAAAGTGAGAAATCTGACTTGGAAATCTGAAAGCCAATAGTGACAAGATATTGTCCTATCTTGTCAGACCTTGCTTCAAGCCATACAAGGCTTTCATCAACCTGCAAATAAACTCAGGATGAACAGCATGCACATAACCTGGTGACTGCTCCATATAGACCTCTTCTTGCAAATCACCATGCAAGAAGGCATTCTTTACATCCATCCGATGTAAAGACCATCCCTTTGATTCAACCATAGCAATGACTGCTCTTACGGTTGCCATCCTTGCAACCAGGCTGAATGTCTCTTCATAATCAATGCCATATGTCTGTGCATACCCCTTGACAACTAATCTTGCATTGTATCTGTTCACAGAACCATCTGCATTGTGCTTCACCTTAGAAACCCACTTGCAGCCAATTGCATTCTTGCCTTTAGGCAAAGGCACCAATTCCCATGTAGCATTTGCTTCCAAGGCATCCATTTCTTCATCCATGGCTTTCTCCCATTTTTCTTTTCCCATGGCTTGCTCAAAAGAAGTGGATTTTGGTTCATGTATCACTTTGACCATATAGGCATAGTGAATGGCTGTAAATCCATCATATTTCAGCCTATCCATAGCATACTTAACTCTAGTAGACCTATGCAAAATAGGCTCACTACCAGATGCTCTCAAAACATCCCTTGTCTTCCTTACTCCAGGTATAACAACAAAAGGAATACCCAAGTCATCATCAAGGCTCTATTCTGAGCCACTGGATTCACCATCCACATAAGAGTGACCTGCATTCACATCAAACATGGGCTGATATACTTTCTCTTTTCCTTTTTGTGATACTTGCATACCACTATCTACATTGCTTTGAGGAGATCCTTCTTATCTCAATCTACCTGTCCATGGCAAAGTATGTGAACCACTGCTAGAGGACACTACAGGTCCACTAATATTTTGTGATTACTACTGTGAATTAGTTGCAGCATTACCATTTTTTGCATCTACATCATAAATCACATTTACTAGCTTATACCAGCTGCTCATCTCATCAAAAACATGTCTGCTTACTGTAAACTTATGAGTAGAAGGGCTATAGCATCTATACCCTTTCTACTACAGAGAATAACCAATAAAGATGCACTTCTCAGCTTTTGGATCCAACTTGGATCTCGACTCATCTGGCACATGAACATAGGCAATGCAACCAAAAACTTTCAAATGAGAAATATCTGGTTTCCTACCAGTATACCTCTCCTCTGGCATCATGCCATGTATTGCTACAGTGGGAGTCCTGTTCATTATGTAGACTGCTGTAGCAACTGCTTCAGCCCAATAATAATCTGGCAGATCTTTTTCGTTGAGCATGGCATGAGATACCTCTCCAATATGCCTATTTTTTCTTTCTGCAAGTCCATTTTGCTGTGGGGTATGACTGCATGAATATTGCTGCTTTATGCCATGCTCCTATAGGAACCTTGCAAACTCATTTGAGAGGTATTCTCCCCCTCCATCTGACCTTAGGCATTTTATTTGCAGGCCTGTTTCTTTCTCAACCATAGCTTTAAAAGCTTTGAAATGCCCAAACACTTCACTTTTCTTTTTCATAAAATACACTCAAACTTTTTTGCTGTAGTCATCAATAAAAGTGACAAAATAATGATAGCCTCCAATAGATGCAGATTTAGTAGTCCACACATCAGAGTGGATTTATTCCAATGGCCTCTTACTCTCTTGAACATGTCTAGGAAATGGTTTCCTTGCCTGTTTTCCAAATTGACAGGCTTCAGATACCTTATGCATTTCTACAACCTTGAACTTAGGCAATCCTGCAACAATATTTTGGGCCTGCATTAATTTAAGTCATTGTACAATAACATGACCAATGCATTTATGCCAGATATCAATATCTGCAACTACACTGGTCCCATGTGCAAACATTGTTGCACTCAATTCAGGCATGTCTACATCCAACATAAGCATCCTGCCCTTCTTCTTCCCTTTTGCTATCAAGCGACCTTTTTTTTTCATATCCTTAACAAAGCATCCATGAGGATTAAATCTGACCTGCAAGCCCTGTTCAACCATTTGACCAATAGAAACCAGGTTCTTGGTGATATTCGGGACATGAAATACATCAGTCAAGTATTTCTTTTTCCCATCCTACATAGACAAAGGAATTTTACCAATCTGCACAACAGGATGTACAGTATCATCACCAGTCTCCACAAATCCTGGTCTTTCCATTTTCCTTGCATCCTCCATCCATTCTACATGACCTGTCATGTGGTTTGATGCACATGAGTCAACATACCACACATCATTGCTTTCTTCTGCACTTGTCACAGAATTGGTCATGTGCTGCACCATAAACAAATGCTCATTTCTGTCATCACCCTGTCTACTAGAGGATGCATAATTGCCTTGCTGTAATTTTCCATGTCATGATGTCATTCTGCTTGTTATAGTAGTCTTTAACCATATGACCCATTTTACCACAGTAGTAGCATTCAACATTGCTGTTTGCATTTTGGCCTCTCTGCCATCCACCACGACCTCTTTGGCTCCCCATGCCTCTAAAGTTACCACGTCCTCCTCCATAGGACTGGTTTTCTTGAATTTGTTGCATATTCTGATTTATGCCACAACTTCCAATTCGGCCTGCTCTACCTCTGCCTCTACCTCTTCCAGCATTTGAGTAGAAGACAGTTTCTTTTGAAGTTCCTCCTAAAGAAGATGCACCACCATTTCTCTGCTCTTCAGAAATTAGAAGAGCAATCAACTCCTCAAAATCAAGAAAATTCTCACAGAGAGCAATGGATGTATAGAATTGTGCATAATCCTTTCCTAGACCATTCAAGGTCACAGAAACTAAATCATCTTCCACTTGTGACCCAATAGAAGCAAGTGCATCTACAATCTTCTTCACCTTCATGTGGTAGTCATTGATGCTCATATTTTCTTTCTGCACATTATGCAACTCCTGCTTGAGCTACATTTTCCTGGCTTGTGTATTTGTGCTATACATTTTTGTCAAAGTATCACATGCCTCCTTCGGCGTGCTTGCATCCTGAATATGCACAATCATAGAATCTGAAATACTGAGACAGCCAGTACATAACTTTTATGGCTCTCTCATGCCAGCCTTTAAATGCTTGCAACTCCTGTTGATTGGGAACATTAGGAATAACTAGTTCTTGTTCAGCTCCAGTAATGAACTCCCAATAGCCTTTTCCCTTAAGGAAATTCATCATTCTAAACTTCCATGCTTGGAAGTTGTTCTTGTCAAGCTTTTTAGTTGACTATCTGTGCAAGAGCATCAGACGCCATTACAGAACACTGCAAAATATTCTCTCACTGCAAAAAATGCAACTTCTGCCTCACAAGGGCAAATCTGCAAAACTGACGAAAGTGGTATTTGACCACACTGTCACTTCCTAGTGACGATTTTGCATCAACATGCAATAAGAATGATTCTATCACTCCCAATATCTGCGCACGGGCATACAATGCAATTTCTGCGGCAACTTTCCACCAACCTACGGAACAGTGGTCGCATAGCAAAAATCAGGGCACTTTTTTGAGTGCCTGCGGAAAACTTCTGCCACCAAAATGGGCCCCCAAAATGCCCTCTCACCACACCATGAAGGGCGTCCCAATCTAAGATAGTGCACTCTTGCACTTTCCAGCTATGCTACCTGTAGAGATTTGCTCCCAAACTCGAAAAAGGAAAGCAACACTGATCCTCTTACCAAGACACCGCAAACTTGGTTTGCTTTCTTAAGCTCCTTACCACGAACCGAGCTGTGATACCATGTGAAGAGAGTGGGAGAGAAGTAAGGGGTCTCACTTGCAGCTTTCTCACATACACAATGGGCAATCCCGCATCCAACGAGCTTGGAGAATCGTAGAGTTTCTCCAAAAATCGATGAGCTCGCATCGACGACGCCAGCCTTAGGCCACGTGGTAGATAAGCATTAACTAGGGTTAGGTGAAGTTAATCTATGGTTGAGAGGCTTGGTCAGGTTCTTGCCAAGTGGCAAATAAGAATTGACCAGGGTTATTGAAAGCACCCAAGGTTCAGTTTATGGTTAGGTTGAATTGCATGGTTAAGTGGGACCATGGTTAAGTTAATCTAGACTTGGGTTAGAAGGTTACCACATGGCATAGTGCCACCTAAGCACATACCCCTTGCTAAGCACAGTGTGAGTGCAGCATGTGAACAGCCTCTACCACATCATCAATGCCCCTCTTCTTCACAAAACCTTCGACAAGGCGTAACTTGCAATCCAGGAGAAATTTGCACACGCTCCAAAAAGGAAAAGTGATCATCTTTTTTAGCTCTACGCGCTTGTCATATCAGAATCATTGTATGCCATTAGACACTACCAATATTGAAAGAAATCAATTGGTAAGACCTTTGCAACAAATGGAAAAGCAAAGCATGAATGCACACATCGTTTTCATAAGCATGCCAAAAGCTAAAGTGCATGAGATGACCATAGCGTAAAACATGGCATCCACACATACAGCATCAAGGCACATGGTAGAACAAAGCATCATGCTTCAAGCTGTGTCAAGCAAAGAAGATAATGCCATCGACATCAAGCATTGAGAAGCAACATCCTTTCCACCTTCAGCCCATATGTTTTGTAAATCAAACCTAACCACCTGTAAGTAGCCATGTAAGCACTCAGGGGAGGTATTGACATGTAAAAGCCACACTTGACCACCTTATGTAGCAAGGTATGCACTAAGGGGAGGTGATGGATTTGTAACTCACATCTGACCACCTTGCAGTAGCCAAAGGATCATGGCACCAAGGGGAGGTATTGAGATATGGTGCCATGAACACATATAAGAGGCTAAGGTATGGTATAGGAAAGAATTAAAGTAGCCACCCTAGGATGTGGACTACATGATGTGGAGATGTGGACTGATGATATCCCACAAGGAGAGATGTGGATCAGAGGATCCCATAGATGTTGACTATTCCAAGGGCACTCTCTATATAAGAGGCCTATCATGTATTGTTGAATTGAGATAAACATTTTCTATCTCCCTCTCATGTCTTATTTAGTGTGCTTTAAGCCTCCTTGATCTATTGCTTTTGACAAAAAGGCCCCAAAATGACCTCGCTTTTTTCCTAATACTGATGGCCGTGTAGAGTCGTTCTTGATGAAGTCAGCATTGTTGAGGTGCTAGGCACTGGAGTCGCAATGAGGTCGATGTTGTGGAGGAGCCATTTTGCTAAGAGCTCTTGTAGATGGCATCTAACTATGAATCGGCCAAGCTGAGAGCCTTTGAAGTTTTGCTCCTTTGAAGTTGCTTGTTGTCTTGTATTGAAGCCTTTGAAGTTGTGCTTGCTAAGTCACTTGGTCGAGAGATGTCTTTGCCTTAGAATTATAAACATAAACATAAATCATTTCGGAAGATTCCATCATTCACAAATGCAGTGACTCTTGGAATTCCTCTAAAAGCCTCTCATTTCTTGGAGGTCCTAGGAGCTCACTCACCTATTGGCCATGAGATATGGATATCTATCCAATGCTAAATAATAATTTTCATTCCTAGATGCATGATCTTTTGGACTATTAGTAGACTTTACAAGCATCCTTTGTGACATGTTGATCTAGCATTACAAAAACATTAGACTCAAAAAGGGACCTATAAGGGATCCCTGAAGCTGTTGACATGGAAGAAAAAGGTGAATAATACCCAATATAAGATTGGCTAGTGGAGGGGAATAGAATATTAGAAGTGGCCTCACTTCTCTATTTCTTTATTCAATGGCCCAAACAATGATGTGGAGCACCCAATTGCTGCCTCAACTCTCCCATCACTTTTTTTAACTATAACCAAAGTGAGAGACCTAGTTTCTTAACCAAACTTGTACCAATTGACCTAAAACCAAATCCTCCTACCCAACTACCACACTCCTTTCATTCTCTCTCATTTCCCTTCCTTCCCCCTCATTTCTGAGCACCATTTTGAAATTTTCTTTGCTCTAGCCCTCTTTTCGAATTTCTTGCTTGCTTCTGAGTGGGAAGCTTCTTTCTCTGTTTTCCCTCTCATGGGATGGACTCTCACAGAAAAATCTCATCACTTCTCTTCTCTACCAACATTTCCCTCCCATTTCACTCTCTCTCTTTCAAAACTTTCAAGATTTTTGAATGAGATTCACCCTACCTTCTTCTTTCTCTATTTTGGGGGCTTCTCTTTCAAATCTTGCCACTTCATCTCTCATCTGAGATTCTCCCATGATTTTCAATCATTTCATTCAGGAAGTAAAGGCAATCAATGTTCTGAGCGAACCATGAATGATGCATTGTGTTTGGAGCTTAGAAGGAGCTACTGGATGAGATTCTTTGAGAAAGGATCAAAGAAGATTAACTTTCATGCATTGGATTTACTGATGCATGAAAATCAATCTTTCTTTTTCCCATCTCTCAATACTGGTCACTTTTTTTGGGATTCAAGCTCATCTTCTTCTTTGTTAAAATGCACCCTCGACAACTATCTCTGAAGTCAATCGTTGCCTAGCAATTCTCATTATAACGGCTTCGCTTGCTGCCCTAGCTACAATAGAGTATTACCAAAAAGCGAGCGGAGAAAAGCGAGCAGCCCCAAATAAGCGAGCAAGATTAAATAGGTTTCAAGCAAGCGAGAGCCTCATCCAGCATCTTATTCCTCTCAATATCATTGGAACAATTGGTGTGATCATAAGCAAATTAAACATATTCCAACAATGAAGGCATGCCTGAAACTCACAATTAACTTCTCTTTCATCCCCATACTATCACATTTGAGTCATTATGGAGAGGTAGAGACACAATCAATACATAAAATTTGCAATAAAAAAAGCAAACACTACTCAAATTGAACATCCACATAGCAAGATAATGATAGATCACAAGGTAGAATATATGACTGAAAATATGTAAACATGATCATGTGCTACATATACATATCATGTCTTTTATGCTTGCAGAAGGTCATCCATACATTCGATCCAAAAACATGGAAACAGAACTAACTACGTCAAAAGAAAAAAAACACATTTTCATCATAAGGATTAATTTTGCTTAGTGAAAATACCTATGTAATTTGGACAATACCATGCTTTAAAAAACTTAGGGAGCCCAAAAAAGATTTTAGCCCTCCATACTTCTATTATGACCAATGTCTGAATGATAGCTCTATCGGAACTAGAAATGAATGCATCTAACCACTATGTTGAGTGCTCATCCAATATCCTGTAGACTATTATGTTAAACTCAATACGTGACCACAAACTCAAGCATAAGAGGAGCATGATTCAAGTGAAATAACTAGCAAAGACACTTTGTAACTAGTATCCTACTGCATCTAACAGAAAATATGCACCAGGCGTTAACAAGCTTCTATTTCCACCCCTATAAGCAAACTCGTATCCTGTAGTATGAAAAACTTTAAGGAAAACATTGCACTTAATGCATCAATTAAGCCAGTGACTACTCATCATGCATAATCGAACAATCATCAAGGAAAGTCTAGTCAAGCAAGTTGAAGCAAAAAACCAAATATCTATTCGGATCTATGCCGTGGTGTATGTGCTAACCATGAGTAGCAAAAGAACCTATGAAAAAAGCAAAATAGGGATTATGCCACTCTACCATGATCACTTCCATGCTACAAATAAGGGAATACATAGTCGTTTTAGGGTACTTTTAGGGTTCATTCCCAACCACTAAAAAGAGAGCCAATGCTATCTATTTGTATTCATAAAATCTTTATGAACATTATCATGTTCAATATAAGGATAGGAGCCAGCTCAATGGGTAGTCTTAAACAAATATAAATACTATTCGAATTTTAACCTTATGCAAAAGCTTTTTTTTTAACACAAAGTAAAACTTGATTATACATATAGATGGGAATTAGGTCACCATTGTAAGTATGTATTTAGTAATTAAGTTGAAAATATTCCCTTAGAAAAATAGCTCAATCAACATAGTACCCATATTATATATCCAAATATTACAAGATCTCATTCATACCATTAGATTGTTTTCATCACTTGTCATAAGTACTAACCTCAATTGGCATTATGTATTTGGGTCAAAATAGTGTTTAGTATAGGATATAATGGAGCAATAAACTTATGTAATATCTGGTGATCATAGTTTCTAATATAGGATAAAATGGAGCATAGAGTAATGTTGTCATTCAAAAATGATAATATACAAAAATGCCATAAAATTTTCATGCTGCAAAACACACACAAAAAAATGGCATTTGTAGCATTAATCCAAGCATTTCCTGCAAGCAATCTCCATCCCTCCCTTTCCTGCTTACTCTTTCGGCCACCTCCACCCTCTTGTTGCCCTTCAAGACTGCCTCTTGCCTCCTCGCCTCCTTGCTTCCTCACCTCCTCACCTCCTTCCTTCTTTGCCCTCTCACCTCCTTGCATCATGCTTGTTGCTGGCAATTCCACTGTCTCTCCCCTCATTGGCCAGCTCCTCTACTCCTCACGTCATCCTTCCCCTCATTTTGGTGTCTCCAATGAATAGCTTAAGGGTCTTGTTTTTGGAGGGGGGAAGCATAAGAATGGCAACACGTTAATGCGCTGTCAGTTTTCGTGCTTTTGCCACCCAAAAACAAGACCTACAAAGCCCTTGCTTAAGCTTGAATGAGCCTTTTGATTTTGGGCATGTTGAGCCATTTTTGACCATTATACCCCCAAAATCAAGAGGCTCATTCAAGCTTAAGCAAGGGCTTTGCAAGCATTGCAAGTCTAGTAAATGAAATCAATCAGATTAGGAATTGGCAAACTCGACTTGGGAATGGTCAGAAATACTTTGTCTTTGAATAATGCCTTGGATCATGGGATGGGGTCCCATGAACCTGCTGCCTATGATGACGAATGGTTCTGCCCTCGACTAAAGGTGACGTGTGTAGTAGTAGTGTTGTTTTGTTTTATTACATGGTTTGAAAACATAGAAATATTTATTTTTTTTGTAATAAATTTCATGAGAAATGAACCTTTTCCACTCTTATTATCAATAGTTTTCTACATAATATTGCTTGAAATAGATTTCAAGATGTTTGGGAGCGTATAATTTGTTTTGAAGCAAGAACCATCAACTTCATTATTCCTAGAACACAAGAGGGACCACTGGAAGGGACAAGTTTGATCAAATTTTTCTTTCAAAGAACCTTGCTCTAAGAATTAGGTATTGTTCATTCATGTAGTTTTACAATGTTTTTAGTTTTCAACACAAATCAGAGTCTATCAGAGCAACTCACATGGAGATTGAGGTGAGAAAACCTTTAGAACATTGCAAGACAATAAAATTAACGAGATTTTATGATGCAACTTTGAAGAAAAAAAAAATTTGTAGTTTGTTTTGGTAATTGTGTTGTTTTCCTTTAATACTTGGTTTAAAGAGGAAGAAATATTTGTTTGTTTTAAAAGATACACTCTTACTATTGAGGTTTTTTATAGAACATGGTTTGAAATAGATTTTGAGTTGTTTGGAAGCATATAATTAGTTTTGGAGCAAAATCCATCAACTTCAGCATCGTGGATTATAAGAGGGATTATTGAGGATGACAAGTTTGATCACCATTTCCCTTCAAAGATACCTCATTAGGTATTGTTCATTCACATAGTTTAATAGTGTTTGATGATAAGTAAATGTTTTTTTGAATTTATAAATTTCAATCATTAGATTTTGTATGCAATCGGGGTCTTGAAACATGTCATGTTTGTATATTGTTTGTTGATGTCAAAGTTATATTACATTAGTTGGAAAGTGTATGAAATCATGTAGGCCCCTAAGAATTAAAAAGGTGGATATCCATTTTTAAATTGATGCAGAGAATGCACCATTTCTAAAGAGGAATGAATCCTTCTTAGCAAGTGAAAGTGATTTTGTAGATCTTCTAAATAAATGAAAAGCACATATGGATTTGTGGTTAGACAAGAAGATATATCCAATAGATCCACAAACTTGTTAGACTCCTCAATTCCATGGATCGACTAGCTTAATAAATTTTCTGTGTAAGGGTGAGCATGGTTTGTTAGGATAATGTTGAAGATTGATTGCTCATGGAGAAAGTAGCCTTCAGAGCCAATGTCAATCTTTTCTTAATGAAAGAGACAAAAGGATTGCAATGTTGGAGGCTTGGAATCAACATTTGGTATCAGCTATGCAAGCTACAAGTGTTCAGATGTATGCATATGATGGCATAGAGAAGAAAAATCATGAATTATAGGTAAACATTCAAACATTAGATGCTCACTTGAGAAAGAGCACTATAAATGCAATTCACTTACAGATGCAAAACACAACTCTGAAGGATGAGATCAAAATTTTATTTAAAAAAGTATCATTCATGAAGGATACTCCAATGGGTCCAAGACTACATAAGAGGATATTTCATCCATTGAGAGGAAATTGCATCCAATGGATGAAATATCCAAGAAAAGTGGTCACTAGAAGTGTCAAGGGAGAGCTTGTAGGAGTGTTTCAGAACTCATGTCTATCCATGATGAGCACTCTGGTGCTATGCGTGAAGTGCTTACAAAAAAAATGTTGGAGTCTGTTATACAACATCCAAAATTCAAAAGTCTAAAATCAAAGATAACATCTAAGTCAATGAACAAAGTTGTGGAGCATTTCAATGCAACTAGTACACAAGGAGTTTGTGATACTTCAAGGATAAGTACAAGGGCATATTCGCTCATATTTAAGAACTTGAAAATAGCATGTCTTTCTATGGGAACAAAATTGGAAGCCCCGCTTCCTAAACTGGAAATTTGAATTTTAATGTGGTAATGTAAAAAGACTTAGAATATTTTGAAATAGGATGTGAGTTATTTTTGTAAGTGCCGAAAGAGTCACATTCAATTTTGAAGTGATTTTTTTATCAAACTGATATCCCAAGTGTGATCAAAGTTCATAACAATGGTGAGCTGCTATTGTGTAGAATGGCATTTAGCTATTAACCTCAAGATTATTAAATGTATGTTTAATGTGGCACATGGAGAGAATACAAGCCATCCTTGTCTACTGTGCATGAAAATGAGAGTACTTGCAAAGGGCGATTAAAAGAGTCAAAAGCAATGGGCTTATGAACTTGCAGAGATAGATCAAACTAAGGCACTGTCGGATAGGGATGTTCCAGGGAAAGATCTGTCATGGAGCCCAATTCTTAAGATTCCTCTTGAGAGAGTACACATTTGTGTGCTTCTTGCTGTTGTGAGAATATTTGAAAAGTTGGTGAATCTATACATCATTGATGCATATAACTTGAAGCCTCAACAAGAGAGTGAGAGGATGATTGCAAGAATTGAAAAGGTTCTTTCACATATGGAACTACACTATGGACAAGTAAAGATTACAAAAGATAAGAAATGATCTTATAAAACAAGCTTTGGTGGTGTCAAGGCTTTAAAGTTCATTGCTGCAAAGAAGAAGAATGACAAGCTCAAACATGCTATTGAGTTTGATGTATGGAGAAAGTTACACAATGCCTGTTGTGAACGAGGGGGGAAGGGACAAAAAAGATTGGAAAAGGCTAGAGTGAGGTTAGCTCTTGATAGCTTGGTACCTTTACTACAAAGGAAAAGGTTTGAAGATGATGATGCACAACATTTTATCAATGCTGTGAATGCCTTTAGCCAAAATTTAGAGATCGCTTGGGGAAAGAATCAATTCACACAGTACATGGTAATCTCTAACTTGGACATTGAGATGTGCATATTGAATGATCCTATACTTACTAATTTGTTTTTGTAATTGATAGTACATTTTATACGCTCATGCACCATACATGGCATGGAATTATGGAAGCATCAGAGTGTGGTCCACTTAGGGCATGGAAAGATCACATTGGCAAGCATTTTATGCATCTAACATAGCAAAACAACATGGGGGTGGTAGAACTAAGTCAAGCCCGATGGTTCAATTGGGTGAATGGTGGTACACACATATCTAAATAAGAGCAATTGCAATACTAGAATTCAAAGAGTCCTTAGTGTCCCACACAGTGCAAGATGTCAACATAGAACGTAGTCTATAGAAGAAGAATATACAACTTATCAAATGCAAGATAGATCATGCAAGGTGGCATGCAACCTGTCATAGACAGGGGCGCATATGGGTGGAGGTAGATGAAAATGATGGTGTAGAGTCTTCCAATGTGGATGCCCATGCATAAGTTTTAGAATTTCTTTGTAATTTTAGTTATGTGATTTACAGTAAAACCAACGTATAATGGCCACAAATTGCAGTGCAAATGGGAAATTTTGAGTTATTGGATGTTAATTATAAGTTTTTAGCTCAAGGTTGCACTAATTTTATTTTTTTAAGAGTTTATTTTAAAAATAAGTATTTTTTAAAATTAGGGTTTTGGGCCCTATATAAAAGAATGGGCCCTCATTTTCAATTCATTGTTTGAAGAGCTCTCCACTCCCACTTGGGCCTGATACTCCACCCTTTCTCTCGCACACTCTCTCCATCCTCCATGGCCAGGCCCAAGCCCAAGGCACCACGGAGATTGGTAGAGCAAAACTCACATCTAGACTCAAGGAGGACAGAGAGCAAGAGCCCCTCCTCCTCCCCCCTTGATGACCCCCACTAAAGGGAGAAACTACATTTCCAGAGGGTAGAAAGGTAGCCACAGAGGGATCAAGGGGCACGGACTCAAAGAGCATAGAGGAAGAGAACAAGGAAGAGCAAAAGTGAAGGATGGAGCAGAGGACCAAGACGAGAGCAGAGGATCATTGTCCATGCCCACGGGGATCCGCAGTGGAGGATGGATGGGCCTCATCTTCACCATCCAACTAAGGATCCTAAACTTCATAATATTTGACTTGAAAGTCCATCTGGTGATAATTATCGATGGAAGACCAAAATGTGGCGATGATCTGTGAACTGCCAAAATAGACCCTCCAGAGCAGAGAGAATCTAGCTTGTGAGGCGAGCAAAGAATAGAAGATAACTTACCCAAAAGACGACAATGCCAAACCAAATTCTGCACAAGGTCATGTCAAGGTGCATGTGGGGTGCAAGGCGAGGGTCGGTTGCAGGTGCTTAATACTCTAAGATTCGACAGGTGGGAGGTGTGAAAATTAAAATTTGTGGGAGTAGCAAAATTTTCAGCCGTTGAATTTCCGCCCTCGATGATACACATCAAGAGAATTAGATATCCCAAAAAAGTGCAATGTGGCTTAAAAGTCTTCAAAATACAAATACGCCAAAGGGCATGCTATCAAGTTTGGTGCTATGTATTATGAAATGCAATGAACTTTGGCATGCTTATGCAACATATAGCAAGCAAGTGTATGCAAAAAGAAACAATTCAAAATTGTAAATAGTGTTGGATTTGTTAAAATATCTTTCCACATGCACAAATTGCACATTTTCAACTTCTTGCACTCTAGGGTGAATCTAGATACCAATATCAACAACTATCAATGTTTCAAAATCACCATGTAGTATTATATATTCCCACTGTTTGGATTCCAAATTTTCATCCATTTTGGTTTTCAACAAATCAAAAAAAAGTTATGGAGCGTGCCTCAAATGGGTATGCATAACTTTAGCACAACATTAGAGGCCCATTAACCCATATCCAATGTTCTCATTTAGGTGTGTCCTTGGGTTGAGAAGAAGCTCGCGTAGTGTAATTTTGAATGATTACTTGGTTACATGTATGTACATAATAAAATTTTAATGTTTCTGAATAAATTGATATTTCCTATACTCTTTAGGATGCATGCTTCACATGCAACAGAGCACTTGTAGTGCTTTAATAGTCTTGTTCCAAATCATTATTTCATAATTTTTTGGTCTCATGTTCAAGTTTGGAATGTGTACTACAACTTGAAGGTAAATTTTGGTGAATTTCGATGAGCAATACATAAGTTATGGGTCATGCAAGATACCTATATACAGAAATTTGGTTGAACCTCACCAAAAAGGCCTACCCCCAAGCAAACAATAACCCCATTGTCTTAATAATTTTCCTTTGTGTATAATACATTTTGGTCATATGGAATGACATTTTTATATGGAATGCATCCATTCCAAGAGAGCCACATTTGATTGTGGAGTCATGGCTAACTTGATACAAGATAGCCAAGCAAGAACTTTTGATACCAATCTCCTTTCCACACAGTTAGATTATTGTGGAACCATACAAGATATCTTAGAAATTTAATTTACACAATTTAGTATTTTAATTTCTGATTAAAATGGTTCATATTTAGAACTATCTACAACGGTTCCAATGCTACAATCAATAAAGATGTTAATGGTTTTTTTGCCATAGACTCGACTAGACTCTGGACCCCAATGAAAGTGATACTTTTATACATACTAATGAATTAAGCTAATGCCTTCATTTTTAAACAATTATGGCATGTTCATACGTGAGCGTAAATTAATATAAGTAATGGCATTTTCATCTTGAGTACATGTGGTCTTTCATTTGGATTGTTTCTGATCTAAGATGTGGTATGTGGTCCAAGTTTCTCCTCAACGTAGACGGGCTTTGAAGATAGGGATGTGGATACAGAGATGCTAATGGATCGAGGTGATGCCAACGGATTTATGGAAGAAGATTAAAATCACGACATGGCAGAAGAACAAGAGAAGAACGTGGAAATAACAACATCACAATAGAGGAAGGTGGAGATCATGACACTGGGAAAGAAGATGGGGATCATGTATCACCTGATATTATTGAAGAGTGTGAACTAGAGGATCAAGTCGTAGGTAGTATAAACCTTGATGATATAGGTGAATTGAGCATAGACCTAGAGATAGACTTATTGGCATGTTGGACTTGGATGAAGGCATAGCCTTTGAGGTAAATGCTACTAATTGATTCTTTTGCCATTGAGAGGGCTTCTTATCCTTGATAAATGCTACTACTTGTTTCTTTTTCCATCAAGAGGGCTTCTTATCCTTGGCCTTTTCATTTCTATACTTGCATTGTGTCGATTCATATATTAAGTTTATCATGAATATATGAGTATTTTGATCCCAAACCTGTATACATGTTCTTGTATTTTTTATATTTAAATGATCAAACTTGTAGGTGAAAATGATTTTGGGTCCTATTGCAAACTACTTTTTGTAATTTCATCGAGGAATACTAGTGTTGGTATAGGTATGGATATCTTGAATGCCAGAGTTGGTATAGGTATCAATACCTGGAATGTCTTTGACACACATACCGGTGCCTATATCGACACCCATACCAATGAATTTTGCGCTTGCAAATCCTACCGATGATTTTTCAGTTGCGATGTAAAAAATATTCTAAGGCTCACAAAATGTCGGTAGATAAGGATCGAAAATGGACTCCCATATGATAGTGCACAAATTATTTTTCTCATTGCACTACACTTGTTTAATGTTCTCACTCTTGTATACATTAGCAGAAACCTTTGTGATTTTCAAACAAATGCTATTGTCTTATAGAGGTGAGGACCAATGCATCACTATGAGGATATTGCTCATAGCTCTCTTACATCCACATTAAGCATTTGATCTTGATTAAGATATGGAACGGGTAGCTTAGTTTAGACATGAAAGTGATGACATTAGGTGAAAGAAAGGGTGAGTTGAAGCATTTAGGGTTGATTAAGATCTGGAATGGGTAGCGTAGTTTAGACATGAATTTGATTACATTGGCCAAAGAAGGACTAAGTTGTGGCTCTTGCAAATTATTCATAAGGAGTCCATACAGTACTCTATTCCTCCTTAACACTACCTACAAAATTGACATTACGGAGAAGGAGAAGAGACTATATATGATATATTGATCAATGGCTTTGCCAAGGATTTACAAATGAGAATATATATTTTATGGCATACTGAGAAACTAATCAATGGCTTAGCCAGGTTTATTACGAGAATTTGGTGCCAATGATCAGTTTCTCGCATGACAGTTTGCTCGAATCTCCCCATTTGTGCCCGTAAGCGGCTGGATATTGCCCATTTGGATCATCGCTGCCGTAAAAGCGCTGAAGAAAGCTCCCTGATTAATAGTGTAGGTTGTGACCATCGATTTTGTGGAGCTTCGTGCAGTTGAGTACAGTACTTGGTCTGAGTTTAGAAGTCCTCTTCCACCTTCCAAGTTTACAAAATATTGCTTGTCGAACGTTGTTGGAGTTGCCAAATCTAAGGGCGAGATGTTGTTGTCTCCACCGTTGGCCGGACACTTGCTCTTCAACTGAGCAAAATAAAGCGCATTCAGGTCGGGATCCGGCTGACCGTTGCCCGTTTGGTTGTAAAGCCTCTTCTTGAAACTCGCGCACCGTGCTTGACCAATTGTGTGAGCTCCTGGAATCATCCATTTCAAAACTTGTGTCGTCAGACAAGGATTAAGATGAATGCTCATAAAGCATTCAAAAGGCCTGCCTCAAATGCATAGCTTGGAAGAGAGAGAGAGAGAGAGAGAGAGGACTTCAATGTGCATGAAGGAGAAGAGGGGGAGAGAGAGGGAGGGGGGGAAGGGGGGTGGGCTTGCCTTCAAATAGAAAGAGAGAGAAAGAGGGAGCAAAAAGTGGAGATAATCAATCATAAAAAACAAAAAACACACAAGTAGACCAATCAACAATTCACAATAAAAACTTTAAAAATTTCTGAATTTTGCCCATCTCAAAACTGAAGCCTTCACTAAGCTACGTACGGCACGCCAAAAATAGATTGATGCTGGACACAGCTAGTTCATAATACGCATATCGTTCGATCCTTGATTAAATGAAAGCAAAGCCATGCAATCTGATCCAGACCTGACAATGCAACCATGTCCTGTGTTGAGAGCCCTTGAGCTTGAAACTTAGCTATAATGTCATTAAGGTTGGAGGAGGGAGCTTGAAGATTGCTGTTGGCTCCACTCAAGCTTGCCGTCCTTGAATCCCTCCTTCCCAGGAACACAGTCCAGGGTGGACCATTGGCCTGGATGCATAAAAGAGCTTGCTTAGATTCTGAAGAGTAAAGGCGGCAGTCAAGTGTTACCAACTTACAAATTGAATATTTACGACAAGATACTGGTCGCTTCTTATAAGATAACAGCATACTACTGCAGATTCACTGTTCATTCATTCAGAAGCTATAACCCCTTAACGAGGGTTCGGTTATGCTTATGCATGTAAGACAGTTCCGGATAAGCCCTACGTGTTTGCAAAAGCCTCTCTCTGACTAACTTACCAAAACGACTGCATCCCGAGCAGCCAATGCGAGAATGTCCGCACATGAAACCACTCCTTTACACGCAGCCTCAACTTGTGTTTTGATGTTATCTATGACTTCGAAGCCCCTAAGTGAATTGAGGTTTGGAGCCGCTGTCTTTTCCCCTCGAAAATTGGACGTATCGTCCAGTAAGACCGACGCATCGCAGCCCTGCGTTCATTGCTGACAGATAAACTCAGACTCAAAAACAACGATGCTTTCAAAACCTATCCCTAGAAAGGCGGCACACGATTACGACGTGAAATGAGCAAGCTGGTGATGACACATATGGGTCTCCAATCTGGCAGCACGGGATACCTGACTGGAGATTCGCACCTTAACAATCTGTTCAAGAAGACTGGATATTATACAAACTGTGGATAGGACA
Source organism: Dipteris shenzhenensis (assembly GCF_047967505.1). NCBI lineage: Eukaryota > Viridiplantae > Streptophyta > Polypodiopsida > Gleicheniales > Dipteridaceae > Dipteris > Dipteris shenzhenensis. The sequence goes on from NC_141613.1 coordinate 18,016,921, forward strand.
AAAGACCTGGACAAAGCAATCGTGGAAAAATAAACGCAGGATCGATGCTGCCATGCGAGCTTCCCGTTGTACAGCTTGTGCCATCACATTAAAAATGATATCTTGCAGGTTGGGGCATGTCTTGCTGTAGAAGGTGGCCGTAAGTTGACCAGAGGCTAGGGTTGCTTGAAGCAACAAGAGAGACCCAAGCATGACTACAATGCCGACATTTGTCCTTTTGGCCATTTTATGAGCTCAAAGCTGCTCTCGAAAGGTTTCGTAATTTGGTTGTCTACAGAATTCTGATGGTTTGCTACGCAATGCGGGAAAAGCATGGGATGAGAATGGTTGATTTATAGTTGCAAGGCGGCGTAGTAGTTATCCAGGAGAGCACTAAAAGGATTGAATACTTAGTTTCGCTTCGAAAGACGAGAAGGTAGATTCTATGGAGCGCTGTACTGTGATCGGTGGACAACAACTTACAAAGTTACTATCGACGACCAGGTTGATCACACACTGCTTACATTTTTGACTCTGGGGATGTTCGATGGGATGCCTGCGCTCATTTATTGCAAGTTACTTTATCTAAAAGCCCACGACAAACCTTCCCGTGCTTTTCTGGAAGCTTTGCGCAATGAGTAGATTGTGATAAGCAAGCATGTAGAAAATCAGAGACCAATGTTGGTAACTGATGAGCTCTCACAATTTGCGTTCGATTAAGTAACAGCCCTGACAGTAAAACTGTGTTGATGGACCATATACAATTTGATGCTAGCTCGCATTTGATATTCTTGGTGCTTTCAATTATTCCTTCTTCTTCAGATCTGCGACAGCCCTTCATCATGTCGAAAGCACGCACATCGTTTAACCTTTACGACCAAGCGCCATCACCACATGAGGTCCCGCTCTCCGAAGCAATAATCTAGAGCCTCATCACCCCGTTGGCTTTCTTTTTCGAATCTCCCAGGCGAATCCGGCGCACTTTCGACCGGCAGCTGGGTGGAGTGTCCTTGACAATAAACTCTTCTCTTTCCCAAAAGGCAATCCTCACTTGTCAAAAAGTCATACCTCTCAATTGTGCAGGCCATGTATGTGTAGCGAAGTGGGATTTGCAAGCACAAGCTTAAGAGTCGTAAGGATGACGGGCCTTCCCATGACCTCTCCCCTTCTACTCGACACCCTTCTCACCTGCAAGTTCGTCATCCACAAGGCTGCCCAAAATATTCCTTCAAACTAAGGAAGATTTTAACGTTGAGTTACAATTGTCTTGTAGGATTGAAAGGAAGAAAGATTTTAATGTTGAGTTACAATTGTGTTGTAGGATTGGCACAAAGCAATAAGAGAGGAGGTCCATTGGCAACAAAAACAAGGGTTTAAGTCTCTTTCTTATCACTTCTCATCAAATCTATGTTTCATGCAGGTATGAAACAAGATTGCAATGTAGATGCCAAGATTGCAATGTAGATGCCACAGCCGTTATCATGCAATTTATATTGTGCATATGTCTCCAGCAATACTTTAATGTGAATGCCATCCAACACATGTCCTATCCTAAATCTTCTCTATACCCATGCCTTTCCATCTCCCTACTAGCAATCAGTATTGCTTAGGATGTCCGGTTTTTCATAAAGGGTTCTTTTCTTGGTATGGTGGATTGGTTGATTCACATCATAACATGGTTTTATTACTACCATGTGAAAAATATTACTTGTAACATGCAACTAAATGAGATATTAAATAGTGTATTCTTGATTAACTAGTTTCCATATTTTGACCATAAAAGCAGGCGTACTTTTTAATGATTTAAATCTTTTAAATCGATTTAAAGCATATTTTTTAATTAACAATATTTAACAAAGTTCCAAGGGAAGCTAGAGCATGTAAATGCACATAATTTGCCTATTCAATATAGGTCCTCTCAGAATCCATTCACTACATAGAGTCTTTTTATATTCTAAGGTCTAGTATACATGGCACCCAAGGGTGGTCACTTTATAGAAAATGTAAAATACTACGATAGTTAATGGCATGGGATTTTTAAGTTTAGGGGATTTATGACCCATATACAAATTGGAGGGGGTTCAAAAATAAAGAAAAATACTTGTTTAATGTAATTTAATTATGTGCATACAGAGGGACTTTAAAATTCTAGATTTGAACATGCGTACATATGGAATAAGGGTGATCAATTATGGAAAAAAATGTAAATTTTAACTATAGGTGCATATTGGCCATAACCACTCATCTTTTTTGTTCCCAAAGTCACTCTATGTCTGGTAGTTTGTCTCTAGCATAGAAGCCCAGACGTCATAGGTCTTGGGATAAAGTTTTCTTAATTTCCCACAAAGGGTGAATAATCACCTCCCACACAATTGTTTCTAGCTCCTCTTTTGTCGTTGTCTAACTACACCAAGAAGAAAATGAACGAGTGTGCATTTGTGAATTTCCACCAGGCTTATGGCATGGGGTTCGAGCACGTTTTCCAAATTCAAGTTTCCATTCTGAATCCTCATTCTACTTCAATTCTAGATTTAATTTTTGTTCAATTCAGTTAGTTTACATTCCAAATAATGGCCCTACTCCTGGATCCTAACTTTATAATTTTTGGATAGTCTTTTCAATTAGGATCCATGATAGATTCCAAATTTGTACATATTTTGGATCTAGTCTAGCATTATTTCTAGATTGGGCCTATGCATTCTAGATCCAATAGAGTCTCTAGCATAGATCAAAAATGACAATTTTCACATTCAAGAGAAACATTCTATGAATCTTGTTTTCACATTCAAATGCATTTCTCAAATTTCAGGTTTTCATTATCGAGATAGATTTCCAAGATCCTTTAGTCAATTTTGGATGCACATTCCAAGTGTCTAGAGCAATAGTCTAGTTCCATGCCGAAGCATGAGCGATTTCGAATCGATGTCACATTACCAATTCTACTAGTGCCACATAACTAGATCAGGTGCATAGCTTTTTCTGCATAGTCTTTTATTTGTTGGTGACCTAATGCAAGGCCGGCGGACTCCAATCAAAAAATCTAGCACAAATCTCAGTGTATCTCTACATTTTGGCATACAAATCTGGCACATAGCTCCAATGATCTTATAGAGGACTAATAGTTTGCTTCAAAGCTATGTCATAAATTCAGGTCATTCTTTCTTTGTCTGGGAAGAATCTGTGTAATGATTACATGTATGACATCGAGGTCAATAATTATCATATCAGGTGCATAGCTTTTTATGCAGTCTTTTATTTGTTGGTGACCTAATGCAAGGCCGGTCTCCAATCAACAAATCTAGCACAAATCTGAGTATATCTCTACATTTTGGCACACAAATATGGCACATAGCTCCAATGATCTTATAGAGGAGTAATAGTTTGCTTCAAAGCTATGTCATAAAATCAGGTCGTTCTTTCTTTGTCTAGGAAGAATCTATGTAATGATTACATGTATAACATCGAGGTCAGTCATTATCATATTAGGCCATGGAACCTTATTGTATCCTAGCATGTTCATTTTTTGAGTTTTTAGAAAGTACATTAGCATGCATCATGAGGCCATGATGCCTTTGATAATTCATAATTTTTCTAACCATCAAGCTCATTCAAGTGGTCCCTTTAAACATTTGAGCCTCCATTCCCTTACACTTGTCACGACATATCTAGTGCTTAATTTCTCCATTCACAATATTAGACATAGTGAGAAAGACAATAGCTTCACAATAGAACCTTCATCCTCCTTGAAATTTCAACTAATATAGAGCTCAAAATAGCTAAACATTAAAGAAGGTGACTATGAATAGGTATGTTCCCCTATTAGATGGAGATTAAATGTCATAAAGGCCACTTTTTTTCTTGCAAAGTCTACATTAGCTTCTTTGATCCACAAGGATCAATCTCTTGTGCCATGGGTAACTCCTATCAATGTAAGTTGGGTAAGCTTTTGACATAGAGCCCTAGACAACCTCTAGCATGGAGCCATTCACATTTCAATTCTAGTGATGATGTTTTGGTCGTGATACTTAAAAAAATATATGCTAATGGAAAGAATAACAATGGAAGCAAGTTCAAGTTAAAGGCACCAAGTTCAAGTTAAATCTATACAATGGCCTACTATATGTTAGCTCAATATTGATTACCAAAACAATTACTACCATAATAACCTATATTGAAGTACAACCATCATATGCTTGCATGTATTAGAAAATTTTGTTGAAGATTTAAATTGGTTGATCCAAATTAGTGGTTTGAAGCAAATTTAAAAGTATATTTAAGAGTGAAAACTATTTTAAAACCTTGTCTAGGTGCGATTCAAAACAAGTTCTAGCTACAACTGGTTACCATATGGTAAATAGAAAACATTGCACTGTATGTCTAATTTGGTTGCATGGTGTTTTAAGTTCACTAGGTGATATTATTATATAATATGATAATTAAAAACAATTGAATTATAATTATTATTTATTACATGGGTCATACTATATATATATGCCCACCATCATTGTATTGTTGCTAGCTTCAAGATTATATTGCTATCTAGTCTAGCTAGCTAGAGTCCCTAAAACAAAGAAAAGGGTTTCAAAAGGATTGACAAAGCTCAAACTAAATTTGTGGGTTTTATTCTATCCTTCCAAAAGGTATCATGTGTTGATTATGTAGCTCACTTTTTCTAGCTTGTATCAAGCCACATAAAGATATCATTAGAATTATTCTAATGTTTTTAGTTAGTGCTATTTGATTTTTTGTAACAATTATCTAATTTTTAAATTTTTATTTTTCTTATACAATGGGTTTTTTTTTAATCAACTTAAGATGCTTAATTTTTTATTTTTTAGTGTAAATTACTTCATAATTAATAGTATTGAATAGTTATTAATAATTTTCTTTCATGAAATAATTAGGAAGCATCTTTATTCTTTTAAAGAAAGGAATTGTATGTCGATTGTTAGTTTCACTTATGTTGAATTAGTTGTGAGGAGGTTGTGAGGCTTACTTATGTCAATCTAAATCAACATGTCATAGTCTATTCAATGATCATATTATAAAAGAGGCATTGTGTGTCATACATTTGCATACTCGTTGAGAAAGAAACATGTTGAAAAATATCATAGTATAATGTGATACAAATCGCATATATTATAGACATTAAAATAGTGACATTATTTAGGTTTCTTTAGAGTTTGCTAATTGATTTAAAAAATAATACAGATTCTAAACTAGGATTTAGCATTCTCAAGATGTGGGATTTAGCATGCTTAAGTGAAAAGAAAAACATAGTCTGGGACAAATGGCTAGCATGTTTTCTTATCACAATATAAATTAAATATTAACAATATTTTGAAAATCTATCCAGCTACAAGGTTCTAGGGCATGGATAGTGGGGGGAAAACATGTGTATAGTCACCTATAGTTGAACTGCTACCATTGAGATAGGTTTTGGGATATCTATTGCTACCTTTTTCTCAACCACCTGATAAACATACCTCAAAAAAATTCTCAATACTTTGAAAATACAAGTAGTTATGAGGTGTTAAGAACGCGATAGTGGGGGAAAAGACATACATGTACTCATGTTTCATTGTATAACTAACATTGATTTAGGTGCCAATTTATTGTTGCTACTATATTCTTGACCACAGTTGAGCAAAGTTCAATCTAGCATTCATGCTAGAAGCAATTAATGAAGGTATGGAAGATCTTAGGCAAGCTTTCACCCTTGAAATTTCTTAGATACTTGGATCTATAAACTCATGGGACTCAATATAAGAGTATTTCTCTTCAAAGTCAAGCAATTGAAGGATGGGGTACCAATTTAGTTGCTAGGGTACCTATTACTACTCTTAGTTGTTGCTATGGTACCTACGAATTTACTTTCTAGTGTACCTACTACTACTACTCTTTGCTCGACCATGTTTGAGCATGAGCTTGAGTTAGCAATCACACTAGAGGCAACTAATTAAGGTATGGAAGATCCTAAGCAAATCATGTCCCAAGACTTTCTTAGAGCATTAGAGCTACAGTCTGGTGGGATTTAATCTGAAAGTATTTCTCTTCAAAATCAAGCAAGTGCAGGATAGGGTATTGGTTGTGGCTCAAGGGTACCTATTGCTATTATTTTCTTACCACATTTGAGCATGAGTTTAAGCTAGCATTAATGCCACATGTTAGTGATAAAGGTATGGAAGATCTGAGGCAAAGCCATAGACTTGAACTCTCTTGTATCATTGGATCTATGGACTATGGGATTCAATCTCGGAGTGTTTCTCTTCAAAATCCTGTAGGCCAAGGATAGGCACATATATTTACCTTGACAATGTCATCTTTTAGCTCCTTACAAAAGAAGACTCTAAGGGCTTGGGAAGCATCAAGTAACAATTGAAAATGGAAGAAGAAGAATGAAATGCAACTTGGCAAAAGAAGATGAGTGTAATGAAACAATAAGAAGTACACCACAAAAAAACATTGTGCTATTTATATAGAGGAAACTAGCTGAATCCTCTTTAAAGAAGATGGATTCCAAGGTAATAGAACAAGTGCTTCATGACACATGTCACAATGTATACAAGGGTATAAAATGCAAGTTCAACACTACTTTTAGTTCTAAAATTATCACTATAAATCCTAAAGTATCCAGAATTCAATGATGCATTGTTCATCAAATGAAGTAATCTTACTTACTTGTTGAATGACTAATTGTTAGGAGACAATGAAATGTCCATTAGCCAAGTCTCTAGAATTTTGGATATACATCCAAGAAATTTGCATCATGCCCAAGGTAGATTGTCATGTAATGAAGTTGGAGAGAATATTCTTTAAAATTACGCGAATGTCAAGTTCCAAGGAGAAATGTTTTTAGGAAGTTCAAGGAAATTATTGTCACGTTCTAGATAGAGAACACTCATTTGTCTCCAAAAAAAAGGATATATGCTAGCAATGTGTTGGTAGAAAGCAATACTTTCATCATCAAACTTGTTTTCTGAGGATTCATAGGCAAGTAGTTCATCTTAATACTATGTTTTCATTCATCCATACATGAGGAAAAATTTTATATGGTTTCTTGTTCATATCCAATAGGAAAAATTGGAGCTCATTTTGGGGACTTGTAAGAAATAGATGATTTTTTATTTTCTTCGCTCAAAATTAAAAAGTTCTTGAGTGAGAAGCACAACTTTATATGATCGAGCATTCAATCAAAGTTTCCTCGTACAACATGTAACTTAAAACATTTTGTATGACAAGATTACAAAAATACTTTTTTTGAAACTTGTGACGTAAACTTTATATGTCCCGTAAAAGTTGTTGACATCATCATGTGACACCTATTCCAAAAAGTGCATGTTACTCTCTTGATGCTCTACTCAATATTGTTCTTTTGTGTATAATTTAGTGTTTTTGACATCACCAACATGCCTAGAGTAGGAAAAACCCCTAGAAATGACTTTTGAATCACCAAATTTGGATACGTAGAGGGGTCAAAATGACCAAAACAAGTGCCAAAGAGCACTGTACAATAGAAAGTGATTTGGACACTTGTCTCCCTCTTGGAACCTAAATCTCTTTCTATTGTACAATGCCCTAAACTACTTTCTTGGTGCTTGTTTTGGTTGTTTTGACCCCTCCAAGTGTCCAATTTTAGTGATTCCAAAGTCACTTTTGTGGGGGTTAAAGGTCACTGTGCCTTAACCCCGGTTATGTACAATACTCAAACACACATATAAATGAATGAAAAAGAAGATTAGGGTGGTTCTGCACCCACCAAAACTTGTGTGGCTCTCTCTCTCTCTCTCTCCCTCTTCCTCCCCTCTTCCGTTCTTGCTTCCGTTGAGAGCACTCTCAACTGGTATCAGAGCCCGGGTGATCTAGCTGAGCGTGCGTGAATGCTTGAAGCTCAGCAGCTCTGTGAGAGGAAGGAGAAGCTCTGTGGGAAGCTTTGTGGGCGACTTTACTTGCATCCAAGTGTGCAGAGACCTTGGAGGAACATTTGGAAAAGTCACTTTGGCTTTGCGAAGTGGTTTTGAGAGCCTATTAAGAGCTTTCAAAGAAAAAGTCGTTTTTTAAGCTTTTCCCTGTTCCGTTCGATGACAGAGACTCCATATTGACTTGTAGAGGCAACTATTGCTTGCTTTTGGTGTCCACATTACTTCAGGAGCTTGGAAACACGTTCATTCTTGAATCTGGGATCATTTCATTGGATTTCTGACTCACTGTGTCAGTTTCTGCATTTTTTGCCCGGGTGTTGGAACTCAAGTTTGGAGCAACCATTTGCAGATCTGTTAGTTCCGGTGGACTCAAGAGGTCCTAAAACTTCTATGTTGGTCATCATTCGCACTCCGGTGGAGTTTACAAACAGCTCTGTTTCAAAAAACGTTTTTCAGTCCGTGTGTTGGACCCAGTGATTGAGACCACGATTTCCAAAACCGTCTATCCCATTGCGTTCCGGACGCCCAAAAACCCCTACCTGTCAGTTCTTGCGCAATTCGGTGGAGGATTTTCAGAGTTATAGATCTCTGTGTATTCGATTTCGTCTCTCTGTTATGCATTTTTCATTCTAAGGTTTTGAAACCTTAGATTTATGCCACATGGCAGTGGATAAGTGTTGACTCCGATTTCTCACTCATCGGTTGGGATTTTGGAGTTTTGGCAGAAGAGAGATATTTGCAGATTCTCTTGCTGATTCCGATTATGCAATGGTGCCCATGTTTTGAAGCATCTCAGGTTCTATTTTCAGTAGCGCTCATTACCGTGGGACTATGATTTCTTGAGCATACCTTATGCAGATCACTCTGGTTGTAGTTTGAGCAGTGTGCACTCATTCGTGGTATGCATTGGGTTGCAGTATATGATTTATAGGCCATTTGGATGCATTGCGGTCCTTGTTGGATGCGCTGATAGGCCCAAATTGCCTTGTGGGATGCTATTTTTTATGGACGCTTTGCACATGGATGCTATTTTATGCTGAGGGACAGCTTTGACACATTGCTGGTGATGCACTGATAGTGCTATGCTCTCTTGGATGAGATATTATTGATGCACATGCCAGTGGACGGTGTTTATGCTTGAGTCATTTGGCACTTATTGGCATTTTCTTTTGGGCCAGATTTGCTCATATGGATGCATAGTATATGCACATGAGTCAGATGCATCTTTTGATGCTTTGAGCTTTGAGTTTTGGTGATATTTCACTCTATTGTGACATACACATTTGGGTGCACCTGGTATTTGGTGTGATTCTCTCTTGCAGGCACTAGCATTTGGTATTTGGTGTGATTCTCTCTTGCAGGCACTAGCATTTGGGATTTTGTTTCATTTGTATCATGGCATTCTCTTCCATGTCTGAAAAGGAGTTTTTCAGCATTAAAAAGTTTGATGGGACAAACTTTTCTTTGTGGAAAGAACAAATAAGAGATGTGCTTATTCAAAAGAAGCAGATTAAACCCTTGGCAGGTATTGAAGCTAAGCCTGCGGATATGTCTGAGGATGATTGGAATGAGTTGGATGCATTAGCAAAGTGTACTATTAGACTTCATCTTGCAGAGTCAGTTTATTTCACAATAGTAAATGAGCAGACTACCGAAGATTTGTGGAAGAAACTGTGTGCCACTTATGAGAAGGAAACTGCCTCTAATAAAGTTTACCTCATGAAGAGGTTGTTTGAGCTGCAGATGAAGGAAGGGGTCTCCATTGCTTCTCACTTGAATGAATTCAATATTATTTTCAGCCAACTTCAGGCTCAGAAAATGAATTTTGATGCGGAGACTAAGGCAATATTTCTCTTATGTTCATTGCCATCCTCATGGGATACCTTCCGTACAGCTGTCAGTAACTCTGCACCTGGTGGAGTACTGAAATTTGATGATGTTGTGGGTCGCTTGTTGGCCGAGGAGATTAGACGGAAGTCTATGGATGGCAACAAGCAGGATGCAGCCTTAAATGTGCAAAGGGGCAGATCACAGTTCAAGGGGAAGTCCCAAGAAAGAGGGAAGTCTCGTAGCAAATCCAGGGCACGGAACATTGAGTGTTACCACTGTGGCAAGAAGGGCCATATGAAAAAGGATTGCTACAAGCTGAAAAGAGAGCAAAAGGATAAGAAAAAGAAAGCAAATTGGGGTGCAAATCAAAAGGAAGAGAGTCCAAGGGAGGACAAAGGAAAAGTGAAGATCGAGGAGATCAATGCAGTCACACATGATAGTGACAATGACGTTCTCTTCATGTCTAGTTTATCTACAGAGTTGCTTGCCACTTCAGATGATGCATATTCCCAGGATTGGATTTTGGATTCTGGTGCTTCATTCCATGTTACTCCCCATAGGGAATGGTTCTCCACTTACGACAGTGGAAAGACAGGTTGTGTGCATCTTGGAAATGACTATGCATGTGACATAGTGGGAGCACGTGACATAAAGTTTTCTTTTGCAAGTGGGTCTGCATTTGTTTTGAAACATGTGAGACATGTGCCTAAGCTGACCAAGAGTCTTATTTCAGTGGGTCAGCTAGATGATGCTGGTTTTCACACCACTTTTGGCTTTCAAAGTTGGAAAATTCAGAAGGGCTCTATGCTTTTGGCCAGGGGTGCCAAGTGTGGGACTTTGTATCCCTTACATGTATCCGGGGTATTTGATCATGTTGTTGCAATAACCGAGCAGCCAAGCACTTCTTTGTGGCATTGCAGGTTGGGGCACATGAGCCAGAATGGAATGAAACTCTTATGCCGTTTGGGTTATGTACCACATTTGAGTTTCTCTGATTTTGAATTTTGTGAGCATTGTCTCTATGGGAAGCAGACTAAATCAGCCCATAAAAGAAGGGGAAAGAAAGAGTTTGAAAAGCTTGATTTAGTGCATTCAGATGTATGCGGTCCCATGCCTACACGGTCATTAGGTGGGGCTGATTACTATGTGACATTCATTGATGATGCAACTAGGAAAGTGTGGGCTTATGCTATAGCGCGAAAGAGTGATGTGCTCCAGGTATTTCAGAAATGGCTGGCCTTGGTTGAGAATCAGTCAGGTAGAACGCTTAAATGCCTACGGACTGACAATGGTGGAGAGTATCTCTCTCATGACTTTCAGCATTTCTGTGATACACGTGGGATTAAGAGGGAGCTCACATCCCCTCATAATCCAGAGCAAAATCTAGTTGCAGAAAAGATGAACCGTACCATTCAAGAAAGGTTGCAATGCATGCTTTCCAATGCAAGTCTTTCTGGTGGTTTTTGGGCTGAGGCAATGAAGACTGCAGTGCATGTGATCAATAGATCATCTAGTAAGAGTTTGGATGGTGGTATTCCTGAAGAGGCATGGAGTGGCAAGAAGCCCTCTTACTCTCATTTGCGTATATTTGGGTGTGAGGCATATGCACATGTGCCAAAAGAGCTTCGAAAGAAGCTAGATCCTAAGTCTAGGAAATGCATCTTTCTGGGTTATGGTGAAAGTGGAGAGATGGGCTATCGTCTCTGGGATCTAGAAGCAAAGAAGATCATACGCAGCCATGATGTGGTCTTCAATGAGAAGAAGATGCATAAGGCACCCATGAGGGATGTGGAAATGAGGAGAATCACTTTCCAGGATGTGAATCCACCTGCATATGTTGATAGACAGCAAGCTGTCCATGCACCAAATGTGCAAGAAATGGTGCCACCAAGTACTCCCACAGGTATACAATCAAGGGTAGATGATGGATCATCTATTGGTGGAAATGATGAGCCAAATGTGGCTGATATGCAAATGGGACAGCAAGCTGAAATGCCCTTGAGAAGATCATCTAGAGTGTCTAGACCACCTGATAGGTTTGTTCCAGGGGTAGACTATGTGATGCTTACTGATTGCGGGGAGCCTTCTTGCTACAAAGAGGCTATGATGCGTGAGGATCAACGCAAGTGGGAGTATGCTATGCAATCAGAGATGAGTTCACTTATGAAGAATAAGACTTGGGACTTGGTTTCTTTGCCACATGGAAAGAAAGCATTGCCATGTAAATGGGTCTACAAAATGAAGGTCACAGGTGATGATGTGCCTAGGTACAAGGCCCGTTTGGTTGCTAAAGGGTTCAAGCAAGAGAAGGGTGTGGACTTTGATGAGATATTCTCTCCGGTTGTGAAGATGACCACACTTAGATGCATGCTTGGACTAGTGGCATTAGAGGATATGGAGCTTATGCAGATGGATGTCAAGACAGCTTTCTTGCATGGGGATTTGCATGAGGAAATTTACATGGTGCAACCGGAAGGCTTTGAAGAAAAGGGCAAAGAGCATTTAGTTTGCAAGCTAAAGAAGAGTCTCTATGGTCTTAAGCATGCGCCTAGAGAATGGTATCAGAAGTTTGATGCTTTCATTCGGTTCCAAGATTTTAGGAGGAGTGAAATTGATCACTGCCTCTACACTAAAAGGGCTAAGGATAATAGCCTGATAATCTTGGCACTATATGTGGATGATATGCTATTGGCTAGCAAGAATACTTATGAGCTAGATGCTTTAAAGGCCAAGTTGCATGAGGCCTTTGATATGAAGGATTTGGGACTTGCAGGTCATATTCTTGGTATGCGCATCACGCGTGATCGGAGTAGGAAACTCCTTTGGCTTTCACAAAAAGAGTATGTTACAAAAGTATTGCAGCGTTTCAATATGGAGGGGGGGAAGGCAGTGAGTATTCCATTGCCTCCATATGTGAAACTGAGTGATACAGATAGTCCCAAATCAGATGAGGAGAGGGCCATGATGGCCAAGGTTCCTTATGCATCAACGGTTGGGAGTCTTATGTATGCTATGATAGCTACTAGAGCAGACATTGCATTTGCAGTGGGAGTTGTTAGCCGGTATATGGCTAATCCAGGAAAAAGGCATTGGGAGGCAGTTAAGTGCATCATGAGGTACATGAAGGGTACCAAGGAGATGTGCATCTGCTTTGGTAAAGGAGACATGCGTGTACTTGGGTACACAGATTCAGACTATGTAGGGCATGTGGATAGTAGGAGATCCACTTCTGGTTATGTGTTCACCTTTGCAGGTGGTGCAGTGTCGTGGATGTCTCGTGCACAGAAGTGTGTTGCTTTGTCTACCACAGAGGCTGAGTATGTTGCAGCCACAGAGGGTTGCAAGGAGGCTATATGGCTCGATCGGCTAGTGGGAGATTTGGGGATTCATACAGGTGTACCGACATTGCATAGTGATTCCATGAGTGCTATTCAACTAGCACGGAATCTGGTCTTTCATGCAAAGACCAAACACATTGAGGTCAGGTACCATTTCATCAGGGAGGTACTTGAGGACAAGCGCATAGAGCTTGTCAAGGTTCATACAGATGATAACCCTGCAGATATGCTGACGAAGAGTCTACCTAGTCAGCGGTTTGAGTATTGTCGTGTATTGATGGGCATTGGATAGTATGCTCACTAGTTGTTCTCCCTTAAAGGCACATTGTCCTTTAAGTGGGAGGTTGTGGGGGTTAAAGGTCACTGTGCCTTAACCCCGGTTATGTACAATACTCAAACACACATATAAATGAATGAAAAAGAAGATTAGGGTGGTTTTGCACCCACCAAAACTTGTGTGGCTCTCTGTCTCTCTCTCTCCCTCTTCCGTTCTTGCTTCCGTTGAGAGCACTCTCAACTTTGGGGGTTGTCACCTATTTTGGACACAATGGTGATGTCAAAAATACTAAAGTCTACACCAAAATAGTAGAAATCCATTTGGTTCTTCCTTGGACATAACATTTATGACAGACTGAAAAATGAGAGCGGGAGCTTCAAAATGTTAGTTTATCTTTTTTGCAATTTGGCATAGCATTTATGACATTGAAAAACAAGAGCAAGAGCATCAAAATGTTAGTTTATTGTGTATCTCTAGAGAGACAATGTCCTTTTCTTTTCTTTTTTAAAGCATTTCCAATGTAACATTGGCCTCTCTCTCATTGGAGGATCTCTTTTCTTTGTCCAACTTAAAATGCCAAATGAGCTTCTCTTTTCCCTAATGTGTATGGTATAGTCAATATTGTGTACATTGCCATGTTTTCTCCCAAGTGTATGTTGCTTTGGCCCCTTTATGTTATGATGATCCAAGATTTTTCTTGAGATGTTCAAAGAACATTTAAATGTTTGCTTCATATACTCTAAAGCTTAAACTTATGTATACTCTAGAGCTTAATCTTTTGTTTTCAAGCACATTCAAACTCTTTGTTTATGTGCTTTGTTCTGCTATCAAGTAACCACATGTGTCATCTTTTGCTTTCTTCATTTCATCTCATAGATTGAACCACTTGCTATTAATATTTCTCATGCTTCAAAGCTTTACTCCAATGCTCTTAAGCATCTAAAGGCTTTGTTCATGTCCTTTGATGTGTTCATCTTGTGATTTTTAACATCTTGATGTACTCTAAATATTGATGTACTTTAAGCTATTGATGTACTTTAAATATTGTTTCTCATTTTCTTTTATGAGCATTCTATTATGCTTTCAATGATCCGGAGGATTTTTTTAGGACGTTTTTTATAAGAAAAGAATGTTCTTTTTGTTTTTAAAACGTTTGGAAACTTTTAGAATGCAAAAAATGCTTTTTTTTAAATTGGTCAAAGCGTGCCAGTTGACGGGGAAAATACCACGTGGTATTACACCACACTACTCGGTAATGTACAAAAAGTTGGATTCAGGGTATCTCAGCTTTGTACAGGACAGCGTCTAGCAGGGTCATCATTGGAGACAGGATGGGTGAGCACTTTAGCTTGGAGAGATCAGTGCATCAGGGCTACCCCCTTGCTCCTTACCTGTTTCTTTTCTTCGCCGAGGCCATGACTTACTACCTTTGGGCGAGGTCTACCGAGATCAGGGGTGTTCGCCTTCCACTCCAGGAGGACACGGAGCTTTTGGACTCGGAGTACGCAGATGATACAGCCCTTTATGTCCAGGACGATGAGAGGATGCTAGAGAGGGTGCGGATGGCCCTGGAGGTCTTCTGCTCGGCCGCTGGTGCGAAAATCAACTGGAACAAATCAGTTGGTTTTCTCACAGACCCTGGGGCGTGTTCTCAGTGGGGGCGATTTCTGGGTTTCAGATGGATTCCACGGGGACAAACAGCTAGATACCTTGGCTTCCAGGTTGGCCTAGACATCACGCCAGCTCAGCAGTTTCTCCCGGTGCTAGACTCCATCCGACGGAAGCTGGCTTTCTGGAGCACTGCTAAGCTGTCTCTTGCAGGTCGTGCCCTGGTAGTTAACCAGGTCCTCCTAGCCACGGCTTGGTATGTGGCTTCTTGCTGGTGCTTCTCGAGATCCAGCGTGGCACAGCTCAGGAGGTTGGTTTGGAACTTCCTTTGGTCTGGGGAGGATGGTCTTAGAGATACCAGAGCCAGGGTTGCTTGGCAGACAGTCATTCTTCCGCAGGCTGAGGGTGGCCTGGGGGTTATCGATCCAGAGCTTCAGAGTCAAGCCTTGTTAGGCAAGCTTATCATCCGCGGTTTGACTCCGGGGGGGCAGACGTGGAAGATGTTACTTCAGCAGGGAGTCGGCTCTTGTGTCCCGCGCTGAGGTGGAGAGTGGCTACCATCCCTCAGGTGGATCTTCACTTCCGCCCCGCTCACTCAGCCCCGCTCCCCACTCGTTCGTAGCCTCCTCATGGTTTGGAGGCGGCTCCGTCTCAGTCTCATTCAGTCCCCTCCCAACTGTCAGGAGGAGATCGATCGCCAGCTGCTCGTCTGGAATGGTCAGGTCAGAGATGCCGAGGGCCTTCAGTTGGGGGAGAGATCACATATCAGGTGGGACGGCTGGATGAGGGGGCCAGCCCGGTCCCTTCGAGTTTGGAGGGATACGTACAGACATCTGGAGATGGCTGATCTCGCAGACGCAGCTGGAGGTGCACGCGGAGTCCAGGCGAGACGCACGGAGATCGACGGTGCGATCCCAGCTGCTTGGTTGGTTCCACCTGAGCCTCAGGTCCTCATGCCTAGTGACACCCGCTGGCTGGGACAGTTCACCCCCCGTGGCATCCCACTGGTGGTCGCAGGACGTATGGATGACTCCGCTATCTCCTTCTTCGCGGTTTCAGGGGATGGACGACTCAGGAGAGAGGATGCGCTCATCGACCCCCTACTCCCGTGGCAGAGGGTTAGGGTCGTAGGCCTTTTGGGGAAGGTCTGGCGTATCGACCCTAGTATCGAGCAGGACCAGCTGCAGCTTTGGCGTCTTTGGCTCTGGGAGGGGCGGGCCTTGTCAGAGCTTGATTGGGACCCAGGAGAGTGGTGGTGGCCAGAGATTGTGACAGGACAGGGGCCGACTTCCTTCTTCGCCTACAGCACGACTCTGGGTAGGCGAGTTCTCGGGAGGATGCAGAGCCGCCCCCCCACCCAGCGACCCAGCTGGTACGCACAGGGTATTTCCAGGTTCTTTTTGCAGGCATTCTGGAAGGCCTTATGGGAGAGCTGGCGGCCGCGGAAGATCTCATACTTCCTGTGGCTTCTTGCCCACAAAGGTCTTCCAGTGGGGAGCTGGTTGAGGCAGATAGGCCAGGACGGATGCTGTCAGATTTGCCATGCGGATGAGGAGTCACCAAAACACTGCCTGTGGAGCTGCACTCGCGCCCAGGAAGTGTGGAGGTGGACTTTCGGGCTTCTTACTCGCGCAGCACCAGAGCTAGGATTGATCACTTGGGGTGCGTTCTGTTGGTGCAGCACCGCACCTGGTCTTCATCACTTATTTGAGGCATGCCAGCAGGACCCCACTTTCCTTATCACACAGGGGACGTGGGGGCCGCTCGAGGGTATCCCACAGCACATAGCAGAGGCTGATACAGGAGTTCGGGAGAGGCAGCCAGTCTGGGAGATTATCAGCAGCATTACAGGATGGCACATCTGGACCTCGCGCTGCGCGCAAATCCTCGGTGGCACCTCCTTATCGACTGCCCAGATCATGGCGGAGATTTGGAGTGAGATTATTCATACCCTCAGGGGCCAGTGGGACCAGATTCAGGGAGACTCCCGGGCTGGTTAGGAGAAGCGGAGATGCTTCCTCTGGGCTTGGGACACATAGGGCCTCTTCTTCGAGCAGACTACGCAGGGCCTTCGGTGGCACTACTCACCACCCCGATGGCTGTTCATTCACACTCAGCATATCCCTCCGTGAGAGTATGATTTATTATGCTACCTTTTAGGGCTGCATCCGGTTTGTGAACGTAGCCCGTCAGCTATAAGCTGACCTCTTGTATCTTGTTCTCGAAGTAATATAATTAGCACTATTTTTTCGGAAAAAAAAAAATGTACAAAAATACCACACAGTATGGTGCAACATCACATAATGAAATAACACTGCATGGTGATAACTCTTACCGTCCGATATAATATTGTCATACCAACCAGTGTAGCATTACACTGAGGTTACACCGACCGGTATGTCACATCATACCACATGGCACGTAGCATTAGCTAGAATACATAAGTTGATGTAGCATCACATCGGCCAACGCATTCAGTCGGGGTCTATAAAAGCACAACTTGGCCATCATTTTCACCGATTTCTCCCATTATTTCCCACTGTTCCCTACAGTTCCTCATATTTCCCTTCTAGTGAGCTTCTAGCCTTGTTGTTTTTCCAGGCCGGCCGGATTCACCTCGCCCTAGCTAAGAGAGGGAAAGAGAGAGAGAGAGAGAGAGAGAGCAAACAAGAGAGGAATATGTATTATGTCTATGTTTCCTTGCTTGTGTGTGTGTGCACGTATGATGTCTATCACTTGGGGCCAGATGATGACTCGCTTCAGCCCGTTGGATTCATCTCACCCCAAGTGACATGCTATTCGTCCGTAGTATCATGATCAAAGCTGGGTGATGGCTTGCTTTGACCGACTAGATTCACCTTGCTTTGGTCTTATATCATATATATTTATGCGTATTGTATATAGATGTCAATAGAGCTAGTTATTGCCTGGATGTTAGCTCACTTAGGCCAGCTGGATTCATCTTGATGATGACCTTCCCAAGACCCAACCAGATGTGTGATCACACAATTGTTGATCTAGATCATCTTAGTTCATTGAATCATGATTGCTATTATATGTTTTCTTGTTTCATCTTTTATAGCCTATCCTCCTTTGATAGGATTTCTTGGACCAATTATGACTTACCTACATTTTGCATGCACCTCAATCTCTTGTATGAGCCATGCTATTACTTGTAGGATCCATGCTATAATGATCTATTTGGAATTCATGTTAGCATGTGTGCGTAGATTTCAATTTTGTTTCTAAATAAATTGTGTTGCGTGGGTTCTATGTACAATTTTATTTTCACTTTCATCGTACCATAGCAATGATTGTTGTGTTGATTACATAATTTCTTTTACTTTTGTTTTTGTAATGATTGTCGAGTGTTAGCATAATGTATTACGATTGGCATGTGAATTACTTAATCACTTCTACATTGGTTTTCATATGTACACGTCATCGTGGTAGCAGAACCGATCAAGTGCTTATGTAATGATTATTGTGTGAATAAGATCTATAGAGGATCTATACCTCTGCTTTCCTTATGGCAGCCACCCCTTCAAAGAGAGAGAGAGAGAGAGACTTGGAGAATCGAGTTGCATTACCTTGTCCGCAAGATGTGCGTTCAACATATATTACACTAAGTGAGGAGCAAATAAGAGAGATTCCTCATACCAAGTCTAAGCTAGATGAAATGCAAGAGCTCATATTTGCTCAATTTGAATGCAAGTGGACGAGGAGCAAAGAGGTGGAGCAGATAGAGGAGAAAGAGGTTGTTTTGAACTTCCTACCTAGAGAGTTGGGTGATACAATGGAAAGTGGTAAAGCAGTCAATGCCCTTAACAGATGAAGCAAGGATGAAGCTAGATAGGTGGCTCATCGAATGAAAAGAATCCCGCTCTGCCATTCATAGAAAAAGCAAAAAGGAGAAAGGAGTAGTAGGTAGACTATTGAATGTCGTGAGCCAATATTATACCCAAATTGCTAGTGGTTCCTCAAAAAGGATTGACCTAAGAAATCAAGACGGCAAGGCACAAATAGATTTATGCACAAAGTTTGCCGACATGTGCTCTACAATGGTCCACTAGTTCCATTGACAATTCTTAAAGAATTGGGTGGGGGAGTGGAAGAAAAAGTGTTTCGAGTTAAGATAGAGGGAGTGCCAGGTTTCAAGCCAACCCTATCTTATGCTGGCAAGAAGTTGAGGCACGATATTGCACATGCACATAAATCATTGAAGATAGAGCTGGCAATGACCATAATGCATAGGGCCATGTGTCAAGCCATTGGTTACACACACATTAGCGATCTTTGGTTAATCAATCCATACTTCAATAGAGGTAGACATGCTCATGAGTCCACCTTCCATGTATCATGATTATCCAAACTGGGCAAGGCAAGGCAACCCCTATGAGTAAACCTCGGAATGCGTGGCATGGTACACGGAGTCAGACACAAGCACGCCTATTCTATGAGAATGCTCTTACTATTTGTGTAGCTATTTCCAGTGCAATTAAATTGGTGCACGAGTGGGGGTTCAAACACATTGACTTGAATGCCGACAACTACATGTTGGTTTCACACTAGATGGAAAATATGTGCATGTGAGCATTATTAACTAGGGAAAGTGTCTCCACAGAACTGAGAGCAAGCCCGAGCAGGTTCAGGCACTTGCTCCAAAGTCACGATTTCCTTAGTTTGCACCAGAGCTATACGCAAGAAATGATGCATGTACCCTCAACCAAATGGCGCATGCACAACAACACAAAGCTACTATAGACGCGCTTGATAGATGCGCAAAATAGTGGCCGCGTCTATAGGTGCTGCTAGAATAGCAAAAATACGAGCACATCTAATAGCGTGTCTATTTGTGCGTCTATTAGCACGTCTACATTGTGACTTAGATGCAGATTTAGATGCAAACAGAGAATATAAAAAGTGAAATTTTGGTGCAGGCTGATAAATGTACATCATTGCTTTCCTAACATTGCCCATGATTACCAAAGCACGTAATTTTAACAAAAATATCAATGCTTTTTGGCAAACTCACATATACAAAAATAAAGTGAGGTGAGGAGAATGACACAATATGTAAAATAGTTTTGCCAATATCAATGATGGGCTACAGTTCAATCTCATCCTCAATGATATCAACCCTTGCCAAACTATCTACTTCAAAATTCAAACCAATGTTGAGATCTACAAATACATTCAACCCACTACTACTTGTGCTACTCATGTGCTCATTGAAATCAGCATCACCAATGGTAGGCTCATCCTCACAGTGGGTAATGGCCTCAATATCTGTATCTCCTATCTCATGATCATCCTCCTCTCTCGTATCACGGTCATCATCACCTCCATGGCTATGATCATCCTCCATATCCTCCATATTAGTAAATGTACTATACATCACTTTGGAACATGGCGTAATAGGTATGACATGCCACCACCTATTATTATCCACCATTGGTTGATAGACAGCCTAATTCAAACACAAATACAATCATGTTATTTTCCTTGCATCGAAGGTATCAAATATTTAAAAGTGAGTATTTTTATATGTGTGTACAATACCTATTTGAATTGTTGCGGTAGTACCAGTGTGTCCTTCTTACTTTGCCAAAACTTTGTGGAGTCAATAGTTACAAAGCCACTTGCATGGTGTTTGATTGTTGCATTAGGGCCTCTTTCCACCATGTCCTTAAACCACTTTACATCCAAAACATACACAAAGAAGCATCGAAAGTCAAGCTTGGATTATGCCACAATAATCATCCATGGCTCCATTGGCTCCCTCAAAGCTAGCAATGATGCTACAATCTTGTGTGTTTCTCTTATGATCAATCCATTGTGTTCGAAAATGCTTGCCCTCACACCATATAGCATTGAACATAGTACACTACACCAAGACAAAATCAATTAATTAAGCAATCTAAATTGTTGAAAGCTCCTAACTTATGCATAACATTCTATATATTGACCTTGCTCATGCATGTACAGTACCGCATATAGCAATCTCATCCACCAAATGCACTATGAGATGTAGTTGGCTTGTGAGAATAGAACGTGGAAATATCTCCTTCACTAAACACACCTCCACTGACATAACTTGAGCATTCTTAAGCATTGTGGGATTTATTTCCTTTGAGCTCACATACCTAGAAAGGAAAAAGTATGTCATATTAGCAATATGAACACCTTGCATGGAGCATTGATACGCTTCACATTTTGTATCATGTAAAGTACCTCACAAGCTCACCCATCTTGTAAATGAGAAATGCTAGTAGGTAGTACGAACTAAACACACGAGGAATGGTTGATTAGTTGCTTCTAATTCACTCACAAATTTGGAAGGAAAAAGATATTATGCACATAAAATACTTACTTGGAGCATCTTGTGCCAATCATGAGATTTCAAGCCATATAATTGCTCTACACCTCTTTTATTGCTCTTTATGAAGGCCCCCTTCAAACACCTGATGCATCCAGTGGGAGTATGAATTGTAGTGATAGCTCGCTTCACCGCCACCATCTCTAGCTTTGATAACCTCCACGGTGCACGAGGCAAAAAGACACGCCCATTTGGCCTCTCTTGTGGCCAAGCTTCACGCATCCTCCCTATGGTGCGTAGACTCCTCCCTTATGCCTGTGGAATCTCGTGTCCCATTTAAATGTTTCCAAATGGTAGACGCCACATTTTTGAAGATATGCATGGGATCAAGCAAGTGATTGATCTTGAGGTGGGACAAATATGGTAAACGATAAAAGATGGAGTATCTAAACAAAAGTTGGTGTTAGCAGGCAATCTTTATTTCCATTCAATATAGCACATAATAGTTACAAACCCTTATCAACTCATGCCAAGTGGTGGAGGAGTCATGGATCCCCGTCCCAAATTCTCATCCAATCTCCTGCAATGAGTGACTATGGGGGGACTTCATTCTAAGGGGCAACATATCTAGGATGATCAGGTGGGAGAAATCGATGGTGATTCTCAAATATGACCTTATTCAATGCGTCTGCCCGTGAGGCAACTAGCGAAGGACCACAAATAGGACATGCATGGTAACCCGATGTAGTGAGACCTAAACAATAGATGCAATTAAGAGTTCAAGGTGGGTTTAGGATGCCACATCGATTGCCTACTCATAATTAAAAGTGCAATGCTTACCTGAACACTCGCCATAGCCTAGGAAGTTATGCATCGTCTACATCAAGACTGCTTTACAATTGAAGTCTCGTGTGATGAGGGAGGCCTGCTCACATCATGCACCTCAATACCTCTCCAAAGTATCTCTAGCTCGTCAATCAAAGGCTCCAAATAAACATCAGGATTTTTGACTTTATGTTTCCCTAGAATCAAAAGCGATAACATAACATGTCCTTTTTTAATCGCCATAGAGGGTGGAAGATTATAATTCACCAAAATCACTGGCCATACACTGTAAAGGTGCTTTTGAGACCAAATGGGTTCACACCATCCATACCCAATCCAAGTCTCAAGCTCCTAGGTTCTTCCTTGAAGCTTGGCCATGTGCCTTCAATATGCTTCCATGCAGGAGTGTCTGCGGGAGTTCTCCACTTGCCATCGATTGATCAATGGGAGGAATGCCATGACATGAGCTCTATAATGGATTTGCACTTGAACATATGTTGGATGCGAGGGATTATGGGAAAATGTCACAGAACCTTATGAGGCACATCCAAAGTTTTGAGATATGTTCTATATCTTGCCTCTCCACAAGTAGGACACTCTCTTGCATCCTTATGTGGTCCATGAAACAAAATGCAATCGTTGATGCATGCATGGATGCGCTTATAATCTAATCCTCCAAGAGAGGTCACATGTTGCCTTGCCATATCTCTTGAGGTCGGTAATTTATTCTCCCTTGGAAGCATTTTACACAATAGCCTGCATGTGAAGACCATAAATGAGAAAAAGCATTCGAGTAATTGACCCACTAGCATAATTCACCATGTTTGCAAAATAGACTTTAAATCTTACTTGAGTAATGCATTCAAACTTGCATTGCTCCATCCATAGATGGTCTGCAAGTTTAGCAACTCAAGGGAGGCACATAGAACAGAGTGTGCACCGCTCAAATAGTGGAATCGATGCTGGTAAAAAGATCGTCCTGCTCCATGCTATCATCCCTACCTGAGGATTGATGGACATATAAACCCTGCACCATATCATCAAACACCTCCTCCTCCACGGCCTCATGAGGTAATGGCGGAGGGCTACTATCACCATCACTCCATGCATCTGTAACGGTCCCTCCTAAATATCCCACCTCATATCACCGATGCTTTGCCTCCTCACGACGAGCATAGGGCAACATATGTGGATGTGGCATTGCATCCTATATCAAATTAAAACGGGATCATAACTCAAACACATGAGAACACCCATATGTATCTCAATCAACCTTAACTCTTTAACTCTTACCATGTTTACGGTCGCATCCCATTCTTCATACTTTGAGATGTGATTGAGAGTAATTCTGCATGCACAATACATGTTTCCTTGACATCGATCACACGTACATTTGATTTTTTGCTCCAACCACATTTTACGATGGTGGGATTCATATGGAGGGATTTATCCTTCACTGGAGCTACTTGTTGAAGATGAAGACATCCTACATATAAACAACCCAAAAAATTTGTTCTTAGATGAGTTGTAAATGTCAAAACTCTATGGAGCATCTAAAAGCACGTCTATACTGTGGAGCGCATCTATAGGCGCATCTATAGGCACATCTAAAATGTACTTTAGACGCGTTGATAAACACGTAGTTAGATGTGCTTTAGATGCGCAAATAGACACGCAAACTACGAGCTGATTTTCGAACCTACTTTTAGCGTGCTTGCTTTTCTTCACATACTTTTAATGTCGTGCAGCTTGCTTTCCTATTAACAGACATAGCTCCGAGCATCCACACTTATCTCCAAGCACCCACACTCATCTCTAGGCTTACACAATCATCCCCAAGCACACAAGAGAAGAGGGTGAACAAGGAGAAGAAGAAAGAGAAGTAGAGGGTGAACAAGGAAGAGAAGAAAGAGAAGCAACTTTGAAGAAGGACAAGAAGCTTCCATACCTCTATCCAAGGTAAGTCTCTTGACCGTTAATCTTCTTTGGAAGTTGCTCTCTTTGGATTCATCCTTTGTCGTATGTAGGCCGAACAGATGTTTTTTGTACTAGTGTGGTCGAGCGCATGTCCTTTTCAAGTTCTTATAAAAAGGCATCTGTCGGAGCGTGTCTATAGATCATCTGTCTTTTGGGAAAATAGACAGCCGTGCCTATACGCACACTATTAGACATGCCTATAGACGCACTCCGACAATCTTTGTTGTGTTTTTGTTCTCTTTCCCCTTTCTTTTCCTTCTCTTTTCCTTCCCCTTCCCCTTCCCCTTCCACTTCCATTTCCAAGAAAAGGATTGCATATTGAATGATGGAAATAAGTGATTGCATGAATGAAGAAAGGGATTGCATGAATGATGGAAAGGGATTGCATGATTGAAGAAAGGGATTGCATGAATGATGGAAAGGGAAAGCATGATTAAAGAAAGGGATTGCATTCATGAGAAAATAAGGGATTGCGTTCTCTTTTTCTCTCCTTTCTCCTCTCTTTCCTTCTCTTTTCTCCTCTCTTTTTCTCTCTTATCTCCTTTCTTTTTTCTCCTCTCTTGTCCTCTATTTTCCTCTCTTATCTCCTCTCTTTCCTTCTCTTTTTGTCTCTTTTCTCATCTCTTTCCTTCTCTCTTTTTCTCTCTTTCCCTCCTCTCTTTTCTCCTCTCTTTCCTCTCTTTTTCTCTCTTTTTTTCTCCTCTCTTTTCCTCTATTTTCCTCTCTTTTCTCCTCTCTTTCCTTCTCTCTATTTTCCTCTCTTTTATCCCCTCTTTCCTTCACCTTGTCTCTCTTTTTCCTTCTCTCTTTTATCCTCTCTTTCCTTCTCTTTTCGTGGTAATTTTTTTCTTATCTCCTCTCTTTTTCTCTCTTTTTTTCTCCTCTCTTTTCCTCTATTTTCCTCTCTTTTCTCCTCTCTTTTTTTCTCTCTATTTTCCTCTCTTTTCTCCTCTCTTTCCTTCTCTTTTCATGGTAATTTTCCTCTCTTATCTCCTCTCTTTCTTTCTCTTTTCGTCTCTTTTCTCATCTCTTTCCTTCTCTCTTTTTCTCTCTGTCCCTCCTCTCTTCTCTATCTTATCTCCTTTCTTTTTTCTCCTCTCTTTTCCTCTTTCCTTCCTCTCTTTTCCTCTCTTTTCCCATGTGAAGCTTCAATAGCCTGACATTGAGCAAGTAGATACAGACTTATGTCACTCTAATTCAAAGAATGTAGAAGTCTGTAAATGCTTGCTCAATGTCAAGCTGTCACTCTATTTTTTCTTTTGCATCTCGTGAGAAGGGCATGCTCGATGGTAATCTTCTTTTCTTTTCTTCAGTTCATCATGTGGCCAGGATCTTCAACCTCACCTGATCTTCGGGATGCCATCTTTTGGGAGTTATATAACTCCCACTCCTGCAAAGTTATACACATACATGATGGGTACTATAAACACCCCAGTCGACAGTACAGACTCCAAACCACCCCAATCCCACACCAACTAAGATTACCCAGCAAAGTTGAGATAGCCTAGCGCCGAGCCCCTTCTCCCCCCCTGCGGTCAGGAGGTCTTTTTTGCCTCGTAGAGCCATTGGCATACTCCCGTGCCATCGAGGGTCACTTCTCCAGCTATGAGTGGGCAAGGTACTCCCGTGCAGTCGAGAGTCACTTCTCCAGCTACGAGCGGCTAGCATACTAGCTCGACACAATAGGGCAACTGGTGTAGTAGTAGGGAGAGCGGTGGGAGATGCATGGCAACCTACTTTGGGGGGGCTAGTGGTGGGGATAGGGATGATTCAGATGATGCAGACATGCCAGAGGATGATGGCACGATTTACTATGACATCACTTAGACAAGAGGCATCTTGATGGATGCACGGGGAAGGACATCATGGCCTTCATGCACTCTATAATTGCTAACAACTACAGAGATTGCTTTATTCACTACAAAGACCATCCAAAAAAGTTAGCTAATGAGACCCTCGTTGCTATTCGCTCTAGGTATCCCAATCCCCCCAATGTTTAGTTCACAGATAAATGGGCCATTATTACAATACTTAGCAATAAAAGATCTTCGCTTTTAAGAGGCAGGCACTAGCCGAGATTGCCAGGATCAAGGGAGGTCAACCACCAAGGGGCCAGCCCCACACCACTCACAAGCATGAGTGGAAGAAAGCAATGAAAGCAGCAAAGGCAGACCCCAGTCTGCAGCACGTGGAGGCATGAAGGATCCGAATGGGGCAATATGGAAGCGTGCATTTCGGAGCAGGGGGTGTTGAATCATGGGAGGCTCAATTTGTAAGTATTGATCTCAAATTATATTGTTTATGTAGTTTATTAGGAGGTTGTTTCTTTGTACTAACCCATCCGCAAAAATTGTCATCTTGCAACTTGATATCGTGGGCAGGTACCCTACTCCTATCAAGATAGCCCACCATCGCCACCATTGCAGAGGAGATACATGGAGGCACTTCTATGATGACGGGTTGATTACTGAGGAGCAGTATATCCGGGCTACTAGAGCGCCCCCCCAAGTATTTGAAAGTTATTAAATAGTGTCAATATTGTAAGTACAGATTTGATTTTTCATACATTGATACATGTTTCTCGTTTACAGGACCTTGCAGTGGCTAATCAGGAGGGAGAAGATGAGGAAGAAGGGAGCAAAGAAGGGGGCGAAGAAGGGGCGAAGAAGGGAGCGAGGAAGGGAATGGTCAGGCTGAAAGTACAAACAAAAGCATGAAGAAAATCTTCAGGAGGACAGTGGTGGCTGAAAACCCTACAAATTGGGATCAAAAGTTAGATTCAATGTTATGGGCAACTAAGAACAGCCTACAAGGTGGCTACAGGTCTGATGACACCATTCCAACTGGTGTATGGATGTAAAGTTGAAGTACCCATGGAATTTGTGGCAGGAAGCCTAAGAGTGGCTGTGGAACACTAACTTTCCCTAAAAGCATCACTCCAATTCAAGATTCAATGGCTATTACAACTAGATGAGGATAGGCTTCAGAGTTCATACATAACTGACATTATTCAAAAACAAAGAGAGGTGCCTAGATCACCATGAACATAAAATTCAAACTATTCAAAAAATCTGATCTTGTTGTTCAACACAAAATTGGGAAAGAGGCCAGGGAAATTCAAACTGGGGTATAATGGCCCATATAGAGTAATAGAGGTGCTAGAACAAGGCACTTTTCAGTTTAGCAGACCTTCCTGGCAATATCTTTGATAAACTGATAAATGGATTCCAATTAAAGCGCTATGTGGGCCTAACCCATCAAATCCAAAGATCAACCTTGTAAGTATAGAAGCTTATAATGATTTCCATCAAATTGCAATTCTAATCTCTGTGGTACAGATATCAGCCCAAAGTGGAAACTACAGCAACCTTTCAGCTGACACTGCCAACGTGCCAAGGGATGACAAAGATTTCCAATATACTTTGGCATCCTATAAGCTACAGCTCCACGAAATGGCACAACAAGATAGAGATAGGCAACAAGTACAGATTAACTGCTCTATCCCACTCCAATTTTGGGAGCTCCAAAGACATGTTGCATTCTGACTACAATGGGAAACAACCCACCAAACAGAAGACAATCACCAAGGGCTCCAACACACCCCACACTGAGCAAAGTGTATCGAGAGCGCAAAGCACTAACGACAATGCACAAAGGATCCACTCACATGGTTGCTAGCAAATGTGGACCTGGCAATGTACTTTGAGTCACAACACAATGGCAGAGAGGGGGAAAACAATTGTTCAAAACCACACTGGTCCATAGGGAGAACGGAGGAACGAAATTGATGCACAATAATAGTTGACCACCACTTAGCAAGCAATCAACTGTCATCGAGTGGAGCAGTTAACAGTGGAGCTTAGTTGGGTGACGGTTCATGTGATGGTCCGACCCACAACAAGCAATTCGATACACCAATGCGACTGCGACTAGGCCTACCATCCAATTACATTCTGCCAACCAAAAGTCTAACCACTATCCAATTGCTCTATGCAAGAAACGACTAAAAGAGTCTGACCACCATCCAACAATCATCCCATTTGAGTTGCATCTAACTAGAATCTGCATCAACAGCACCCGATGAGGATGCGACATCCACAAACATCTCTAAACCCCCATGCTGACATGTTGCCAACATCATCACACACAACATTAATTGTACAATGTCCAGCCCAATCTCAAGAATGACAAGCCATCTTGCACGATAGGGAAAGACACCTCTCACCACTTTGCCACTCCCGATTGCCCACTCTGGATTGCATGCACCGTTCTCCTATGGAAGGAGACCACTTTGACTCCAATGTGTACTTCACTTTAGCTCACACAAGATGGTCTGCAGTTCTCTCCAACACCGAACTCAACTCTCAAGATCTTCACAGGCAGCGACATGGCACCAAAGTGCTCCCTTCCACTACCATCTTCACAAACTGTGGGAGATGAGCATTTGCAGTTAGCTCTCCTGAGTGACACCGCCATTGCTGAAGTAACCATGGCAAAGAAGAAAGGGCAAACACCAGTCTGGAAAAGCTCATGCATGAAGGAACTCACTGATGCAGAACCCATCATAGTCGCTCTACCAAGCAATAAGGAATCAGATGAGGAGGAATTTATGCCCCCAGCCAAGAAACAAATGCTTCAGATGAGCTTCAAGCAATTTTGTGTCTCTTTGGATCTCAATCAACACACAAAGTGGCTCAAAAAAGTCGGCTTGCTCGATTATGCTAGCCTACCATGGAATGTTTGGAAGTCTCACCCAGATGCCCTGCAACAGCATGAGAGATTCCAATGAACAGGAGGCATGATTAGACCAGACCTCATGGTCAATCTATCTGTAATTTCTTAGGTTTTCAACATCCCAATCCTAGAAGAAGAGCTCTCCTACAACAAATATGTTGAGGCCGACATGCATAAGGAATTTGGACCTGTAGAGACAGCAAATAATTATTTCTTCATCAACAAGGTACAAGATCCTTATCAGAGGCACTTGAGTGGTATTTAGAGAGGGTTAAGCTCCTCGTGAAGACCAACACTATGAGCAGGGAAATCTATGCAATACTCAAAGCTGCTGAAAGAAGTAACCGAATTTCATGGGCCATGCTGCACTCAAGACTGATGAGCACAGTGACAAGGAAGGATCTCAAGAACACCAACAAATGGCAGGTAACGTGTCTCTCTTGACGTTCACTATACTATGGATGTTTTAAAATCCTTACATGAGCAATAGGAGAATGCATACAACCAGCTCATTAAGAAAAGTCAAGACCTACAAACAGAGAATGATGCCTTTAAGCACAAGCTAGAGATATAGCACTAGCAGAAATAGGAATTGGCACACTGCAAACATGAACTACCAAAGCTACAGAAGGAGTACTAGCAATACAAAGAATCAGAAGAGCAACAAGTGTCCAAATTGTTGGCTCAAGTCAAAGTTCAATGATTTGCAATATCCAATTTTAGAATGTTCAACTATAGAACAAGAGGATACAAAAAAGGTATGAAAATTGTCCAAAGTGGCCATGATATCCAGATAGATGTTCCTAGATGTTTGATTGGTATTATCACCAAATGGTTTGGCTAACGAAATGAATGTCCAAGGGGAGTTTGACTCCTTTTAAACCTATTATGGTGATGAGCTAGCCCAAAGAACCTACTAAAATTGAAAAGAGTAGAGGAGTTATAGGTCATCCTTCTCTAGTTGACATTTTTAAACAAAAGAAAGCATATAGTTCTCCATTCACACATGCTTTAGCTATTGCATTAGTGAGAAATAGCTGTATATATGAAACAAAGTTGGACACTAGACCCATGGCCTAGAGAGCCAAAATTAAGAAATCCCACTCTAGTCCATCATACACCTTGTAAAAGTCCATCTAGAGGGCATCAATGTCTTGATGAGCATGCTTATAGCCTTCAAAATGTTTATGGTAGCTTCCAAAATTTCTACCCTTTATGATACCCTTATGTCTAGTAGAATCCACATTTCCATCCTATTTTGAAATTTGAGTGCCAAGGCTTTGACCAATTGAGCATGGCTAGAGTTCTCTAATTTTTTATTCCTCTTTGGATCCTTCTTTCGGCATAAGCTTTATAATGTCCCAAGTGATGTGTGTGGGTAACTTATAAGAAAAAACCCTTTCTTGCCAACGAAGAAGGAGGAAGGGACTTTGTAGGACTCTATGGACATGCCATTTTTACCTTGGGTTTTCCATCATCCATAAAATTAATAGCTTGCTTCAACTTCTTTAGCATGAAGGGGACCTCAAAAAAAAATTTGTCGAAATTCTCAATAGATTTGTCCTTGCACTACTTGCACATTAGTCTACCTCTTTAACACCTCCCTCTTTGGCATTACTATTGTAGACAATAGATTTTGAAAATGATGCAAGATATATGCATATTCTTTTTTGTGGAGGAGGTAAAAGAAGCATTACATTTTTCTAGAAGAGGAATCTATTCGGCCATCTTATCTTTGTTGATTTATTTTTACCCTTTTCTTTGTATTTGAAATAGTATCCTACTAAGAATCTATAATGATTTGCTCTCTAGCTTCCCTCCACACATTACTAACTTAAGTTTGGATAGACTTTAGTTATTAAAACTTTAGGTTAGCCTTATCTTGTGAATGGGCCACACTATGTTGTCCAAATTTGCACTTGAGAAGCATTCATTTTATGATTTAATAGAGTAATAGAAGAGAAGAACTGAGGGTTTTAGCCTTAACCATGAAGGGGCAACTTTATGTTGACCAAAGTTGCACTTGAGAAGCATTAGTTTAATGATTTGGTTTATAAAAAGTTTCGGTTAGACTTGACCATGAAGGGGCCGCTCTAGTTTTATGATTTGGGTTATCATAAGTTTGGGTTAGTCTTAATCATGAAGGGGCCACTCTATCTTGACCAAAGTCACAATTGAGAAGCATTGGTTTATGATTGGATAGAGTAAAAGAAGAGAAGAATTGTGATATGGCCTTGATAGACTTCATAGCTAGGCATAGAGAAAGCTAAAACATGTTCAATCTAGCCTCTCCTATCAGATGAATCCATATATTTGACCAAATGAAGTGCCCATGATACCGATATCCACAAGCTTATGAGACTCCCATAGTTCTCCAAAATCTAAAGCTCACTTCCTCTAAGAATGGAACCTTTGGACATCCGTCTATTAGCCATATTTTCCACCATATTGAAGTCTCCTATAAGAAATAGATTGCCTCCTAGTGTGGTCAAGGAGTCCCACATTGGTCTTTGGGCTAAAGGTCCAATGGGAGCATAGACAATATAGTGAACTACATCCCCTTAAGTTACAATTGAGAGCTACCCATCTACTAGTGGGGTCATTGGTAGGGTTGGGATATTATGTATTGAAATGAAGGAGTATTCCTATTCATGTCCCTCCTTTTCCCTCCTCATGGTCAAAGTAAAAGTGCACTCCTTTTTTAATCCACAAATGAGAGCCTATAAGCTAGCACTACCCTGATGACTTTGAATTCTTGTAAGGAAAGTAAGTAGGAGAAAGAATCTTGCCTGTAAGCTAGCTAGAAAGTTGCTCAGATGGATCCTAAGCTCACACATTGAAGATAAGGCAAGAGATGGGATTATTAATGGCTTATATTCTTTTTTTTGGCTTAAGGGTTGGACTCTTAACTTGTTGGGGAGAATTTAACTTAGATAACCTCCTTTTATTTTCATGATTGCCTAAGCCTTAGACTGTGCTCTAAAGTCTTTCTCAAGGGCATTCATATGAGAGAAGTAGGTAGTTCTACTTTAGAATCCTTCTTGTGGTAATCCACAATCATGGCATGCTTTTGTAGTGTGACTAGATCTTACTTTATCAAGAGAAAAATATGGATACAAGAAATCTAATTAAAGAGGCTAGTTTTTAATGGTCCAAACGCTTTGAGCATGGACTTAGTTGTGCTATCTTAGCAGTCTCAAAGAGGAAAAGACAATATCATTTCCAAATAAATCTAACATAGGTTTCTATAAACCTTTTCTTCATCTACTTGCTCTCATCTATGCTTCAAGCACAGTAGTAGGGGGTGGGATCTAGGAAGAAAACCAATCAAATCATGTGATCTCAACCAAGCCACTAAATGCTCATGCAGAATCTTGTCTCAAGGATCATAAAGATCAATGTGCACTTTCGAGAACTAGGCATCATTCCTCCAATTAATGGTCTATCTCTTTGAAATGTTCATGAAATTGTAGGTGTTTCAATGGATGCTAATGGCTTTGCCCAAAAACTCAAGTAGATCTTCTATACTTTTTGGATCATTCTTGGACATTACCTTCAGATCCTTTCAACTTGCTTGCTAGACATTTGCTCATGGAATGATCACATTCTCTGCTACTACCATGCAATCTTAGCTCCAAGAATTTTCTTGGTAGGAACATGCACGTCTTGGGTTGCTATTTTAGAAAATAATTTTGAAACAGTGAATAGATCTTAGTAAAAGGCATGTCTCATGCTTGATTAGCTTGGTGAAAGATATGTTTGCTCTCACTCACCACATTCTAGTGTCCCTCATGTGATTACCAAATTTTCATGTTTCTTGATTAGCTTGGTGAAAGATATATTTGCTCTCACTCACCACATTCTAGTCTCCCTCAATTGATTATCAAATTTTTATGTTGATCATTAAACTCTCTTCCACCCTACGAGTCTCTCATGCATGTGCTACCTTACACGCAATGCATATGAGCACACAAAAGGAAGGGAAAGGTTGTTGAGCCACTCTACTATTCATACTACTAAGGGAATGAGTAAGCATGAATAATATCCATCATAACTAGCTATGCCAATCTACAAACTATGGATGAAACCTCAATGTAGATGATGAAAGAGTGATCAAGAAACAAGATAAAAGAATGTATGTGAATTATCATTCCATTATGCGAGTGATCAACAACCTCTGTGGAAATTACAAGCAGGCCTCTAGTCCATGTGAATGGTGGACAAAATATTTTTTGTGTATGAGTGAGGCATAAGAACTTCCAAGCATGTGTCTATGAATCATCGTATGAAGCTCCATCATTGTGAATTTTGAATTGTATAAAGACTCACAAATTGAGTATGTTCCTATGTATTTGTACTTTAGGTTTCGGATTTCAAAATCCCTCACGTGAATTAAATAAATTCTCCTCACTTTATTCATACCATGGGGCCTAGAATCAAAATGGTTGAGGTTTGAGTGGCTATGTGCACCTTTTCATTATTGAGTGTGCATGCAAGTTTTAGGGCCTCACACTACAAAATGCTTTAGATGTACTGAAGGTAGGACATGAAGCTATCAAAATGAAAGTACATACCTTAATTTGATGGGATGTGGACATGATGACTGAAAGCCTTTTGAAAAGAGGTATAAAAATGTGTTGGGGTAAAAACAATGCACTTAACTACTGTAAGGAGCCAATGATGTCTCTTCCAAAAATGAGCCAAAGTATGGGTCTCATCTATTATATGTTGGACATAAAGAAGGAACTAACATCATCATGAGATGCGTGAGTTGTTTTGACAATATGTTCTATCAAAATGATTGCTTAATAGCTACCTAGGGGTGATGATTGCTAGAAAAAAGTTGCACATGCTTTAGAAATGTGAGAATGGAAAAAAGGTAGGCTACCATGATATTAACCAAATACAATGAGCTATCGAAGCCTATGAAAACACTAATTAAAGTCTATGAAGGCTATGAAAAGACTAATGAAGTGTCTAAAAGACCTTCCTCTGACTCCATAGACTAACAAGGATTTCAAATAGTCGATATGATGCATAGAAGACTTCTAGCAAGCTATCATTGAGAGGATTTTCACAATCCAAAAATGTAGAATGATTGCATGACAAGGGAAGTGTTTTCTTCTTGAATCAAAATCTTCTTCCAAAATGCCACTCTTTACCAAATTGGACGAAATTTGAGAACATGAAAAATGTAAAAACGAATATCTTGAGCTTGAAATCTTGAAAGCAATAGCTTTTCAAAGCAAATTGATGAGCAAAACTTGCTTTAGATGATGGGTTATAAATAAGAAGAAGCTTGTAAAATATTAGAGAGCCATAGGCTTTAATACCATGTTGATGGAATAAGGAAAGTGTGGGACCAAAGGTGATTGCACAAGATTTTGGGATAGAGAACATAACACTTGCTAATGGTACACTATTGAACCTAAGATAATAAATATATACATGAGAAGTGAGTGTAGGAGAAAGAACACCAACACTTGCTAACCATACACTACTGAAGTAAGCTATGACATGTAGATAAGAGAGATGATTGTGGGAGAGAGAACAATAATACTTGCTAATTGTACACTATAAGAAATATATACATGAGCATTAAGGTCCACACTAGCCCTCCAAGGAACTATGCACACATGATTTAATTTACATGTCTCAACAATGGGCAAGACAAGTTACCAAATTAAGACCTTGGATACTTTGCTCCTAAAAACTCTATTTGTATATATTCAAATTTTGTTTTGGGCAAAAAAATAGTATGTATTAATATTAGCAAGAGATTTATATTAACAAGAGATTTTATATGATAAAGCTCCATACAACCCTTGTATCTCATAGGATTCTCAGTAGGAAAGATCTTTTGACCAAAAATTTATAGCAGTATAAAAACCTGTTTGAGACAAACTAAGAAGGTATACTGACAATAGATGACTTTTCAAAGAGTCTGAAGGTATACTAATTGTAGATGACTTTTTAGAGAGTCTCTTCCGTAACAAGAAAGACATGGGGGAAGTCTTGATTTTGTAGGCACTCAATAAGCACTTTGCAACTGTTGAAGGCCTTATGGTGTTCCTCCACCTCTTCCATTGTACTTGAAAATTTCCTAATCAAGAAGTTGCTTAGCCTAAGTGCAAAATATGTAGGGCTATTGGTAAACAAAAAATTACTTTTGAATAAGTGAAGCATTCTTGCTAAACAAATGTGGGAAAGAGTCAATTGCATTAACTAACTCATTTTGGAACTGATAGGCATTTTTGGCAATCCATATAAACCACAGTGCATGTGCTCTTAAAACAACCCGAGAGGTATAAGGCATTCAGTGTTAGGAGCAACACAATAATAGAGCAACAATGCAAGAAGTGGAATGCGTAAAATACACAATACAAAAAGCACACAGAATTGAAGAGACAAAGAGACACTAATATACGTTGTTCGCCCAGTATGAGCTACATCCACAGAGAAATAGCCAATCCTATGTCTTTCTTATTCAAAAAGTAAGAAGATACAAGATACAAGCATTATATTTTTAACCACACAACTCATAAGAAACTCATGCACCAATTTTCATGTATTTTTGGCTGCGGGGGCCTTGCCCCCAAACCGGCCTAAGGCATGTCACCGACCCCCCTTGGAACCCCCTGACAATAGTACTAGGGAGCATTGTCCCCCCTATCCCCCCTTCATGGGATGGGTATAAACACGCCTGGGTCCAAAGCATGGCCAAAAATAGTCTCAAAAAAAATATCAGGCTCCACATATAACAATCTCCCACTTGGGTATTGATCAGAGGAACTCCACTATTACTACACTCACTAAAATTCTTTGGACATAGTTGTCCCTCATATTGTTCCTCATTCTTGAAGACCAATTGAAATTGAGCAAGAGCTAAACTTCTCCCTTGTTACCACCTTAGTCAACATGTTGTTGTGGGTCTCAACGGTGACTCACGTGTCATGGGGTAGTTGAAGATATGCCGATGGAGTCTCCACTCCTAGCTACTCCTTGTGATAGCAATGCATAGCACGAGCCATCTGCAAGTGTCACTCAAGCAGCCTCTGGATTGTTGTGCAATGTGGTTTCATGCGAGGAAGAGGGAAGGGAAAGAGGGGGAGGGGAGAGGGAGAAGGAGGGGAGAAGGAAGGAGGAGGAAGGGAAGAGGGAGAAGGGAGTGAAGGGGGATAGAGTGACAACCACAAAGGCACTATGAGGAAACAAGAGAACTCCCAAAACACTCTCTTGGAAGAGAAGAGGGAACTTGTGTTCAACTTGGTGCAAGTAACAATGAAGACCAAAGTCAACCATTTGGTCTTTTATACATGTCACCTTTTGAAGGGAGGGCCAACCCTTTTCCTTTTTAGCACTATCCCTCACTTTACAACCATGGGCTCTTGGGCCCGTAGGGTGCCAAGGCATATTGCTATTCTTTTGGACTCTCCCTTCTAGCAGAAATAGCACTTGTGTTAACCATATTAAAGCACTTGGGACAAACTTGGTATTAGGAGGTGGTCCTAACCGGTTTCCAAATAGCGCTTGTATTTGCCTCGCCACTCCTAGGCTTAGGTGATTTGGGGCTCAAACTCCCTGAGTGCCCTCACACCTTCACTGATTTGGGGTTCCAGCCCCATAGAGACTAAGTCCAAAACCTGGAGTGACAAGGCTCAACTTCTGTGAGACACTCAATGGTAACCCTATCTCAGGATGATATTTGGGGAACAAACTCCCTAAGTTTGAGCCGTACTCCTTTCATGGCTATTTTCATTAGCATCGCTATTTCCTATAGATAAGGAGCTGAAAAGTACAAGGTGCATGCACTCCTCGTGGCCTAGAAGTGTGCATCTCCTTGTTCCTAGTATGCATCTCCTTGTTCCAAGTGGTGGTAGCTAGAACATATACCTGTGCCTGGGATCCTTGAACTTTCAAGCGGACTTTGGGTATTTGGGGATCAAACTCCCTGAGTTTGAGCTATACTCCTTCCGTGTGCACATTGCTTGTAATCATTGACCTTGGTGTATTTGGGTATCAAACTCCTTTGAGCCCATTGAAGTACATCATTCGGCTTGGTCACCTTTACTCATTGATTACCCTGCATTTGGTGGCTATACTCTATGGATGTTAACATGCCCCTTTTCCTATTGATGATCCATCCTCAGGTCACCGACATGGCTAAGATGGGTCAGCAGTGGTCGGGATTACGGGCAGAGAATAGTTTGGAGGATGTTAGGTGGTAGTGGAGTAGTGAGGTCTAGGTGGAAGATGAGGTTTTGTGCGTAGAGTGCATCAAAGTGCATTTGTAGGGTTTGGGCGATGGTGCATGGTGCAATTGTGTACATGGCTAATTGTGCAGACACCTTCCTGTACATCCTGAACTCCTGCTGCTCGTGGTCTTCCAACCCTGACTCCTCATATTGGCCTGTGGCATACTATTTTTCGATTTCTTCTTAGAGGGAGACCGTGAGGTTCCTCTCTTGTGCTCCTAAGATCTTGTAAGGAGCAGATCTATTGGCCATGGGACTTCTATGTGCGAGCGTATCGCTGCTCTACCTGTGCTTGCTACTCCAGCATGGTGCGTAAGGCTAATTCCACCTTGTCCACCTGGTCCATGAGTGTTTGGACCACGGATTCACTGGTGGCGAGGTCATCCTTGACCTTCGTAAGAGCGAGCTCGAGCTCTTCCACCTTGGCTTGATATTCTTTGGCTTGATGTAGTGCGGCATAGCAAGTTGCCTGAGTTGTTACCATTGTTGACTGGCTTTCATGCACTAAGAGCTGGGCTTGGATGACATTGGAGGAAAGTTGTGAGTCTTGCTCCTACCTCCTCTATAAGATCATGCAGGCGACTTGCAACAGTTGTACCATGGCTTCAAAGAGATTCATCTCCATCACATCTGTGCGTCAGCCGTCATGTGGCTATAGCCTCCCATTGCCCTATACTGGGGTGTGCTGCAAAATTATATGGCCTCTGCTAGGCCTTCCCATGGCATGAAAGAGGTGCCAGTGGCAAAGGATGCTATCTCCTGAGGGGTGGTGGAGATCGAGATGAAGGGCGCAAGAGGTGTTGTTGGCATAGTTTCGGCTCCTATATGGAGGCCAATTTCGATGGTGTTGTCGCCCTGGAGGTCTTCAATGAGAGTATAGGCGCTCCTTGCACTTGTTTGCCCTTATCTTGAGAACCTATGCGTTGTAGGCGTAGTTGTCATTGCATGAATTCATGCAATTGGTGGTCCTCATATTGATTGAGCGCGATTGACTTGTTTTCGGTTGCACTTGAGTGACCAGAGTGGCACCTGGCATTGTCCTTGCTCTCTTGGGCCTTGTTTTTGTCTCTTCTTGCTCGGTCTGTACTGGACTGGTGGCAAATTTTTTGGCGAGGCCGAAGCCGACTGGCAGATGTAGACTTTTCAAGTAATAGAGGACTGGCATGTACAACATGGGATTACCATTGACATCCCCGTGGGTGCTGAGATCATCTCTCATCTGGCTGCAGTAGTAGTTAGCCCAGTTTGTCTCTTAGAAGTTCACCATTCTCAGCAAGATACTGGGCACAACGGATTGATGATGGTCCGTGTGCTTCACTTCAGTAAGCCATTGCAGGGCTCTTGCTAGGTGCTCTACCTCGGGCTTGTGGATGGCGGTGAACTGGATGCGGCCCTTGCACTTATGGTGATCGTAGTGATAGACCGTCTTGAGGGCGTCGAGCTTCTTCTTTTGCTTAGAGTATTTCTCTCCAACCACTGGCACGTTGAAGGTTGCGTGCACTATGTTCTGATTGATCTTGTAGTGGTGGGGATTGCCTGCTGCATCTCACAAGACACCAATGTTGGTGTTGCTGTTGTATGTCTTGAGGAATTCCACCAGTAGAGTCATGTCTAGATGGCATGGGAGATGGGCTTCTACTCTTCCCAAGCCTGCAAAGTTGAGGGCTTCCATGATTGTCGGGTCCTGGAGAGCGGCATATGCTGCTACTGTGTGGTAGTGGAGGGTGTACTCATGACCCTCATAAGCGAAGCGCGAGTGTACCACGCAAGCATATATCTAGCTCTTGGAGCCATGCTTCTCCCAATGGCAAGTGTGCTTGTGAATGCACGATCTTGTATTTGCCTGCGGTGGGCATTGGGCTGCGCTTTTGTGTCTCGTGGGAAGCGTGCCTACTGTAGTAGAGCTGACTCTTCTTGGGTGGCATGTCTGGTGGAAGTTTTTTCATCCTATAAGTCTTCCACAGGCATTTTAGTCGACATTCGAATTGTGGGGTAGAAGGAGTGCTCTAAGAATCTGATGGGCTAGTGGCCTCTGGGATAGGGCGAGGGTGGAGCCCCAGGTCAACTTCAAACTCGAAGAAGTCATGTTCGGATTCCATCGCAAAAGCAAGAGTGGAAGTTGAGTGATGAGAGAATCGGTTGATGATTAAGGAAGAACAAGAGGAATAAATTTGCTGGTTGGGATGTAGAGGAAGGGGGAAGGAACTGCTGGGTGAATTTTGACAGAGTTCTCGGGTAACAGCTATGGTGATGACCCGATGGGGTAGGCCTAGTTTCAAAGAATTTCTATCCCCCCCAGACTAGTATGGCGACAGTCGATGCTGAACCTTGATGGCAATGGTCGACGCTGAACCTCAATGGTGATGGTCGGTTTTGTACTTTTTGGCAATGGTCGACGGCATATTTTGGAGATAGTCGGTGGCGAACATTTTGGTGGCGATAGTTGGTGTTGTACTGGTTTGGCGACGATCGGCGGGGTAATGACTGTGTAAAAATAGGGAAAAGAAAAGGAAGGAGGAGTGGGGTGGGGGAAAATGTGGACTAAGCGAAGTGTACTTGTGTGGTGCAACATGATAGTGAGGTCCACTTGCAAGAAGATGAACACTTGTAAAAATGCAAGAACGGACTCTAATCACCTAGTGCTGATCGTGTGTGCATGTGCGGTGTGTTTGGCAGGGACTAGTGGGCTGCGGGTGCGTCGGGTGAGATGCCTATCGTACTGACTCACCTAGACCTAGACGCGATGATTATGATGAATGCAGTGGAGGCGGGCATCGTACTACAGCATAGCGAGTAAGGAGCCATGTAGAGTATGTGTCCAACTTGTTCTTGACCTTGGATGCCAAGGGCACTTTCCTGTTGGACTCCGTTGTTGTTGTGGGATTCGACTTCCTTGGAGATGCGAGCTTTCATTAGTCTACCTGTGGGGCCAACCCCTGCTTGTGTAAGTAGGGTGGCACCGTTACCTTTGAGTGTCCGTCCCCAAGGGGAGGTTCTTGTGTAACTCTTCGTAGTGGAATTCAGTTCCTATGAAGTTCCTTGACTAGTGGTGGCGATGCTTGTGTTAAGTCGGACTACCCGTGGCACCAGTGCATATTCAGTACCTTGAGGCTGGCCCACTATGTCCGGTTCATTGGCAAGTTCTTGTGGTGCTATATCCTAAGAAGACACGATTTGCCCTATCTTTTTCTAGATCTAGGTGACTTTTGTGTCTTGGCCACCCTAGCGGGTGGTGTTGCTTGAACTGTTGGCCATGCGTGGCGGTGGATGAGGCAAAAGCGATGGGCGCAGCTTTCTACAAGTAGTGAATGCATTCGGAGGAAGCGTTTTCGAGGTGACTGGAGCTGATGTTGCTGCGTTACCATTCTTTGGGCATCGGTTCCAATCAAAGTGATGTTGGGTGCAGCGGATAGCATCCTGTACTTACAACTCCCATATTTATTGGGTGGAGGATGGTGGCATCGATCAAGCGTGCAATGGCAATGGTTTTCCACTGCGGCGAGCTTTCTTCTCATTTTGAGCTGGGCCCTTGAGCGGGGTGCTAGTGGAGGCCAGGGCTTCCAGTTGGCCTTGCTACGTTGCTTCATTGTCATGGATTGCCAAGGTCAGGGCCGAAGGGACAAGGCTTGATTTGCATAATGGGACTACCGCACCATTGGTAAGCGAAGCAGTTCAAGTGTGCCAGTCGATTTGGCAGATGACGGCATAGCACCAGGTTCTTCCTGAATAATCTACTCTTTGGTGGCTTCTGTAGGGAGAACATAAAAGTGTATATCCACAGCTTTGCAAACAACCATTAGACTAAGATTTACATAACCTAAGATTTTGCAGAAGTTGGTCATTTATACCTCTTATTGAGGCAATATTGAGGGTTAGGGGTACCTATAGCTTTTCCCATACCTCTCGAGAGATGAAGTTGTGGCTCACTCCTGGGTCCATGAGTGCTTTGATGTGCATGCGTAGTACTTGTAGAAGCTAAACAAGCAACCTGGCTGGCTCTACTCTGTTAGCTCATCCATTAGTCGCATCTATCCAATTGTTGCCTTAAGCAAGGTCATTTGTCTATGATGTCGCATCTTAGCATTACGAATTCGAGCTTCCTCGATGGCCTAACGCTTCATCTTGGCCACCTCTACCTTGAGTTCTTTTTCTCTATGCATGGCTTGAAGGGTGGAGATAGTGAGTGGTCTGTAGTATCTTTTTAATTTGCTTCCATTTAGGTAGCCATCCATTTCTATTCCATCAAGGGTGGCTATTCGGCATGACCCTTGACGATTGATCTCAACTACATGGTAAGGACCCATACCTTGGCACTTAAGCTTATGTTTGGTGTTGCGGACACTGTACAGGAGTGCCAAGTCTCCTTCTGCTAGGTCGTTGTTCTTGAGGATGCAATCGAACCACTTTTTACATCGGGCCTTTTCTACTCGAAGAGACTAGGCTACTTGCAACCTTGTCTCTTCTAACTTTTGGAGGTTGCCTAGCCTTTCGACTAGCGCATTTTCTGTGAGTCTTTCTTTTACGGTGGCAAGACGGAGGCTAGGCACTACATACTCCATTGGCATTACTGCCTCTACCCCAAAGGCTAACTTGAAGGGGGTACAATGTGTTGCCACTTTATAGGAGATCCTGTAGGCCCATAACGTTGCTATGAGCTTATGCGCCCAATCGGTATGACTGGCTTCTACCGTACATGTGATAATCTTACAGTAAGTTTTGTTGGAGCTTTCGGCCAAGCCATTTGCTCTGGGGTAGTATGGCATTGACTTCATATGAATGATCATAAACTCGCTCGTCGGGAATGCTATGGCTTCATTGA
Organism: Dipteris shenzhenensis; assembly: GCF_047967505.1. NCBI lineage: Eukaryota > Viridiplantae > Streptophyta > Polypodiopsida > Gleicheniales > Dipteridaceae > Dipteris > Dipteris shenzhenensis. The sequence continues at coordinate 18,058,804 of NC_141613.1, forward strand.
GGAAGTGAGTTCCTCGGTCGCTGACTAACTCCAACGGGCATCCAAACCGCATGATGACTTGTTCATATAAGAACTTGGCAGTGGATCTTGCATCAGCCTTTATCGTGCCTCTTCCTTCTGCCCTTAGCTCCTGGCCTTATGGGACCAATGAAATCGATGCCCCATTTCTCGAAGGGTTGGTCAACTAGGATTCCAGTCAGAGGCATCATGTCTGCCTTGTGTCGGATTTGGATACGTTGGCAGGGGTCACATCGTTTGAAAAATTCGACCACGTCTCTGAAGAGTGTTAGCCACCAGAGACTAGCTTGCAACACTTTATGTGCCATAACATCAGTGGCAAAATAACCTCCTTCGATTCTTGAGTGGGCTTCTTCAAGCACCTTGATGTATTCGTGTCCACACAGGCATCTTTACAGTACGCCATCCTTTCCCATACGGTATAGTTGGCTTGCTATCAGCTGATATGGCACTGCATCCTTAATGAGTTTACGAGCTCTATCCTTCTTGAGGTCTTGGCCTAGGGGTAGTCCTTTGGCCAAGTAGTGGCCAAGTAGTGGCCAAGTAGTGGCCGATTTCAGCAGCCCATTTTGGAATGACGTCGAGGAAGAAGAGGGAAGCATCAAGAAGATCATCTTCTACTCCCATTGGAGCTTCACCATTCGAGATCCTCGATAGGTGGTCGGCTAGGACGTGGGTTTTGCCCTTACACACAGCAACTATGAAGTCAAATTCTAGCAGGATCAACATCCACCTAGTGATGCGTCGCATCATGCAGGGTTTGTTGACCAAGTACAACAATGCTTGATGGTCCACGAAGAAGACAAACTTGTTAGCTAACAAGTAGCGCCTGAACTTTTTGACTGCATAGACCATGGCAAGACCCTCTCTCTCAATGGTGGTGTAGTTAACTTTTGCCTCATTTAGTTGATGGCTCGCAAAGTATACTGGGTAATCCAAATTATGCTCCTCGGGTTGGGCTAGCACACATCCAATGGCAAAGTTAGAGGCGTTAATATGGATGTGGAATATTAAATTCTAGTCAGGAGACCTCAATACTGGTGCGGTGGCTAGAGCTAGCTTTTGGGGTTTGAAAGGATGTTTGGCATTCTTCGGTCCACTCAAAGGATACTAACAGTTTGCATAACGGGCAGGCTATGTTGGCATAGAATAAGATGAATCTCTGCTAATAGCCCATATGGCAAATAAATCATTGAACTCCCTTAGCATTGGTGGGGGGCAGTAACTCCAAAATAAGTTCAATTTTGTTGTGGTCCATAGAGATTCCATTCTGGGACACCATGTGACCCAGGATGACCATGTTTGACCCAAAACTAACACTTAAGGGGTTGAGGGATATGTGGTATAAGCAGCACTTCTCAAGGATGAGCCTGAGATACTTTAGGTGGTCATCCCATTTCGAGTTTATGCAAATATCGTCCAATAAGACTTCCACAAAGTCCCTCAAGGATTCCTTGAATACCATGATTATCATACATTGGACTTGGTTGTAACCTGAAAATCCATCTAGGAAGCTATACCCTTCCTTTCTAGCTACCCTTTCTAGAACATGTTTTGTGAATGGCAGGGGGTAGTCGTCACATCTCATGGCCGCATTAACCTTCTTCAAATCCACGCATACTCTAATTTTTCCATTTTTCTTCATGACTATCACAATGGGTGATACCTAGTCTGTATGCTTGATCTCATAGATGAATCCTGCATGTATGAGTTTCTGGATTTCTTCCCTCACTATGAGTGCATATTTAGGATTCATAGGGTAGGGGCATTGCTGGACTAGCCTGACATCATCCATCATGGGGATTGTATGCTGCACTACTGTGGCAGGTACTCCTTTCATGTCCATGTATTTCCAAGCCATGTAGTCCTTATATTCTCATAGGAGAGTTATTAAGGCATTCTCCTCACTGAGAGTGAGGTCATCGGTGACAAATATGGGTTGTGGATCCTGCCCTTCTGGAGCTAGGTTTACTTCTTTGACCAAGGCCGGTCCATCATATCCTTGAGAACAACCATCCTCTCGAGATCTTTTGGCCTGTTGGTATAAGATCTTATGATCCTAGATAGTATAGGCCTTGTAGTGGCTAGTACCTATCGTAGGTCTTCTTTATCCTCAATCTCCTCCTCTTTTTCTGCTGCCGGAGCAGTGGACTTTTTTGCCTTAGCCTTGCCTTTGGATACAGGGGATTTGGGACTTGAAGGGGGCTCTTCCACTGTACTTATAGAACAACTGGTGTCGTTACCCTACTTACCATGTTTCCCCAGTTAGAGGAGAACTCGTGGTGAGCAATTGTGGCACCTATGTAGGACAGCCAGTGAAGATCTAATTTTACCCTTACAGTTCCCTTGCTTACCTATTAGGGTTTGAGCATGTTAAACATCCTTAGGGGGACTACCACGGTCACCCTCGAGCTCTGGGGTGGTGATCTGAAACCCTACTCTTTTTGGAACATCTATGTTGGCTAAGATGTGCATCCAATTCTGCGAGAATTCTGGCTCAAGGAGAGGTGCATAGCAAAATCCGTCAAACTCCTTCTCATCCTCTTCCTTATCATAGGGTTGGAATATTTTTACAAAGGTGGTTTGGGTGGTGGTGTCAAACTCTACAGGCAAAGAGGTGTCTAGCCAATGGGTGGGCCTTGTAGGTTTGCAAGTCCACTCTCATGGTCGACTCCTCATGCCGTAAGTAGATGTTATCATTACGCTAGTCATGCACGAGTTCAAACATTCACAAGAAGGGCCTGCCTCGAGGATAGCTTCATATCCTAGCTGTCGAGTGAAGTCCATGACCACAAACCTGACAAGGTACGTGAATCCAAACACCTTAATGTTTATGTCAGTCAACACTCCCAGGGGTTCAACGGTTCCTCCATCAGCTAGCTTTACTACCAGATGGGTCTACTCGATTGCGGGTTTTCCCCATTTCTCCCAGCATTCCTTGGTGCAGACACTCACTCTTGCTCCCCCATCCAAGATGGCTTCCACCTTCTAGTTTTGGTAAAGTATGGGGATAGAGGCATTTGTGTCATCACCCTCAAGATACTGGCCTAACTTGTTGATGGGAATCTTGGGTTGGGTAGATTTTGCCCCTTTTCTTGCTTGATTGGTTGGGCTTAGGGCTAGCAGGGGTTGGAGTAGGAACGGCATGTTCATCCAATTGGACAGATCATGCCATAGGATGGGATTTCCTCTTAGCAGAGACACGATTGGCATTTTCGCCTCTATCAATACGAAGGCAGCTAGCCCGGCACTATCGCAGGGTTTTGGTGAAGCTTCTTCCTCCATGGATAACATGTCATCGAATCCGTACAAGTCTCCTTCGTCTTGGAGGTTATGCAACAATGGGTCTTCTTGGAACATCTTCTACATCGGATCCCGAGCTTCTGACTGCTCCAAGCTGAGGTGTTCCTCTTCCTCCACTCTTTCTGGGACCTTGAGCGATTTTGCTCCTCGGTGTCCCATCAGGTGGGCTTGATGGATAGTATCTGACACCTACTAGCCTTTGGTCGGTGCTCGAACTTATCTTAGCAATCCCACACCAAGTTCTGGGCATCCTTTATGTATTGCTTCTCTAAGACCGGGTCAGGGTAGGTCTCTTTATAGGTGGGTGTAGGTGCCAGGCCTTGAGCCTACACTAGTTTGTTCACTTCTGGAATCAGGGGTACCTCAAGGTCACCCTAGATGGAAGACTGTTTGAAAGTAGAGGAGGTGGCAAGGGTAGCCGTCTCCTCATCGGACCCTGGAAGCACCTAGTTGGAACCGTCACCTACTCGAATGGTCTTCTTGGACCGAGTTAGAGGCTGTAGGGGAATCTCGAGACCGAGCAATGGGGATACCTTACCCTTGTTTGTGAGCTTCCTCATGGCCTTGCTTAGTGCCTTAGCCTACATCCTTGTAATGGCTTGTAGTGTCACTACAGCCACATGGCCTTGTTTGATGCTAAGCAGATTGAGGCTGGTGCTCTTTGGCGGGGTGAGGGGAGTGGTTAGTCTCTAGATGCTTCGTGCCACATCCTGCACACACAGGGGTGGGGTTGGTTGCAGTTGGGGTGGTGGGTGTACAATCCCTGTATGGGCAGTCCTTCAAGAAGTGTGGGCCCTGGCATTTAAAACAGGACACCGGTGGGTTTGAAGTGCCTCTTTAGGGGCATTCACTTGCTCTATGGGGGCCTTGGCAGGTATAACATTGGAGCGAGGGTCTCTGAGCAATTGAGTTTAGCTCTCTCGCTCTTGCATTTATGGGGGCAATCTGGAATACGGGGACTTGTTGATCCTCTGGCGGGAGGTAGTGATTCAGGGCCCCACTCCCCTCCTTGTAGGGGTAACAATCATGAGGTCCATGATCAGGATCCGTTTCCTCCCAATTGTTGGGCAACTCTTCAACCAACACTTGATTAACTAGGGTGATGCAAGGTAGCGGGGGTTGTGGACCTAGTATGGGTGGTGGTAGCAGAGCTAGCTGAGCTCAGTACTAACTAGAGCTAGCCACAAGACCACCTTGAGGGATCTGGGGGTTGGGTGGGGCTGTTAGAGGCAATGGGGGTCACATTTGATACATGGGTTGGGGAAGGAACCTCAGAAATCGACATTGGGTGGTATCATGGTTTCCCCACCTATGGTACTGTACGCAATAGAGTGCCGGCCTTGCCCTTAGGCATGGGCACTCATTGGAGGGGTGGTTGCCATTGCATACCCCGCACCAGACATTGTCTCTTCATGGAAACAAGTGGGGGTCTCTCGGCGCCTCTTTGGAGGCTCCTGTTCTCCATTGCTAATCTAGCTGATCCAATAGATTGGAGGCTAGCTCACTCACATCCAAGCTTTTAGGCTCATTAGCGTCCTTCTTGCTTGACTCTACACTCGAGGACCTAACCGATGGGGCCACTTTGGAGAGGGCTGAGGCCTTGTCCAAATCCACTTTGTCCATCATATTGTCACATATAGGATGGCCACCTTGCTGCATAGATCAAAGGAGGTGGGGTTCATCACCATGAGGTGGTCGTGCAGCTTTGGTTCTGCTAACCCAATAAGAAAGCGAGGCAATAGTCGTTTGTTGCTCACCCACTCATAGGGTTCACAACTAGCATTGAGGTGCTTAATCCTCGCAATGTAATCCCTCAGGGATTCCTTGTCGTTCTATTTTACCCCATACAATTGGCTGATCGGGCTCCATTTATGGCCACCAGGGGCAAATCCCATAATAAAAGCCTTTCTCAATGTCTCCCTATACCATTGACCTGCCTTGTCATCTAGGCTAAGGCCAACTGCATTGGCCATCTCAAGGTCACCTGGCACACCAAAGGCTTCACAAATCTACTCGAACTGTTCCACTTGGGAGACCGGGTCTCCTTCTCTGAGGAACTTGGTCATTAGCTTGGAAATGGCTATGGGACGGCTTCTTGAGGAATTTGCCATCCCTGCAGGGAACACTGAAGCGGGTGGAAGTGGTGTTGCCCCCCTTCCTAGGGCGTTCAACAAAATACACACTGCCACATCAATCAACACCATTTAAGTAGCTGGCAGAGGTGGTGTTGCTGTGGGCCTAAGCGGTCAAACATGTTAGAGAATGTACCTCTGAGCCTGGATGTAACCGAAGGTGCAAGAGAGTTGGGAGAGGCTACACTTGTGATGGGGACTTCCAATGCCCTTGGACCTGAGGGGTCTTGCATCACTCCTTCAAGGCTCTCTGTTTCATCTGAACTAGATGGAGTTTTTGAATGGGGACCTATGAACGAGTGGAGGCTCGAGATTTGAGCTTCTAGACTCCTAGCTAGGACGGAGGGTGGGCTAGCATAGCTCGAAGCACTTTCTTCTGGCAGGGGACCCTTTTGCAAAATCCTTCGATGTTCTCCCGCTGGGGGGGTTTGGCATAGGTGAAGGGACCTGGATCGGTGGAGGTAGTTTCTATCTCGGTCTAGGGCTTGAGAACTGTCTATTGCTAGCCTTCCCTTCCTATGGACATGCTAGTGAAGGGGTTCTCCATGTCTATTGACTCTGTTCATCCTAAGTGGTCGAACATGTTAGAGAACATACCTCTGAGCTTGGATGCAACCGAAGGTGCAGGAGAGTTGGGAGAGGCTACACTTGTGATGGGGGCTTCCAAGGCCCTTGGACCCGAGGGGTCTTGCATCACTCCTTCAACGCTCTCTGTTTCATCTAAACTAGATGGAGTTTTTGGATGGGGACCTACGAACAAGTGGAGGCGTGGGATCGAGCTTTCAAACTCCCAGCTAGGATGGAGGGTGGGCTAGCATAGCTCGAAGCACTTTCTTCTGGCACGGGACCCTTTTGCAAAATCCTTCCAGACCTCAAGTGCATGTGGGATGCCTGTGGTTGGGGACACCCAAGCTGAACTGAGGTTTTAGAATTTTTTGTCAAATCCTTGGCTACCCCAGAGGTATCACACTAGCCGACAAGATAACTCTACAGCATCAGTTGGTGGGCTACGGGTACAGCAATAGGTGGTGTAATACAGTTTTGGCAATGGGCAGCAGCGTAGAATTCTACCGACGATTGGCAAAATAAGGAAATAGCACTAGTTGGTGTGATGAATGTATCACGATGGTCTACGAGATAATGATTGCCATGTGGTCGATGCGATCAGTCCAGAAGGGATATCCCCATAAGCATAGGGATACCGGATAACAGGCGAACGGTAGGATAGGGAATCGGTAGGATCTCACTAACACACCGGTTGGCGGGATAGTATAGCGACGGGCATGGGGATCAAAATGGCGACAATCGCTAGGATAGGCATATAGCAACGACGACGGGGTAAGTGGAAAACACCGAACGGCGAGATTGAATAGCGACGGCCAGTGTGATGGAAGTAACGCGATGGTGGAGGAAAACAATTATGACCACAGACGGAGGGGTGGGTTCACCATGTCGACGATGAGGTAGTAGAATAGCAATGGTTAGTGGGAAACCACTACAACACCAATCAATGGGATTAACTATGACATGCATTAACTCCGAGCAATGGGATAAATCGTAGTTAGGGGTCAGGTCGACGGGGAAGCGCTACGGCATCAAGTCAATGCAGGTTGACTAGAGAGATCCAACTAACACACCAATCGATGGGGAATCTGGTCGGTGTGATATGCTATAGCGCCAACTCGACGAGATAGTCATGCACAATTTTGCCAACTCAGATTTGATTATTTCTAAGGATTTTGCAGTTTCTGTTCATTATTTTTTGTGATGGGGGGTGCTACACTACCTAATCTACCTACTCAATGAAAAAAAACTTGAAAACAAACACTTTTTGGAAGCCAAAATGCAAAAACTCAGAAAAGGGGAGTTCTAGAACATAAAACTACTTCAAAACTTGACAAGAATCCTTAGTTTTGTTGTTTTTTGAGGTGATTAGACCACACACACACCTTAGCAATCAAGCCTACTAAGTTCCTATCAACTTGAAACACCAAAAAGCATCAAAGACAAGCTTGTTGGGGTACGTATGATCAAGGGCTTGCTCTATGGTGCATGTGTGCATCTAGGGGAGTCACATGTGTGTTTGTGTGTGTTGTAAAGGCACATCAAGTGCTATGATGTGTCTAGTGTGTGACCTAAGTGATGATGTAAGACAAAGGCAATCCGACTAATGTAGGGATTGATTCCCACTGATGTAGGGGCTGATTGCCACTATGTAGGGAAGGTATTACCTTCTCCCCCTTTCTATAAAAGAGAGTCTTCTCTCTCACAATAAAATAGAGATCTACCATATTGCTTTCATTGTGCTCTCACACCTCTTGCAAGATGCATCTATTCTATCCTACGGGATCCTACAATTGGTATCAGAGCTTTAGGTTCTAGATCTAGCCCAGCCTAGCATTAGATGCTATCTCAAGCATAAACTACAAGTTTCTTCATCTTCTCCATTTTCCTCCTTCTTCCCCAAATCTTTGAGAGCTCTGTTCTCTGCCTACAAATGACCATTGCCCAAACCCTTTGAGTTGAAAACTCCTCTTGTATGGGCAAACTTCCAGCTGCAAGCATTTGCTGAAATTTCAACTGTACACGAAATGCCAACACTCACACTCCTCGATGAACATTCGTGCAATTCTGCCTTTGTACCTACCTATCTACAAATTCCTCTGAGCCCATGTTGGATGACATTGATGGCAAGCTGCTGCTGAAATCTGAGCTCATTTGGACAACAGATGGAGGAGAAAATGACGAAAAACGAGTCGACTTTCAAGCTACTGGCTATCGCGACCTGACGCAACATTTGTGGGAAGACTAATCACCTCTCAAAAGATTGCTTCAAGATCAATCCATGCAAACATTGTGGCAAAAACAATCACCATGAAAAGTTTTGTAGAGCCAAAAAGGAAGAAGCTACAAAGTTAGAAACTTCCAATCTACTTTCATTTGATGAGTCTCCACATGATGAAGACTATGCTTTTTAGGCACTTTGTCTTTTTTGTTTATCATCACTTGGTCAAAATTTTGAGGTTCTCTACCTGAAGTAGTACTCCAAAAAGAATATGTTTTGTAAATCACCTCTAGTCACCATATGATGTAGGCCATGTGATATGTGTTTTTAACTATCCCATTTCTGTGAACCTCACACCCTTGGGAACCCTTGCTAGCATGAGATCCTAGCCATAGATTAATCCTTGACCACCATGAGATGGCATGAGAAACTATGAGACTAGATGAATCCTTGACACTACAAGAGGCAATCCCTTGAGGGGGGTTTGTTGGGGTAAGTATGATCAAGGTCTTGCTCTATGGTGCATGTGTGCATCTATGGGAGTCACATGTGTGTTCGTGTGTGTTGTAAAGGCACATCAAGTGCTATGATGATGTGTCTAGTGTGTGACCTAAGTGATGATGTAAGACAAAGGCAATCCCACTGATGTAGGGATTGATTCCCACTGATGTAGGGGCTAATTGCCACTATGTAGGGAAGGTATTACCTTCTCCCCCTTTCTATAAAAGAGAGTCTTCTCTCTCACAATAAAATAGAGATCTACCATATTGCTTTCATTGTGCTCTCACACCTCTTGCAAGATGCATCTATTCTCCTACGGGATCCTACAAAGCTTCCCATGCTCACAAATGGCATTCCTACAAGAAAAAATAGATTTTCATCCTCTCTCTCTCCTTCCACCTCTCTTCTCTCCTACAACTCCACTAACAAGCTCCAACGTAAGCTTGAAGACTTGGGCAATGGGAATATATCGAAGGGAGACAAGTGCAAATGCAAAAGCATACCTTTTATCCCTAACAACAGTGCCAAAAATGTTGTGGGTCTCAGCAGTGACTCACATGTCATGGGGTAGTTGAAGATATGCCGATGGAGTTTCCACTCCCGGCTACTCCTTGTGGGAGCAATGCATAGCACGAGCCATCCACAAGTGTCACTCAAGCGACCTCCGGATTGTTGTAATGTGGTTTCATGCGAGGAAGAGGGAAGGGGAAGAGGGGGAGGGGAGAGGGAGAAGGAGGGGAGAAGGAAGGAGGAGGAAGGGAAGAGGGAGAAGGGAGTGAAGTGGGAGAGAGTGACAACCACAAAGGCACTATGAGGAAACAAGAGAACACCCAAAACACTCTCTTGGAAGAGAAGAGGGAGCTTGTATTCAACTTGGTGCAAACAACAATGAAGACCAAAGTCAACCATTTGGTCTTTTATGCATGTCACCTTTTGAAGAGAGGGCCAACCCTTTTCCTTTTTAGCACTCTCCGTCACTTACAACCATGGGCTCTTGGTCCCATAGGGTGCCAAGGCATATTGCTATTCGTACCAACTCTCCCTATACTAGCGAAAATAGCGTTTGTGTTAACCATATTAAAGCACTTGGGACAAACCTAGTATTAGGAGGTGGTCCTAACCGTTCCCAAATAGCGCTTGTGTTAGCCTCGCCACTCCTAGGCTTAGGTGATTTGGGGCTCAAACTCCCTGAGCGCCCTCACACCTTCACCTATTTGGGGTTTGAGCCCCGTAGACTAGGCTCAAAACCTGGAGTGATGAGGCTCAACTTCCACGAGACACTCAATGGTAATCCTGTCTCAGGATGATATTTGGGGAACAAACTCCCTGAGTTTGAGCCATACTCCTTTCATGGCTATTTTCGTTGGTGTCGCTATTTCTTGTAGATGTGGAGCTGAAAAGTGCAAGGTGCATGCACTCCTCATGGCCCAAAAGTGTGCATCTCCTTGTTTCAGGCAGTGGTAGCTGGAAAATACAGCCTGTGCCTAGGATCCTTGGACTTTGGAGCAGACTTTGGGTATTTGGGGATCAAACTCCCTTTAGCTTGTCCTGTTGAAGTAGATCATTCAGCTTGGTCACCTTTACTCATTGATTACCCTACATTTGGCGGCGGCTGTACTCTATGGATGTTAACACATGTCCACAGGATTCTAGCTAGTGTATATCTTTTCCAGCTTCAACTGTCCATCCTCCAAAACAGGTCAAATGAAATGATATCTAAGCTATATATGTTTGGTTCTGGAATGAAAGGTTGAATTCTTTGCAAGGTGAATAACACTTTGGCAATCACTGTTCAAGTTGCAAATTTCTTGCTTCTTCCTAGATTCCTCCATAAACCTCTACAACCAAATCATGTCTTTACTAGCCTCTGTAATTGCAACATGTTCAGCTTTTGTTGTAGAAAGTGCAACAACCTTTTGCAACTTTGAAACCCAACTTATTGATGTTCCACCTATAGTGAGAACATACCCGGTGGTGCTCTTTCTTTCACCTTTATCACCTGTCATGTCTGAAACAATATATCCTTTTTGAACCTTTAAAACATAATGCATGAGCAATCGTACCTCTCAAATATTTGATAATCCACTTTATAGCCATCTAGTGTTCTTTACCTATAAATCTACTCACAACTCCCACTACATGTGCAATATTTGGCCTTACAATATATGGCCTTGTGCATACCATTGCATGCATCAAGCTACCACTTGCTAATGCATATGGAACCCTTGACATATAGTCAATCTATGAGAATAAACACAGTGGTCTGAATGACATCTACTAAAGCATTGTTCTACCATAAACCTGTCAAACTTTAAAAACCACTATCTTGGAGCTTGCTTTAGACCATAAAGACTTTTCTTCAACCTACATACCAATTCCTCCTTTCCTTTGACCCCAAATCCTTGTGGCAACTGCATATAAATCTCCTCCTCTAGATCCTCATGAAGAAAAGTTTTCACAGATAATTGTTCAAAATGTAAGTCTTCTATAGCCACAAGACTCAGAATAGTTCTGATTGAAGTTATTTTAACAACAAGAGATAATATTTCATCAAAGTCTATACCATTCTTTTGTGCAAACCCCTTTACAACAAGCCTTGCCTTGTACCTCCTTTTTCCTCCATCTTCTTCCTTCATCCTGTAAACCCATTTATTCCGCAATGTTGGTTTTTCTCATAGTCAAGCAAACCAAATCCCAAGTCTGGTTTTGTAGCAAAGAGTCCATTTCCTCTTCCATGCCTTTCTCCCACTCTTTTTGGATTCTACCTGCATTGCTCCTTCATATGTTTCTGGTTCACCCCATAATAGTCAATTAAACATAATTGAAATAAGGAGAAAATAGGTAAGGTGGTCTACTTACCCTTGTGGAGCTTCTAAGTGCACCTGGAGGAATTTCAACTTCTTAATGCTGTTGCTCATTCTCATTTTCTACAACCTTTGGAATTTCATCTCCTGTGATTTCATCAAGAGTTGTGTATTATGTGTCTACGTTTTCTTTCTTCCTATTTTGCAAGTAATGTTTATTTATAACATTGTCATTGAATACAACATCTCTGATCCTAATAATTTTGTTACTTTCATAATCCCATAGACGATAATAAAACTCGCTACCTCCATATCCAATAAAGATGCACTTCTTAGATTTTGCCTCAAGCTTTGTTCTCAATTCGTTATCAACATGGACAAATGCTTCACAATGAAAAACCTTTAGAAAGAATAGTTAACTTTTTTACATGTCCATGCCTCTTCTGTAATGCCACCATCTAAGGAACTTTTGAAGGCAATCTATTTATCAACAAGTAAACAATTGTGTTCACTGCTTCAACCCAAAGTTGTAAGGGTAACCCTACATGTAGGCTCATGCTCCTTGCATGCTTCATGATTGTTATGTTCATCCTCTCTGACACTAGACTTTCTTGTGGTGTTCTTGGAGTTTTCTTCTCTCTACAAATTCCATTGTTTGAACACTAACTATCTAACTCTTTGTTGCAGTATTCACCTCCATTATCAAATCTGAGATTCTTCAACTTCTTTCCTACCTCATTCTCATCCAAAGCTTTTCATTTCTTAAAAGTTTCAAAGACATCATATTTTCTTTGAATGCAATAAACCCAAGTTTTTCTAGTTGCATCATCAATAAAAGTAACATATTAGTGAGAACCACCAAGAGATGATACATCAGCAGGACCCCATACATATGTATGTATAAGCTCTAACTTTTCTCTTCTTTTCTTTCCCAACTCTGAGAAATCTAACTCTATTCTGTTTTCCATAAACAGAGCTCTCACAAAAATCCAAATCAACCTACTTCAAACCTGGCAACAACTTTCTTGAGTGAAGAATCTGCATCCCCTTCTCACTCCTGTGTTTAAGCCTATGATGCCAAAGAGCTATATCTACTCCTATAGAAGCTAAAGCAATAGAGGAGTAAGAATTACCGGTACATAAATATAACATACCTACCTGGGGTACTTTTGCTATTACCATTAACCCTTTTATAACCTTCCACAAATTTTTTACAAATGTGGTTGTCCAGCCTTCATCATCCAATCGTCCTGCTGAAATTAAGTTTCTTTTTAAATCAAGAACATGCCTTACCTTCTTTAGCAACCATTGGTTTCCATTCTTCAATTTTATCAATACCTTTTCCTTTCCAACAATTGTTAATGCTTCATCATCACCTAAATGAACAACTCTAAAATCACCTTGAACATAGTCTTGAAAATATTTCCTATGAGGTGTATCATGAAATGAAGCCCTTGAGTCCACTACCCATGCATTAGTGATAGTATCCAATGAAAGAATTAAGTCATCTTGTAACACACTACCTGCTACATTTGCTTACTACATACTCTTGTTGTCCACGTCCTTCCTTTTTCTTTCGTGACCAACAGTCTTTCTTCAGGTGTCCTTTTTTCCCACAATGCCACCACTCCAAGTTCCCTTTGGATTTGGATATACTTTTTTGTGACTTGTCACATTGTCCTAGGTTCTTTCCTCTCTCCCTTTGTCCTCCCATGTTCTCAAGAGTCAAAGCATTACCTCTGATGTTTCACCTATGCTTTTCCATCGCATTTCCTCACTAAGGAGAACACCAAAAATATCATCAAAATTTAGTGTTTAACCCAGAAATAGAGTTACTCACAGCCATGACCAATCTATCCCAACTTTCTGGCAATGAGCTCAAAATCAAGAGAGCTCAAGCCCCATCATCAAAGTTTACTCCTATAGACCTTAGTTGGCTTGTATTCATATTGAACTGATCCAAATGATCAGCTATAGACCCACCTTTTGGCATCTTCAGATTGAATAGATGCTTCATAAGAAATACCTTATTAGAAGCTCATGGTTTTTCATACAATGTATCCATTGTGCTCATCAAGTCCTTTGTTGTCTTCTATTTAAGAACGTTGAAAGACATTGAAGCTCCCAAACATAATCGTATCATTCCTAGCACCTTCTATCAAGAACCTCCCAGCCTTCGGCTGACATACTCGTAGGCTTCTTTGTGATCCCCCCTAATGGCAAGAAAAGATCCTTCGGGTATAGCTAATCCTCAATCTACATCTTTCAATGCTGGTAGTTCTTGATTTTTAACTTGCCTTCTTCCATCATTGCTTTCACTCGACCCAGGAACCTCCCTCCTAATGAGTCAATGGAAGTTGCTCAAACAAGCACTCTGATACCAGTTGTTAGGAGCAACTCAACAATGGAGCAACAATGTGAGAAGCAAAATGCAAAAAATACACATTACAGAAAGTGTACAGAATGGAAGAGACAAAGAGACATCGATATACATGGTTCACCTAGTGTGGAGTATGTTCGTAGAGAAATAGGCAGCCTTACATCTTTCTTATCTAGCAAGTAAGAAGATACAATATATAAGCAGTATATCCATTGCTCTCTGGCTATGTGAGCCACAACCCCATCTTACAATTTTGACCACACAACTCATAAGCAACTCATGCACCAATTTTCATGTATTTTTGGCTTCGAGGGCATTGCCCTCGAATGGGCCTAAGGCATGTTGCCGGCCCCCCTTGGGACCCCCCGATGACAGTACTAGGGAGGGCAATGCCCCCCCATCCCCCCTTCATGGGATGTATATAAAAATGCATGGGTCCAAAGCATGGCAAAAAAGAATCTTTGAAAAAAGATCAGGCTCCACATATAACATTTAGAAGGAGTCCCTTAGTAGTATTGTCTTCTAGTTTGTAAGCTCCCCAACCTGTATTTACACAAATTTCCACACGTTTCTGGCACCTAGCCAAGTAATAAAAAGATGGAAGAAGTCTTCTTTAATTGAAGGGCATGCATTTTTTGCATAATCTCATACCTTTCCCTATCCTTTCACTTCTATAGTTGGTTCATATTGCTTTGTGGAGAATAAGCTAGAGAAGAGTAGCAAATTTCTCTGGGATACATTTCTCCCAAATAAGGAGGAACCTATTCTACCATTTGTACTTGTTGTCTACCAACTTCCATTTTATGTAGCAATCTCTTCAATGTCATTGAAGGCAGTTGGGATAGGAAAAAGGTGAGGGCTCCCAATCCAACTAAATTCTTTTGCTAGGTTTAAAACATGGCCTCCTTTTGAAGAAAGGTCTTGCTGCCACAAAAAGATTCTGCTCATGACCAAATCTTATTCCTAGTTAGATAGCCTGATTTCCCTTCTAATTTCTCGCCAATTTTTCCACATAAAATCATTATTGTGCCAAAGTTGTTCCCATGTCTCCAACCCTTTCTTAAACAGAACCCAAGCTTTAAGAATCTCATCATCATTAAGAGGCAATGCTTGAAGAAGATTGAAACCAAAATGGAATCAAACCCCATGAATGCTCCCTTACCATAAAAGACTATTTGACATTTGATTTGTGCAAAGGCATACCACATTGATCTCCAAAGTTGACTTCCCTTGGTCCGCGGCAAGGCACAAGGTTGCACAAAGCAGAAAGTCTATTCAGGTACTCTCACATGCTAGACAAAGTTATAGTTTCTTAGGAGGGTTGCAGCATTGCTTTAATCACCCACATGGCAGCAAGCTTGTAAGCTACTTGTTGAATGTCTATTACACCTAAACCCCCCTCCTTTTTAAGTCTTGTACAAAAATACCACTTCACCTTGAATATCCTCCTTTTAGTATCTATGTCACCCCAAAGAAAAGTCTTGCACATCTGGATAAATTCCTCTAGTCTAGCCTTAGATGGAAACCAACAAGAGAGGTAAAAGATAGAGATAGGGTAGATGAAGTGGTTAAGAACCACTCTTCTCCATGAGCACAAGAGGATTCTGCTCATGACCAAATCTTATTCTAGCCTGAACTCCATTCTACTTTCCTACCAATTTTTCCACGTAAATTCATTCTTATGCCAAAGTTGTTCCCATGTCTCCAACCCTTTCTTAAAGAGAACCCAAGCTTTAAGAATATCATCATCATTAAGGGGCAATGCTTGAAGAAAATTGAAACCAAAATGGAATCAAGCCCCATGAATGCTCCCTTACCATAAAAAACTATATGACGTTTGATTTGTTCAAAGGCATACCACATTGATCTCCAAAGTTGACTTCCCTTGGTCTGACAAGGCCCAAGGTTGCACAAAGCAGAAAGTCTAGGATAGATCTACGACTTTCTATTCAAGTACTCTCACATGCCAGACAAAGTTATAGTTTCTCAGGAGGGTTGTAGCATTTCTTTAATCACCCACATGGCAGCAAGTTTGTAAGCGATTTGTTGCATGTCTATTACACCTAAACCCCCCTCTTTTTTAGGTCTTGTGCAAAAATACCACTTTACCTTGAATATCCTCCTTTTAGTATCTGTGCCTCCCCAAAGAAAAGACTTGCACACCTATATAAATTCCTCCAGCCTAGCCTTTGATGGACACCAACAAGAGAGGTAAATGATGTGTTGAGATATCGAGCTCCACTCGCAATATGCCAAGGTGACCGTTGTGCATTTATGTCACCGACTTTTAGCTGCAGATGCGGTTGGTACACCGCCCACGAATAATAGCTGACAGGGATGCGGACATGCCTAAATTGAGTGCAATAATGTTTGCACATGGGACTGGTGTAGTTGCAGATATTGATATCTGGCATAAACGCATTGGTCATGTTAATATACAACGACTTAAATCAATGCAAGCCTAAAATATTGTTGCAAGATTGCCTAAATTCAAGGTTACAGAAATGCATAAGGTTTGTGAAGCCTGTCAATTTGGAAAACAGGCAAGGAAACCATTTCCTAGGCATGTTCAAGAGAGTAAAAAGCCATTGGAATTAATCCACTCTGATGTGTGGACTACTAAAGCTGCATCTATTGGAGGCTGTCACTATTTTGTCACTTTTATTGATGACTTTAGCAGAAAACTTTGGGTGTATTTTATGAAAAAGAAAAGTGAAGTGTTTGGGCACTTCAAAGCTTTTAAAGCTATGGTTGAAAAAGAAGCAGGCCTGCAAATAAAATGCCTAAGGTCAGATGGAGGGGGAGAGTACCTCTCAAATGAGTTTGCAAGGTTCCTACAGGAGCATGGCATAAAGCAGCAATATTCATGCAGTCATACCCCATAGCAAAATGGACTTGCAGAAAGGAAAAACAGGCATATTGGAGAGGTATCTCGGGCCATGTTAAATGAAAAAGATCTACCAGATTATTATTGGGCTGAAGTAGTTGCTATAGCAGTTTACATAATGAACAGGACTCCCACTATAGCAATACATGGCATGACGCCAGAGGAGATGTATACTGGTAGGAAACCAGACATTTCTCATTTGAAAATTTTTGGTTGCATTGCCTATGTTCATGTGCCAGATGAGTTGAGGTCCAAGTTGGATCCAAAAGCTAAGAAGTGCATCTTTATTGGTTATTCTCTGCAGCAGAAAGGGTATAGATGCTATAACCCTTCTACTCATAAGTTTACAGTGAGCAGAGATGTTGTTTTTGATGAGATGAGCAGCTGGTATAAACCAGTAAATGTGATGATTGATGTAGATGCACAAAATGGTAATGCTGCACAGAATTCACAGCAGCAATCACAAAATATCAGTGGACCTGCAGTGTCCTCTAGTAGTGGTTCACATACTTCACCATGGATAGGTAGATTGAGATCAGGAGAATCTCCTCAAAGCAATGCAGATAGTGGTACGCAGGTATCACGAAAAGGAAAAGAGAAGGTAGATCAGCCCATGTTTGATGTGAATGCAGGTCACTCTTATGTGGATGGTGAATCCAGTGGCTCAGAACAGAGCATTGATGATGAGTTGGTATTCCTTCTGTTGTTACACCTGGAGTAAGGAAGACCAGGGATGTTTTGAGAACACCTGGAAGTGAGCCTATTTTGCGTAGGTCTACTAGAGCTAGGTATCCTATGGATAGGCTGAAATATGATGGATTTACAACATTCACTATGCCTATATGGTCAAAGTGATACAAGAACTAGAACCTACTTCTTTTGAGCAAGCCATGGGAAATAAAAAATGGGAGAAAGCCATGGATGAAGAAATGGATGCCTTGGAAGCAAATGCTACATGGGAATTGGTCTTTGCCTAAAGACAAGAATGCAATTGGCTGTAAGTGGGTTTATAAGATCAAGCACAATGCAGATGGTTCTGTGAATAGATACAAGGCAAGATTAGTTGTCAAGGGGTATGCACAGACATATGGCATTGATTATGAAGAAACATTCAGTCCGGTTGCAAGGATGGCAACTGTAAGAGCAGTCATTGCTATGGCTGCATCAAAGGGATGGTCTTTACATCAGATGGATGTAAAGAATGCCTTCTTGCATGGTGATTTGCAAGAAGAGGTCTTTATGGAGCAACCACCAGTTTATGTCCATGCTATTCATCCTGAGTTTGTTTGCAGGTTGAAGAAAGCCTTGTATGGCTTGAAGCAAGCACCTAGAGCATGGTCTGACAAGATAGGACAGTATCTTGTCAGTATTGGCTTTCAAATTTCCAAGGCAAATTTCTCACTCTATGTGAAAAAAACAGAGAAAGGTATTATGTTGCTTGTCATTTATGTTGATGATTTGATCATCACAGGTGATAGTGATGAAGATATCCTTCATATGAAAATGCTATTGAAGCAGAAGTTTGAGATGAAGGATTTGGAAGAGCTACGTTATTTCTTGGGCATTGAGGTGATTAGATCACCAAGTGGGATACAGCTTGGATTGGACATGCTGTCCAAATATGGGATGACAAGCTGTAAGCTTATTTCAGTTCCTTTAGAGTAGAATGTGAAGCTGAGCACAGATGCAAGTGAGCTTTTGGAAGAACCTACTATGTACAGATGCATAGTAGGAAGTTTGATTTATATGACTATTACCGGGCCATATTTAAGCTATGTTGTTGGATTGGTAAGTCAATTTATGCAGGCTCCAAGGAAACCGCATTTGGATGTGGCTAGACGCATAGTCAGGTATGTGAAGTCCACATTGCAGTATGGACTATTTTATGAGGCTGGGGTTCAGATACAGTTGCATGGATACACTGATGCTGATTGGGCTGGTAGTACCTCTGATAGATGATCTACCAGTGGATATGTGTTCTCTTTTGGGAGTGTTGTAGTCACCTGGAGTAGCAAGAAACAGCCTACAGTCGCCTTGTCGAGCACAGAGGCTAAGTACAGGGGTGCAGCAATGGCTGCATGTGAGGTAGCTTGGTTGCATAAGCTACTTTATGATATGCATTAGTCTACAGATGGGCCAGTTGTCATTTATTGTGACAACATGAGCAGTATACACTTGGCAACTAACCGAGTCTATCATGCTAGAACAAAGCACATTGAGGTGCATTATCACTATGTGCGGGAGAAGGTTTTACTATGTCTTATTGATCTAGTTTATGTCAGCACAGAGGATCAGGTAGCTGACATATTCACGAAGGCATTGGGCGCAGAGAAGCTGCACAAGTTCAGAGACCTGCTTGGTGTGCAAGAATTGGGATTGAGCTCGAGGGGGAGTGTTGAGATATCGAGCTCCACTCGCGATATGCCAGGGTGACCGTCGTGCATTTATGTCACTGACTTGTTAGCTACAGATGCGGTTGGTACACCACCCACGAATAATAGCTGGATGACAGCTATCCTTATCTACTCTAGTTTGTGGCTCAGTTAGTATGCCACATTAGTTAGTTGAGTTTGTTGGTTTGAGACCCACATATAGGGTTCTTCTATTTCTTTGTACTTGAGTTCTTTTGGCTTTCACAACTAAGAAGAGGAAAACTGTTTTCAGCCTCCACCTGTGTGTGTATTCCCCCATTGTGTATGTGAGAAAGCCACAAGTGAGACTCCTTCCCTCTCTCCCACTATCTTCACATGATGGAGATAGGGTAGATGCAGTGGTTAAGAACCACTCTTCTTCATGTCAAATTGCCTTGAAAGCCTCTCCATTTCTCAACTTTTCCTCTAAATCTATTTAAAACCACTTCCATCTATCTTTCATGGAGACATCAAAGCTAATGGATATGCCAAGAAGTCTAAAACCCTTGCCTTTGGGAATCCTTTTGCACCCTAACTACTCCAGTGTATTCTGCTCCTTGTCTGTCAAGGTTGCATACCCTATTTTGGAATGATTTACTATCGATCCAGATATCGATCCAGATACTAAGCCGAGGTTGTCCAAGCAACATCTTGAGGAGCAGTCCTTAGTGTAAGGTTGGTGTCATCTACAAATTGATGATTAACCAATTGGGTTCCAGCTAGAAGTTCAATACCTTTGAGTGCTCCCTCATTATCTATTCTTGGAGTAGCCATCCTAGAGAATCAATAGAGATTGCAAAGAGTAATGGGGCTAAAGCACAACCCTGTCAAATTGATCTTTTTAACGAAAAGGGTTGAGTCATTTCCACATTGACACATACTTTAGCAAAAGCATTGGAAAGCAAATGCTTTTTGACAAAGGAGGTGAATTGTTTGCCAAGTCCCATATCATAGAGATTGGACAAGGAAGTCCCAGCTCAATCTGTCATATGCCTTGTTAAAATCAACCTTTAAAAAGCAAATATCCTGGTGTGTCTCTTTAGCATACTCACAAGCTTCCCATATATTAATAAAGATGCCTTCCTTTAATAAACCCTTTCTGCCCTTGGCGTATCTAGGTTGTTCTAGAGCCTTAGAGCTAGGCTTTGGCTAAAATCTTATAGCTATAGTAGAGCATTGTGAGAGGTTTCCAATTTCTTAGCTTAGTTTTGTTCGACCCCACCATTCAAATGAAAAGGGAGCTTCTCCAAGGCAATGCTTTCATTCCAAACTTTCAATAGAAAAGGGCTTATAATTTCCTACAAACATTTGTAGGACTCACAAGAGGGTCCATCCTCACCAGGTGTCTTCCCATTAGCTATTGAAAAAACTTCATCTTTCAATTCTTATAGGGACAAGTCCTTTTTCATCTACACTCTGTCATATCCTGATACTATAACCATTCTAGCTTGACTGCATTGTCTCCTTACCTCTATAATACCATCATTGACCTCAAAGGTTGTACTCAGTAGGCCTTGGAAGTGTTGCATTATGATATCCAAATTTTCTTCATTTGAAGAATCTATTGTGAAATTTTCTTTTTTGAGCAAAGGAATTTCCTTCTAGAGCCCTTTTCTTTTAATAAGCTTAAAAGTTTCTCTGGTAGGCCTATCAATATTTCCTACCCACCAATATCTAAAATAGATTTTAGTTTCTCTAATTTTTATCTGCTCTTGTTTTCTTATTTCTCTCTTTATTTCCAAGAGACTCACCTAAGCTTGGGTATCCTGTTGCCTGACCTTTTGCCCTAGTTCTTCAAGCTCTTTTTTAGTCTGTCCATTCTTTCTGCTCAAATGATTGTCCTATTTTTCTTAGCATCCTTTAATATTTTTCCAGTGTTAGCAATTGCTAATTACCAAGACTCTAAATTAGGAGTATCAAAAGAGAAGGCATGAATTTAGGCTCTCGTAGTGTCTTGTTGATCTACCTGTAAATTAAAGAGCTTGGGGGCAGCCTTCAACCAGCAAGGTCTTTTGGTACCTTCCCAAAATTAAGACTAGATTTAGGGGCAATATTCTGTCTTAATAAACTTGGTCGGAGAGAGATCAAGAGGATAGAAGAGTGGATTTGGGGACACAATACTCTGTCTTCATAAACTTTGAGAGACGTTGATTCTATCTAGCCTTGCTTCTCTCCTAAATTCACCCACTTGTATGTTGCACTAGATAAAAACCCCAGTGGAGCCTGAGTCAACACGTTGTAAATTTTATTTGAGTTACTCCCAAGCATTGAGTTTAGAACCTCTCATAATGGAGGCCTTCCTTAGCCATCTGTCCTCTAGAAATACCACCATGTTAAAGTCTCCAAGTAAAACAATGTTCAGTCCCAGCCCATTCAGTGCATCCAAACCATCTCTATTTGAGCCCTCAATTCCGTTCTCTATTGGGGGGGTTCTTGGGTGGTTGGAGGAGATGGCTCATTCTTGTTGCTCATTTCATCCTGTCCCTAGTGTGATAATACACCCTCTAGGATGGTTCGAAAAGGGGGTTGAAGTTTGCGAAACACCATCTTCTTTCTTGCCTTGATGCTCCTTTGCACGACTGCCTGAGGCTCCATTGGGTTGTTCAGTGAAGTCTCTACTTCATTGCATGTCTATGTGTCTTCCATGAACATTTACACTCTTGAGAGGGTCAGGTCTATTGGTTTGTCGGTCTTGTCATTCTCTATCACCCTCGGCTTGTTGCAAGCTTCATGCTCAGTATTCTCTTACGGGGCACACTCCACCGAGCCTTGGGGGGGTTCCCTAGAAGTCCCTCCAGTTTGAGCTAGGAGTACAAGTAAGGTGCTGAGAAAAGGAGGAGTGAAGAGCCCTCCCTTAAACTCCTATAATATGCCTGTGTAAGTGGACCAATAATCTTTGCTCTCGTTTCCTGTGGGAGGCTTCTTTCTTGTTGCTCTAGTTCGAGGAGATCTACTTCCGTCACGCACCATCAAGTTTTCATTGATTTCTCTGTTGTGAATTGATCTTAGATTGTTGTGTTATCACACTCCTCCTCAAAAGGTTTCACTAGCACATGCGATAATGAAACTGAAGGAGAACTCATAAAGAGAAACTCCAAATATATATGAAGAAAATTGATGCATAACAGGATGAATTATATTGAAAATCTCGAAGGGACGAAACTCCCTCTTACCAAAGATTGTTGCCTCGTACAATTGACAAGATGATTCAAGGAATCGACTCTACTAACGACCCTCTGCAAGCCAAGCTTGCTATACATCAACCAACTCTCATCCACATATGACAGGCTTGTAACCTGGAAGAAGGGAAGAAAGTAACATAGCTCGTCGACTTTATAGAGGTCATGCTCACATGCATTGTAGCCACCTTGAGCATGAAGAGCCACATTGAGATAGCCATGCATTGCATGTCTACATGTCAGTCCACCAATCATGATGAAGCATGCAGCCAAGTGTGAGACCATTCACTGGACCAACTGCCAAAACACCACATATGTATGGGCCAATCACCAAGTGTTGTCCAGTAAGAACCCTTCACAAAGACCATACCACACTAACCTTGTGCTAAATAATAAATATGCCTCCCCATGAGGGTGTGCCCTAAGCAAGCACATAATCCAACATTCTCCATGGACCCCACTAAGCTTCTGAGTCGGTAGAGGATGAAAGTTAGCATTAGCAAGAATGTCCTTAGACGAGCGGAGCATCCCCACTCACCTATCATCATGCAAAATGTAAGGGAGAGGTCTGACTCCTAATCACATCAGAGAATCTAGTCTCGGGCAATACTTCACTACCAGTGTCACCAATCTTAGCATCAGCTAAGTTGGAGATAGTCACATGTTGAGGACGATCATAGTTGATCTCCATCTTCACGTCCTCCGAAACAAGGATTACCAAAAAGCGAGTGGAGAAAAGCGAGTAGCCCCAAATAAGCGAGCAAGATTAAATAGGTTTCAAGCAAGTGAGAACCTCATCCAGCGTCTTATCCCTCTCAATATCATTGGAACAATTGATGTGATCATAAGCAAATTAAACATATTCCAACAATGAAGGCATGCCTGAAACTCACAATTAACTTCTCTTTCATCCCCATACTATCACATTTGAGTCATTGTGGAGAGGTAGAGACACAAAAATACATAAAATTTGTGATAAAAAAAGCAAACACTACTCAGATTGGACATCCATACAGTAAGATAATGACAGATCACAAGGTAGAATATACGACTTAAAATATATAAACATGATCATGTGCTACATATACATATCATGTCTTTTATGCTTGCAAAAGGTCATCCATACATTCGATCCAAAAACATGGAAGCAAAACCAACTATGTCAAAAGAAAAAATACACATTTTCATCATAAGGATTAATTTTGCTTAGTGAAAATACCTATGTAATCTGGACAATACCATGCTTTGAAAAACTTAGGGAGCCAAAAAAGGATTTTAGCCCTCCATACTTCTATTATGACCAATGTTTGAATGATAGTTCTATCGGAACTAGAAATGAATGCATCTAAACCACTATGTTGATTGCTCATCCAGTATCCTATAAACTATTATGTTACACTCAATACGTGACCACAAACTCAAGCATAAGAGGAGCATGATTCAAGTGAAATAATTGGCAAAGACACTCTGTAACTAGTATCTTGCTACATCTAATGGAAAATATGCACCAGGCGTCAACAAGCTTCTATTTCCACCCCTATAAGCAAACTCGTATCTTGTAGTATGAAAAACTTTAAGGAAAACATTGCACTTAATGCATCAATTAAGCCAGTGACCACTCATCAAGCACAATCGAACAATCATCAAGGAAAGTCTAGTCAAGCAAGTTGAAGCAAAAAACCAAATATCTATTCAGATCTATGCCGTGGTGTATCCGCCAACCATGAGTAGCAAAAGAACCTATGAAAAAAGCAAAATAGGGATTATGCCACTCTATCATGATCACTTCCATGCTACAAATAAGGGAATACATAGTCGTTTTAGGGTACTTTTAGGGTTCATTCCCAACCACTAAAAAGAAAGCCAATGCTATCTATTTGTATTCATAAAATCTTTATGAACATTATCATGTTCAATATAAGGATAGGAGCCAACTCAATGGGTAGTCTTAAACAAATATAAATACTATTCGAATTTTAACCTTATGTAAAAGCTTTTTTTAAAACACAAAGTAAAACTTGATTATGCATATAGACGGGAATCAGGTCACCATTGTAAGTATGTATTTAGTAATTAAGTTGAAAATATTCCCTTAAAAAAGGGACATAACTCAACATAGTACCCATATTATATATCCAAAATTTACAAGATCTCATTCATACCATTAGAATGTTTTCATCACTTATCATAAGTACTAACCTCAATTGGCGTTATGTATTTGGGTCAGAATAGTTTTTAGTATATGATATAATGGAGCAATACATTTATGTAATATCTAGTGATCATAGTTTCTAATATATGATAAAATGGAGCATAGAGTAATGTTGTCATTCAAAAATGATAATATACCTTCTTTGACCATATACAAGTATCATGCATTCATGAAAAAAGTTAGTCATAAACTACAATATAATGTGCCCATAATGCATGTACATTAAATCTTCACATGTTAGAATGTGAGAAAGGGAATAATTTAACTATGAAATCAGGGATCAATGTAGGAAATGGTCTTCTATGCACACATGTATGCTAAGGGTCCATCTAATACAATATTGGAAATTGATGTGAGTATAAGTGTATGCATCCATCAGTGATGTATATGAGTGTATGCATCCATTTGTGATGTATATTATTTTACTAATCCATGGTGCTTTATGGCTTGAGTTGTTTGTAGCGCAATTAATCACAACAATGTTGTATTTTTTTAAAGAAAAATGCCATAAAAATTTCATGCTACAAAACACACAAAAAAAAATGGCATTTGTAGCATTAATCCAAGCATTTCCTGCAAGCAATCTCCATCCCTCCCTTTCCTGCTTACTCCTTTCGGCCACCTCCACCCTCTTGTTGCCCTTTAAGACTGCCTCTTGCCTCCTTGCCTCCTTGCTTCCTCACCTCCTCACCTCCTTGCTTCTTTGCCTTCTCACCTCCTTGCATCATGCTTGTTGCTAGCAATTCCAAGGCCGTCCCTCCCCTCATTGGCCAACTCCTCTACTCCTCACGTCATCCTTCCCCTCATTTTGGTGTCTCTAATGAATAGCTTGGGGGTCTTGTTTTTGGACAGGGGAAGCATAAGAATGGCAACATGTTAATGCACTGTCATTTTTTGTGCTTTTGCCACCCAAAAACAAGACCTGCAAAGCCCTGCTTAAGCTTGAATGAGCCTCTTGATTTTGGGGGTGTAATGGTCAAAATGGCAGCGTGTTAAGCCATTTTTGACCATTATATTTTCAAAATCAAGAGGCTCATTCAAGCTTAAGCAAGGGATTTATAGGCATTGCAAGTCCAGTAAATGAAATCAATCAAATTAGGAATTGGCAAACTTGATTTGGGAATGGTCAGAAATACTTTGTCTTTGAATAATGCCTTGGATCATGGGATGGGGTCCCATGAACCTGCTGCCTGTGATGATGAATGGTTCTGCCCTCGACTAAAGGTGATGTGTGTAGTAGTAAAAGGATAGCCCTCATGGAATCTCTAAGGGGTCTTGATTTTGGCCATGATTTGCACATTCTAGCACTTGAGCCATACATCAATTTCCAACACTTGAGGCATATAGTGGCTTTGCCCACGCAATGTTTCCAGCTACAATCCAAGCATCAAGCAATCTCATATTCTGTATCCAGAGACATCATGAGGGGTAGAGCCTCTTTTTGGTAGTCTCACTAGCAATATGTATTGAAAAAAAAATGTATTCAATTATTATATTCGTCCTTGCTATATGAATGCTCTTAATGCATCCAAATTGTAGAACTACTTCAATACTACTTCTTAGTTATATTGTATAATAACCTCCATATGTATGCTCGTGAGATAATAAAAAAGAGACCTGGCAGCCCAAAAATGATAGCACATTGACGCGCTGCCATTTTTGGGATACCAGGCCTCTTTTTTAATGTCTCACAAGCGTAAGAATAAGCACTTGTGTTCCTTACCCTTCTTTCCAATGGGGGTCTTGATTTTGGGGGGTGTATGCCAAAAATTAATAAACAACATTATTTGATGCATATAGTTTTATTAAATAGATAAAATAGGCATGAAACATCTAAATTGGCTCTTGCCATTCGATTTGATGTATGACATGACCCCATTTGGATTTGTAATTCCAAAGATATGGGGTCTTACTTTTAGGGCTTGAATGCATGAAATAGGCAGTGCGTCAACGCACTGCCTATTTCATACATTTAGGCCTCAAAAGTAGGACCCCATGTAGGACCACATGAGGTCCTACTTTTGAGGCCTAAATGCATGAAATAGGCAGCATGTTAACAGGCTACCTATTTCAAAAATTCAAGTCGTAAAAGTAGGACCTCGTATCTTTGGACTTACAAATCCCAATGGGATCATGTCCTATATCAAATCGAATGGCAAGAGCCAATTTAGATGGTTTTTATGCCTATTTTCTCCATCAATCAAAACTGTATGCATGAATATATACATCAAGATATGCATCAATATATGTATCAATATATACATATGTATGTATATGTATATATATATATATATATATATATATATATACATACATACATACATACATACATACATACGTGTGTGTGTGTGTGTACACACACACACACACACATATATATATACACACATATAGATATATATGTATGTATATACATACATATATACATACATGCATACATACAGCAAAATTAGGACCCCATTGGTTGCCTATTTCATGCATTTTGTTGTCTCATGAGCATAAGGACAAGCACTTGTGTCCCTTACCTTTCTTTGCAATGGGGGTCTTGATTTTGGGGGGGTATGCCAAAAATTGATAAACAACATTATTTGATGAATATAGTTTTAGTTGATGGAGAAAATGGACATGAAAACCATCTAAATTGGATCTTGCCATTCGATTTGATATATGACATGACCCCATTCGGATATGCAAGTCCAAAGATATGGGGTTGCCAATGGGGTTCTACTTTTGAGGCCTAACTGCATGAAATAGGCAGCGCGTTAACGTGCCACCTATTTCAGGCATTCAGGCCCTAAAAGTAGAGGACCTCATATCTTTGGACTTACAAATCCAAATGGGGTCATGTCATATATCAAATCAAACGGCAAGAGCCAATTTAGATGATTTTCATATCCATTTTCTCCATATATCAAAATTGTATGCATCAATATATACATCAATATATACATATATGCATCAACATATACATACATATATATATATATATATGTATATATATATGTATGTATGTACATGCATATATATACATACATATATACATACAAACATCAAAAGTAAGACCCCATTGGTTTCCCATGTCATGCGTTTTGTTGTCTCATGAGCATAAGAACAAGCACTTGTGTTCTTTACCTTTCTATGCAATGGGGTTTTGATTTTGGGGGGGTATGCTAAAAATTGATCAACAACATTATTTGATGAATATAGTTTTAGTTGATGGAGAAAATGGACATGAGAACCATCTAAATTGGATCTTGCCGTTCGATTTGATATATGACATGACCCCATTTGGATATGCAAGTCCAAAGATACGGGGTACTACTTTTAGGGCCTGAATGCTTGAAATAGGCAGCGTGTTAACGCGCTACCTATTTCATGCATTTAGGCCTCAAAAGTAGGACCCCATTGGCAACACAATGGGGTCCTAGTTTTGAGGCCTAAATGCATGAAATAGACAGCGCGTTAATGCCTGAAATAGGCAGCGCATTAACGCGCTGTCTATTTCATGCATTTCATGCATTTAGGCCTCAAAACTAGGACCCCATTGTGTTGCCAATGGGGTCCTACTTTTGAGGCCTAAATGCATGAAATAGGTAGCGCGTTAACACGCTGCCTATTTCAAGCATTCAGGCCCTAAAAGTAGGACCCCATATCTTTGGACTTACAAATCCAAATGGGATCATGTCATATATCAAATCGAACGACAAGAGCCAATTTAGATGGTTTTCATGTCCATTTTCTCCATATATCAAAATTGTATGCATCAATATATACATATATGCATCAAGATTCAACATATACATATATATATATATATATATATACATACATACATACATACATACATACATACATATACATACATACATACATATATATATATATATATATACATACATACATACATACATATATATATACACATACATATATATATACATACATATATATATATATATACAGACATATATATATACAGACATATATATATACATACATACATACATATATATATATATACATATATATACATACATACATACATACATACATACATACATACATACATACATATATATATATATATATATATATATATATATATATGTATGTATGTATGTATGTATGTATGTATGTATGTATGTATGTATGTATGTATGTATGTACATACATACAAACAGCAAAAGTAAGACCCCATTGTTTGCCTATGTCATGCATTTTGTTGTCTCGTGAGCATAAGAACAAGCACTTGTGTTCCTTACCTTTCTTTGCAATGGGGGTCTTGATTTTGGTGGGGTATGCCAAAAATTGATCAACAACATTATTTGATGCATATAGTTTTAGTAGTTTTAGTACACATACATACATACATATGTGTGTGTGTACATACATACATGGATGCATGCATGCATGCATGCATATATACATACATACATACATATTGATGCATACAGTTTACTAGATGGGGAAAATAGGCCCCACTCCGATTTTTGTGGAGAGACCCAACTAGACAAATAGAGCAAGTCCAAGGGGTCGCTAGGGACACCCCCTGGCAAATGGCGATGCCCGATCTGCAATTTTAGCACCAATTTTGGGATGTAAGCTGCATAGTCATGTCCAAAAAAAGTTGTGTCAATTTTTGCATTAAATGTAGGGTGGTGAATATGTCCTATTCCGTCATGGGGCCGGAAGACGGAGGCAAAAAATTGAACCTCCAAAAAGACTTCTTTTACCGGTCTATGGGGACCGGCTCTTACTAGTGTTGAGAGTGGACAAGACAGCTACCATTGGTGTGATATGGGAATCTCCCAGTCTACAATTTTAGCACCAATTTTAGGATGTAGATTGCGTAGTCAAGTCCAAAAAAAGTTGTGTCAATTCCTGCATTAAATGTAGGGTGGTGAATATATCATATTCCGTCATGGGGCCTGTATAAGACAGAGGGAAAAAATTGAACCTCCAAAAAGACTTCTTTTACCGGTCTATGGGGCCCAGCTCTTACTAGCATTGAGAGTGGACAAGATAGCTACCGCTGGTGTGATATGGGAATCTCCAAGTCTCAAGTTTTGGGGTCCATGAAATTCGATCATGCTGACGGTAACTCTAAGAGGTTCCAAAGGCAGGCAACATTCTTTATCATAGCTAACTCAAATGCAAGGCAGTGAAAATGCCAGGAGAGTTGCTAGGTAGCAATGATTTTGGAAAGGGATATGATTGATACTTTGTTGTGTTATGTAGGATATCAATTTCCATTAAATTTGGGACATGTTAGATATAACTTCATAAAATCCTAAGTCATGAAATTAATACATTACAAGTTCAAGCATAAATAATAGTTGTGAAGTTAATGCATTAAATATTCAAGCCTAAAGAAGCATTAATCGAGACCTAATGCATCACACCAGACTTTGGCCTTACCCTCATTCCATAGACTTGCCAACGTAAGGCCAAAAATTTCATTCTTAAGAATATGTAGAAAGACCTTATGTTTGGCCCACTTTTGGCGAAAAAATTTCATTCTAAAGAATAGGTGGAATGAAATTGTGTTTGATAAATACAAATAAATGCTCAAGTTTGGACATAAATAAAGGTATCCTTTTGAAGATATTGGAACACATGAGAGAAATAATATTGAAGATACATGAATTTTTAGACATACATTTAAAGACAAATGAACATATAATGGATGAAATCCTATTGACGATACATGAATTTTCAATAGAACTGTCATTCAAAAGATTTGATGGATTGAATGGAGCTTTAATACATTATCCCTTTTACAAGGGTGTTTGAGTTTGAGGCTTAAAACATAAGAATGAATCTATGTTGAAGCCTAGTGGTTTGTTAAGGATATGTGAAACTTATAGTAAAAGTACTTACAATGGAAGGGATTATATCGAAGATCCCATTAAGGACATGTGAATATATCGTAGAATAATTCTACATAAAATCAGTGGATCAAACTTAATGGCTCAAAAGCAAAAAAGGATGATGGTGCAACCTAGGGGCTACTCTACGGCACTATGGCAGCAATCTTTGTTGTTACTATCAAAGGTAGTGTAACTTTTTTATCAAGGAAAGAGACACGAACCACTCCACATGACCTAGATCTGTATGACCTAGGTTGCACCGACTTATTTCTTTCATGGATAAAAAGTGACCCTTAGGTGATGCTATAGCACTCCCTTTTTTTGTCCATTATTATAGCACAATTGCGGCCTTTTGACCTAATACTAGCTACCCATTAAATATCTGTTGTAGATGTTAGGGGTAATTACCAAACTACTAGTGGTAGTTTTGTCACTACCATTAGTAATTTTATTAGAGTGTTCCTCAATGGTAGTTCTCCTACTACTACATACAATATTACCGATAGTAGTCCTAATTCCAATGATAGTACACATAATATTATTACGACCATCCAACTTTAATAATCAATTATATCTATGAATGCATATATATAGGTCTATCTATATCTATACCTATTTAATCCTCATCCAATACGTTTGCATTTATTTTTGGTGCTTTGCTTGCTTTGAAACTTAAGATAATGTGATTTCATTATCGTTTGCATTCTTGTCAAACACGAGGAACTGGAATGCATAAGAGTTGGGAGGCACATTATAATTTGTGTGCAGATTTGAGCCATTGAATAGCCTATTGATTCTAATTGGTTTCTTTCTTATTGAATCATTAATTTGGTTATTTCACACCGAACATCGCCATATCAATTCATATTTTTTTTTTCTAGTAATGTCCTATCGATTCTAATCGTTTTAGTTCTTATTAAATCCTTGCAGTAGTTCACTGTGAGCTATAGCCGCAGCATAGTCCAGGGTTGATCATACAAGATAAATGGTTGCTCACATTTAATATATTTTTGAGAGTCAGAGTATAGTGCCTGTAGACAACAAAATCATCACTTTGAATAAATTTGGCAAGATTCTTCCGATATAAGGAATAATTTCTATTGCACTAACGATGAAAGAAAATTATCGAAAGGCTGATACAAGGCTCAAAATCACACTAGTGCTACTAGGCTTAATAGTCGTAGGCTAGTAGTAGTACTAGTGTATTTACTAAGTAGTGTGCGTGCCTCTCCTCATTAAAATTCATAGTCTTCAAAAATATATAATACATAAGTCAAAATATTCTAATTAGTTTTATCATCCTAATGTTGAAACTAACTTAAATTCATAGTCTTCAAAAAGGTATAATACATAAGTCAAAATATTCCAATTAGTTTTATTGTCCTCATGTTGAAACTGACTTTCTCTTCCTTCGTCTCCTATGAGCTTCAAACCTTCAATCCATTAATTTCTCAAATAGTAAGAATGGTCTTGTATTAAGAGGCGATGATATCTAAAGTGATCTACAAATACTAAGAATGGTCTTATAATAAGAGGTGATGATATCTCAAGTGTTATACAAATTGTAAGAATGGTTTTGTATTAAGAGGTGATGATATCTCAAGTGTTCAGCAAATAGTAAGAATGGTTCAAGTGTTCTACAAAAGTATTAGGTACCTCTTAGTGGCTGAAGGGAAGGAGTGATGATATCTCAAGTGTTCTACAAATAGTAAGAATGGTCTTGTATTAAGAGGTGATGATATCTCAAGTGTTCTACAAATAATAATAATGGTTTTGTATTAGGAGGTGATGATATTTCAAGTGTTCTACAAAACTATTAGATACCTCTTAGTGGTTGAAGGGAAGGGGTTGGAAGTATGGGCAAAATCTCTAGGAACTATAGGATGGTTGCAATTTTGAATGTCATAAATGACACTTGGGTTTTTTCAACATACGGGTGAACTATTTTTAAACATTCACTTCTTTCATGGTTGATAACACTTTTAATAAGAAGAACCATTTTGAATGTCATAAGTGTTGATGCAATCCCATGCTATGAAGTCTACAGACAGCCTTTTTCCGTCGCATATGGGTGAAGTGATGTTTACATTACTAAGTTCAACATATCAAGCAATGCATTTGTTTTGATTATTGAAGGAGTTGTGATAATAAGACCCATTTCAAATGCAAAAGAATTGTTGTATTAGTAATGGAATCCGCTTTGGAGTGGAAATTCGGTTTCTTTCAAACCCACATACTATTGTTGCATAATGTGAGTATGGCTCCAATTGGAAGTTAAGGTAGACTATAATTCACAATGTTGGTATAGTTACACATAGTAACATAAGTTTTATTTTTGAGAATCTTCCCAAATAGTGGTTTGCACAAAGCTATGTTGAGTACCGCGATAAGGAAATTGTGGAAAAGCTCGCTCGCTTTTTTGGGCCCGCTCGCTTTTCCTTGCTCGCTCTATTGACTGCCTCAAAACAAGGGTATATATTCAAATTTTCATATATCTATAAATCATTTAGACTTCACAAGCAGTTGTAGCTTGAATGAAAAGTTTTTGGACTACTTTTTCATTAGCCTTCTCCTTTAGTTCTAGCCTTCGTCATGGCTGAGTCTGCCCTTCACCTCTGGAGTGCCAACAGAAACTCAATACAAAGACTTTGTATAAATGGATGCTCAAGTATGTGTGGGTGTGTGGATGTGTATGTGTGAGAGCATATTTTTATACTATGGTCTACACCCACTGTTGGGCGTTGATGACGTCAGTGGGGATGTCGTAGTAGCTAGTCCTTGCTATGCGTGATGGAGTTTATGGTTTTCAATCTTATGAGTGACTATTGTGAGATTGAAACTGCACTATGTTGTGTTTTTAGAGGTTAAGTTTGGGAATGTTCCTGGATTCATCTAGGTATATATCTATAAATGAATGTTCATATTTACTTATTTAAAGAATAACAAGCACCATGTTCATACAACGAGGGAACACTAGAGAATTGAAAGAGACAACCATGATGGTATGCTAACCACATTGAAGCCTATTTTTGCTTGCATCTGATTGCCCATATAATAAGCATGGTCAAGTCGTAGCTTGGAAGCGCCCATATGTAGAGGCCTCGCTAACTCTACCATCACTATGGTATTTGAATCTTATAGAGCAGAAGCATTAGCCTTGAGCCACGGAGAATCTCATCTTCATGGAACCTTTTTCTCATCTCATGTATACGATTATCCCCTTCATTCATCCATTAGAAAAGCTAAAAGGTAGGGCTTAGATCATGTTTTAAGTTTGCAATTATGTCAATTACATGGTCAGTGAAAATAAAGCAGAACTAGGGTTCAATCAATAATCGTATGAGAATCATATGTATTTCTATCCACAAATACAACTATGAGTCACATTAGAGTTGGATGCATAAGCATATGTAACTATGATTCAAGAGTTGTAAAACATCCCCATGCTTCTTATGCATACTAGTTTAATGAAGTTTTAGGATCCATTAGCTAATTGGCAAGGGAAAAAACAAAAAAAACCATATCAGGGAAAAAAATATGGAAAAGTACACTAAGTTGTTGCAAAACATTTATCTAGTGAGACAGTGCCGACAAAATAGATTGGTCCATGATAGCCTTGCCATGCTTAATTATTGCTATGCATACAGATAGGGACAGAAGTGTTCGACAGGGGGCATGGGTGTGTGCTAGTCCCACCTTTAGGATCGTTCATAGGGAAATTTTTTCTTAACAAATTACAAAACTTGGGGTTTCCAATTTTTGAAGGGTTTTCTTTAGAATTTGCAGATTTTCAGTGATAATGAAACTAAATTGCCCCATAATTTTGCAAATTTGGAGAAAATAATTATATAAATCAAGATGAAAATGTTGCACAAGTTTTCTCTGAACACTCTTTTGAAGGGATGCAACCCAAACAAGAGTGCACAAGTCTGCGCGGCATTGCCTCCTAGTATAGCGGCGGTAAAGCAAGTGGTTTTGGATGCAAAAGAGAAAGCAAATGATTTTTTGAAGGAGTTGGGCTATTAAAAGGCAAAATTTGTAGGAAACGATAATTTGAGACACATAACTTAGTTAATTTCTTTTAAAATTTCATGCGAAAATTCACAAAAGAGTTTCAATCCTCCACTATAACACTATCTCTAAGGAAGGAGTGAAGCCTCCAAGGCTTTGGCTCATAGTTTGAGCATTTACATTATGCAATGGAGTCTTAAAACACCCGCCATTGTTTCCAGATGCCTCAGAAAAGCCAAGTTTTAAATGCAGCACACCAGGTTTGTTCAAATTGTGACAAAGAGATTCACGAGGTGTGTCCCAGCTCGTGGTGCGCGAGTTATCCACGGCTGTGGACCCACTGCCCACCGGTCGAGGGCGGTGTGCCCCTCGAGAGGATCACACGTGTAAAAAAAAAGAAAAAAGGAAAGAAAAAAAAAGGAGGCAATTGCTTATAATTAAAAAAAAGGAAAAAAAGAATAGAAAACAAAGCACCCAATAAGCATCTAACATGTGGCCAAACATTCAAAATGAAGAAGAGCTCTACTTGGAGAATAGCGTGACGAGTGCTAAATACGCAAGGTCCTATTTACACAGACTGAGTTGATAGAAATTGGTTTGCCGCTAATAATCAATTGCGTAGGCTCTGTCCATCCAGAGCAACCTTCATGGATTGCTCCGGCTCAAACTCCAGCTTCAGCTCCGCTGCCAAAATAGGTACTTGATTACACTCGTGTAGCATATTTTAATTGCGATTAGATTCTTTCATCGAACCAGTCTTCAAAAACTCGCTTCGCCTTTGGCCTGATGATTCAAGTACATTTAGGAATGACTTCTGCATGAAAATACAGGTGGTGAGCTCCCATTTAGGCTCGCTTTGACTGGATATGCTGGCCATTTGCGTGTCGAACCTTTGCCTCCTGTTATGAGGGATACACCACTGAGCTCTCTGCCAGACCTCGTATTGGTACCTGTCTTTTTTCTTGAATTCCGCAAAAAAACAATGATGATGTCAAATTAATAATTGCGTCATATGTGAGGCTGACGGATTTTCTTACACGTAACGCATGCCACAGCCACCAGCCTTACCCAAAGAGACTCCAGAAACTGTCCGAAGGAGCATCGAGCAGGAGTATTTATGCCCTGGTCTTGATCATGAAGAGGATAGTGCTGATAAATGTGGCAAGCTCTGGGAATTTGAGTGGTTGGGGGAAGGACTTTCAACTTTGGAACCAACCATGGCACGTACAGCAGTCATCCCTGTTTGGGAGCCACCCTTCCGGAGAGCAAGAAAGCACAAAGAAAAGCAGATGGCTGTCAGAGAAAATGCTGCAGCACTAGATAAAAGCGAACTTGATGCCAATGATTCCATGGGTTGGATTCCAGAGTTTGAAGAAGTAAGCTTTTCTGCTTCACTAAAAGATGCTGAGAGTTAATTGATTGTTAATGGTCATTTATAATGGAGCATCGGCATACTGTCGCTTGGTTTCGTCATATACCTTCCGATGTTAATGGTTTTTTTGTCTTTCATTCTGTTTCGAGCAATGAAAACAGGTTGATATGTTGGGAAGTGATGGTTATCATCTTCCAGTGAAACCACTCTGTGCTTTTCAACACTTTAAACCAAGGAATTTACATGCTGTTTTTTATAGATTTTTCAGTATGCACATAGATGCAAGTTGAAATGGGAGATTGCATGAATAAGAGCTTGCATAACTGAAATAAACTTTAGAACAACATATGAGAGATATATACAGTTGCACTTGGGTTGAGGGGCTAGACCCTCCCCCCCCCCCCGGCCCCCCCGGGCCCCCCCTCTCATCCAAGCTCTTTTATTGCTCGAATGGAGATACAAGACCAAGATGCAATGCACCTCACAAACTTAGGCTCAAACTCTTGGGAGAGAGAGAGGACAAAGACACAATTGCAGAACTCAGAATGCTCAAGTTGAGCTATATACAAGACATGACTCAAAGGCTGGAACTAGTGAGAAATGGACTGCAGGGGCACCACAATCTGCAAGGAACATGCCTGCATGATCATCACTTCAACCCACATTTGTTGTACAGTCTAGATCTCTAGAAGAGGGAAAGAAATCACGATGAAAAAACTGAATTTCAAACCGTAAATCTCAGATTCAAGCTCCCTTTCTCATTGGCTGCCTTGGTTAGATGGACCCAAAAAGAAAAGGACTCCTTCAATGCTTTGAAGCATGCCTTGACTACAGGTCCTGTACTTATCATTCCTGATTTAAAGAAACCTTTCTTGGTAGTAGCTTATGCAAGTGGTGATTGCCTTGGGGCTTCTCTTACCCAAGATCGTGCAGTGGCCTTTGAGAGCAGATGGTTAAGAGATGCTGAACTTCATTATGATATTTATGAAAAAGAACTCTTGGCTGTGATTCATACTCTAAAACTTTGGAAGCACTATTTTTTAGGGATAGATTTCCTTGTAAAGACCGATCATGAAAGTCTCAAATATTTCCTAAAGCAGCGTTTGATTAGAGAAAGACATATGAAATGGTCTACCTTTTTTGCAGTCATTTCATTTTCAGATCCAGTACACCCATGGAGAAAATGTAGTGGCAGACGCTCTCTCCCGTAGACCAAAGATCCATCACATCTCAATCACTTACCATGATGAGCTGACAGCCTTCAAGACTCATATGTGGGAGATGTTGATTTCTCTCAGATATGGGCACATTTGATAACTGGACGTACTCATCCTGCCTATCAACTTAGAGATGGATACTTGTTATGCAAGACCAGCTATGCATAACAAAGGAACTTAGATCCAAAGTTTTGGAAGAAAGTTATAATCCACCTTATGCTGGTCATAGAGGGTTTTTGGGTGATGTGGCATGCTGACATGGCAGCCTTGACATGTGGCATAGCCACATGACAGCTCATGAGACATATGGCAGCCTGTGGGGACATTTGGAGGACCATGCATGGACCATGGCACCACTTGTCACTGCAGGAACTACAGTCTCGATTCAGCCCACCAAAATCCA
This sequence comes from Dipteris shenzhenensis, assembly GCF_047967505.1. NCBI lineage: Eukaryota > Viridiplantae > Streptophyta > Polypodiopsida > Gleicheniales > Dipteridaceae > Dipteris > Dipteris shenzhenensis. Next base: position 18,096,289 of record NC_141613.1, read on the forward strand.
AGGGGGGCCAGCCCCCATTCTTAATTGGGCAGAGGGTGGGCTGAGCCTATAAAAGAAGGCCTTCCCCCCCCTATTCCTACACAAATTCCATGCTTCATTTCAGCTCCTCTTCCCTCCTTGGTGCAGCAGCCCTCCCCCTGTCCATCTTGGTACAGCCAGCCTCTCTCCCTTGCTCTCTTCATGGTGCTGCAGGCTTTCTCTCTCTACAGTTTCAGACTTCTCTCTCTGCAGAAATCTCTCCTTTTCTTCACCTCTAGAGCAGCAACATCCCTTCCTGTTTCCCCTACCTTGGAGCAACAGCAACATACTCTCTCTAAAGCATTACTCCCTTACAATCTTTCTCTCTCTACTGTTCCAGCCCTTCTCATGCAGAAATCAGCCTCTTCTCTGCACTTTTGGGACAGCAGCAGCATCTCCTTACCATCTCCTAGCCTGTGAGGTATAACTCCAATATAGGATTCCTCTTTCTAGTCTGAAACACCTATTTCTGGGTTTTTCTCTCATTGTATGGTTTGGCAACTGGCCTAGAGATAGACTTTCAAAATCTAAGCTTCTACCTCTCTCTCTCTCTCTCTTGGCCCCCCCAATCTCCCACCCCCCTCCCCCTCAGCTCTCTTCCCATCCCCCTCTCACCTCCCATCTCCCCCCCTTGCCTGCCCTCCCTTATGCCTCTCCCTCGGCTACCCTCTCCGCTACCCCCTCGCTACCCCTCCGCTAACCCCCCGCTGAATCCCCTCTGCTACCCCCTCGCTGAATCCCCTCTGCTACCCCTCTCCGCTACCCCCTCGCTACCCTTCCGCTACCCCTCGCTGAATCCCCTTTGCCCCCCTCTCTGAATCCCCTCTGCTACCCCCTCGCTACCCCCTCCGCTATCCCCTCGCCACCCCCTTGCTACCCCTCCGCTACCCCCTCGCTGCTACCCCCTCCGCTACCCCCCCGCTACCCCCTCGCTACACCCCGCTACCCCTCGCTACCCCCCGCTACCCCTCCGCTACCCCCCCCGCTACCCCTCCCCCCCCTCGCTCAGCTTTTTTTTTTTTTTTGGCCCCCTGCTTGCAGCTCCGACCCTCTTTTTTTTATATTGGCAGCTCCGACCTCCTGCAATCCCTTCTTTGCCCGCTGCTGCCTCCTCCATAATGAAGGGAGCAAGAGGATGAGGACAGGAGACTAGGCAGGAGACCCTTCGGTCCAAATTTACATACGTGTGGAGATGGGGAAGGGAAACGGTGACAAGGGGAAAACACAAAAGCAACTTAGTCTAGAGGACTTCAACAAATGCAGCAACCGGAGCGGTTTGACAGTGGATAGCACCGTAGCCCAGAAGAAAGGGGCCCACCCAAAGCCCATGCTGCTCACCACATCCTCGACGTCTATGGTTACCACCACTATTTCACCACCATCATCCGCCTCATCATCTACGCCACCTCTCTCCTCCCCCTCTCTTGCATCATCATCACAGGTCTCCTCTCCAGTAGCCTCACCACGGGCCCCACCGGCCACGGCTCCACAGTACTTTTCCCTCGTATCACCTCTACCTCTCAGTCAGCCACCCTTTATCACCTCGTCCGGCCTCGCTACTCCTACATACCACTCCCCCACCCAGATCATGCTGTCCCCACCCTCAGTACAACCTCAGCAGCCCCCTTCATTCCAACCTGTTGTACTCAAAGTTTATGGCGACCCACCAAGAGTCACACCTGGGTCACGTCATGGTCACCTCATCAACATGCCAAGTTGTTAGACCTTGGTCATACCTAGTCGCAGCGTGTTCACATATGTTCACATCTTGGTGACATGGAACAGACTTGGACATGACCTGACATGGACATGACATGGACATGACTTGGACATGACTTGACCTGGACATGACTTGGGTATGACAGAAGCAATACATGACTGAAGAGTGCCAAACCTCAACCTCGACTCACATGGTCAAAGTCAATCAGAGGGAAGTACTGGCGCAATGGTACACGGGATACACCTGTTGGTGCACATGGGAAGCAGTCCAACAGTTAAGAGGCATAGGTGGTGCACCAACCCTCTCAACCAACTAGTGTCAGGAGCGCAGGAGAACACATGGAGCATGGGATTCACTGACCCAGGACAGGCTGGAGTGTTGCGGAAGCCATCAAGGGCAGAGCGGCCCACAAACGGTGGAATGGCTAAGGATGGCTAAGGGTGCAAGAAGACATCCAATAGGAAGAAGGAGAGGAGATTGGTAGCGGGGGGTGGAGCAGAGGAGGAGAAGGTGAAGAGGGGGAAAGGGAAAAGGGAGAGGGACATTCTGGCAGGGGTGAGGGGCGTGAGTGAAGGAGTGAGAGGCTAGAGTCAAGAGCTCGCCTCGTGTGTATCTTCTGGGGGTGTATCAGTCATCTTGCTTTCTAATGAGTTATGCTACTCCCCATCTCTGCTCGCTACTCTAAAATCTCTTTCTGTTGTGTTCTCCTCCCCTCCTCCTCCCTTCACCTGGTACAACGGACCTGTGTCATGTGGTTGAAGTTCTTTGCTGTTCATGTCGAGGGTTAGCTTTCATGATGTTGTTCCGCTTTGGTCTTCTTCTTGCTCACATCACTTCAGCACTTGTACCGCTTGCACATAGTTGACACCATCGACAAGCACTCGCCTACGTACCATCAGTGACACTTATGGCACATCTTACTCGCTTCTCGCACCAGTGGCCCTAGGCCTCCGGTAATACTTCCGAAGTGTTAGGAAACCCCCCCCCCCCTCAGACAGTTTATGGCGATCACGGTGGGACACTGCTGGTGTTGAGTAGCACGAGTGAAGTGGTGATCTAGGGTCCTAGAGAGAGGTCTTATGCCGAGTAGTTCTGAAACATTTGAAGGAGCTAGTGAGAGAACTAGGATGTACTTGAGGAGAGTGGAGAAAAGACTTCCGACAGACCAAACTAGGTACAAGAAGCATTACGTGCGGCGTAAGTTTGCGAAGTCCTCAACTCGAGCACAAAGTGAGCCCATTGGAGCAGTAGCCGGAGCAAGTAACTTCATCGACACTCTCATTGACTTGGATCAACAGGAACCCTGGTGGTTAGATCCGGACTCCGGAGAAGAAGAAGTGCAAAGTGGAGAACAGGTGAAAGAAGAGGGTACTAAGGACGAGGACTCCTTAGGGACTCATCAAGGTCAAGGCAGCCCCTCTCCTCCTCCTGCAACGATGTCTTCATCAACCACCTCTTCTACCGGTGTAGGATGGAGGCTTGAAGGTAGGCCCAACTTGGCCAATGGCACGAACCATCTCCAAAAAATAAGGGCTCCTCACCTTCCAATGAGGAATATCCTCTGCAAAGAAAAAACGACGGAGAGCAATGTATGCATCCTCCGTGCTTGTGACTCCCATGCCTTTTCCAAGGTTCCCTTTGACATCTTCAACTTCTTTTGCTTTGGCTCATATGCACTGCCAGATGCATTTCCACTTGCAGTGCCACTCACTGAGGCATCTCCCAAATCAGCCACATCTTCAACAAGCTGTTTTGCAGCAGTTTTTAGGGCCGCCTTTGCCTGCAATCTTCGACAAGTATCTTTCACATTTTCAGGAGGAGCGGTACACTTGTCAACCCCCAAGCCTGTGAGCCCAAGAAAATGTGCCCTTATACGGGTCGGTCCTCCATCCCATGAATGAGGGCAATATTTACATTTACAAGTGTATTTGCCCTTCCCCAAAGGCTTTAAGGCCTCTACAAATTCCCATTCTGGTCCTTTTTGTCTTCCCATTTGTAGATCTGCAAGCTGCAAATTTGCAAAAGAGGGCAAATAAGGCATTGGGCAAAGGAACAATTTCCAAAGAGGGCTTGAAGCCCTTGCAGGCTGCCCTGCTAGATGGCATCAACTAAAGAGAGAGCACTTGCTGCAAAACAGGAAAAAAGAGCAGCCATTGCATTTACCTTGACACTTGGAGCAGGTAGAGCGTAGAGGCAAGCTGCGGGCTGCAACTGTACGGTGACCACTCACCTCCAAAGCAAGTAGAAGAGGGCAAAGGGCTGCCTAAATAGAGGGCAGCAAGGTGCTGAAGAGGAGGGCAAACTGAAGAAGAGTGAAGGGCTGAGGGGACTCGGGAGTCGGGACTGAAGAAGAGGGCAAAGGGCTGCCTAAATAGGCTCTTGAGAAGAGGGCAAAGGGCTGCCTAAATAGAGGGCAGCAAGGTGCTGAAGAAGAGGGCAAAGGGCTGCCTAAATAGAGGGCAAACGTCTGCCTAAATAGGCTCTTGAGGCAGCAAGGTCGGTGTGCAGGCAGAGAGTCGGTGAATCGTGATTGGAATTTGGGCGTAGACTGTACTATGTAGTACGTACGGCCTTTCTTGGGATTCGGGAGCCTTCACAAGGACGTTGTACGGATTCGAAAATAGGAGCCAAGCAATAATATAAGGTACGCATCCTGATTCCCCCCCCCCCCCCCCCCCCCCCCCCAAAAAAAAAGGCACGTACGGATGTCCGTACGTACGGCCGTACTAAATCTGTACGGAAAAAAGGAGCGTACGCGTACGGATGCAACAGTGCAGGCTGGGCTTATCTATCAGTCTTCCGTTGCAGGATACCATCTGGTGGGATTTTCATTTCTCGCATGGTATCAAAGCCTTGACGAAAGTTCACGGGAAGTGGAGCTTGAAGGCAAATACCTTGCTCGAGGATGACCTTGAGTCATTGCTTGATGGAATTAACTTCAACGTCTAAAGGATTGTACCCAAGCGGCAGGCTCGAGTTTATGCAGGTGTTTGAAGGATTGTTAGACTGAGGTTCAGGAAGGTGTATGACACTCTAACTCTACCCTTTTTAGCTCATTGTCATGGCCAATAGATATCAGATTCCTAATTTTGGTGACCTGGGCAAGCTCGATGGGACCAATTATCTCATTATGGAAAATGAAGGTTTGGAGCCACTTAGTGTTGAGGGAGTCATAGGAGATTGCAAATGGGAGGGAGCTGATGCCTCAACCCACCGTGACTACTCCAGCCACAAACTACGGTAGTAGTGACAACACAAGCGGACCCTGTTTTAGTGAGAGCAT